>NC_086157.1:103667443-104292443 GCF_035149785.1 Candoia aspera
TAGAGGGGGAAAATGTAGACAATTTGCATACAACTCTGTGCCTGATGAAATATAAAAGTTGAAGTAATTGGTATAATTAACCCAACATATGCAAGGGCCTACAATGACCAGGTGATGTGTCTGACTGCTTAGTTTACACAGCTACACAAGGGTGGGTACACAGAGATGGGTCAAAAAAGTCAAAGGATGAGTCACAAAAGTAAAGATGGTGTTTGCAATGGCCATCTTTACTTTTTGGCACCACCCTGTGGATACTCTTGGCTTACTGCCTGAATACTCCCTTATAGATAATTTCAAAGCCTCACATGTCCTTTCAAAAGGTTCTCTAGAAGGTGTCTGAAAATATATTTTTTTTCCTTCACTCTACCTTCTAGAGCAGCCTTCCTCAAGTTGGTATCTGCCAATGTTTGCAGTAGACCTGCTAGCAGGCAATTCTGGGCTTCGGAATCTTAATATATCTTGAGATTTCCAATTAGGAAAAGACTTCTCCAATTTGTCCCTTGTGGCATTAATTATAATAATTTCTGCTTCTCTGCTTTGAAAATTGATACATTTGATTTGCTTGCAGCTTCAAGTGGCTCTTGATGCTAAATATGTTCCTTTCCTTTTTTAATGCATAAAGATTTCACAACATTGCACCAGGGATAATCAAGCTAGTTACAAGAGTGAGTGACTGTAACAAAAAGATACAGAAAAACTCAGGAGAACTGTAGTTGTTGTTTCCCACCACCCCCCTGCTCTGGAAGTGTGGTGAAATAAATAGTTACCAAATGTGTCCAAGAAGGAATATGATCTTTATCCCAATGAGTATTGGGGACAACAGATATTTTGAAGTTGTAAACAAGGCATTGCAAAGAAAGGAATAATGGAAAGAGAAGTCAGTGTAGATTTCTGAACTTTTAAGTACATTTGATTTTGATTTTTTTTCCATTTTGGTGCCAGGAAAACAGCATCTTCTCTATATGTGTTTGCTCAAACTCATATTCTAGAAAACCAGCCCAGGCATGCCAACTAGTCACTTGAAAACTGCATTGGATATTGTAGATATAAATGGAAGGAAACCATTCATGTTTTCTACCATCTCTTGAAACCCAGTTCTTCTCAGTGGAGTCAGGTTACACATTTGACTTTGAGTCCAATGACAACCCAGCTGTTGTTTCCATATGGAATGAATGTGCAGATGGACAGCAGTTACTGAGTTCACCTCCACACATTTTCAGCATGGTTTCTGCAAAACCTTGTCTCATATGTGAGCATATCTGTAAGAAGCCCACTTCTTTCCTGTCCCTCCTAAATTTCTGGTTTGCTCTTTCATTCATTCACTCCAAGACAGGGATGGGAACATTTTGATCCTGGGCCTAATTCAATTCCTCAAACTGTCTTTTTCACTTTGGTTGATCTTGGTTTGCACCTATAAGTAGTGCTGTTCATGCACTTGATTAAGGACATATTGTTATGAGGAACAGAAGACAAATCTCACAACTAAAAGAACAAATTACAGAAGCAGCAGCCTAGTTTTTCCAATGTTTAGATGTTTCTTGCTTCTTGTTTTTGGTTTCTCAGCAATAGCTAAACATAAAAGGCATGAGACTTCTCTTCACATTACGTGCTTGAAATAGGTGCAGGGTTTAGCAAGAATAAAGCTATTTCAAGAAGGAGAAGCCATGGGATAACTTTGTGGTTGAGAAAGGTGCCCAAAAAGTTGATTTTGGGAGCTCATTGCTACACAAACAAATGTCTAAACCAGTGTTTCTCAACCTTGGCAGCTTTAAGATATGTGGACTTCAACTTCATGCTGGCTGGGAAATTCTGGGAGTTGAAGTCCACACATCTTAAAGTTGCCAAGGCTGAGAAGCACTGGTCTAAACAATAGTATTATTAAGGTTTTAAAAATAGGAAACCTGGTATATCATGAGTTGGCCATGCAACACTTTTAGATGCCCAGAACATCCCTAGATGGCCTCTAGAAAACCTCAAAAACCTGAAAATGAAATGCATATTAATTTCAGAAATTCATATTGTTCCAAATTTCACAAGATTGCCAAATGTGGCAAAATTCCAGTGTTTTCTAATGAAGTTTCATGAGATGTCAAGCTAGAACACATAATATTTTGGTGTTTCTACATAATTCCACTCAGGAACTTGGAAGGTGAGAATGGATCATTGAAATCTCACAAAATTTGGCAGTCTTGCCCGATTCCAGAAATTTTACCTTTTTATTTGCATTGTGAGAGCAAACAATAGCCCCTGGCACCTAAAACAGTTGTCCATCCTGCACTATATCATGGCTTCTATGTATTTCTTTTCCATCTCTCAATGCTTCTAAATCCAGCTTAAAATGCACACAAATTTTATCTGGGCTACTTGGACTCCTTTCATATATTTTTGGATATCAGGATGTTATGAACATGAGTTAGTTGCTCTTTTACAAATCTAGAGCTTACAGATGTTCATCAGCCAATCCTCTCCCAGTCCTTATTACCCAGAAACCTAGTACCTTGCCCTACCTTTCTCAAGATTTGTCAGCCTTGCGAGGTAGTCCAGACAAGAAGCACACCCAGAACTACTAGCTCTATTTTATTGTAAGGTTACATTAACAGAACCTTGCAAATCTGAAAGGACATCTCTCCCCTGCCATCTTTACAGTCCAAGAAACTAGGGAGGGTCCTTTCTGAGACATTTGCCACTTCCGGGGGCTAAGTTGCCTCTTATCTGACCATTGCCCCTGGCTGCATCTCTTCCCCCTGTCTCTCAAGGTCATTCCCACGTACCATTACAGGATTGCACCTAGGCACTCATCCCATCCTGCTCTTCACCCAAATAAAAGAGAGTAAATTGCAAGTATACAGTATCCCTTTGTTTCTATGATTGCCTTGACTGCAAACCTCCATCACTTCCTAATACTGGCATCACCATAATTCTGGAATTGAACTGCTTTACCTAATCATGCCAACATGCTATTTCCAACTCCGAGCTATGGGATGCCAGGAATTATGGGATATGCTACTGATTAAATGGGGAGGTGGGAAGAGAAGTGAAATAGAGGTACTTCCCAGTGAGAGCACAAACTGCTTCTTCAAGTAGAAGGGAGCAGTTAGTTGCTGTTTCTAGGACGGCCTTTAGTGGTACATCAAAATTGCTTGCAAGTGGAAAACTTCAATAATAAAGTCGCGTGACCAACATGAGACTCATCTCACTGCAACTGTGCCTTACTTAGGAAAGACCCTTCCACTTGAAGCCTATTCATTTTTACTTTAGTGGCTGATTCTCATGGCTGTTTTGCTTCCCAATATTTTACCCAGTACTTGGCCATGGATGAATGTCTTGCGAAATGGACTATAAAATGCATGGAATGCCAGAAAAACAGTCTAACCATGATCACAGAGCTGACTATCAACTCATGTGGATTACCTGATCCATACTAAGTTTTCTTTCAGGCTATTATTATTTTATCTTACCTCTATCATCTCTCTCTCTCTCTCTCTCTCTCTCTCTCTCTCTCTCTCTCTCTCTCTCTCTCTCTCTCTCGGTAGTGAACATACCTCCTGCTTCCTATTTTTCCCACCACATCAACCCTGTGAGGTGGGTTGGGCTGAGAGAGAGGGACTGGCCCAAAGTCAGCCAGCTGGCTTTCATGCCTAAGGCAGGATGGGAACTCACAGCCTCCTGGTTTCTAGGCCAGCACTTTAGCTGCTATACCGAACTGGCTCTCCAAACTGGGTATCTGCAAATCTAAAATCTTGAGAAATTCAGCAGCACAAGGAAACAGGTCTTCTGCATATTTCCTGGTTAGCAAGAGAGGCAGAACTTAATATTCTGTGATAAATATACTGTAAATAGGGTTGCAGTCTCAACTACAAATCTGCTCTTAAACTTTAAGAGGGTTATTGTGAATTTGCAGTCAATTGGCATTTTGTATGAGTGGATCTTTTCCCCTAATATCTACCCAGTAAAAGTGAGTTTCTATAAATATTCAGACTTGGTAATTATAACCAGACATGGTCATTAAAATTCAGCAGTCAGCTTCCCCTGTAGGCAAAAACTCTTGTTCTAGCAAGGGGCACATTATCGGAGTGATGTTTCAGGAAAGGCAGCTGCCATATAATATTAAGGGCACGTTAATGAGCCCAGTCCCCAACAAGGAAACAAAATAGATTGGTCCAAAACCCCTAACCCACATAACAAGGGTGAGGGTTGGGGGCGTTGGGTGAGAACACATCTAGAGAAATACTAAATATGTAAGGGATCCGTGTCCATTAGTCTTATTTTTTTTAATAGTCATGTATTTATTTGTATTACTGCAATATACATTAAATGAGAGAAAAGTATAAAATTATACATGCACATGCACACACACACACACACGAAGCTATCTGTAGCTCCAAACAAAGAAAAACACAAACCCAGCAAACAGAACAAACATACACTTTAGAGCAGATCTGTAAAAGTAATCCATTTTTGAATAATGAATTAAACTTCGTCCCAGAATCAGCTGATCAATTTTCTTTACATATATATATATATATATAATTTTTATTAAAGCTTTTAAACAAGAAGATAAAAACTAACACAAACTAATATAAAGAAAGAAAGAGAAAGGAAAAAAAGAAATCAAAAAGCAGAAAGTACAAGAAAAGAAACAAGTTGAGGAAAAATAGAAAAGGAAGAAAAAAGATATAAAGAGGTGGCTTCTGATATTCTTCACAGCAGTTATAAGTACAATATATTTTAACCTCTCTCTCTAATAGTACATCATATTACTCTTCTTTCTATAATATGTCCTGTCTAATCATCAAAACCATAAATCACAAGTTCATTTTTTTTTTCATTTTTACGCAAAAAGTCCATGAGAGGCTTCTAGTCACCAATAAATGTAGATAGTGTCTTTTCTCTAATCAAAGAAATCAATCTATCCATTTCAGCAAAATCCGTCAACTTTACCAACCATTCCTCCTTAGCGGGTAGTGTTGAATCTTTCCACCTCTGTGCATATAGTAATCTCGCTGCAGTAATCATATACTGAAACAATCTTCCATGGCTTTTTTCTAACTGTTTATCCATTAATCCTAAAAGAGAAAGCTGGCTTCAACTGAATATTGATCTTTAAAATCCTTTGTATCAAAGTACGTATTGGAGAATCAGCTGATCAGTTTTCCATTAGATCAGAGTTCCTCGACCTTGGCAGCTTGGCTGGGGAATTCTGGGAGTTGAAGTCCACAGATCTTCAAGCTGACAAGGTTGAGGAACACTGCATTAGATCAACAGAGAGCCGGTTCAAAGACTTGGAGTGGACACATTTCTTCAGTTAAGGATTTTGAAGTCCAGAGTGGTCATTTCTTTCCAACAAAGCAAAATTATTTTTTAGCTACATTCCAGATTCAAGAAGTTCCAAAGTTCTTCATAAATTGATACATTCCGGGATTTGGGCATGTAATTCAATGCCATTTTAATATCTTTAAAATTTATTTCCTTTCCCCGAATCATGGATGTTGAAGGTCTCTCAAATAATTACATCTCCAGTATAAAAAGGGTGATTTTCACTCCTTCTTAAAGATCTGCTGAGCTGTCCAATAAACATGATACAACATTTATTCATTGTTCTTAGACCAGATGTGTTTCTATGAAACCTACTTTGGCTACCATAAGCAACATGTTTCTTAAACATGGATTTCATCCTGCCACAGTCAGCCCAAACTCTGTCCCCATGGACTAGCTTTCAGGATTAACAGGGTAGACAACGATAGGCAAGAGGAATAAATTTGCTTCCTGTTGTTAACTCCATACTGTCAAAGTCCAAAGTAGATCCTCATACATCATGGTCATGAGCGTTCTCAGCGTTGTTTGGGGGGGAATGGAGGACAAAAGATGAAATGTGCATTGCAAAGTTAGGACACAGACTCCATTCCTTCTGTATTTGTGTCACAACATTCCACACAAGTGCAAACGGATAGAGCTTGCATCATGACATCACAATGCGTGTTTTATCATTTGCTGCGGATAGCCCAGACCAGGCCCAAAGGGTGATACGCATGTTCTCTTATCAACATGAACTCATGACTCTTCTCTGGTTTGTATATTAACCTGTCCAACAAAGATTGTGGCTTTCTTCTGCTTCCTGTTGTATGTTTCAAATAGCCAAAACCACTCATGATTTTTAGCCTAGTGGTGCATTTTCAAGATTGCCATAATATCTCAGGTTACCACTGACAAATCACCAAAAGAAAGAGAGAGGGGTGGTGATATGGTTTTACATGCAATATGCTATTTCTATTTCCAAATATAAATTTAGAACCAGTTGGTGCAATTTAAATCAAAGCCAAATAGATTACACCAGTGTGACAAAGCCCAGCATCTAGAAACCCCCTATATAGCTGCTTATTTTATTCCCCCAATATTGATTTCCAATGGGCAGCCTCCTCAGACTTGAAACAGAAAAATGTCCTTTATAAATAGGACTCAAGGCCCCTGTGCCGAGTTAAGATCGCCAAATGCTATACAGGCTTTTGAGGCCTTCAGAAATTTTCATCTGGCAAAAGGGAAAAGAAGGCAAAATTAAACAATATCAAAAAGCAGTCAAATGTTTCCCAGGCTGCCACCTTAACAGCTCTGCAAATCTACTGACTTGGGGCGGTCATTTCACCGTTCCTCATGCTAAGATGGCCTCCGCCATCTGTCAGGTTTTAATTTAGATTCTTGCACTGAGCAAGGGATTGGACTTGATAGCTAAGTGGCTTTCAGAGTTTTATGATTCTATGGTTCTCATTAACTGAGACCAAAGCAGGTATTATGTATGCCTAAACAGGACACCAATCTTTGGGAGCCAGTTGGTTTATTTAGTATTTTGACAGCATGTTAAACACTCACAAAATGGTTCCCGTAGGAGATCTTCCCTTGTTCCCACAATCATCTGTTGAAACCGGTCAGTGTCCAGGATGTTCCCATCACCTGTAGTTTACCTTTCATTTTTTCCTCTCAGGTGTGCAGCCTTCAAAGCACTCATCTGCCATTTTTATTTTATAACAATTCCACTGTGTCCCCTGAGGCTTTTTTGGGAATAAAAATCATGCTAGAAACTTGGACTTCACATTGCACAATGCCAATTTCTTATTCAGTTTATTTAAAAATAAAAAAACAATAAGAAAAAATAAATGTCAAGATAGGGCACCAAGTAAGATGCACCTTGATGGTCATGAGCACCACACTGGAGAATCCAGATGTTACCATACATATTGCTTCTGAATATTGAATGCACAGTTGGTTAAATCCAGGACCTGGTGATCCAGGCCACCACCCCCTCCTCCAAAATGTTCAGGAGTGGGGGTGCCTCCAAGTCACCGTTGACTCCTGGTGACTGCCTGGACAAGTCCCTGCAGTTTTCTTGGCAAGATTTTAGAAGTGGTTTGCCACTGCCTCTTTCCTAGGGCTGAGAGAGATGGACTGGCCCAAGGACACCCAGCTGGGTTCATGCGTAAGGCAGGACTAGAACTCACAGTCTCCTGGTTTCTAGCCTGGTGCCTTAACCACTATACCAACCCAGCTCTTGTAAAGTGTTCTCCAACCTGGAAAATTTTTCCATATCCTAAGAACTGCTGGTCTTTGGCTACCTCTCTTCTGTGGTTTGCAAAAGCTTATAGAGAATGGTGGTGAAAGGCACTAGCTAGTCTGCTGTAACTACCCTGGATAAACTAAGATCTCACTGTAGAACACAGTTTAGCAGGTCCAGAGTTGGCAATAAGCATGATCAGAAACTACCAGGGGGCCAGACTCATAGGTATCTGCCTAAACAGTCCTAGGGACCCCTTTTTTAATTAATTAATTTGTTTATTTTCTTGATTGGAAAAAGATCAACCAACAGATCCTACAGCAAGATTGGCAGCCATTTTAATTGCTAAATGCAATGTGTAATGGCTCAGACACCAACCAATAACAATTGAAATGAATTGTAATCTATTGCAATTTCTAAGAGTTCAACCATTTGATAATAATAACAGTAATAGTAACAGTACAGCTTAACACATGTTGGTGTAGCAGAATTTGGATACAGTGGATCTATTTTTCTATCAGCTTCAACCCCATTTAAGAGACTACCTATTTCATCAGTGGTTTGCTGCAAATTATGTCATTTACTTCAGTTATGTAATCATGCAAATGACATGAATCTTTGCAAACGATGTAAATTCAGATTTAATTGACAGGCCCAACCCTGAATGGTCAATCAAGGTTTTCCTTGTAGCATTATTATTATTATATACTGTACACAACAACGTGAAATCACAGCTGCCAGATCATTAGCTGTTGTTGGCCTTCATTGGCATCGAGTTCTTCCCAAGGACCTAGGATGTCATAATGTATCGGCATAGTATATCTGTGGATCCAAGCAGTGTTGCCTGTTGTAATTGACATTTGGAAATTTTGTCAATGCACAGATTTTCTAAGTGTTGTCCAAGGCCTTTTGGTTTGGCACCCAGTGTGCTAATAACCACTGGGACCACCACTGCTGGTTTATGCCAGTTTACTCCGATTTTCGGATCTTGAAACTTTGTGATCTTCTTGAATTCTTTGTCTTGTATTCTACTATCTCCTAATATTGCCACATCAATTATCCTATTAGTATGGTGGTGGTGGTTGTTATCATTATTATTATTATTTTAGTGAGTCCTATGGATGTGAACTGGGAAAAGGATGTGCCCCCTGTTACCCTTCATGCTGTGCCACTGATCTATTGCTTTCAGGAAAGTGCCATCTGGAGTCTACCTGCCAACTGGCCCCAATGATGGAAGAGAGGCCAGTCCTAAAATACTCAGAGAGAACTTTCCCAGGAGTACATGAGCCCCTTTCAGTAACTCCTGAACAAGTTTTGGTTGATTCTCTTCTTTCTAGTCCAGTCAATTTTTAGCTCAGCATGTGAGAAATCTCAAGCTCAGGATGACCTTTGCTAGGAAGCCTAAGACATGGGCAGTCTTTTACCAGGGAATACTTTCTGGACATCCAATGTCTCTGCAGTTCTTGATTCCAAGCCAAGCCATGAAGACTTTGTACAGGATGAAACCGCATCTGAAGATTTCAGATCATTCCTGAGTTTGTATTAAAAATTAGGCTGGTGAAATTGTGTAAAGCTGGGTGGTTCTTAGGGAGTGAGATCGTGGGAAAGTCTGCGGTCAGATATTCTAGGCCATCTGGACAAATAGAAGGGTTAGACATTCGGAAGCTATAGATGCAACTCATTTGCAATCTGGCACTAATAACATTGGTCTGTTTTACAGGCATTTTATTTATTTATTTTAAATATTTATCTATGGTATTTATTTATTATTAAATCCATTTATGTGCCATCCATCTCACCAGTGCAGCTCTGGGCAGCTAACAGCTCATTAAGAACAATACAAAAAACAGTGTCAACAAAAGGGTAAAAACCTACAACAGTGGCCGAGAACATTTCCATATTTCATTTAAAAGTGCCTTTCAAAGGATAAAGGAAAACCCTTTTTTGAGTCAAGCTTGACTTCTGAAGATTTTAAGAACACACTTCAATATAGTTTTCTTCCCAACAGTATAGAAGTGTTTGCCATTGCTTCCTTTCAAGCATTTTTTTAAAATTTCCCAATCTAACATAAAGCTGTGGGTCTCCCATTCTAAATACTAACCAAGTCTGATGCTGCTTAGCTTTTCAAGATCAGCCAAGGTCAACTAGGTTCTACCACCTTAGCTTGCTTTACTAAATAGTGGTTTGTTTTTTGTTTTTCTTTTGGAAAATACTACATGGACGCTATTGGCTTCTTTTTGAACTGATGTCAAACCCAATCAGAACATAACTGTATTCACACAACATACACAACCCTAAATCTGAATTCATAGAATGCAATTGTGTGTTTATATAGCATGCTATGCCCAAGCCAATAAATCAGGGAAATAATGGTAGAGGAGGGGTCTATTTACATCTCCTGCATGAAGCATCCTAGAGGCAATTGGCTGATCACTGACAAAATATTGGCCTTGACCTGATTCATCAGGGCTATTCTTATACTATGACTTAATGTGATTTCTGGTTCACACAATAATCCAATGGTATGGTTGGATTTCCATAGCATGGTGAACTACAATGACATAACCCTATTTCCCCAGTATTGACTTATTTATTTATTTAATTTATATCACTACCATCTACCCCAATGGGGGACTCTAGGTGGTTTACAATAAAAGATAATAAAAACGTATAAACCTAAAATTACAATCTAAGAATATAAATAGAATAAATAGATATAAAATCCAAGAAGAGCTGGAATCCCAATCAGTAGGGGGTGCTATGGTGCCAACCATCCCCAGATGGAGCTGTTACCCTTCCCATCCCAAGCAAGGTGGCAGAACCAGGTCTTCAAATTCTTCCGGAAGGCTGGGAGCGAGGAAACCCATCTCAATTCCGGGGGCAAGATGTTCCAAGGGGCGGGCGCCACTGCAGAGAAGGCCCACCTCCTGGACCCTGCTAGATGGAATTCCTTTACTTATGGGGACCGTAGCATGCCCTCTCTGCCCGACCAGGTGGGGTGGGTCAATGTTATGGGGATGAGACGGTCCCTCAGGTAACCTGGTCCCATGTAACCTGGTCCCATCTTCATAGCTTTACCCAACCATTATTAAAACCATAGAAAGCCTGAGATCACTATGAGGTCACTAAGATGAGATGATTATGAGGTCACTAATAATGATTATGTGCCATCAAGTTGATGGCACATAATCATTATTGTTATTTTGGCATAACTGTGATGAAGGATGATTCTTAGATAGACTATAAGTTCATTAGTGGGGAAATGGTTTCAAGGCTAGAATGTTGTGTGAGCCCAGCTCATAAAGAGCTAAAATCCTAATTTTGAAATGAGAGATCCATCAAGCCTATTTCTGTGTGCTCTAGGAGTTATAAATGGGGAATTATCTATGTAGCATGCATCTCAAGGTAAGAAACCAGACTGGGTATTTATGGTTAAAGCAGTATTGCCATGCACAGCAAATTAATGAAATAGGTTCAGTTTTGGCTTGGGGACGATGTTTTGAGAACCTTTTGCATATCATAAGATTTCCAACGACCTCATCACTAACAGTTCTGGAAGGCCGTGCCAGGCAATCTCCATCTCTGTTCAGAGACAAAGTCTATGATTTTTGAAGGTGAGAAACTGCTAGATAAGTCTTCCTCAAGATGGCCTCCTCCAAAAGTGTTAAGACTGCAACTCCCAGAATCCCCATTATTGTAGATCCAACCCTCTGTTTGAGAGCTTCCATGGATCTACAATGATCTAGCGATCATTCCTCTTTCCTGTGCTTGCAACAGCAAACAGAAGGCTGCTTCTTTGGGACCCATGAATATTTCATATTTTACATAACAACTCTGGGAAAGCTCATCTAACTTGGCTTCAAATAAGACTTTTTAAAAAAATTCTCCAAGCTTTTAATTTTGAGGCTGTTATTATTTGCTGTTTGGTTTACTAATTCATAAAGTTTTGTCTTGTTCTTGTCACTTTAATATTTGATATCAGTTTGATGGTTTCAGCCATTCTGGGAATATTTATACTAAAAGAATGTGTAGAAAATAGCAGCAATAGTAGACAACGCATCCTGCATAAAGATGTAAGGGCATCAGTGAATTAGAATGCATTGCAAGAAATTAGACTGGGATGATGAGAGGTTTGAAAAAGCTTCACATGCTTAGCCTGGAAAAGATTAAAAGGAGATATAATCGCTACATACAAATATCCGAAGGATTGCTGGGTAGAAGAAGGAACACATTTGTTTTCTATTCCTTCAGAGAGCATGACTAGATCTTCTGGATGAAAATTACAAACAAGCCAGTTTTGGCAGTACATTGGGAGAAATTTCTTAATGGTAAAAGTTGTTCAGATGGTGGAACAAACTGTCTTGGTTAGTAGCAGGGTCTTCTTCACTGGACAGATTTAAGCACAGGAAGGACAACCATCTGTCCCAGATGTTGTAGTTGTGATTCCTGAATTTAGCAAGGGGTTAGGCTAGATGTCCCTGAAACCACACCCAGCTCTGAAATTGGCCAATTGGAATAAGGATAGATTTGCTGTTGCTGCAGTTCTTGTTTAATCATGCAAACATACATGTAATTGGCAGATTCTCCTCTCTGTCTCACCAGGCCATGGCCCTGAGTGCATGCCTTTTTTCTTTTTCTTTTGCATTTCTAAACCAATACAAACAGTAAGAAGAATAATGCAAAGAGAGACAATTACAAGCAAGACCATTACATTTCGTTTCATGGAAACAGAGCTCACAAACACCAGCTAGCAAAAACTAAAGAAACAACAGAGGGAAAAGTGAAAAGGAAAAGTGCATCTTATGCTTTACTATAGTTTGTACAAATATAACTGCAGCTAACCGAAAGAGTGGCATGGCTGTAAATCTTAAAGGACAGGGAAAAGGCAACTTCCCATTTTTAGAGATAAACCAACTACGGGCTTCCATGACTGTTCTTATCTATTCATGCAGGGAATGAACTAAAATCCTAAGAGGTTACATACCTCTGAAATTTGCAACAAAAGAGTAGGATATAAATAATTATTAGAATCAACTGTATCATTAGCAACTGCAGGCATAGGGTCCTGTTTTTAATGTTTCCCCAATGGAAGAGTTTAAGTTCTTGCATGCAAGGAGAGAAATTCTACATTCTGTTTACTATTTTAGTTTTCTAGCTGCAGGGAATTCTAGTTCATCTACATTGAGGAACTTCTGAATGCTCTCCATAAATGTGCACCCGTCTCCTGGCATCCCTTTCATATGCCAGAGGGGCTGCAACTAATCTGCAACTTTTGCACTGCATCATACAAGGAACATCTTCTGCATTAACTCTGGGTCAAAATGGTGCTTTCCTATTCCACTAGAGCAGTGTTTGTCAACCTTAGCAACTTTAAAATATATGGACTTCAACTCCCAGAATTCCTCAGCCAGCACGTCGCCTAAGGAATTCTGGGAGTTGAAGTCAACATATTTTAAAGTTGCCGTGGTTGAGAAACACTGCACTAGAGCATTGCATTCCAGTATTCCATTCCTAGATCTTTTGCTCCATAGGCAGACCCAGCCTGTTCTATTATTCCTCCCCCACCCCCCTAGTTTGAAGTTATATTATCCAAATGAGAATATTATAGCACACATCTGCTGAGTGTAGCACACCATCCATCATGGTTATGGAAAAGTTAATGCAGAAGAAGTTCCTTGCATGATGCAATGCAAAAGTTGCAAATTAGTTGCAGCCCCTCTGGCATGCGAGCTATTTCTGATGGGGCTCCATGCTGCCCATCACTGCCTGAGGCTGTACACTGGGAAAGAAATGTTCCATCTAGCCTCTGAAGTCCCTCCATAAACAAAAATTAAATTGTTTTATGCGCTGTTAGAGGCCAGGCATGAAATTCATCACAAGCTTTGTACCAATTGCCTTTCTTTACCTGCATTCAGACCCTTCCAAATTAGTCCTTAAGTGTTCCGGAGCAGCAGCAAAGGAGACATTGAGGGCCTCTCTTTTAGCTGGCATTGTAATGAATGCTAAGAATTAGCCAGCTCAAATCCCTGGCCATTTGAAAGGGGACATGGTGTGGGGCTTTGTGCAGTGAAAAACTAGAGGCTATGTGATTTACACTAGTGTTTTTCAAACTTGGCAACTTTAAGACATGTGGTCTACAACTCCCAGAAAGTTAGCCCTTTGAGGTAGTCTAGACAAGAAGCACAACTATGAGCATTAGCTCTATCTTTATTGTAACGTGTCATGAACAAAGACTTGCAAGTCTGAAAGTATTTCTCCCCTCTTTTCCATTTACTCTGGAAAATTAGGGAGGCTCCCTGCCAAATCTGAAAAACACTGATTTATACCTAATGAAATACAAAACGAAGGGTTAATGACACCCATATTAATGGATTTTAAGCTTCTGCCACCATTACTAGTGTTCACAAATACAGCATCACTGGAGCCCTTCCTGGTCTTCATGTCCTGCTAATGATCATATCATGGCTTGCTGTTCTTCAATCAGCTGTGGTGCTGAAGTAGCCACGAGGTAGCCAAACTATGGAACAAATTTGTCACAGAGATCGGACAGGCCACTACCATGGAGGTTTTCACCCATAATTTAAAATTATTTCTTCACCCATGCCTTCCCTTGGTTCTACCAATGGCCCTAATGTGTGTGTTTGTTATTCTTTCTTTCTTTCTTTCTTTCTTTCTTTCTTTCTTTCTTTCTTTCTTTCTTTCTTTCTTTCTTTCTTTCTTTCTTTCTTTCTTGGATTTTAAAATATTGCTTTTCTTTAACATTTTAATGCAGGGTGGGCAGTTTTTCAGCAGTCAAAGGCGATACATAATGTCTTTTCTTGAGACTGCCAAGGGGATAGGATGAGAGTACGGGGTGAGGGCTGAATTTAAAGGGGGTCCCATTGTTTGTTTTAGCTGTTATATGCCTATTTTAGGGCTTCTATTATAGTTTCTCTCGGTTTCCCACTCAACATGGTGGGAGAGTGTTTTAGCAGTCATGACAGAGGGCCTCTCTGTTCACCCCTTTTTACTGTATTTATTATAATTAGTGTAAGCAACATTTGGTATTAAATAAAAACATTAAAATGCTGCTTTAATTCCCTCTAAGGAAGGAATTAAATTCCTGTGTACCACTGGGTCTAAAAGTTGGAACCAAGGTATCTAGGAGACAGTATATGAAAATAAGCAGTTTGGGGGACCCCAAGCAAGAAAACTATTTTATCTCATCTATCAAAAAAGAGGATAGTTTAGATAAAGTTCCTTTTCTACATCCTATCTGCTGCAGAGAATATTACACTCTGCTTGCTGTAATTAGAACAAGGCCTTAAAAGGCTGCCATTAAGTAATACAGTAATTGTTTAACATCTATTCAGCAGAAACCTGCAGAACTTATGATCCTTTCCCATTTTATTTTCCTGATTGAAACCAGCCTTTCCCCATCAACAATCAAATCTGTTGTTTTTCCCTCAGAGTAAAATATAACACAGAGCAATAATTGGATAGCAACTTTCCAATTGGATGTCAGTGACTGGCATGAATATATCATGGGAAGAAAAGATGAGTGAGGTGGATCGTGTCATTATTTGAGTTTCGTCACTAGGTAGCACTGTCCTTTGTTCTAGCTGGGTACATTCAGGAGTTTTCTGTTGCTCTTCAGTTGTTGGAGACAATAATGTTGTTACCTAAATTATTTGGTCTTCCTTGACCATGCCTCCATCTTGATCGAAATGTGGTTCCAACTGTCGGCAGCTAGGTTTCTCATTTAAAAAATCTGCTGTACAAAAAACTCAGTAAATGATCCCCTGCTCTTTGATGTCATAAGGACTGGACTGTTGCTTACCATGATCCATGCAGATAGCCCATCAGCACATGCCCTGCCTCTGCTTTCCTTATGAGCTAAACTAGAGGATATTGGCAGGACAATGTTGCCTGGGTGACATTATTGGATTCTACGGCCATCATGTATTCCCTCTTAGCTGTTGTACTCAGAGTCGGTGAATCCATAAGGTGACCAGGATGGCCTTTTTCTGTGCTAGATAGTTGTGACCCTGAATGAAACAAAACTGTTGAGATGTTAATCAAAATGCTGTCATTCAGTCTCGGATCGTAGAGCAAGGCTGTGTTTGACTGCAATGAGAAAAATTTATATCTTTCTTCCTGTATTGCCCAACCAAATGAGGACTTCCAAGGAGCACTAATTTTCATGGGCTCTGAGAAATAGCTTTGTGTTATGTTTTCACAGTTCTTCTCATAACTCAGTTTTATATCAGAACGTAAGATCAGCTGGATCAGACCAACAATCCACATGTGCAGAATTTTGAGACACAGAGTAGCTAAGCAGATACACTTAGAAAACTCATAAAGACAGGGAGAAGCCTCTCCTTTATTAAATCTGGCATTTCAGATGTACTGCCTGTGATTCCAGAGGGCATAAACCACCATCAAGCGTAGTAGCTATGGACATTATGATGATCCTTCATTATATGTACGTTCGCCTTTTCAAGCCAACAAAACTGGTGGCTATCACATAAACTATGCATTTGTATAAATAATTATTTCTTCTTATTGATCCTGAATCTCTCCTCTCTTAACACTGTAAGTGAAGGAGGAAAACATTTCTGTGTCCACATTTTCCATATCGTACATGATTTCACCTAACTCTTGACATGCCTTTGCTCCAGATTTAAAAACCCAAACACTGTAGTTTTTCTCACAGAGAGCTCTCTACCGCCTAAAGATTTTCATTGCACTTTTCCCACCTCTGCACAATCTTTTCAGAGGCACAGTGACCAGGATTGTGCATGCCACAACATAAACATATATAACAACATTACTCTATTGTCTGTTTTGTTTTGAATCCCATTCGGAAGAAGTCCAAGGAATACTCCATGTTGACATTTTCACAGAGTTATCCCCCAGGGTTCCAAAGTCCTTTCTTGATCAGACACTGTTGGCTCAAATTCCATTAATGTATATGTGAAGTTGGATTTCACTTTTCAGGTGCTTTCACTGAACTACATTTTGTCATTTTGAGGCCCATTCACTCAATATAGAGATCCTTTTGAAGCTCCTCAACAGGCCTTTTCGCAGACCTGTTGACCTCAGTGCTCACCCATAAATAAAGATAATCTACAAATAAAATAAAAAGTACTGGTCTGACTATTGAGCCCTCTCCGAACCTCTCTTCAATTTGAAAATGGTTTATTTATTCCTATTCTCTGTTTCTTATTCTTTAGCCAGTTAGATAAACCCCATCATCTTATGGCATGTCTCCTGAATTTGTTAAGGAGCTGTTAGTGAGGGACCTTTTCAAAGGCTTGTTTAAGATCCATGTAAAACATTTATGGGATCATTTGTCTCTACATGCTTGATTATAGTCACAAAAATATCTAAACATATAAAAAAATATATAAACATCTAGAAATGCAAAACTGTCTAGAAATACAAAAAAGTCTAGAAAGCTAGTAAGGCGACATTTACTCTTGCAAAAACCATTTTGTTCCTTTTCATTATACAGTACTGTATTCTTATAAATGTTTCTTTCTTCCCGACTTTAATAATACATTGGACCTTAAACTAACTGCCCTGTAATTTCCTTCCCCCACTCCCATCTCTTTTTAAAAACTTAGACTCTAATTGGCTTTTTTCCAGTCTTCAAGAAGGACACTAACGTTAAAGACAAGCTGGACAGATTAAAAATCGCACACTTTAATTCTTTAAGAACTTCTTTAAGAACCCTTAGATGAAACTGAATGGATCAATTAGATTTTTAACTTTGTCTCTCTTAACTTAAATGGGTTGTGTGTGGTTGACCCTAATCTAAACTCTAGAGAAATATGCGCAAAATAAAGAGAGCAGAACTTTAAAGTGGAAGTGCCGTTCTCACCCCCACACCTCCATGCCAAATTGGAAGCAGCAGCTGAGACTTTGAAGTGGGATGTCTATAGCTGGTGAAAATAGTTTTTAAGGGAGTTGAGAGTGCTATCATATTTCCCTCAACATACATGCACATTTCTTTTTCCAATAAATTGATCAGTTCCACTTTGTTTTGGGGAAAAAAAATATCAGGACCAAATTACATGCAAATATATGTGAGAGGTCCCCAGCAGATATTTCAGCTTCGTGAGGGATTATTTTTTTGCAGACAAAATACAACAGGATGGAAGAGGCATTCAAATATTTCCTTGCCATTAAAAATTATGCCCTTCCTAGCCTGTTCCCTGACCTCTTGCAACAGTTACATTTTTTTCAGTGCTGACTTATTGGAAAACCTGAATCCCAAACATGGTCCCAAGGCTCAACCCATGTTGAATCTTAAGTGATGAAATCTCATCTAAAGTGGAATTTCATCACAGTAGTGAATTACTCAAGACAAATATGGTGATGTTTTTGACCAAGTGGCTGAGATTTTTGAACTCAGGTCATCCCAGGCTTATCCAACCTTCTATCAACCACCCTAGGCTGCTGAAATGAGAAAATTGCTTTGAGAAAGCGTACAATTTAGATTTGACAGCTATAGCACTGAATAATATATCGTAGAGCCAAAGGTTATCATTGCATGTGCAAAGATTTACATGTAAATGGTCCCCCCTGGGTGAAACGATCTGGATTGAATAAAGATACCATGTTTGCCATGAGAAAATGAGCCGTTTCAGCATCCCAAGTCACTTAGTGACAAGATGAAATATGGAAAGCTAAAGGAAATGAGGTACAGAACATGGGAAAACAACAGCCTTGAAATAAAAACCAAAGGCTACAGTAGTAGAGAAAGATGTACAGCAGTCACCCCCAACTTGGCACCCTCCAGAAGAGATGGCAAGTCTCAGAATTCCCCACTGCAGAATTCCCCACTCTCTAGACATTTTGTCAGCTGACGCCCTAACCTACTTGAACCACACCAGTTTGGAGAAAGCAAATAATAACATTCATGTACTATTTTGATTCCATTATGAAAAGCAACCTTCATTTACTTTGCTGGATCAAATAGGGAAAAGGTAAAAGTCAAGATCCCCTTGAGTCAAGTTCAACTCCTGGTAACTACATAAACACATCCATGCATTTTTCTTGGCTATGATCAGCAATGATAAAGCAGCAATTTCGTGGCTACTGGTTATGATAGCTGAATGCAACTCCATCTTCATCTTGTGCTGTGGAACACAAGCAAGAATGTGGTATGGTCTGCTGTCCTCCTTGTGAACTTCTGGATTATTTGCATCTTTCATTTGATTCAACAGGGCTTTTATTAGTCCAATCAAAATAAGATTGTGTTTTTCAAATGATTGATATAGAAATTGTTTTTCCAGAGACAGCAACAGGCTGGCCCTTCTTGAGCCTGTTAAAAGTTGCAGAATCCAGACTAATGCAAAGTTGGCTTTTTTTTTCCCATTCCTATATCTCAAACTTGTCCCAGTACAGGCAGGTTAACCAATTTAAGCAGAGACGCCATAGGCATCTGCATGGGGCACAAGTGATGAAATGTGCATCAGAACATCATTACATGACATTGAATTTTTGCATCCAATATTGGGACAGATACAAATGAGGAAGGTTTGTGTCATGATGTTTCCACATGCATATCATCATTGCTCCAGCATCACTGCTAGCTGCAGATGCCTGTGACTAATGCCTCATTCTTGTGAAAATGTCTAGGGACCAATATGATTACTGAAGCCAGTGCTTTTAGAAGAGGACACACCAACATCTACTGTCTATGAAACCACTGGAGTAGGTCATCTAGAACACTGGAGTAGGATGTCATCAGTTTGGTAATGTCACCCAACTTACTGCTCCTTATCATCCATCTCCAAGGAAGTTTGATAATGGGTTTATAAGGGCAAACAAACTGAAATTAGACTGTTGCAAAATAGGAAATGGGATTCCAGAACTGAGGTTCTACCTGTTCTGAACTGGGGTTGCACTTTCCTTGAAAAAGCAAGTCTGCAGTCTTGGAGTGTTCCTTGATCTTCAGTTGTCATTTGATCCACAGGTGGCAGACTCTGTTGAGAAACATGTTTACACAATTACAGCTGGTATACTAACTGTGTTCCTTTTTAAGCAACTGTATTTGACAGCAGTTACCCACACACTATGTCCCATCTCCACTACTGCAATGTCCTCTAAGTAGAGCTACCCAAAAGTGTCCATAAGTTGCAGGTGGTGCAAGAGACAGTCTTAATAAAGGATGGCCACATTTCATGGTAATTGTCTATGTCTGTAAGCAACTCATTCATAAATTGCAAGTAACCTCAGGTCTTCAGTTCACTGAGTAATTGAGGCCATAAATTTATCTTTCCTATGTTGAAGGATGAGTCTCTTTGCAATAAGAAGGGCACAGAGAATACATTTCTACCGTCCAGCCATCAATTTCCATGTAATAGGCATGTAGTTCAAGAGAACGTGGCTGTCCAAGAATATTAAACCCTTTCTCAAAGTCAAGCTAATATATCTAATAACTTCTTTCTAGAATTTTATGTTATTGAAAATAGTATGTTTTAATGAAACATTATTCTCATTCTATCTCTAATAACAAAATTATTTACTTATTCCTATACAAATGCAGTGGGGTCCAACAAGTTCAAAATACTATTTTTTGTTTGAATAAGCCATAGTCTTAAGATTTCTTGAAATTTTTGATACAGACATTAAGATAGTTTCTCACTGACTGGACAATTGAGGATCTCTAATTCCTCACTCCACTCAGCCTTCAAACTTTGCATGTCAAATTGATTTATCAATAAAAGTATTTATAAAAAGTAATTGTGGACTTTTTGTCTCATATGATTTAGTGTCTCTGATAATTTGAAAATAATGGAGTGGTACACTGGTGGATCTACTAAGAAAGAAAAAAATCCCATTGGAAAAGTAGGTAGCTTGGGGAAACAAAAATAGTAATTAAAGTTTTTTCTGGGTTTCAAATCTGGATCATTCTACCTGTCAATGGAGTGTTATATCCATTGTGCCACTCAGAAAATCCTGTAAGCAGAATTTGCAGCAGACCTGGAAGAAAAGCTAGGAAAATGCAAGGAAAGAAAGCTTATTTTACAGCTGGTTGTTGTATACTGTATACTGTATACTGTATGTATGTTTTGATGCTTTAACTTTGTATAAATAAAAGTATGTTAAGTCCAGTAAGACCCACTCACAGAAAGGAAAATGATTGGCAGTTGCTTTCCTGGAATGGACAGTTGGAAGGGCGCAGAGCAGCAGCAGAGTCCAGTAGTCTGCAGTCCAAGCTGAATTCCTTGCAAGCCACTCTCAAGGCATCTCAGTCAGGACATGCTGGTTTAGAATTATGCCATCAGCATAGGGCAGAAGCGGCTTAGGGGTACAGTGGAGATATGCTCATACATGTGGAAATCTAAAAAACACAGACATATATAGTACGTGGAAATAAGTTATAGAGATAGAAATAAGATTTATAAGCACAGAGAAATAAGGCATAGCTATAGAGATAAAAAGAGACATAAGCACAGGTGTAGAAATCTAGAAATAAGCAGCTATATCCTCAGTTCTGTTTGAAAACCAAAGCTTTTTTTTGGGGGGGGACAATAAATCCTCCCGTACAACAGAGACAAAATTAGCTTCTTGTCCATAATCTGCACCAATCCCCCACAAAGAACCAGGAAAAGCCCAGTACTAAAAGATCTTTACTAGTTGCTTACCAGACATGATTGAAAGTATTGGTATTAACCCTTAAGTATAATGGCAGACAATGTCTGTGCTTTTTAGTTTGATTCTTACTATAGTAGACAGAAATGTACAGAATAGTAGTAGGAAGGGAATAATTAAATAAGTATTATCTTTTGGGGAGGAAGTTGTTTAGGGGGTCTGTATGAATTTTTTTTCTTTATTTTAATATAAGGGGGGAGTAACAGTACTTAGTGATTTTTATAATGTGCTAAAGTGGAATGATTTATAGAAATAATGTGGTTTTGGTTTAATATAGAGTGAAAGATTTGTTATGGAAATTTTTGTATATCCTTGCTGTTAAAAGTCAGAAGTCACATCTTTCTGTAATTTTGGGGAAAAAAAATTCTCTTGAGTTTTCACACCTTTTTAGTTCTTTTTTCTTTTTTTGTAGTTTTTTGTTTGTTTGTTTGTTTCGTAGCTTTTAACCTTGTCTCGAAACTTAATAAAATTTTAAAAAATATATTGGTATTAGCCTTTGAAAGCATTCAACAGTTGTGAGAGATTGCAAAGATCCAGATGCCTTCTAACAGGCACCCAGATTTTTATAAGTTACCAGATCTGGTCATCCTACAAATAGAAGTCCTTCAGAACTTCAGAACTGTTATATGATAGAGTAACTAGTTAATTGGGTATGGTGGGAATTGAATCTGGAGCTTTGGTATGTAGAAGAAATATATGCTAACACTGAGTTGGGCACTCATTCTTCAGGGCGATATTTTGGGGATTATAGTTTCACCTTTAACAATTTACTCATTGAAGTCCTCCCTAGAATCATAGAATGGGAAGCATCCATTTGATCCTTAGATGTTAATCTCCTGCTTAGTGATGTGATCCAGATTAAAAGATTCCTTATCCTCAGCGACCGTTGTAGGTTTTTACCCTTTGCTAATATTGTGGTGGTGGTGGTGGTGGTGGATTGTTTTAATGGGTTGTTAACCACCCAGAGTCACATTCGCTAGGTGGGCAGCCATAAAAGTTGATAAAATAAATAAATACCTGCCCAGCCTTTGAAGAAATCCAGAAAAGGGGAGCCTTGGGCATTGAGTTTCACTGTGGGATAGTTCTTGCTGTCCGGTAATTTTTCCCTAATATTTGTAACAAGAGCCTGCCTTCCTGTAATTTAAGATCATTATGCCAGATCCTGCATTCTGGAATAATACCAAGTTAGCAACTGTAATCTTTCCTGAAACACAACAACAGGACTAGCAGTATTTTAAAAATGGATAAAAACTAGTCTCTCATTCTCTGTTTCTAGCTGAGTTTCCTTCTGCCACTTCAAGTGACTCTGGAAGGTCAGCTGGTTCTCCCTTTTTGGAAAATCTGGCCTTGGTTCTGAGTTGGATTTAGTGTTCAGGAAAATTAGCCCACAAAACAGATGGTGGAAATAAAGAATGGTGCAGTTCAGGGTTGATTTGTGGTGTGATTTAACATTCCCTTACGAGTGGGAGTTCTCCATTGGCCTCCAAGCAGAATAAACAGAGACCTTTTTCCCAGCTGCCTTCCATCACTGACACAGTTGCAAGCAGATTGTGAATAGGCTGCCTTTATCTGGGGTGGATGGTGGAACTACTGTGGATAATCCCATGCAGAAATGGAGAGTGGGGGAGAGAGACCCATAGCACCATCAGGGAACAAAAACACATGAGTTAATTTTCCAACACAACCATTATCATTTTTATGTGCAGTAACTGCATGTGAAGAAAGAAAGAAAGAAAGAAAGAAAGAAAGAGAGAGAGAGAGAGAGGGAAGGAAGGAAGGAAGGAAGGAAGGAAGGAAGGAAGGAAGGAAGGAAGGAAGGAAGGAAGGAAGGAAGGAAGGAGCAAGCTACACAAGGGCAAGGTAGAGATTTTAGAAGTGGACTTTTTAAAAAAAATATCACATTTTGGCAAAAATCCTTTCTGAATTCACAGCATCTGTAGATTAGTTGCATCTGGAAAGCTCAGATACCAGATAATCACAAAGATTGTTCTATTCTTCTCAACAGAGTTGCCCTCTTCCCTGAAAAGGAAGTATTAAATGACCCTGGCTGTTAGTAGGGGGCGGGGGAGTTTAACTTGCAAGAAAGTTCCATAAGTGCATAGATTAATGGTTTGTGAGAGTCGTAAAGCACAGGCAGGAACTCTAAAATGTTCATTTATCTCCTTGTGCTGTTTTGTGGGAAGCATTTAAAATAGTATTGGATTATTCCCCCTGCCCCACAGAGCATGATAGTGGCTTCATAATGATTATTTCTGGCCCTTTCATCTTCTCCATTAAGTAAATAAAATCTGCATTTCAGCTGCAGCAACAAAACACAGTGTCAGTCTAGGATAGCTGGTTGGACGGTAATGCGGGAGAAAAAGATCATGCCAGTGTGGATAATTACAGTGGGAAGATGAGTCAGTGGGACAGTTGTAAGTGCAGAAGAAACTAATATGATTTTACTCTGCTTTATCGGAACTGCTATTTTTGACACAGAAAAAGTAGTTATTCGGCATTATCTTCCACTGATTGGAATCCATCCGGAGTTCCAGTTCTGCTCTTGATGCTGCATTTTAGAAGGAAATAAACCAATTGGAAATAGTACATATGGTAGGGAATTTCAAATCAGCCCTAATCTGTACCATTTCAGGGTGATTTTGATGTGTAGAAAATCTCTGGATATGAAGAGAGGATGCAAACTGAAACAGTAACCAGCTTTTGTGTGATGATTTTGTTCTAATCCTCAGGAGACAAAAAAAGGGCTGGAATATTGCCTAATTCAAAACACTGATGTTTAATCCTCTTGCATACTATCCTGATATCCTAGAAAGCAGGAGAAGATAAAACTACAATAAAGTCTTTTTTTTCCCCAAGATGTTCAAATCACTTCTGGAGGCACCTCCTCAGTCCCAAAATTTCTCCGCTGTTACTGCTAATCATTCAATCAGTCATTCAATCAATCAATCAATCAAGTCAAGTCATGTCAGTTCTTCCTCTAGGACAGTGTTTCTCAATGTTGGCAACTTGAAGATACGTGAAATTCTACTTCCAGAATCCTGGGAGTAGAAGTCTACACATCTTCAAGTTGCCAAGGTTGAGAGACACTGGCCTAGGAGCTCAAGGTGGCATATATAATTATCCTCCCCTCTTTTTAAAAAAAAAATCCCCTAACATCCCTAGAAGGATGGCTGATTGGCCCATGATTGAGTTTGGATTTGGACAAACAAACATTTTTAGTGCCACAATAATTGGGTCATCTGCTCAGAGTGCCCTTGGTTCAAAGCTGTGTTTTTCCTCTTCTGACACCACTTGCTACTCAAAGTTAGAAACTTGTTTTAACAATTTAAACATCCATTAAATGCATTTACATGGGGAGGTATCATATTCCAGAGTCCTGTCGCTAGCCCTCAGATATAAAACCCTTCCTAATGCCAGCAAGTTACATACCCCCAGGTAGCAACCTTTGGAAATACTTCTGTCAGACAGAATTAATCTTTCGTCTCTCAAAATTTGTTTCAGTGCTGTGAAAGTTCTTGTGTTTGCATAAGCACACTGGTTTTTGAACTGGCGTAAGATGATTCACCCCCACTGAGAAACTCTTCATTTCCTTCAGTACCTTTGCAAATCACATTACATATCTAGATTTTGTTCACTTTCTTCCAAAGCTTGCCTTAGCCAATCCACAACAGCTTTGTAGAAAAGCTGCCTGGGCAGCAAGTAGGCACAAATGAAGAAAGTCACCTCTGTTTTTTAAAGAAAGATGAGAACTCTATCACAATCCAGTGCAGAGGCAATCTTGGTTCCTTGCAAATTAAGAGCCAACATTTCTCTTTTTAATGAGCATTAATATCCACGCTTTGCTTTTTAGTAGAAAAGCAGAAACAAAATACTGTAAATAATCTTGTGTTGTTTACTTACAATTTAGAGTAGGGGACAGCAGGCTTTTTGGAGCCCAGGCCTACGCCTGAAGAGGACCTCTCTGGACCAGGAGAGCAACATCCCGTCCCATCAGTAACATGCATGTTGGGGCAAGATTATCAAGAGATCGGTGGCTGGACAATTGCAGCAATGAGAGGCATGTACAGGGATGGGGTCAACAATGTCAGTGGTGAATGCAACAGTGCAATCAAAACCCCACCCCTTTTTACATGCAATGAAACATGTGTGATGGATGTTTAAAAAAAGGGTTCAATTTTGATTATCATTGTAGTCCAGTTCTGAGGCTAGTTTTTGGCCCAGACACTGTTTTGGTTCCCTAGATGGATGGCTTCTTATGAGAGAGATATGGAAAAATGTATTCATTCATTCATTCGTTCGATCGTTCGTTTATTTATTTATTATTCAAATTTCTATTACCGCCCATCTTCCCCCAAAGAGGGGGACTCTGGGCAGTTTACAATAAAAATGGGATGGAAAACGGGGTGGAAAAATACCACCGTGTTGATGATCCTCAAGCTCGCAGTAGTTTGCTATATTGGGACAATGGTGTCGTTTGGTGCTGGCTCTGTGAGTGGGAATTGGCAGCAAGATGCAGACATTCCTACCTGCAAGGCAGTTCCCCAAAGTAGAATTGGGGGACTTCTATTTAAAATAATAGTGGGTTCTACAGGGTTCAGTCTTGTCCCCCATGTTTTTTAATATCCATATGAAGACATTAGGAGAGGCCTTCTAGAGATTTGGAATGGGGTGTCATCAAAAAGCAGATGATGCAATATCTCTGCTTTTTATCTGAACCAGGAATGGCAAAAAAACGGATGGATAAGTGCTTACGGGTTGTGGAAGAGCCAGTAAACTAAATGAAGTTGGGAACCATTTGACTGAGCTACAAAATGGCCTTTGGCTGGTTTTGGATGAAATGACGTTCACCTTCTAGGCCTTAGCATAGGATTTAGGATTGGTCTTGGATGCCATGTAACCTTGGTGACCAAGAGTACCTATGGAAAGGTACTCTGGCCACCACTGGATGGATATGGTATGTTCTTTGAATTACTGGCATGCACTGTATGTTGGGCTGTCCTTGAAGATACCCCAGAGACCGCATCTGGTATGGAACACTGCAAC
This sequence comes from Candoia aspera, assembly GCF_035149785.1. Taxonomy (NCBI): domain Eukaryota; kingdom Metazoa; phylum Chordata; class Lepidosauria; order Squamata; family Candoiidae; genus Candoia; species Candoia aspera. The sequence goes on from NC_086157.1 coordinate 103,693,677, forward strand.
TAGGAGAATACATGGGCTTGGAAGATGAGTGCATGTTTCCACTTCTCAGTGAGCACAGCACAGGTGTGATAGGACCCGATGTCCATTTAAAGTGCTGGTACTGATCAGTAAAGCCCTGAAGAACACAGCTACCCTCTAGGCCTGAATATTTGAGAGATCATCGTACCCAATACCAACCATACTTTGGCCATGCATCTGCTGGGAAGGACTTAGTGACAGTGCTTCCCATGCAAGAGGTTGGAAGGACATATGCCCATCAGCAGAGCTTTCCTATAGTAGCACCAGACCTTTGGAATAATCTTCCAGTGGACCTGAGGCAACCCACTTCACTTTAACTTTTAGAAAACCCCTGTGGATCTACCTTGAAATCCTGTCATTCTCTGAGCCTTGAGAGGCTATATTCACTTTGGTTTTAAATATTCGTAGGAATCTTCTATTTAATTTTTTAAAAGTCACTTTAATATTTGATATTGTAATGCTATCTTAATTGTGATTTTATTGCTAAAGCCTACCCTGAGCACTGTGAGGTGATAGGGCCAGGTCTACATATTAATACAATTATAAATATATAATCACTCTCACACACACTGAAAATCTGTTGAAAAGGCAGCGCCATTGTCCAATGGTCTACTGCCAATGGGGGCCTGATCTTGGGGGATCTGCTAAAAGAGGTTTGTGCTTAGAAGTCGGCTGTAGATTTTTGATGCCTGATTGAGCAGTACATCTATACCAATTACAGCTACTTAGGGCACTGCCGTAGGAGCAATCTGCCCCATGCTGAAAGCTTCTGCAGACTTTTGTGTTCTTCAGCATTAGAGAACTGGCTGAGCTGCAATGACCTTGAAACAGCTGCAAAATTAGGATGTTTTGGGGAGTTGTTTGGTACAGTAGGTTGGGCTAAGAGAGTGAGTGCCTGGCCCAAAGTTACCCAGAAGCATCCACGGGTGGAAGCAGTTTTGAATCAGAGTCCCCCCAAGCCGAGTCCAACAGTCTCATCACTACAGCACACGAGCTACAGCATCTTCTGCAAACTTAGCCCTAAAGAAAACAGGACGTGGAATTTAGAGTGAAGAAATAGAAGACCAAAAAATAGTCACTTCGGATATTTTAATCTGGACGATAATCTAGTAATCAGAGTTTGGAAAACATCGTTTTGGAAAAGAAAATAAGTTACAGCTACAAATGGAAGCCTAAGCATCCACTCCTTAAACTAGCATCCCTGGACGGAATGCAAAGTTTAACTACATGTATGGCAAACCTAGACAGCATATTAAAAAGCAGAGACATCACTTTGCCGACAAAGGTCCATATAATCAAAGCTATGGTTTTCCCACTAGTGATGTATGGCTGTGAGAGTTGGACCATAAGGAAGGCTGAGCGCCGAAGAATTGATGCTTTCGAACTGTGGTGCTGGAGAAGAATCTTGAGAGTCCCTTGGACTGCAAGGAGGTCAAATCAGTCAATCCTACAGGAAATCAACCCTGACTGTTCACTGGAAGGACAGATACTGAAGCTGAAGCTCAAATACTTTGGCCACCTAATGCGAAGAGAGGACTCACCGGAAAAGACCCTGATGCTAGGAAAGACTGAAGGCAAAAGGAGAAGGGGACAGCAGAGGATGAGATGGTTAGATAGCATCCCCGATGCAATGAACATGAATTCGAGTAAGCTCCAGGAGACAGTGGAGGACAAAAATGCCTGGCATGCTATATGGTCCATGGGGTCACGAAGAGTCGGACACAACTTAACGACTGAACAACAACAAAAATTATTGGCTTTCCATTTCCCTTGGGCTATTTTGTCCACATTCAGTATGACCCATGAGAACATGCATCCTGGTGAAGGATGTGATTGCTACTGCTATATTTGCTTAACTCTGGCTTGTATTTTTCTGTCTGTCAGTCTGTATTTATTTATTGCTCACATTTATATGGCCGCCCATCTCACACAAGATGATTCTGTTCAACAAATTGAACGAAAACAGCAAATAAGTAAAAAACACTAGGTATAAAAAGATCAAAATAATTATTAAAATAGGAAGATTTTCAAACAATTTTAAAATATACCAACCCCATGAAGAGAGCAAGAATGTCAATCATAATGGAGCCATCTAAGAATGTCTCCCTTTCCCAAAGAACCCCAGACCTGACAACAGTATAACAATAATTTAAAAAATGGACATTAGAACCGGAGGGCAGTTTGGCATTAAGACAAGCAGAGAAAGAGGAGAGGCTGGAGCTTGTAGATTGAGAAGAGGCCTTGCAATCTACAATCTCAGGTATGCTCTGAATCTGCCAATTAAAACAATCTTAGGAAAAAATACACTGTTGACGTTCTTCTATATTGACTAAAAATAGCTTTTCCCAGCCCAATACTCTTCAGATGTGTTGGAACTACAATGCCCAGTATTCCCAGACAATACAGCCAGGGTCTGGGCATTGTAGTCCCTAACACATTTGCAGGGTGGGTGGAAGTGTTTTAGGGACAGTGTTATTAAGAATATATAATTACAAACTTTTCTATAACTGTGTAAACTGCTATAATAGTAGCTATTGATCCCTACAGAACAGACATAAAACCATTTATTTTACATGGAAATGCTCTCTTTTGCTCTTTTATTTTTTAAATTTTAAATCTACACTGAAAATACCATGACATAATCAAGTGGCAGCTGCAGAATTGACATCCATTAGGTAACTAAGAACAGTCTTAACCCTTTCCTTCAGTAACTTTGGGTTTCTTGACAATTTGGTTCTCTCAAGAGACAAGTAAACATCAGCCCTTTCCCTAGAAAGATTAAGCAATAACATGAAGGAGGAGGAGACAAAAATCTAGGGTTTTTCAGAATGCTGTCTAATATACACAGATTCTAATTTTAAACATGCCTCCCTCTCCCCTAGTGAGTAATATTTTTGCCCTATAAGAATGATTTAAGGTTACATTTGGGTCTAACCTAAGACCTCTCTATAACCAAAGGAATAGGCATTACATTTCCATGAGAACAGCAGGGTTTCTGCAGGATAAATTCCCCTGCCAAAGTTGCTATCATTTCTTGGCCTTTTGGCTAAGATCAAGTGGGTAAAGTTGCTTATGGAGACTAGTAAAAATAAAATAGAATTTTAACAATAGTAAAAAAAAAACTAAATAGAACTTTTGTTGGGCATTTATGGAAGCAAAAAGAGAATCATAAGAAATAACTTTCCTAATATTTGTGATACCCAGCTTGATGCAAAAGTGATTATTTTCATTGCCAATTTTTATGAGGAAATGACAGCTGATACTGCAGCCTCTCTCCTTTTATCATGTTTGTGCTAATATTGTCATTGTGAATTAGCTCTGCAAATATTTAAATGTTCCAGATTTTAAAAATTAGCCCTCGTAATCAGTGAGGGAGGGGGGACAGCCTTCTAACATTTCTAAACTTGTAAATTTGCTAATATTGAAATTAGTATCTGTGGTTATTAGCAATTCCTATAATACAGACTGAATTTTGCATTTTATTCGAATGAAAGACTGTCCAGCTTGATTCTCACCTGGAAATAAATTGAAGGGAACAGAAATGGTAAAGGAACTGGGTGGGCAATGCAGAAAAGTAGGGATATAAATTATTAGATACGCAGTTTAGTGTTCCTTAGGACCATCATTGGCAACTATTTGCATATGTTTGACAGGATTTACTTTGTCATTCTTTCCATCTGCTTTGAAATGTTATTGGCCTGCCAGTCTCTATACTTAAGCATCTTGTGTCCTAAGCCACCTGTCAAATATTTGCTGTTGCTGTTCAACACATTAGGCAGGCACTTTACAAAACACTTTAGCTGAAATGAGAAGTACTTAGCCAACTTTGGCTGATCCCTCAAAAGGTAAACAAGGTCAGATCTGGTTAGTTAGTAGTTGGATGAGAGACCACCAGGTGATCTCAGGGCTGACAGGATGTTGAAAAACCATGCCAGAAGAACTGGTCTAGAATGCAGCGGTGCAGGCAATGATGGATATGCCTTAATATGCCCATGTAACACCTCTGCTTCGCAAGCTACACTGGTGGCCAATTTGCTTCTGGGTACAATTTAAGATAAAGCCCTACATGGCATAGGGCTTGATTAGTTGGGGGAACCACCTGTCTCCCATAGAATCTGCCCGGCCAATCTGATCTGGCAGATTATTTAACAATGATAGAGATAATCACTGTATATGCCGTTGGAATTTAAAAAATTCAGAAGTTTGAAAAACACCCAACAGCTTAGTCACAGCACAAAAGCAGGATATAAAGATACTGATCTTCCTGGATATCTCTTCCCCTCCCAATTTGTAAAATTCATTCATCAAGCAAGTAGCAATTCCTGGAGCGAGTAGAAAATAGATGTGTTTTATCACAGTTGTAAAAGCGAGCCAGATGTTTAGGAGGAATATTTTCCATGTGGAAGAGGACAGGGAGCTGTGAAACTTTCTACACCCCTCTCCAAGTGGTTGCTCTTGTGGAAAAAACAGGAAAGCTACTTCCTTTCTGTTTGCAATCACTACTTCCCAAGAAGGAAGCAGCAGGAAAAGGCCTTAGGCTTCTCTTCTCTTTGTCCTTTAAAAACAATCATACGCAGCTATTAGGTCACTGCTATTATCAGCAGCATCAATGATACACGGATGGAGAAGTCCTTTAGTTGGGTGACCACATCTGGGCTGAAAAAAAATCTACGCCAGGCACTAGTTGGCAGCAACAAGGTACAGAAAATTCTAAGGCTTGGCTGCCAGATGTGGTCATCCTGAGCGTTGCAGCCACATCTGGTAGCTATACCTCAAAAGCAGGGTAGGATGATATGTGGAGCAGAGCTCAGACAAGCAATCTGTGGCTGATGGGGGTTCTTGCTCTTTTTCAGTGGTAGAGTCACACAAAACCATATTTTTCTTTACCAAGATTTATTGAATAAGCTTTAGTGGTCACAACACACTGAGCCATAAAGCAGGGATGGGCAGCTTCCTGTGGCCTGGGCTGAAACCTCTCTCTCTCTCTCTCTCTCTCTCTCTCTCTCTCTCTCTCTCTCTCTCTCTCTCTCTCTCTCTCTCTCTCTCTCTCTCTCTCTCTCTCTCTCTCTCTCTCTGCTATCTCACAAGACGCAAGGTGCAGACTGTGCAGAGAGGCCTCAGAGACAGTCCAACACATATTGGCAGGGTGTAAGATGCAGGCAGGAACAGCATACACTGAACAACACAACCAAGTAGCTGGAATTGTGTACAGGAACATGTGCACAGCGTATGGGCTAGACCCTCCCAAGTCCAGATGGGAGATTCCACAGAAGGTTGTGGAGAATGACAGGGCGAAGATCCTGTGGGACTTCCAGATCCAGACAGACAGGCAGGTACTGGCCAATCAACTAGACATTGTGGTAGTAGACAAGGACCAGAAGACAGCGGTGGTGATAGATGTAGCAGTGCCAAGTAGCAGCCACATCAGGAAGAAGAGTATGAGAAGCTGGAGAAGTACCAGGGCCTGAAGGAGGAACTAGAGAGGATGTGGAAAGTGAAGGCCAAAGTGGTCCCAGTGGTGGTGGGAGCACTTGGGGCTGTGGCTCCCAAGCTGAAAGAGTGCCTCCAACAGGTCCCAGGAACAACCTCAGAGCTCTCTGTCCAGAAGAGTGCAGTACTAGGAACGGCTAAGATACTGCACAGAACCCTCAAACTCCCAGGCCTCTGGTAGTGGACCCGAAGTTGAAGAAGACATACACCACCCTAGGGGTGAGAGGGGATTTTTAAAAAAAATTTCCCCCACTATGTTGGGAGCTCTTAACAGTTATATGACTAACCTGAAGAGCTGCTAGTGCACTGCAATCCATATGTGATCATGGCCAAGGCAAACAACCCACCTCTTTATGTCTAAGCATGTGAAAAGAGGAGGCTCCAAATGGAAATCCCACCAGGTCAATAGTTCCAATGGCATGGAGTTTTTCTTTCCTTTCCTTTCCTTTCCTTTCCTTTCCTTTCCTTTCCTTTCCTTTCCTTTTCTGATGTCTGCCCTGAACCCACGGGGGTTGGGAATAACAGGGTATGTGAAGAATAGAAGGCAGGTTCCATGCCCGACGTCATCCACTGATGTTCCTGTATGGAGAGTTCTAAGTTACAGGGCTGGATAAGTGAGGTTTTGATGCTCAAGAGAACATGCAACGAGATTAAATATTTGAAAATGACTATGCCAGCACAGTCTGTACTTGGCTACCAACATGCAACTGCAAACTCTACAGGACTGTATTTTATGAACAGAAGTGAAATGCAGCTCTTGGTGTGGCTCACTATTTGATCTTATTTGATTCAGTCATGTGCAGCCTGCTTTTGTAAATGTGAATCTTTGCTGCTCGTGTTGCTACTTCCTTCAATTGGAAAACACGTGCTTCTTGAAACAAGCAAAAAGAATCTCACCCCTCAAATTTTCAGGTTGGATTTTAATTCAAGTACAAACTTGAGATGTCAGGTCCTTTTTATGTGCTCAAATTCCATTTCGGCTCATGAAGAAAATCTTCAAACACAACAATGAGTTCCTCCTGGATTTAGTGTGGTTACCCAGGCCTACAAAGAACATCATCTTAGTCCTTTTCTTCCACTTATGTCCTGTGTTTAGTATTTGGAGAATTAGAAACTTGAGACTATACTGTATATACAGAAATCTCCCAAAGCAATAGCTTTTATTTAAAAAATTGATAACAGCTGAATAAATCTGTGGAAAGCTGTAATAGGCAAGTGAAATGTATACCTTTGTTCCTACGGATATGCAAATATATTGAAAATACACTTTTACATGAAAAATGTTTTATGAGATACATTGCTAGGAACTAAGTTGCTACTTAATTTTTAAAATCAGACTTTCAAACAAAGAAGCCAATCAGCAGAGGCATAATATGGATTGATTGAAACAGCAGATTATTAACTTGCACCAATCTGTTTCATAACCCTAACTGGGAATGCCTATTTTAAACTGGGTCTCATTCAAGTAGCACTACTAGAAACTGGGGGGAAATGATCCTCCTAGAACAATTTCAACTGAAGTCACATAAATAATGTCATTATTTTACAGAGCCAGTCCTGCTGGGGAGATGATACCATCACTGTTGGGCAAATAATTCTTTATGGATAAATATAGTTGGGGGCAAGACATATATAAAGTCTTATCTTAGTTCAAATATTTATTTCTGCCTCTGCCTCTGTTAGATTTTAAAATCCATATCTTTGCAGCAGAGGGAAAAAGATTTAGGCCTCATACAACTGCAGATTAGATTTGTTCTATTAGCTGATCCCAGGTATAATGTTCCCACTAATGCCAATTCTATGCATATCCAACAGTCCTTTGCAGTTTGACACAGGGATGCATAATACCCATTGGGGTAGTGACTACCTTTGATCCTCTTGAAGAAGAAAAATATCATGGCTCAGCTCTGCTTTTTATTTACTATCTGCTTATTTTCAAATCTAACTGTCTTCAACCAAGCATCTTCCAAATATTTCAGACTACAATTCCCATCTTTCCCAACTGATAGGGCCATGGCTATTTTGACTAGGAATGATGGAAGTGTTCATCTGGCACATCTGTGGTGCACCATGTTGCAGAAGTCTGCTTGGATTATCACAGCCAGATTAAACTAAATCAAAGTAAAATCAGAAGTAATTCTTCTATTTGTGTTAACAAGTTTGAATTGGGTATGTTCTGAGTCACATGCTGCCCTTCAATATTCAGGGAGAGAGAAAACAACTTACTGTGGTTACTTGTGTCCTGAGAGCATCAATGACATCAGAACCTTCCTATACCAGCTGAAAACATGATGGGATCAACATGGAGAAGGAGAGATATAGTACATCAATGTTAGAAGAAATAAGTTAGAATTTAAGATGAAGTAGGAACAATTCAGGGAGCAAGTTACTGAAAAGTAAGAAATCATGCATATTAACCAACTCATGGAACACCTATTTTGGTTAGGAGCTTGTTGGGAAGAGGGAAGTTTGGTCAAGAGAAAAAGATGCTTTGTGACAATTAACAGCAACTTCTCCCTAGGTGATACCCTTCAATTAATGCAATCCACATGCCCCACACTCATATTGGTTATAGCATTCCCAACACACCTGGAGAATATCAAGGTGGTAGAAGCCTGATGGCTTTCCTTCAAGTATCTTGGGAATTCCTGGCTGGCTAGGTTTTGATAATGTTTAATGTGATCCCTAGGAAGCAGGTTATTTCTGTCACTCCAGTTGTCATTCCACATCATAGGGAGCCTTGGGAACTCTAATTCTCGAATGGCTTCTAGAGATCTTGAAAAGAAAATTCTCAGCATCCCACATCTTTGCTTCCCATAATTCCTTGGAAAAACTAACTGTAGATTACTGCAGATACTTGACTTTTAGCAACCACATTGACAGGCCTTCTCCAAGATGTCCCCAACCTGGTCCTTCAGGTGTTCCAATGGTGCACCATGGTGCTGTATCTGAGGCCATCCACTTCAGTTACATAGCATAGCAATTTACAAACCTGTTTCCTGAAGGTTGTATTTTTGTGGTGAGGATACTTCGCATTTTCTGAGCAGTGTTTCGCACGAGAGGGAAAAACAGTACTTTCTCCAGGGAACATATTCACTGATTTTGTAAAGTGTTCTGAGATATAGTTATGTGAGGGTCACAGGCACTTGCTGAATGTGTTTGTGATATAATTAGCTATACTTAATAGAAATCTCTTCTTTCACATCAGTACCATTTCATAAATTTGAAATACACTAACCATTCTTCTTTTTTAAAAAAGAAAATCAACTATTTTGGGGAAAACATTAAGCTGCTCGTGCTACAAGAATGGTTTTCATTTTACAAATGATGATTACTAAGCAACAGAAGTCCTTTTAGAGGCCTGTCTGCTTTTTCTGTTACATATCCGGGGTTTAAGTCAGGAGTGTCCTCAAGTAAAAAAAAGTCAAGATGGTGGCTGTGACTGTGTGGTCCAACCCCCGCCCCTTTTTTACATGCATCACAACTACCTAGAATGCTCCTGAAAGCTTCCAAACAGGAGTTAATAGCAGTGATGTCCCCACATGTATTTGACCTGTCAACCCTAACCCCAAATGTACCTGACATATATCCCACATTTCTCCCCTTTGAGGGGGGCACTTAAAGGGACATCATCAAATAGAAACTGCTTGATAATTTCCTGCCTGCCCTCAGAGCTTAATTTTTTTTTCCATTTGAAACATTCTAATTTTTAAAAATCTTGCATTTTTAATTTTTAAAAATCTTGCATTTTTAATTTTTAAAAATCTTGCATTTTTAATTTTTAAAAAACTTGCATCAGGGAAATTTTCATAGCAAAGCACAAAAGGGAAACTTGCATGAATCAAAAGGTTTCCTTGACAGTTTATATTGATAGCTCCATTCCAAAAAATGGAGTTGCAATGTTTGTCTTAGGACGACAGTGGCTAGTGATTAGTGGTGCCATCTTGATGGGGACATTTGACAATGTTTGCTAATTCAGTCTCATAAAAACCTTGCAAGGGAAGACACGGAGGATTTATTTTCCATCTCTAATCACCATCACATCTTGGAGTAATGAATTCATTGGTAATTACATTTTGTAAGAAGAAGGATTTTCTTTGATCTGTACTAAACTCATTTTTGTTTGTTCTCCAGAGCAAATGCTGATATATACACAAGTACCTTGCTTTGGCAAGTCTGATGGTAAAACCTTTTCCATACTCTTAAGGCATTTGTGGCTTCCTGTTCATTAGTTTTTTTCCTCAACACTAACATTTATAGTGTTGATTTCAATTCCACTCCCCAATATATCCAATCATTGCCATAGAGATCTTTAAAAAATCGTTTCTAGAGCTACGGGGTAGCTGCAAGGGGGTATCAGCAGCATTAAAATGGCAGGCTTCACCAAGGTAACCAAAACCCAGTTCCTTTTTAGTGTGAGCAATGCGTGTAACGCACATTTAAAAGGGGTGGGGCTTCAAGCACATAGTCGAGCCTGCCATTTTTGCCCTTGCGGACACCCCTGCTTCCTGGGCTCTCTCCCTTCAGTTTCATCCTAAATCATAATCCCTTTTTATTTTTAAATCCTTTTTCTCTGCTGGAGGGTCCTTGTTTAGCCCAGTTGTCAAAGCAACTTGGAAGCTTTGTCATTTGTCGAGACAGGCAGACATATAAATTGACCAGATAAATAAATAAATATTTTTTTTAAAAAAGTCCATCGAATGGCGCTGCCTTTAAATGCACATCGTCCCAATTTTCCAAGAAATCTTCTGCAAATAGTAATGGGATATTAGAAGAGGGACCTATTCTGCTTTTTACAGTAACACGATGCCACCAACACTTTATAATCAATTTAGCCGATTACAGCCTTGGATTATTGTCCGTACATTTCTATCTATCTCCATCCATTCATTAGTCCTTCTGTCTAGGTTTAATCTTCCCAAAGAACTCTGTTATTAGGTAGATTGGAATGATCAATAAATAAATCAGTTAGTATAATCCTTTTTCAAGTTGTTGATTCTTTGGCATGAATAGATTGTTTGTATCTGCTAACCTTTTTTTTTAAGGGTTACCTGATTTTTTAAAAAATGTTTTTGTTTATATATAGGGTGTACCAAATTCAGGCCCCATAGATCAAATAAGGCCCCATAGACAATTTATTATATAAATTACATTAAATGTTCAAATTGGTTGCCATTTTCTTCTAAACACCTCCTTATTCATTGGATGCATGACTTCTGAACATTCCTAAGTACAGTAACATTTTCTCTGGGAAACAATTTGTTGTTGTTTATTCGTTTAGTCGCTTCCGACTCTTCGTGACTTCATGGACCAGCCCACGCCAGAGCTTCCTGTCAGTCGTCAACACCCCCAGCTCCCCCAGGGACAAGTCCGTCACCTCTAGAATATCATCCATCCACCTTGCCCTTGGTCGGCCCCTCTTCCTTTTGCCTTCCACTCTCCCTAGCATCAGCATCTTCTCCAGGGTGTCCTGTCTTCTCATTATGTGGCCAAAGTATTGCAGTTTTGCCATTAATATCATTCCCTCAAGTCAGCAGTCTGGCTTTATTTCCTGGAGGATGGACTGGTTGGATCTTCGGGGGAAACAATAATTAATTAAATATGTTGTGATTGGCCTAGGGGGCCTGACTTTTGGTACACCTTGTTATATACGGTATATTTGGTTTGGGCCATATATAAAAATTTGACTGGCTACTGAAATATCCCTGCAGCATAATAATTGCTGCCCAGAGTCATGATTGTGAGATGCGTGGCTACCTAAATATTGATATAATAAATAATCTAAAAACAGCAAAATATAAAATGTGGAACCCTTTTATTGTATTATTGGAGACTGGCAAAAGGAAGGCAGGGTATAAGAGCTCAAGAATGTAAATTATTATTCAACTGTCTCAACTGGGAACCGATAAATGGAAACAGTTAAAAGGATGGTAGTCTGAGACAGTAGAGTTGGCAGAAAACTCTACCAACATGACATCTCCTGTCTTTTTTGCCAATCCCTATCCTGTTTGTCTCTGTTCTAGTCATTGACTCACCTCCAAACTAATGGGTGACCAAGCCTAATTGATCTGATATACTTGCAGATGTTTGTAGCCAATGTTGAAATAAGGGAGGAAAGGCTATTTGAATGATGATACAGATAAGGATGACTTAAGCCTGTCTCACTCATGGTCTGGGGGTGAGATGAAGACACAGGGGAAAAAAAGATGTGGCCAGGCCATGGTTAGATGTAAGTAGGGTAAGGCCAGAGGTGTGCAAATAGTGAAGTGGCTGCCTGGGGCTCCTAGGCACAGGGGGGGCTGACCTTCCCTTTGACTCCCTTCTTGCCCCATGCCTTGCAGAACCCCAACAGGAGCCATGGAATGGGAGCAGCAGGGAGGGAGGGGAAAAGGAAAGGAAGGAGAGAAAGGAGTTTTACCATCATGGATGCTATTTCATCTCCTCCTCCACTTCCACTCACAAGTAAGCCATCCCCTCAGCAGCAATATCACCTGGGTTCCTCTTCTTCTTCTGTGGGATCACCTAGAAGTGGGACAAAGAGAGGCCAAGCTCTATAGTGGAAGAGGGGCCCTCAGAGACCCTGATGGCTTTCCCTGTTTGCTTCTGGCCAATCTCTTCCTCTTCTCTTTAGCCCTTCATTGGGCTCAGGACTGCTACTACTATGGTAGTAAGGAAGTAGTAGCAAGGTTTTTTGTTTATATATAGGGTGTACTATATATAAATATATATATGTACTCCTCCTGTCTTCCTCTCGCTTGCACTTGGCAGCCAGGGAGGCTCAGTGTCTGAGCTCTTTCATCATTGGGGGGCCCCATCTGAGAGCTTTGCCTTGGGGCCCAGAGAGCTCTACTTACACCCCTGGAAAAGGCCCTCACAAGGCATAGGCAAGACCTTATAATCAGGGGTTCTTAGGGTTATCAGTGAGATAATGATAAACAATGGCAAAATGTGAAGTTTGACATGTAAATAGAGCTTAGTGTGGACCAGTGTGGCCTTCAAGGAGGTTGTGCTTAAAATATTGCAAAGATGAGCCATCCAGACAATATTTACATGTCCATGTCTGGCAGGAAGGATCCTGGTCTCTTTTGCAGAATGGAAATGATCAAACAAAGAGTGAGCAGAAATATTTGCACCAGTTGAGGTCCAGGGAAGAGAAACACGAGGTATTTAAGACCCCAATCCTTGCCTCCTTCTTCAGATGAAGCAGTGTGCATTGTTTTGAGCATATGCTACATACAAACACCCAGCACTTTGCCCTCTATAGTTGATAACAAGGAACATTAGGTAGTTTTTCTGGGCTCTCTTATTTGGTCCTAGAAACAATCCCACAAGTGAGATGTAAAGTTGATGACTCTGAATCTAGTGTCTCCCAAGTCAAACTCTGGCACTTTAACTCTTTCCACCACTCTACTTTTAGTTGCTCAGTCGTAAGGAGCCAACTAAGAATATATGCAGGTTACTCCATACTCCAGAATTTTCCCATTCAGCACATAGAAAGCATCAGAGACATGCAACAGGGATGCTAAACACAAGGTTTCTTTCATTAATAGCATTGCCTTTCATGTATCCATATGAGTCTTCAGAAGGCAGAGCCTGTGAATATGTGGATATGGAGACAGAAGGGTCAGGGCCATAGATAAAGGCATTTTCCCTGTTGAATGGGGAAGTACATCTGAAGGTACATGTGGATGGGCAGGTACATTTGAAGAAACAGAGTAAAAGTAATAGAGGACAGCTGAAATCTGGAATTCCTTATCAGACATGATGTCAAAGTAGCAAATCTTCTCTAAGTTTGATCTGAATTAAACTTGTTTCAATTTGAATCTCATGTGCATTGTGTTCATATACAAGAAGCCCTTGAAGATCTCTGGATCAGGATGCAGTTTGATAAATGGGAGAGAAGGAGGGAGGGAGAGAGAGAAGAGAGAGATTTTCTTGTGAAAATAGTGAGATTGAAGAACTGAAAATAACTCCAGGCAGATATTGGGGCAATGGATCAATTTTCAAAAGCTGACGGACCAGCAAAAAACAGGATTTTCTGATTTTAAGAAACATCTGGAATGTTTTAGATAATACCTGCCAAAAAAGGGTCGGGTTTTTCTTTCCCCCTCCTTCACTTTTGTGTATGTGTTTGGACATGTTTGGACTGACATCACCTTCTGGGCAATCTACTTCTGAAAAGATGCCAGATCTACTTTTGTGTAACCATGTGTGGCATCTTCTGCTTCATGCTAAGACATTCTTACTTTTGCTCTGACTGCAGCTATCTAGAATTCCCATCTATTGCACTCTTTGGTGGTCAAATCAGGCCAAAGGAGAAGAAGTAGGAGCTTAAATCTTGACCTGAGGCTTGGTAACAATTGCATTTGCCCAGAAGGTGTGGATCAAACTGAATATGAAAAGATGCCGAGACTCTTCCAGCCCACCCTTCTCAATCTTCCCCTCACAAGACAACTATTCTTTAAGACTAAAGCCTACAGTGGACTGATATTTTATAAGCTGGAATTGGGATCCACTGTCAAAGATTGATTTAACGTTATTTGATACAAACCATAAATGCACTGTTCACTTTTCTACTTCTACTGTCAGCTTTCACCCAGACTAAAATGTTACACCTGTCTGTTTTCAGCAAGGAGAGGGCAAGAGGCATATAAGCTGGAATGTGTTGCAGCTACTTTACTGAAGCAAAGCAATCTGGAGTTGGTCTGGGCTAAGCAGTTAACTTGAGAAACTTACATACAACCCTTTGATGGAATAATTAAAACTAGGGATAGACAACCTATTGGACCAGGGAACACATTTGGCATGTTGGAAACATGTCATGGTCTTCATGCAGAATCTGTCACTGTGGGTATGGCCAATTACAAGCACCCATTTAGCAGAAGACAAACATGAGATTGGTCCCTCTGCCATGCAGCTCCCAAGACTTTCATGCTGCTTTCTATCACCTCAATTTATCCTTGTCTGTTTTTCTGGGCAGGTAGGCCCACATGCAAACAGAGCCCTTCATGCTGGCTGGGGAATTCTGGGAGCTGAAGTCCACACATCTTACAGTTCCTAAGGCTGAGAAACACTGCTCTAGGGCCTTAGTGGGGCCCTGAAGCATTCTTGTTAATAATGATTAGGTGGAGGCTGGCAGCACATTGCTCTGCAGCATGCCAGCTTTCCTATTTGTTTATGTATTTTTTCTGTTAATTAGAAGTCTCCCTTAAAAGTCAGCTGGGATAGAATGTCTGGCAAACACTATGTAACCGACCCCTTAGTAAAACCAGTGTTGGCTCTAGTTTCTCTTTGACAACTTCATCTCCTCTTCCTACAGAGTTTGTGCCAGACATTTGAGACATTCTACAGAAAAAGCCGCCCAGAGTCACTTGTTGAGATGAGCAGCTATAGAAATTGAATAAATAAATAAATAATAAAAAGAAAGGACATTTGCATGTTTCTACCATTACGTCTTTGATGTCATGGTCACCCGTTCCCTTTATAAGTAATGAGGATAACCAAATTTGTCTTCTTCACCTTTTTTTTTTGTTGCAGGTGGTGGTGGTGGTGGGGGAAATAGCAAAATCTGATGATATCTTTTTAAAAAGTCATTATTTAATGGCCCTAGCTTTGCCTTTAAAGAAAAACTGATGCCAATTTGTACTGCTTTGACTTTTCAGATTGCTGAAGTGCATTTAACTGAAGTGATTCTGAACTGCCAAAGTTACAGTACATTCAGTTGGGGGAAAAGTATTATTTCATCATGATTTCACAGTCCTTGAATGCTTGTAACTGTTTGGGTGAAATAGACCTTTTATCCAGTTTGATTACATTTTCCCTAGGGCCAGATCCAATTCATAAGGGATCCCAACTGCTGCCTTATTATTCACTTACAGTTTTAAAAGTTATCTTTATTGTGACTTTCCTTTGGATGGTACAGTGAGGTGGGTCATAATGATCCCCTTGTTGAAATTAACTGATCTTTCAAGTGCTTTGAATTACTCCCTTTATAAGTAAAATAGGTCTACTGTGGACTCTAACAGCTTTTTAAATATATAGATAAAGTTCACTCATCATTCTAACCCATGGTTTCCTGAAATATGGTTCATTGATCAACCACAATCCATACAATTAGCCGTATGCATTGATGACAATGGCTGAGGTCACACATCAATGCCAAACCAGTGTTTCCTAACCTTGATATATTCCAAATCTGTCGACATAAACTCCTGGAACTTCCAAGCTGGCACAACCATTGCTGAGAACTCTGGGAGTTGAAGCCCACATATCTGGAAGGTGCTAAGGTTAGGAAACATTGGGCTAAACCAAAGCCAAACAACCCACATATTACCTTAGCAGCTTCACAATCCCAGGAAGAGAGACTTTTGATTGAAGGCATTTCTGACAGGTCTTCTAAATCACACTTTACTCTTTGGATCCAGATCACTGCACAGTGCTAATACAAAATAATTATCTCCATATATATGATAGGAGAACATCCGGTTGTTCAGCTCCATAAGGAAGCAGGATTGTATGTTGAATGGATGTGCTAATACACATGTTTTGTTTTTTTGTTTAGACTAATCATGACTATGTAGCATGGGGAGGGTGGAGTGGCATGAAGCTTCACAAAGAGAGGAAGATTTGTCTTCAAAATTTCCAGCTAAAGGAAACTGGGCCAGCCGACTTTCTACTTAGCCAACTCTCCAGCCATGCTTAGTTCTCCCATTTGGAAGATTTTAAACCCCTTTGGATGACTTTGTGGGGAGAAGCAAGTGTCTTGGTGCTTTACTATAAAAAATCCAACACAGTGATAGAGAGCACTGGCTTAGTCTGGAGCTTGTGTGAGATACATGTGTATAGAATAGGATAATCCACAGAGTTCCTTCCAGGGGTTTTGGACTTCAACCCCCATTTACCCCAACCAACATGGCCATTAGCAAGTGATTATTGGGACAACCAAACATCTGGAGGACACCAGATTCCTGGTGCAGAAAGTCTTTTTACAGAACGTTGCAGCTCACTGTTAACTAACTGCACCTTCCCTGTTTCTGGGCAGCAGCATCCTGATTTCCAGACATGGATCATAGGCAACAAAGTGGTGGCTGTTTACATCTTGCAGGCTTTGTCTCTTGGAGGCCTGCTTCTGTTGGGTGCAAAACATCAGTCAAGATAAGCCTACACCAACCGAATTCCTTCCAGATAAATTCAGTCTGCATCTCCCAGAATTCTCCATGAGCACAGGGAGACCCATACACTGGACAGAAATAGTCCAGCAGATGTTGGGTACAGAAACCGCAAATGCACAGAACCAGCTCGACATGGTTCTGAATGCACAGAGCCTGCATTTTGTTAGGAACTGAGGGCTGGGAGAAATATTTATGTCTAGCGCAATAGATAAACTTTCAGGTTTAGTGAAATGTTCCAGGATGAGATAGTGGCAAGTTTCCCAAGGTTACCCACAGGCTAGGCTAAACATGGAAGGGGGGAGTTTGTGGCTCTGCTTGTTGTGATAACCTGACCAGGTCATCTCATTAAACATAATATAGTTTATTTGTTTGGCATGGCATTTTACACACATCCAGCAATCATATTTTATAAATCTAGGTTTCGTCTTTAATAATATTGTGTAAGCACTGTTTCATTTGAGTATGTTGAACTAATACCTGTTTGGGTCTTTTGAGCAAGATGCCTTGGTAGACTTCCTCTCAGCAGATCTACCACCCTCTCACTGTTGCCACTCCCTACTTAGCTACCTTTGGGGGGAGGGTCTATTCTACCCACCCTTCCAGAGAAATGGCAAGATTGTTTGTTTGTTTGTTTGTTTGTTTGTGCTACTGTTTCTCCTTGGACTTATCAGCACGCATTTGCTTCCAGGACACAGGTGAACAGGAAGCAACTGCAAATAGGAAGAATAGCAGAATTAGGGATTGGTATCCCTGTGGCAGATGAATAGAGAACCAGATTTAGGCTACAAAAACAGAGATGACCACTAGACAGCAGCATAGAGTTAAGAGTGTTTCTGTATCTCTTTGCTGCCAAATAATGGTCATCAGGATTTATTTTTCAAGCCAAGATCTGGTAGCACTCAGTATGGCAGTTGTTGACAATTGAAATTCACCATTGTGATCAGAATCATGCTGGGACATTGTGTTCTCACAACCCTCTCTGTGCATAGTTTAGAGTGGGGCAAACTTTCTCTGGCCTAACTTTATGTCCATTGAAATTTACCTTTTGATTGTTCAAAACGTTTTTCCCAAACACCACTGGGAAATTCATTCTTATAACAGATGCAAATAATCATTTCTCCAAAGTCTGGGGGGACATAGCAGGGCAAGGAATGTTTTATGAATGCTAACCTTAACACTTTATCCCAAGTATAATACTCCTGAAAAATAACATCAGAGTGCATTGCACATTAATGCTCCCATTCTGAATATCTTCTCTAGAATAATTCCTATTGGTTTTCATGGTGTTAACAATCAAGCAGCACACTGAGAATATATTTTCATTTAGTTAAACTTTTGGATGCGAAGTCCTTTAACTAATCACATGGAAGAAAAGCTTCTTGTCAGAGTAGGATTCATACCCACTTCCCTTCTAATGCATTTCTAGCCCTGAACTTTCTTTTTTCCCACAAGTATGTGCCAAATCGGTGGTCAGACTCAGATAGTCTCTGAATCTCTCTGAGGTTGAAATCCTTGTGAAATGCTACTCTTAATAGTAGTTTATTATGGTCATTTGACCATCACATACAAAAAGAAATTGACACAAAAATACTTAGAACCCCAAAGGTTTTACTATCCCATAAGTCATAACAGATACTACTATCCCATGACTATTTAGTTGGATATTCATGTCTTGATTTATCAGATCACTTGCTTTGTTTCTTATATAAGGAGATAATAGCTTATTCTTTTGTCAACCAGTTGGCTTTTAGTAAAGATCAAGTGTAGATGACTAGCTAAATGTCCACTAATGAAGCAGGATTTACTGGCAGATAACTTGAAAATACAAAAACATGTTTTTATGTGATGCAGGACAATGTAGCTATAACAGTATTTAGTTGTAGTGGAACAGTAATAGTATATGAAGTAGCAGTCACAATGGAGAAGAAACAGAAGTAATGAAAAACAGATGAATACATAAGACCCCCATTTCTGATGCTTCCTCTAAATCTCTGAAGTTGGAAGGAGGCTGAAAATTTCCTGTTTTTAATTTTTCTTTCTGATGCAAATTTTGATGCTCTACCTCCTCTGGCCCCAGCTGGAAGGTCTGTGAGATCAACTTCGCTCCAGACAGTTCAGTTTTCAGTTCTGGTTGAAACTAGGAAACATGAAGAACACAATTCATAACTTCTGAAATTAGATGCATGAAACTGATTATACATTAGGGGGAGATTTATTCTTTTTTTATTGAAGGCCTGTTTCTCCCTCCCACATCCATATACTATTTAGAAGGGGCAGCAGATTGAAAAAGCAAATATTATTCAGTTATGCTCTAGCAAATTTTTCTAGAGTATGAGTGTTTGAGGAGCATATACATTTCAAAAACTTTTAAAGATGGAGTTGTTTTGGAGACCCTTCCCTATTCTATACAGAATAGAGTAAAACAATTTAAAACATCCATGGTAGAATCTAAAATTAGACAAAAACATAAATAACATCAATAAATCCACACCCAAGAATCAGGGCAATAAAAATAAAAATTATAGATGGCATCATCAAATCAAGGGAAGGGTCTCCAAAACAACTCCATCTTTAAAAGTTTTTGAAATGTCAGGAAAAGGGAGTTTAGCCTGATCTCCACTGGGAGGCTGTTCAGTAGAATTGGCACTGTCATAGAACAGCAGCATCTTCTTGCTTCATCCCCCCAAACCTCATGAAAGTGTAGGATCTGCAGCACTTTCTCCTTGGTTGATCGAAGTGGTCAGGTCGGTACTAGTTGGAGTAGGGAGTCCTGCAGGTTTCTGGGTGGCAAGCCATGAAGAGCCTTAAATTGTGCCATAAGCCAATCAACTAACCCGTGCAGGGTGCACAAAACCAGTGTTACATGCGCCTAGCGTTGGGTACTAGAACATAGGTGGACCACTGCATTTCGAACCAATTGTAGTTTCCTAGTAGCTATGTGGACTCAGTCTTTGCCTCTAATCAGCACTGAGAAGACTGTGCAGTTTCCATAATTCCATAATTGAAGCATCTGACATTTTAGTATTTCCATAATTGAAGCATCTGATCTTTTTTAAGGTGACATATTTACCAGAGATGGACAACATAGTGACCTCCAGATATTTCAAACTACAATTCCCACAATCCCTTGGTATTGCCCTTGCTGTTGGGGCATTTGGGAATTGAAGTGCAACTTTGGAAGGCATCCAGTTATCGATTCCGTGCTAATCGTGAATCAGAGCAATGTTCAGTCTGTCTATCCTGTTGTCTGTTCGACGTCATAAGAGTATGTATCCCAACGTTAAGATCAGCAGTGAAGATTGATCTGGAAGGGCCAACCACTGTCATAAAATAAGTGTCAACTTCATAAAATAAAATAAAACTATTATGAAGGCATCTCACATCATTTAAGCTTTTAAAAAAGCTAATTGTTTCCTGTTTTTTCCTTTACTTTGCCATTTCAGAGTGAAATTTATCTGTTTCTGTAACAATATTTATGTAGTGCCTCACTCTAAAAGACCCTGGGCAATATACAAAAACAATATAACATTAAAAGATGCCAAAAACGGGGGGAGAACACAGATGATTGCCCACAAGGAAATCATGTTGTTATTATTTTGAGAGATTAGCCATTCTGCTTTTTTTAAGAAACTTTCCTGTTTAAAGATCAACATTCAACTGAACCCAGAACTTTTCTTGCTGGAGAATTAATGGACAGTCAATTAGAAAAGAGCCATGGAGGATTATTTTTACATATGATTACTGCTGTGAGACTATTATATGCATAAAAATGGAAAGACTCTGAAATACCCACAGTGGAGGATTGTGAAAATAACAAACAAATGAATGACAATTGAAAAATGATAGAACTAGCAGAGATGGCAAAATTAACTTGTTTGATTAGAGAAAGATCCACAATTATATTTATTAGTGACTGGAAACCCCTTAGGTATTTTTTGCTGAATAAAAAGAAAAATGAACTTGTGATTTACGGGTTTGAAGATTATAAAAGGTAGCTTGTGGAAAGAAGGAAATTATGATATAACTTTAGAGAGAGAAGGCAAAATATAAATGTATCTATAACCACTGTCAAGAAGGTTGGAAGCCACTTCTTAATCATCTTTCTTTCTCTTTCTCTTTCTTTCTCTTTTTTCACTATTTACTATTTTTCTTTATTATCTTTATTATCTTTTATGGGTTTTACTTTGTTAAAAATTTCTTCAATAAAAATCATTTAAAAAAAGAAAGAAACTCTCTTGTTTAAATCTTCCAAGAAGGCCATCTGTATTGCCTCTATATATTTTGGTAGTCAAGTATTTTTAGTTTGGCTTCTTTTACTGCTGCAGGAAGAACTCGTTTGTCAGCAGTTTTTCAGCATGGTTAAATAAAGACTTATTGGCAAACTCCATTGAACTGTTTGATAATGACCCAACTTTAAAAAGAAAGACCTAACACACCCTGCTGGGTTGTATTGAAACTTTAGTTCAGCCACAATCGAAAGCATGAGACAATGCCTGCTTTCAGATATGTAAAGGTGCTTTGTAGGGCGCTGAAAAGCCCAAATTAATATTTGAAAAGAGTATTGCTAATTCCTTTCTCCTCTTCTTATTTAGATACGATCCTATATTTTAATTATCTTGTTGCCTCTGAATCTGCCTGCACAACCAGACAGTTTTCCTCATCAAACAAATGTGTAAGGCTGAAAATGTGTCCAACAATCAATTACATTATAATTAGTAGGGTCTTCTGGGGGGGCAAAAAAAAATCAAAACAGAGGCTATGAGCATGCAGACAAATTCCTGCCCCTTTTCTATGTGCAACGCAGCAGCCGTCTTAATTTATTTGACCTCCACTGCAGACCCTCCTGATAGTTACAACTATCTTTGTCTTGTATTGTGTGCTGTTTTTAATCTGTATTTTGTATATACTCTTGAGAGCCTTATTATTATTATTATTATTTGTAAAGATAATCACTTTTTCAAAAGGAGAACGATCCATACGTTATTCAAAATATTCAGGCAGGACAATACAGCTGTGTGTAACTGACTCCTAAACAAGAAGCACAAACACCATTTTTGAGCTGAGGCCTTACATTTGCTTCAGCTGGGATGCTCACACTAAAAGTTGGGAGGAACGGGACAGAAGAACCTGGCTGATGGTTTTTTTGAAAATAAATTAAATATGAGGAAAAAGAGGCATAGACAAGTACCTTCGCTTCATCATTTTCACCTTGCTGGCCAGATGCAGGCAGGGTTTTAGAAATGACCAAAGCTCCAACGTTGGATGCTCCAATAAAGAAGATTGGATTGCCTAGACAATGTTCCTTATTAATATATAAACAATAAATGTGGTATGTGATATAGAACTGGAATTAATATTACCTAATATCGAAGAGAGCTTAGGAGTTGTAGTCGCAACAGATCTGGGTGCTTCTAAACTGAGAAGGGCTGGGACCATCATATATTTCCATAACAAAGATCTACCTGATATACTAAATCCAAAACTGCCAGGGGTCTTCTTAAATCTTTTAGAGCCATGTATTTTAATTGTTGTGTTTTATTGTATATGATCATACTTCAAAATGTAATGTTATAATGTTAATACGATATTAGTTGCTTTAGGAAAACTTGATTCTAGGAGACGGCATACACATTTTAAATAAAACAAACAAACTATTGTTTTGTTTTTAAATAATTAACATTTCATAGTAATATTAATTTATTTAATTAATAGTAATAATAATATTAAAATTATATTAACAAAATAATTATTTTGTTTAAAAACAAAATAACCAGAATGAAAAGAGTGCTTTTCCACAATCAGGAGCACTGAATAAATTCCACTTCTCTGATTCCCTGCTCAGTCTGAGGCTCTCCAGCGGTGGTGATCTCCCAGCCAGCACACCTGAGCTGTGTATGGGAACAAGAGAGGCTGTGTGATGCATATCATTATGTTCTTCAAGAGCAGGGAAAGAAAGGGACAAAGGAAGAACAGCCTTTTTTATGGGCCTGCCAGCTGAGGCTATTACCCCACTTAACCCAACAGTAGGGCCGGCCCTAGAGGGGAACCTACACACACCCAGATCTCATCTTTACCAGATGAGGTGCCTGAACGCAGCTTGTATCTCACCACCTCATTTGTGATTGAGGCTTGTTATAAAGGTAAAATAGAAGGAACACTAACTGTAACGTGATAAAGGGAGACTTTCTGAACTGCTGTGGCCTCCAGGCTTGCCCACCAATCTCATTAATCTCTGTGGCTTCCATTTTTGTAAGGAAGGAAGCAAAAAAAAAGAAAAAACTTGAAAGGATTAGGTAGACCTCCAGAGTTGGATTCCAAAGGCTGTGTGTGATCTTCTGGCTGCTTGTGTTTTAACAGATGTGGTTTACAAATGGCCTAACCCACCAAGAAAGATTAGCACCTCACTGTTTATTCTTCTTCAAGGGAGAAACCGTGGGAAGTTGACACATTTTCCCATATGTCAGAAAAAATAAAATGGTGCGCAAATGCAGATCCATGGACGCTGGGGCTGCTGCTGGTTGTGATGATGGAAGAGGCATCTTAATTCACTGTTAGCTTTTTGTCCTTCTTTGCCTTACAAATTGCAGTTTGGGATTTCAGGGTAAAATGAAGTGGCTTGGTTGGTGTTTATACCTGGCCAAAGTTAAGAGAAGCATGGGGGGTGGAGGGGGAATAAGCAATGTCAGAAAAAACATGGTATTTGTTTTTTTAAATGCATCATTTACTGTATCTCAGGATGGGCACAGTTTTGATGGCCAGTGGCAGCAGATGGAGCTAAGACTTCTTATTTTGTTTTTCCTGAGGTAAAGGTTTTGAGTCTTTCCTTTAAAAAATATGTTACAGACATTTTAAGGCTTACCTGCTGTTGGCAGGTGGGCACTGCCTCAGAGTGGCAGAAAACAACACAACCAATTTTCAGCAGGTCTGATTGGCAGAAGCATCCCAGTTACAAAAAGATACTTGTGGTCTCTATGGGTCCTGGGCCCACAGAATGCCTGCCCCCTGATTTACCAATCCCAGCAAAAGAAATGGTTAGCAGTCCATACCTGCTCTGGAGCAGTTTACTGTGGTCATGCAGATCAGCCCTTAGTCCAGGGTGTCTCAGCCTTGAGCTGCTTGGCTCCAATGTATAAACCAGCTGGAAATGAAGCCAGCTTAAGAAATCCATTTCCAAATTTCAGCCACTTCCTTCCCTTTGGCTTTGGTGATGGTCTGGATTTCTATCTGGACTCTATCTACCTTGGCCTTTGATTGGTTGATTCCCCTTCTTTACCCTTCCTACCTGTGCACCAATCACTTTTCTTGTTGTGGGCAGGTCTTTGAGGATATGTGGTTTCCACTGATAGACCTTTGGTATCAATCATCTATTGATTCCTCCTCATACCTGACATCTTCCTGGCTGGGGCATCCCCGTATGGACCAGTGACACAAAAAATAAAATATCACTCTTTTACCATTCCTCCTGTTTCTTGGACTGGAAAGGGAAACCGGGAAAGCTCTTGTTATTTCTCTTCTATTGGTTCTTGTTAATTTCCCCTTACAATTAAAAAAAGGAAGGGGGTGGGTCAGTCTTTCCCTGGCCCGCCATGAAAGGAAGGGGGAAAAAACAGAGGTTCAACAGTTAAGGTCACTTTAGAAGAGGACAAGCAGCCCAGCAGCTCAGGACAAAACAGTCCTGGAAGTGACCAGTGTCCAGAGGATAGTGCAGAGTGTGCACAGTGGGAGTGGAGGTGTTCACCTACAGTACAATGAAAGGAAATGAAGCAAGCAAACTGGGCAGCACCTGCAAAAATTGAAAAATACTGGCATTTGTTGCATAACAGGGAAAGACAAGTAGAGGTGGCCTTTCCAATGGGCTGGGGACCGGTAGAGGACAACACCATGTGTTCCTCCCTTGAGAAATGGTGAGCACCTCATACATGCTCTGGAGCAGTTTACTGTAGTCATGCAGATCAGCCCTTAGTCCAGGGTTTCTCAACCTTGGCAACTTTAAGATGTTTGGACTTCAGCTCCCAGAATCACCCAGCCAGCTTGCCTTAGTCAGATAACTGTCTTATACAGCCAAGGAAGTATCTTCCTAGGAGCCTCGCTCATAAACCACATGGCCTTCCTGATACTTTAGGATTCAGAGAATTTTCTGCAATTGTATGGCTACCAGATCTGGGCTACAAAAAGCTTGACAAGCATTAGATGTCAGCAAAGAGAGACAGCAAAGAGACACACCAGTTGTTCTGTTAGTGTTAATCTCAGTTGTCGCAGCCCAGATCTTGTAAGCCTAGCAATTATGTACTTTAGGATTTTTACCAGATATCTGTCAAATTGAATATGCATAAAAATGGGAATGTGCATCCCTAGAAAATAATTATAGTACGTGCATGTTTGCTTAGAACCAAACTCCACTGAATTTGGTAGTGTAAGGGTTGAGTCTGATTCTGACTCTGAACCAGGAGAAATCGAAACCTATGCTGAGCCAGAAGGGGAAAACAAAACTTATCTGGAAGGAATTGGGGAAATAGAAACCTGGAGTGACTCAGCAGAGTGGGAAAATTCGGAGGAGCTGATTGGGCAGAAACCAGAGGGAGGTTTGAATCCTCCAATCAGTGCTTGTGAGAGGAGAGCTGAGACACGAGCCAAGCAAAAGGCAGCCCGATTGGCTACAGAGGAGAAACCGCGTGAAAAGGGTCGGATAAAAAGGCACCAGTGCAAGGAGCAAACTGCCAGAGATAACCGATCCATTGAGCTAACAGCTTCTTCAGGAGAGTCCTTGCCAGAACCAGGAGCCTTGCCTGTAGCTGACATGGAACCAGTGCCAGCTCCTTCTACCAAGGCAGGCTTACCTCCTTTCCACTCCGTTCCAGCCAAGTCCTGTTTTGCCTCCAGGGCCGGGCTTTGTCTTAGCACTCTGGCCGATTCCAGCCTTACCTTCTGATCCGAGCCTCATCTTGCTGTTCCAGCCAAGTCCAGCCCTGCCTCCAGACCCGAGTCTTGCCTTGCCACTCCAGCAGAGTCTTGCCTTGCCTCCATCACCAAGCCTAGCCTTGCCTCCATGCCACGTCCTGCAGCCAAACCTCAAGCTTCATCCTTGCCTCGCGCTCTAGCCATACCTGGTCTTGCTGCTTCATTGGGGGGGTGCCAATCTCCAGCTGCTTCATTGGGGGGGGGAGTTCTGCCTTGCTGTGTTGCCACAATCTGCTTCTACTCTGACCTTGCAGCCTTGCCTTGTTTTCCTCCACTGCCTGGGGGGGCTTAATTGAACTGTACTGTCTAACCTATGGACTCTTATCTGTTGTAAATAGTTAATTGTAAATAAAGAACTTCCTTTTGTAATCTGCCTGGCCGTCTCATAGTCTGAACAGGACAGGTAGACTTTACTCCATGATATCTCTATATATAGAATTAAAATCATTGACTTTCTTTTTTTTTTTAAGAGGGAAGAGAAAAAGTTGAATTTATGAATAGTTTGCCACAGAAGGAAGAGATAAAAAGGTTTAAACCAGTTTTGCCCACCACTTCTAAACTATCTACTGGTTAATTGTGGGTTTTCAATTATTGTCTTTGTCGTATAGTATGCTAAGCCCCACAGTGTGGTTTATTTGAGGCTTAGTGTGTTATGTGAACCCAGCCATTTTGGTATATAAACTGTGTTTTATAGTTTGATTCTTATGGTATCCCAAGCAGTTGATTAATTAAACCACAGCTAAGCTAACCCTGGTTAAGAGCTTCAATGATCACAGGCTGTATGATGTCTGGACTAAAATTAAAATTCTTGCCCTAATGAGTTATTTGAGAATAGTGGAAGTGAAGCAGTCATGGACTAAATGTGGTCATAATTTCACCTTTTCCTCAAGGTTAATGACCAGTCAATGTTTTCTGCAAATCCACAAGCTATAGCATTTCAGGCATTTAAATATGTTTCATTGTAAAAGAAAAATACCATTCTGTAGCATTAAGGTAAATAGAAAGCTAGCATCTTACAAAAGTGATTGCTTCTCTGCTATGGTAGCTTTTTACACACAGATGCATTTATATTTTTAAATGGAAAAATATTTAATAACCTAGTTATCCATTTACTAGCCAAAGTTGTACAGCTGAGAAAGCGTACCATATTTTGCTACAGAAGTAACTTGGTTTTGACCAAGCTGCTCTGATAACAGCAGTCCTTAATGTTAACAAAGAGGAAATGCATTTGCATTAATCTCTAGTTCCTATCCATCCCCCAAACCTTATCTTTGTGAGCCTGCTGTTTACTGGAATATGGGCAAAGTTGGGGGAAAGGAAGCTTTTCAACGTAATTGTTGGAGATGGTCTGCTGGATTTCTGTAGGTACAGTCTGGCCTATAAATGTGCAAGTATCTGCATACAAGAATGCAATCTAATCCCTGGGCTAGGTTAAAAGAAGTTCCTTTTAGCCAAAAACTACAGGCTGAATTGAGTTGGATTTTTGTGTCCATGTGTACACCCTGTGTTTGAATTTCTCCATACTAGTTTATAGCCAATGAATAGATTTTTTTAAGCCTGCTTGAAGAAATCTGTGCTCTGTTGCATTTTGTTTGTGTGATTAGCATCAGAAGAAGGTCATTTCCACAAAAGTTTTTTTCATTTGTTCAGTCAGCCATGCTGACTCCAACATTCTAAAACTGCCCTGTAAAATTATTCTTATTTAAGCCTGTATACTTTACAGAGCACCAATATGAATTCAGTGGGCCTGCGAAGTCTGTATTTGACTGCAGCCTTAAAGTATCATTAAGAAAAAAGGTTTTATTAAACTTCTATGTAATCAAAGTCTGTATTTTATAACTTTCCTTATAATCCCCCCAAAAGCTCCTATTTTTATGGCTAAATCATGTGCAAATTAGTTCAAATTTAATCCATAAATCAATTAAAAGTCAGATAATTAGATACTTAATTAGATTTAGGATTAATTTAAATTTTTGTTTTTAACTTACTTGATTTCTTCTTTTAAATTTTATTTAAAGAGCACTCATCAGAGTAAGAGACCGGAATCCAAATCAATCCAAATAAAAAAAAAACATTCAACTAAAAAGTATTTTGTTGGTTCTCTAACTTTGTTGTTGTTGTTATTTAAATGAATCTATCTAATAAATCAATTTTCCCCTATTGGGATCCCTGCAGACTTCAACCCACATACAGTATTTCTCCGTAATAAGCATGTACAGTAGACTCTCAGTTAACTGGAACCCATGGGGATTGGTATATGCCAGACAAATGTAGTTTCTGGTTGCTTGAGAGTTACTATTAAATTTTATTTAAAGTATTATTTATTCAATTTTTTTGCCAGTTGCTCAAGAGTGCTGGTTAGTACAAAAATAATAACAGCAAGACAATTGTTTACTCTCAATCCTCCTTTATATTTGGAAGGAATACAAAGTCCAAAACTTAAAAAAGAATTTTTTAAAAAGTAATCCCAAAAATAACAATAAGCACCAAAAGAGCCAGCTTCTCCTTGCTTTAGAAAGCCTCTCTTAGGTTACACATACTTTTAAAAAACACATAAATTTAGTGACTTAGAAATGGGGTGGCTGGTCTTCATGTCCTTTAAGGCTATGGTGCAGCTTGGAAAATGATGATAGCCCCTCTTCCCAGCTAAAAGCTCTTACCAGTCAAAGGCGAAACATTGTTTGCAATCTTCTGGCTGCAAGCAGCCCTCCAAAGGACAGATTGGAGTGATTCCAGGTGTTTTCCTTTATCCAGAGAACACTCCTGGGCTTCAGAAGAACTTGCCTGAGCCCCCCCAAGATTGCCATATTGTCAGCTCCACCTGCTAAGCCCACAGGCACAACTGTTCAGTCTGCCATGTCCCCACCAGAAGTCCTGGAATATTACTGTTCTTCACAGAATATTACTGTTGTCTTTAACAGGGAGTTTTTCAACTAAGTAAGGGTTGGCAGGATCTAGTTGACCTGGACTATCTCAAAAGACTTAATAGAGTCAGATTTAGTTAACATTTGGATGGGAGAACACCATAAATATGAGGGCTGAAGTCTAAGTGGCAATGGCAATTTTCCTGTTGCCAGGAAAACTACATTACATGTGGTCACCAGGAGTTGAGTGTAACTCAAGGATGTATTTAGCTTTATCTTAAGCAATCAACATGCCTGTGAGTTTTTTTCTTGTCTTTTTTTCTCCCCTTAAATTATTTCATTAAAAAATAAATAAATAGCAAGTAGCATTCTGCAAAGCAGACCACTGTTCACCAGTGATGACTGCTGCAAACTGCAATGACATCAAAATGAGAATGTGCAGGATGATGTCATCACACAAATGCTGCCATTAGGAACTTGTGTCCCGATGTTAGATACAAGTTGTGTGTGGCATTTGTGTGATGATGTCATCAGCACTGGTCATTTGTCCCCCCTCCATGGACACCCATAACATGTACCATCTGTGTAAATTTATATTAACAAGAACAATCAGAGGAATGGATTGTGAAGATGGCAGAGTTTGCAGAAATAGTTAAATTGACTTGTTTGGTTAAGGAGGGAACAACAACTAAAAGACGAAACCCTTTATGGACTATGGATAAAAATGAACTGGTGATTTCGGGATTTCACTGATTAAGAAGGGTTGTTTATGGGAAGAAGGAAACCACGATATGTAATTTGGGAGGATGGAGATGGTAACTATCATGTCTATAACTGCTGCAAAGAAGATCGGAAGTTGCTTCTTTAGATATCTTTTCTTTCTTTTTGTCTTTTGCTGTCTCTCACTTTTTCTTTTATTCTTTTATATCTTTTTCTTTTTTCAATTTTTCTGTTTACGTTTCTGTAGTTTTTTAATCTTGTGTAAAATTCTCATTCAATAAAAATAGATGGACACACACACACACAAGACCTTGCAGATTTTCTTAGAAAATAAAAAAAATGGTTGCCAAATGTCAGTACTTTGGTTTGGAAGTCCAAAACACCAAAAGAATTAGAGGAGAAATATTTCAACAGAACCAAGGTTTCGTCCAGTTTTATTGTCCTCAGAGGAAGAAGTTCTCCAGTACAAAAGCTGTTTATGAAGGGCTGGCCTGGAAGGCAGAAATCTGCAAAATTTGGAAAGTATTTTTACTCTGACCTGGTCTAGAGGATCAAGGGATTGAGAAATGAAAAATGAGGACAAAAATCATTGTTTCCTTTTTTCCCCATCAGATTCCCCATTAGCTGGGACATAGTGCATTTGGTGGCAAGGGCTTCTGCGGGGATGAGCCAAAAAGGTCAAGATCTCAGCTGCACACAGATAAAAAGGAGTGGAGGGGTTTGCAGGGTTGCAGCAGACATCTTGATTTTTTGGCACTCCTACCCATGGAGCCCTCAGGTGGGGAGAAAGGGACAGCATCTTTAAGAACAATAGCTCTAGGTTGTTAATCACTTCAAGGAACTGCTGGTGTAGTTTACTTTACAAATGACAATTTTCTGTTGGTATTTGAACAGCTGTATGATATGAGTTCAGTTTAAAGATAAAGAACCCATATTTAGTCTTAAAATGATCTTGGACTTTGAATTTACCCATTCTTAACCCCTGGACTGACAGCATTTCCACCAGACCCACTGGTCAACTGGTCAGTCTTCCTCACAAGCATTTCCTGGGTTGAATTTTTCAAAAGGTACATTAAATATGGGTCCCCTTTTTGATTTTGTGTTTTGTCTTTGAGATAGGTGTATTAAGCAGAGATCAAGCACCCTTTCCGAAGAAATGGCTAAACATGACACCGTTTGCTTTGCAAAGACTGGGCCAAATTTAAAAAAAATGAAAACTGACTAGTATAGATTACTGCTTTCTGAAAGTTTGGCATCAAAGAAAAAGTAACCTATATGAAAAGACCTAACCTGGATAATTTGAGTTTATTTGGTGTGGGTTGTTTTTTTTAATTGGGGGACAGATGACAAGAATGTAGAAAAACTCTACTTAATTTTATGTGGGCTGAGAACAAATTTAAAAAGATCTATTTTCTCCCTCCCTGTTTTTGCCCCCATTTTCTCTCCCTTTGTTAATTTAGTCACATGCATTTGACCTCATTTGGGCTTCCTTTGGGAGAATGGAAAGACATTTAAAGGGGGCACACATTCATAAGAAAAAATTGGATGAGTCAAAGAAGAGACTAACTTATTATGGATACACAAGTTCTTTTACTGTACCAGCCTGTTTTGTTTTTCTTTTCTTTTCTTTTTCTCAGGAAAAAAACCCCTGCAAATTAAAAAGAAAATGAGCTCAATTTTAAATGTTATGTGGGTGTGTGCAAGGAAAGGAGTAAAAGATAAAGTATTTGCACATAAACAATCAAAATAATTCCTCAGAGAGCATTTCTGCTCAATGTACATCACAAACTGATTTTTTTTTTAATTAAAGGGGGTTTATACCCATTTTTTTTTCTTTTGGGGGAAAAAATCCTCTTTGAAAAAAACCAGTTCCATTGCAACCAAGGATCTTGTTTTACTGGTGAAAAAATGGCATACAGTAACTACATAGGAAGGAATGGGAATCTTGCCTGTGAAGAGCTCTTGTTCCCTGATGACCAGTTTTACATCAGTAACTATAGCAACTCCCCTATTCCCATGTTCGGAACAATTTGTGCAAACCAAAGTGAAAAACAATGTCCAGCTACCAGTTATTGATGTTTCATAGCCCAAGCCACCCAAAAAGATTTTAGACTTGGCAGCCCTAACAACCTTTAAAATAGGCAAGAGTGAGGATTAATAGAATGTAAGTGTGGAATTGAGGATGGGGGTGATACCCAAAATATCCCTTTTGGGGATTTTCACATGATACGGAGGCAGAGAGTGGCCACTCCTAGTTCTTAATGTGCATCTGTCAAATTGTCACTTTGCCAACTTTAGACATCATTAGACTGCCAAAAGTTCTGGTGTTCCCAGTCTTTACAACTTCAGATATAATCTACTACAGGTAGTCCTCGCTTAATGACCATTTGTTTAGTGATGGTTTGAGTTATGACTGGTCTTCTGTCCTAACAGCCAGGAAACACGCTGAGACAAGGAACTGGTCTCTAATATTTATTGCTAGTACTTAACAGGAATCCTAACAAACTGAAGAAGCGTGGGAAAACCCAGACATATAAATCCCAAAGGTTAAGGCGGTCCCGATCTGTGTCTCTTTGAATGGCTGACCAATTCCTCAGTGCTACACATGCGCTTGACAGTCTGGATGGGAGCCCCCTGCTCGCCATCCTTACTCATGACATCTTCACACTTATGACTTTCTCAGCATCCCTGTGGTCACAGGATCACAATTTGGGTGCTTGGCAACTAGTTTGCGTTTATGACCATCTCAGTGTCTTACGGTCACATGATCACCATTTTTGACCTTCCTGGCTAGCTTCTGGCAAGCAAATTCATTGGGTAACCGTGTGATTTGCTTAACGACCATGTGATTCACTTAACACCTGCAGTGATTCACTTAATGACCACTACAAAAAAGGTTTTAAAATCCAGTTGGATTCACTTAATGACCACTTGGCTTAGCAACTGAAATTCTGGTCCCAATTGTGGTAGTTAAGTGAGGACTACCTGTATCAGTGTCTCTGCTCTTTTCTGAAAGACTTCATCACTAATGACTGTCTCCTAAAACAACCTGAACAGTCTATGAGTAGACTCAAGTGATCTTCACCAGTCAGGAATGCTGAGATCTTTCTCATGGTCAAAGAGAATTGGAAAATTGTTTTACAAAAGGGCCACATTTCACAGGCACAATTTTTGACCAGAGAAGTGGAAATAAATATGGGTGTGGAAGTGCAAGATGTCTGTGAAGTGGGGAAAAAAAACTCTTGCATCCACTATTAAAACTCACTAAAATACCTAAACTTGAAAGAAAAGCTTTATTTTTAATTCACATTCTTCTAGCAACATCATGTCAAAGGAAAGCCTCCTGTAACCTGCTGGCTGGTTGGAATCTGAGGTGGAGAATGAGCTCGAAATTGTCTGCATGGTAGTTATCAGGATTCCTGGCTTGATCTCACTTTCCTTTTCTTTTTCTCATGACAAAAGCTATAGCCAAACCCTTTTGGATGGCACTGGCTTTGGGGAAGGCTGTGTTAAGTAATAGACCTCCAATGAAAAGTCATTCAAAGATCTACCTGTAGATTAAGGACTACCTCTTCCCCATGCTTTGCCTCCACTGACTGCAGAAGCTCTGTTAAATCTTTCTCAGTCCCACCAAAAGGCACCACAGACTGTTTACCTGAAAAACATGCTAGCTGCTAAATTATAGTCTTGGTCCCAATAGAAGAAA
Organism: Candoia aspera; assembly: GCF_035149785.1. NCBI lineage: Eukaryota > Metazoa > Chordata > Lepidosauria > Squamata > Candoiidae > Candoia > Candoia aspera. Next base: position 103,726,604 of record NC_086157.1, read on the forward strand.
ACATCTATAACTCAGGGTTGAACTGTGGAGTTCTTGGTGATCTCTAAGCTTGGTGTTTGCTTGCAGACATTTCATTACCCAACTAGGTAACATCATCAGTGTGAGTGATGATGTTAGTAGCTTTCAGCAAACTCCATACTCACCCACACTGATGATGTTACCTAGCTGGGTAATGAAATGCCTGCAAGCAAACAACCAAGCTCAAAGAATACCAAAACACTGCACAATCTTGATCCATTTGGCTTTCTCTCACTTTTGATTTTCTCCTCTCAGACCCCCTTCCTCCTTTTGATTCTTGATGTCCTTTTGCACTGTTTCTGTCTCACATAGAATGAAGAAAAAGAGAATAAAGAGAACTCATAGTAGATCTCCTTGATATGATATCAGTGTAATAATTTAACAATCAGGCACTTGGGTGCTTCAAGTCTTAGAACCTTATTCACCCTTAACACAGAATGCAGTTTCCATCCTATGCCCGCATTTTCCATTCAGAGATAATCAACCTTCACAACATTAAAGTATCTAAGTTAAAAGATTTGCAGACCTCTTTCTTGATAGATTTAATTTAAAAACATATGAACTCTAATCTTGAAGTAATTGCTCTTCTGAAGACATTGCACTAGCAAGATCATACTGTATGTTATATGTCTTTATTAAGCATGAGCTATTTCTCAAACCCAGTTCATTACATCCATCCCATTCTATTATGGAAATCTGTCTTTAGAGGTAGAACAAACCTGGACTTCGCCATTGAATAAAAACTGGAAACTTTGTCTTAAATTAGCAGTAAAGTGTTCACAGTTTATCTGCAAAGTTCTATTCTAAGAAATAAAACACTCTTTTTTATAAATCTTGACAATTCTCTCTTTTTGGAAAGAGAGAGGAATTCCAAATAAAAATACAAATCATAATTAGATAAAAAATGCAAGAAGAACCAATGTAAGATGAAATAAATCACAGAACATTCCTGTACAAGATTCATTGTCTTCCAAGTAGCCTCGTTTGCAAATTGTACAATTATTTGTAACATCTTGCACACTCATTTTTTTTTATCTTGTCTGACAAATGCACTAGCTTTGTATTTTAAAACATGTAACAATGCAACTTATCTGAACCTAAATCAGTGGAAATTAAGGCTTTTGCATGTAAAGGAAATTGGTACATCTATAAATGAAAGCTTTAAAAAAGACTTATTTTATGGTTAAAGATAGGAATTGGTATTTTAATCATTCTTGGCGCCATTTACTTGTGCTGTAACTAAAGTAAAAACAGTAAACAGTTAATAGTCCTTTCAGTCAAGGTCAGGTTCTGATGATTTTATGAAGATACCCAGCTAAGTCTTTTTCAACCACAATACAGAAGTAGTTTGCTAACACCTTCTTTCAAAGTTATTGTTGTTTTTACTTACTCTGGGATTTCCTGGTGGTCTCCTGTCCAATTACTAACTAAATCCAACCCAGCAATTCTCCTGTAGCAGAGCAGGCTCTAATTCTAGGAGTTGTAGTCCCAGTATATTAGGTATGCATCAGGGTGGAGAAGAGCGATTTTTTTTAAAAGTAATTTTATTAACTATTACAATTGCAGAGATAAAAACTAATACAAACTAAAAAAAGAAAAGAAAGAAAAGAAAAAAATAGAAAAGAAAGAAAAAAAAATAAGAATATAATAAAGAAATGACAATTACTTCTCCCTTCATCACAACGACTATAAACAATTTTAGTAACTTATCACCTTTTCTTAAATTACAACAAATGATCTCTTCTTCCCATATCCATCTCTTACCTCTTAACAAATCCTTAAAACCTCATTGTTTCAGTCCTGATCAGCAAAAGTCCACTAAGGGTTACCAGAGAGAACAATATATATATATTAATCTTGATCAAATAAACCAACTTTAAATTCCATTATATTCCTATTTTACTTTTAACAATCTTAATCTTTAGTCCCTTCAAATAATAACCTAGAACTTGATTTCTTTTCATTTTTTCTTTGTCCCTTCTCACAAACTTCCTCAAAGCTTTAACAAGCCTCTTTTATAAATCCAATATAGGAAAATTATCCAGGTCACTTTCTTGGTTTGTCATTTGTATATTAATTATTAAGACATCAGCCAGCTTCTTTTGTATAGCATCTTTTTTCATATCATTCTTGTAGCCTGTCATTTTTAAATCCACTTTCAGATCAGTCTCAGTCTTGTCCAGAAAAACTTGTTCCTCTTCCAGAAAATCTTTTAATTACAGTCTATCTATAGAAGCAGACACTCTTAAAATTAACTTCTGGGTCCATTGTTCAAAAACATCCTTCAGTATGTCCAATGTTAAAATATTTTGCTTCATTCTGTATGGGTAAGTCAAATTTAAGTGTTCTTCTCCTTTACTTGTAATCTTTTGTTCCTTCTGGTTCACTCTAGCGTCCAGCCTTCGATGTCTCATCCTATCATATTTTTTTAAGAGAATTCAAAACAACAGCATTTTTCCATGGGAAGGATTCTTATAATTAGTTCCAAAATCTTATTTCAAATCCATCTGGACCTTAGTCCATTTGTAACTTTCCAAAATCAACATTCTAATCACTCTTTTGCCATCCTCTTCTTGTCTGGAGAGAAATTAATGAAGAGCCAGTGTACTCTTCATTCTACTGCAGTAATCAGCTTCACTTTTAGCAGAGCCATCTTCAGTTCGCCATTTCTTCCCCAGAAGTTGATAAGGGCAATTTAAAAGCAGAATATGAAAGAAGAGTGATTTAAAAGCAGACTATAAAGGATTGGTTTTGTATGAAGTCTGAAAATTGTACATTTTCAGTTTACCCTCAGGGAAAAAACCTCCATGAATTGGCCTGTTGGAGTACCCCAATATTTATATTTTCAAACTCATAAATGCAGATTCTTATAATATCCTATTGTTGTAGTACATATTCTGCCTTTTACAACCCTTGTTTTTAATCTGCCTGATAAATATTTCTGGTTATTCTGAAAAAAGGCAAGGAGAAGAACCATACACCAGTCATCCAGATTCTCCTCTGTAAATCCTTAAAATATTGTGTCATTCCCTTTTCTTGCCCCCCTCCCCGCTTTCATAAAATGATGAAGAACTAATGTATCAACTTATACACAGAGGTATTTTGAATGCAAAATAATGCAGTGCCAGAGATTCTTCAGAAAAATTTTCCAAAATGATCATGCACAGAGAAAGCCCACATAAGACAGATTTCAGGAGGAGGGAGGTTGTGTGAAAAATTCTAAGTAACATAAACACATAGAGATGCAACACCTGAATTTTATCCATATGTGAGCAATGTAGCAGGCATAGTAAAAATTATATGTTTGGATTACTACATCAAAATAAGCAATCAACCATGCATTTTCCACCCACAGCACTGAACTGTATATGTGCAGATAGCATTTGGATGTGCTGTTTGTAAGTATGCATGTGGGAACACTGGGAACCATCCCCCAGGTGAGAGGAGAGGAGATGTATTTACTCACTGCTGGAGAAGGACCATCCAATTCATCTGATAAGAAAAAACGGATTGGTTCTCTTCAGAATTACTATACAAAGGATCTGTTCATAAATAACCCCCAAAGCAAGCAACTGCCTCAACCATGGATAGGTGGCCATTTGTGGCATAATTAGAATATTTATACAAATATAAATTGTATTTTATATTTATTGAAATATTGGTATTATTTATAATTTTATTGATTTTTAAATTGTTTTTACTGGGAACTGCCCAGGGTCCCCCATGTGGGGGAGATGGGCGGTGATAAAAATATGATAAATAAAATAAAATAAATAAAATAAATATTGAATGTGAAGTACTATCACTCACAAAACGGCTACTTCAGGAGAGTTTACTGTTCAGAAATTGGATGCCACAGTAACTGATGGCCAGTAAAAAAAATTTTTTTTAAACATCCATTTCCAGAAGGTGAAGTAAACCCATTTATAACACCCTCAAACTCCCAGTAGGACTTGTAGAGTCTAAAGGCATTGCTGCGATTAAATATGATGTTGGATGATGCTCTGCTTTTTAATGGGCCTTCCTAACAGTTTTCATCCGATGACTAATTGGAGATGGTGGGGATTGAGCCTGGATGCTTTGGTATGCATAGAATATATATTATCACTGAGTTGTGCACTCATCTTTGAAGAGGAGACTTTTGGGACTGATTTTATTTACACTTTCAAGTTCACATGTACTGCTGTCTTCATAGAGGCCCTTCCTAGAATCAGAGGGTTGGAAGGATCTACTGAGGTCAATCTACTACTTAATGCACAGAATCCAAAGTAAAGCAGTTGGACATCTCTTACTCTTAGGCGGTTTTCCATAACATTTGTAACCAGACTTACTGTAGCCCTGCTATAATTTATTACCATCATTCTGTGTCCTACAGTCTAGAACAAGGCAACCCCAATCCTGAAGAACAACTCGGTGAAACACAAAACAACGCTATCAGCAGGTTAACCTGGATAAAAGCTAGGATTTTACTCAGTTTCTGCCTTTCTGAGTTTTGCTCTACCACTCCTGTAGCCTTGGTTTAAGAAGCTTGGAACTTCTGTGCATTTGTAAGGAGGTGGAGTAGCACAAAAAAAAACTTGTGTGGTGGTCATGACTGGGAGGTTCTCACTTCTCATTCTTTAAGAGGCTTTCCAACCTAGCAACTTACAGCTGTAGCGATATAAAGCCTGTTTGCATTGGTGATTTATTGCCTTAACGATGACTGGATCAATAAATCACTGATGTAGACTTCAAGACTGTAGCTCTGCAGGTGCTTCTAGCTTCAAAGACAGGGAAATTTTTTTTAAAAAGGTGGCAGAACTTGATTACGAAGGAGGCATTTTTCCAAAGAGAGTGACCCAGCTTGCATTACAGCAGCACAAATTTGCAACATCTCTTCATTTGCACATTTCATCCAACAATCCTACTTCATCTTTGGCTTCTCAATGTACGAAAAAGACTTTCTCCCCCTTGCTTGTACTGTAGGGGCCTGTTTTTTCAAAGTGGCCTCATATGAAACATTCCAACAGAATTCACTATCTACACTGGTTAACAAATCTGTTAACAAGACCAAAAAGGAAGCATGATGAACAGGATTGAAACAATGGAGGAACAAACGCAGGAATGTATGAGGCCATGACATGGAAGAAAGGCAATGACTTATAGGTTCTTATAGGAGTAAGGAACTTGAGCCCAGAGTGAAATCAGTATGTTACCTTTGATTCTGAGTTCTGGTGCCTCAGTTGTGATCTGTTGAGGCTAAGAATTGTCCATCCTCTTTCAAATGCACTTCGGATTCCCCAACCCAATCACAAACATTTCCTCAGGATCTGTTATGGAATGTGTCTCTGAAAGGGAGGGGTGATGTGGTGGATTTTGGCGGCAGCTGGTTCTCAGGAAGGAGGGAGCACATTCCAAGGAGGTGGAGAGATAAGCGGAGGCACAGTCCAGGAGGCAATGGTGGGAAAATGAAGAGGTTCAGGATAGCTCCACTCTAGAGCCTCCCAGGTTATTTCCCCTGGGGTTAGGTAGAGTAGCTTTAGTCTGGCAAGATTCGGTCTATACGGTGTGAACAAATAAAGAGCTGGAGTTTGAATGGACTGACTCTTCGTTGTTCTTGGGCTGAGCCTGACAGGATCATCCATCCTGAGTTTGATGCTCTCCAGATGCGTCAAGCTACAAGTCCCCGAATTCTTGGTCTCCATTGCTAATGGTTGGAAGTTCTAGCAGTCATAGTATGGTACAGCTGGAGAACACTTGAATAGTGTTCTCTAGACTCAACGTGTCTCATTGTAAAGGCCATGTGCTTTAAACATAAATGGTTCAGGTTGAATCTTGGCAACTCTGTGTTACAAAGGAGCAAGGAGAATAATGTCAAGTTTCTTAGCAAGGATTCTCCAATAAAAGATACCTGCCACCAGCCAGGCTGAATTTCCCAACTTTTAGTCTGTCCACTATGCAATTATTTATCCCTTTTACACAGGACTTTTTCCTTCTACCCAGCACTAGCAAAACTGGAAATGAAGGTCCATTCAAAGTCCAGAAATAAAGAACAAACCTAGAGTTCGTCTTGAAACAAAAGGGGTAGCTGAGTAATCACATACATCAGTGTTTTTCAAATTTGGCAACTTTAAGATGCATGCTGGCTAGGGAATTCTGGGAGCTGAAGTCCATACATCTCAAAGTTGCCAAGTTTGAAAAACACTCACACAGATGGAGAAGGTTTTGAGAAATCCCCTTTTATTTATTATTTCTTTATTTCTCAAATTTCTAACACCACCCATCTCCCCCCAAAAAGGGGGGGCTTCGAGCGGTTTACAATAAAATCAAGAATTAAAACCATAGAAATATAAATTACAATATAACAAACCAATAAATAAGAATAAAATAGATACAAAATCCAAGGGACAAAGATCTTATTCGTTGGGAAGAGATCTACGGTGCTAGCCACCTCCAAGAAGAACTTTTGCCCCTCCCACCCCAGGCGAGGCAGCAGAACCAGGTTTTCAAGTTCTTTCGGAAGGCCAGGAACAAAGGGGCCTGCCTCATCTCTGGGGGCAAAATGTTTCAGAGGGCAGGTGCCACTGCAGAGAAGGCCCACCTCCTGGACCCTGCCAGGTGGAATTCCCTTACTGGCGGGGTTCGCAGCATTCCCTCTCTGCATGACTGGGTGGGACGGGTCAATGTTAAGGGGATGAGACAGTCCCTCAGGTAACCTTTTAACTCAATGATGTTGAATCTCTAGAATCTTTAGATATAACATGGGGAGAAAGGCAATATAGGAAAATATGGGAAGACAACAATTGCACAGAGTTCCAAATAAAATCAAGTCTGGCCAAACTATAGTAATAACTTAATTATTACTTAACTAAGATCTTGGATTTCAGCATGTGTTTAGAGAAGACAGGTGGTGGAACGTCGCTGGGCCTCCTGCTAGGGTGCTGTTCAGAGGCCTTCCGTGTGTCTTCTTCTTTCTCTTCAACCTGAGCACTATCCTCACTTTAACAGAAGGTGAAAGATTAAAAGAAAATAAAATAATAAAATAGCTCACTGGGGAAGCTATTGCTTTGTCCAGTCAAACAAAATATTTCCTCTTGGAGTTGTTGGTTTAAGCCAGCAAATGAGAAAATGTAGCAACCCTCTGGTTGAATGACAAAAGTGCTGTCTGCTTTTTACCAGTCATTCATTACATGAAAAAAATGATAGAAGAGATGCTTTTGGGGAAAAGGGAAACTATTTCCATCGGTTCAGACCTATCAGCATGGGGTTGATTCACCAGATGTTCTAGGTGGCCCTGTTGTGCCAACCAAAAATTAGGGGATTGTCATACTCCAGGTCAAGGGATTTGTGATGAAGTTAAGCCTTTATCTGGCACATCCCAGAGAACTGTTGCTAGAGTCAGTTAAAATCACTGTGCCAAACAGCCGAATAGCAGGAGCAGAAACTCCGGTCATAGTCCATTTTATGGACCATGTAGCCCAAGGAGCAATGTGCTGGAGGTGGAGTGTTTTTGTTTTGTTTTTAAACTATGTCAAACTTATTCTTTTAAGGCCTACACTACCATTTTGTTCTTCACCACACACCGTCAGGAAACTGTGCTGCAGATTTTTAGCAATGATGAATACATTGCTGATTCCATGCGTGTTTCTGCCGTCTTCAGTTGCTCAAAGATTAAACCATGTTCCCTCCTGGTAGTACATCAGATCACAGGGGTGTCCGTAAGGGAGGGGTCACCTCTTTTTATGGGCTTCAGTTGCACAGTTGTGGCCAATATTTTGACTTTTTGGACACCCCTGCAGACCCTCCTGCCAGTTATATATTCTGACTCCACCTCCCTCTCCCTGCAGTGCCAAAAATGATGGAGGGAACCTTGTAGCAATGAGTGAAGAAGAATGCCTGGCCATAAGGCCTTTTGAAACACACTTGCCGTTCAGCTAGGATGCCTGCTCTAGGAACTTCAGATTGCCCACAATTGTCAGGCTGGGCTGGGTAAACTGTCTGGATACACAGGATGACAAAAGGGCAAAAATAAAATGAAAACAAGCTTGTGCTACCTTTCCTTCCTTCCTTCCTTCCTTCCTTCCTTCCTTCCTTCCTTCCTTCCTTCCTTCCTTCCTTCCTTCCTTCCCCCTCCCTCCCTGGCTTTGCTTGCATCACTCTGGATGCATATCCCCTGGTAATATACATTGACATTAATTTCTGTCGATTTAGCAGCAAAGGGATTGTTAATTTATTCATGGTTTGAGAGGATCTGAAACAAGGAAGGGGGTAGTTCTCCAGGATGAATGAGCAAGGGGAAAACACTTCTCGTACGACATGGAGTGTTCCTTATTTGTTTCGCCCAAAGTAATGAATGCCTTGTCCTGATTAACAGCTTTGACCTATTTATAGCTGTACTGTTCTGTGTCGCTATTGTGCCTCTTGGATATTCTGAACTGCACATAATATTTTCAAACCCATCTACTGTCGTATTGGTCTAGCAGACATCATTATTGCTTGCCAGCCGCTGAAATCAAAGCCAAGGAGAGATTTTGAAAGCTGCACTTTGCAGAGATTATGGAAACTGATCTTTTGTGTCTGCAATTCAACTTGGGTGGGGGGGGGTGCCCTCCACCACCTTAATTTACTACAGTGTATCAAGGGAACGTCATTCCAATTATTCTTCCAGTGAAGGTCATTAACTGATCAAAATTAAGTAAATGTTTACAAAGTCTCCTTTTTCTTTCTTTTTTTATTTAACCAGCATTGGGGTGGGGAGGAACGGCTTTGGAAGTGAGTGGTAAAATCATGTATTATATCTTAATCATCTAGTTGGCAAACGGGTCCAGTCTTCTGGAGCTAAAGTGGATTCTTTATAGCCGTTCTCCACTCTCACATGCCCAGTTTCTTGGAGAAGCTGCCAAACATTAATTCCCAGGCTAAAGCCATTTAATTCTGTTTGTTTAGTTTGAAACAAAATTATCCTTCTGCCAAAGTTGTAGGAGAATGTACTTGTAATTTGCACAGGAGAAGACTGGGCAAATTGCATGGTCCAATACATTGCATTCAGAGCCAAGGGATTACTCAGATATTGGAAGGACCTGTGGTTGGTTCATATGGTTAAGACAGTCACAACCTTTCTCAAGCACAGACTTGGCCTTGGCTTTTGCATGGATGAGCACTCAAGACGGGGACCAAGGGTTGGCCAAGCCTACCTTTAACTGATTTAAATTTATTAAATTAGTGCAGTACAGACAAAGGTGCTCGTTGCTGTTCGTTTATTTCCCCTTCAATCACATGGAAAATGACCATTTCAGAGGAACCTCTGGAGACCACCCCAACATCTGGGGCAAACTTAAAGTTATGCACCAAGACTTTTGAGTAGGCAAAGGGGACTGAGTGGAAAGAGTGATGTTTGTAGACAAAAATACAACCAGAAGTATGAACAGAAAACAAGTAAGTGGGTATCATGATTCTCAAGTCTTTGTATCAACTCCAGACATGTTCCTGAGCTGCTGTTCTTTTAATCTCCATTATCATTGTCCCCAACTCTCCGTGCCAAACCACCCAATCACTTTGCATACCCTGGGGAGATTTAAAAACAACTCAAGTCTGAGAGACAGCAGTAAAAGCAGAAGATCCATAAACGTGGTTTGGGGAACTGTGGTCGTATCAGCCCTTATTGTTATTTTTACCGTCCTGAGATTTAGAAAAGATACTGTTTTGTTTTTAACATAAATTAACAGTAAATGCTGGGAAGAGCAAAATGTGGTGCCAGGGTAAGACTTCTGTTGCTTGGAAGCGTCCTCCTTTCACAGAAAGAATCTGGGCCTTGGAGAGTGATTCTAGTTTCACAAAAGGAGAGTAAAGAGTATTGGGAGAAAGAAGCAGATATAATTTACCAGGCTGATGTGAAGAAAAGAATGTGGCCAAAGAAATGAACAAAGCCATGAATTATTAGAGCTGCTGACTTAGCCCATTCTCCTTACTGTTCATTTTTTTACCAAGATAGATAACTTAAAAGTTTCAAATAATTGGTTTGATAATCTTGTAATTCTAATTGTTGTTACCTTCTGTTTATTACAACTGACTTTTAGACTCTGAACCTGCAGAGCTAGTCTCACAGAGCTGTCCTTTAAGCCAGGGGGTTCTGCAGGGTATGGTAAAAAAAGTCAAGATGGCCACACAACGGTGTGATTGAAGCTTCAGACGACATGCATAAAAAACTCAGGAAGCGTCGTTTGCACTGTCACAACTGCTATTTTGACTTAAACATGGACCCCCATAATCTTCATGCAGAGGTACTGCATGGATTTCAGATGCTGTCCTGATAGATTTTTAGTAGTCAGTAAGAACAAGGTTTCATTGTTGTGTACTACTAATAAAAAGTGTTGCTATAGGAAAATATGAGAATCAAATTACAACCTTCATGTTATGATGCACCCAGTAAATGTTTGATTAATGGTCTTTACCTTTATTTATCTATAGGCAATAAAGACTTTTTACTGTTCCTCCCTTCAACCGTAAATGTTTATATGACATTTCTGTTTCAGGATAACACTCCATGTATCTGAAATGGACATGTTGTAATAACTATGTTAGTATTTAGGATGCCATAGTTTTTAGTCATTTTCGTGGCAGTGGGCAGTCATGGCTAATTTTTGCGAAATTGTTTTAAAAAAAACCAGCTAAAGAATCCTTTTGTTCCTTTCAGCTCCAGGGTTCCTTGAAGAGAAAACTGGTGGTAAATCTGACCCCAGCCAATAACAAGAGATCAAATGGTATTGCTGACAACGCTTTCCTGGATATTAAGAGAATCCGAGGTGGTGGTGATCATCTTTCCATGGCACGTGGTCAGTGTGGTAACAGTTGCCAGTCAGCGTTGGGATCATTCACCATTGGTCAAGGAGCTCCAAGGAAAATGGACAGCTCAACAAGCAACAGTCATGCTAGTGCAAATGGGATGTTTAACATGGCTCTAAAGGAGGTCAAAAAAGAACCTGGGGAGACAATCTCTTGTAGTAAACATTTGGATGGTCAGACATCACAGAACACTGCTTTCCCTAACAGATATGGAGAAGACACAGGGGAACAGTTGATGGACCCAGAACTTCAGGAGCTATTCAATGAACTGAGTAATATTTCCGTGCCCCCCATGAGTGACCTTGAATTAGAAAATATGATAAATGCCACCATCAAGCAAGATGAACCATTTAACATTGACCTTGGTCAGCAAATCCAGAGAGGGCCCGCAGCCCAATCATCTTCCCTGCAGATGGATAAAATGGTGATCAAGCAAGAGTATTCACCAGGGTTGAACCAAGCTTCAGTGGGATCACCTCAGATGAGGCCTCCTTCTACAGACTCAGCTTTCACCATGTCTGGTGCTGCTATGCCCACCTCATCTCCAATTCCTTCAGTACCTCAGGCTCAGATTCCTCCTTCTCAAGGGACTTCAGTCCCCCCTCGGCCATTGGCCAACTGGCAAGAAGTTTCTCATGCCCAGCAATTGAAACAAATAGCAGCGAACAGACAACAGCACGCTCTGATTCAGCAGTGCCAGCAAAGCCAGTCAGCAGCACCCTGGCCTGCTTTGTCATCTACAGAACCATCTTCTGGAACATTTGTCCAGGAGAAGATGCCTAGCCCATCCTTCCACCAGCAACAACAGTTCAGTCCACAAAGTTCTGCAATGTCTGGGATCCCGGTCAATGGGACTCCATCAAAAGGAATGAGCAGTTACACCTACCGGCCAAACTCCATGCTCCAGGGAAGCTCTGTCAACATTGTAATGCCACGAAAGCCTCAAGACATCCCCAGAAGTTATGGAAGCAACAGCCAGGTGTCACTGGAGGAACCTCAGAACAGTATCAAGCCTTTGTTTCATTTCAGCTCAGAGCAAGCCAACAAGCAGATACCTTCTGCTTTGGGACCCCCAAATAAGCCTTCCCTTCTCCACTATGCACAGCAGCCACCCCAGCAGCTGTCTAGCTCAGCAGTTCAGCCACAAACGTCACAGCAGCAGCAGCAGCAGCATTCTGCCCAACCTCTCCAAGTCCAGCATCTCCAAAGACCCCCGAACATACCCTTAGCTTTACAGCAAAAGATCATGCTCCAGAAAATGCTACAAAACCAGCCTGGTTCAGGACTGCAATATCTGAGCCCACAGAATCAGCTGGTAAGATTATGTCCTATATGTATATGTATATGTATACATACACACACACATATACATATCCATACATATATATATATATACATATATACATACACACACAGACAGACCCATCATGCAATTCCTATTTGGGGTAAGCACAGACAACCTTTCAAATGTAGAATATTTCATGATGCATTACGTTAAGTGGGAGGCCTTGTAATCTGACCTTCTTCCTTTCAGATCCTGAACAATAACAAGGTTGAGAAAAGAGTGGTCTTGGGGGGGACGGGCGGGGTTGTTAAAGCCTCTGGGAGTTTTGCAGCCCCAAATTCAGCAGTGCCTTTTTGAAGCAATAAGAAACAAAAAAGGCAGGTGACCCTTCCACTTTGCAAATTTAAGCAGGGAGGCAAATAGGTTGCCATCTACCTTAGGGGGCATTATATGGTGACACCTCCCAGGCTGGTGTTAGCTGATGGGAACGTGATTTGGGTTTTAGAAGCCATGAAACTACTGCTGCTAGTACTATGTTAAAAAAAAATTAAATATTGGGGTCTTCTCTTTCGCTTTATTTTTAAAAAATGCTGTTAGTGAGCTAATTATATAAACAGCTTGGACTGAAGTCTATCTGGTCTTGCTTTCTCCGTGGCGGAAGTTACTATCTAGCAAAGGTGTGTTTTTTTATTTTCTCTTTGGGATGTTTCCCTGAGTCTGGGACTGTTTTATGTCGAAGAGTCCAGATGAAGAGATTTGTTGTTGCCTTTAAAAAGGGCAGCTTGGATCTGTTGTTTGGAGCAGTTTAAAATTGGGCTCCCTGAAATCAGTTTTGCTCCTTTACGCTGGAGTCATCAATACTCTGAAATAATCTTCATCCTTTTAAACGGGATGAGCCTCCTTTACATTGCCAGGGCAACACTGACATAATTTGGATTGAAAATTCCAGGGGGAGGAGCCATGATGCAAAGTGGGTGTGGCAGTATGACATGGGGGTGGAGCTAGAATTTTCCTTTTTTTTCTTTCTAAGTGTTGAGAAGGGCTGGGGAAATGGCTACTTTATTAATGGGTTACTATCTAGCCGCCTTTGGCTAATTTTGGAAAACTAAGCAGGTCAGACATGATTTGCACCTGGATGGGAGACCATCAGGAAATCCTGCATAGGTTACATTGGGAAGTTGAAGAGGCATTTGGAAAAAAGCCAACAGCAAACCAATATCATATTGTTGCTAAAATAACTACACACTCATGAAGTCAGTAACAGTTGAGCCTGACTCAATGATGCTTAACTTTTGTGTAGTTTAAGGAGCATTACACTTGTTCTGTATGTCCCATTTTGAAAGGTCAAGAAACTACACTGGTTACTTTTTATATTTCTGGCTGCCAAAACTTGCAGGACTGTTGGCCAAGAGGAGAGGAAGGGAACAAATTCACAAAAACGTGCTTTGAGGGCTGCATAAAATTCTGGGGTGACAGATTGTCCATTCCTGTTTTTAAATAAGGGACATATCGTTTCCCAGATCCACAAGTGTGTTGCCTTCTCTGCAGTGTGTTTTGACCATAGTTTTCTTGCCTAACTCTCTCAAGACACATTGCCTAAAGTCTCACTGCAGCATTAGCTAAACCATTTTTCGTCCCTGATGCTCCTCCTTCTCCATTCAACCATCAATAGTAAGGAGAGGGAATAAGTCTATTGTAAGATTTCTTATGGTCCAGTTTGGTGTGGTGGTTAAGGCACCAGGCTAGAAACCAGGAGACCAGGAATTCTAGTCCTGCCTTAAGCAAAGCCAGCTGGGTGACCTTGGGCCAGTCCCTCTTTCTCTCTCAGCCCTAGGAAAGAGGCAATGGCAAACCACTTCTGAAATCTTGCCAAGAAAACTGCAGGGACAAGTCCAGGCAGTCTCCATGAGTCAACAATGACTCAAAGGCACCCCCAAAAAAAGTTTTCTTAATGATGAGAGCAGCCATGCATGGTGTGAGCTTCTTTTGCTGGCTTATGATGCTACAGCAAGTATAGCAAGTTGCTGAACATGGTGTTCATTTCTTGTCCAGGGCCCCTCAGTTTTCACCCAGACAACTACAAGGAAATCAAAAGGAGAGATCAGGAAACAGGACCGTGGTCATAACAAACATTTCAGAACAGTTGCAGGGTTGCATGAGTGAAGTCCTGCAACATGGGACCCAATCAGAAGAGACAATGTGGGACTCATAATCAGATCTCCCATGTTTTCAAAACTGGATTAATATCATTGGGCAGAAAAGGAGGACGTAGACCTCCCTTGCCCTGTGTCATTTTCAAATGTTTTAAATTGCCCCTCTTAAGCTGCTGTTTGCACCAGAGCAAAACCTACAGCCTTGTAATTTGTGATTATTTATCTATGGTTCCATATTAGTAAACCAGGATTACTTGTGAGCAAGGGGGCCATTCAGTGGTGGAGATGTCTGAAATCTGTAAGATTGGTGGTGTTTCCAAAACATGCTTATTGGGCATGAACAACCTGGTGCCCAGAGGCATCCACAAGGACAAGTGGCAAAAACATGCATTGTGACATCATGATACAAACTCTGCCCTTTATGTATTTGTATGGGACATTATGATGCAAGTAGAAAGACTGGAGTTAGTGTGACATCACAGTGCATTTTTTGGTCACTTTTGCATAATTGTAGATAGGAACTGAGACCTGTGCCAGTGCACCTTGAGTGATAACATACCACTGGCACACCTCTCCAGAATTCAGCAAGTTGCCTGCTATACCTGCCTTGAATTTATTTTAGGTTATTTTAATTAGAAATAGTAATACATGCGAAGCTTGGCAGGTTGCAGAGCAAAGCAACCGTCTTCGCATCATTGTTATTTCCATCTCTGTGCTTCATAAAGGCTCCTGAGACATCCTTAGAGAATAAACATACTGGGCAGCTGCAGCCCAGGACTCTGGTTGGAAGCATGCCCACTTGGTGGCTGTACTCACTAAGGCAGCCAATTTGTGAAAAGGCAGCTAACTAATCTGCAAATCGTACTTTTCCAAGAACTCCAGAATGTTCTGTTTTTGATCTGGAGCGTATTCATCCCACTGTTCCGAAGATGATCCAGCAGCGTTCTGAAAGTTAAATCTTCCAACTGGAAGAAATTCATGGTCCCACTCCATGTTTTTTGGGAACAACATTAACTGCTTCATTTCAGAAGATTAATTTCCAGAAAACCACTAGACAACACCCACCCCCCAAGTGGTCAGACCAGCCTGGTCCATGACCCAGGCTAGTCCATTCCTACAATGGTAGGTTTTGTACATCTCTACAAAAAACTCATTTTATGAAAGGACCTAAACCTCCCAAGATTGCTTAACCTTTCTCTAAACAAAGGAGATAGGAGAAGAAAAGGACTGTTTCTTGGTTGATATAGCTCTCAGCAATACACTCAAAAGCCCTTCTTATTACTGTTTTCCCTAGAGTGATATTGCATAACCTGGGGGAAGACGGTAGAAGGTGGTTTGAAAGATGATAGGGTCCACAAACCACATGGATCTCTTACAGAAGCAATCTACTGGCAGACAGGCCAAGATAACTCTAAAGCAAAATGCACTATGTAATCATCAAGTGCAAGGCCTGAGGGTTCAAATCATGTTAAAGGACTGAACGTGGAATATCTCATGTGGAGGACACCAATGCCTGAAGAGTGCCAGTAAGGAGGACACTGGTTGTGTAGCACCTCCTACTGGTCAGTAGCTAATAAAACATCTAAACCACATAGACCTCTGTCCTATCTATCCCAGCTTTCTAACAGGTCAGGGGTCCCCAAAATCTTCAGTTCATCAACCCCTTCATGAAATTTCAGATTGTTCATCAACCCCCAAACATTTATTATATGAAGATAATTTAATAAATACGGCTTGAAGTAATAGTACTACAAATAATAATAATAATAAAAACAACAACAACAACCCCTTGGATCAGGGTTTCTCAACCAGGGTTCTGTGGAACCCTAGGATTCCACAAAAGGTCACTAGGGGTTCCCTGGGAGATCACGATTTATCTAAGAAAATATGTCAAATTCAGGCAACTTAACATTCAAGAGGTAAGTTTCATTCTTTATTTTTAGTTTAAGAACACTGTTAGTGCATATATACAGGCCTACACATGAAACAAACATAATAATTTTGTAACTTCTGGCCTCTATCTGAGCCTGAATGTGCAGGGGTTCCCCCAGGCCTGAAAAATATTTCAAGGGTTCCTCCAGGGTCAAAAAGTTGAGAAAGGCTGCCTTGGATAGTCCGATCGACATTTGGGGGTCAATATTGACCACTTCGGGGACCCTGCTCTAGGTGAAACAGAATAGCAAATTAATCTTTATAGTTATATTTATGACTTGCAGCAGACCTCAGATTTATGCATTCTCCCTTCTTTTTGTGTTTGCCCTCAAGGAGAGGGGATTTGTCTCCATTTGTATTTTCTATCAAACCAGTGTTTTCTTATTGACCTGAACATGGCAAACTGGCTTCTACAAACTATGGTACCAAGCTATTTTAGTTTACTCTATATTGTACAACTATAGTTAGCCAAAATAAGCAGCTGGTTTATTATGAATGTATGTACTTAATGTCAAAGGTGTAGCAATATTTTGTTACTGCATCTGACCTAGGCCAGTATCTTTTCACTGTGGTGAAAAGGGCTAGAAAACAAACTTGTTCATAGGGTACAGGGCTGCCCTTGTGTTTTGTGTCTTCTTAACAAGCACTACTAGAAAGAGTAATTGAGGCCATCTTTAGAAAAGCGAAGCATATTGGTCATGGATAATATTGTGGCTGCCTTCAAAAGTGGCACTACATTTATATTTATATCCGTATAGAAGAGATTGATTGGTTGGTTGGTTGTGTGCCAATAAGTAGGTGTCACTGTTAGCAACCACAGAGATAGATTTAGTTTAGGATGAACCATCCCCTGGTCCTTCAGGTCTTCCAGTGGTGGCAGTGGCAAACTACTCCTGAAATTGTTGCCAAGAAAATCACATGAAATTGTCCAAACAGTTGCCAGAAATCAAGAATCAAGACTGACATGAAGTCATACAGATATACACATGCACATATTTGTTTGTGTGTATATGTCTTCCTGTCTTCCGTCCTTCCTGCCTTCCCTCCCTCCCTCCCTCCCTCCCAGAGTTGAGAATTCTCTATGACTTTGTGGCTCTGAAGATTCCGAAAAGTACTTTGAGATATGGCATTATTAACTACAGATTTCTAGTACAAGTTACATTTCTTTTTCCCACATTCTCTTTGTATCAAAGAGGGGTGGATTTTGGAGTGGATTTTTAATTACATGGCTATTGCCTTTTATTGTTTAAACTAAGCCTTCCTTTTGCTGTTGGGTGTCACAGTTGTTTGTTTCTAGTTCTGCTGTCTCCAGGAGCTGGGGGATGGGGGGAGCAAGTGATGCAAATTATGTAAATTGGCTTTTCCTGGATGTCAATGCTCCCCAGTTTGACTTCTCCAGCTGATATAAGTATCATGTGCTTTCCCCTAGTAGCAGCATCCCACAAATCAAGCTTACTGTATATAGTACTGCAGATTTGAAACCCATTATATCCAACAGTGCATGGAAGCCACAATCATCCTAAAACCCCAACCCAGAATAAAAACAGTGGGAGAGGAACCCTGATTTTTACAAGAAAATCTAATCAAGAGGATCAGTTGAAGCCTGCATCATTTGCTCCATGAGTGATATATTTGCCACACTGCAGAAGTATAATGTCAGTCCAGCTATACCCCAAGTTAGCATTGAGAGAAATTAGAAAAAGAAAAAGAAAGTTCCTGTAGAATCAGCCTCAATTCCTGGTGAGATACAGTGATTAACGCATGCAGTTTTCCTCCTATGATTTAGAAGTGATTTGTTATTGCCACCTGTATTTTTTTTTTACTTTAAGCAATCTAGTTTATAGACCTGGATTTGTGGAGTCCAGTCCCAGGAAAGACCAGGGCCGCAACTAGGGTCTGTGCCACCCGGGGCAAACATGGATTCCACGCCCATTTTGGCGCCCCCCAGCACTCATTTTGGCGCCCAGCACAGCACCCAGGGCACATGTCCCGGTTGTCCCCCCCATGGTTGCGGCCCTGGGAAAGACATCCTGGTGGCATACTTACAGACAGATGTAGCAGCAAATATTAGCATCTGCCCTGACAATAAGTCTTTTTCATGAGATAATAGTTGATGGCTTATCATCTTGTTTCTATAATATGGCTGTGAATAACAATATGCATGTGGGCATCAGAAGTTTCAGCACCTTTGGAAACTTAACTGATTTCTCTTTGATTTCTTTCTCTTTCTTTTCTTTTCCAGCTATAGATATAGATATAGAGGGAGAGGGAGAGAGGAAACTTAACTGATTATCTATAACCACTGTCCACTCTGCCCATCCCTTCATTCTTGATGTCATTGGCCGGTCTTCTCTGATGTAACAGTGAGTTCAGGAGACATGGACCACAATTTCTCTGGCTTATCCAGTGTTTTTGATGGAAAGCAAGGATGATGCTTAAAAGCTGCACCATCCCTTAAGTGGCAACTGGATGGGGTCATACTCAGTAAGGGAACAGAGCCATGTCAAAAAAACATTTTAAAAGTGAAAGCAGGTCAAACATTAAATGAATTAAACACTAGTATTATGCTGCTTGGGGTGAAAGGAGGATCAGAGGACAGGACACACAGTCTCTAGGACATAGGCTATTTACCTATCCTTAAAAGCATTATGTACTAAAAATCACTGAGGATGTACATAGGGATTGCCTAAATAGAGCAACACTTAACACTTGTTTAGAAAAATTGATTTCTGCTACCACTGTTATACTTCTGTGCATTTTTACTATGTGCATGTGGATGGCTAATGTGGAGGGCATTGTTCAGAACTCTGCATCCCAAGAAAGAGATCCATTGTGGTAGCACAATTGTGCTATACCATGTTTCTTGGTGGCAACCATAGGCATCTCTTAGAAGCCACAATGATGTCATGGAGATCATGACATCATTTGCACCACTTCTATGGTGAAGCCATGATATGCACTGTGTCCCTTGTTCCATGCTGGCAAATATTAGCAACTGAGGAGGTTTCTTCTTTTAAGATGCTTCCTAATGACAAAAGCAGAGTCATTTGACCACAATGCTTTCTAATACAACTATACCATTCCTTAAAAAATAAAAAAAACCTCCACATCTTCAGAGCAAAAGAGGTATTTTAAATGTAAACACCTGTAAACATTCTCGTTGTTCCTTTCTTATTATCTGTATTTCTAGAAGATTCCTCTCCCCCAAATGAAATCCCAAGCAAATCGGAAGCTATTAGAGACCCATTAAGTGTTGGATTTGCACATTAATACTACATTAAAGTTGTGCTCAAAAGAGGGAGGGAGGGATTAAGGAGGTTGACATATTTGCTCTAAGCATCTGTGAATCTGGTCATAAGGCCATGTTCTTGTGGTTACAATGCTGTGATCAAAAGGATGGAGAGCTAATGAATTACAGTATTCATTTCTACCTGCTGTGTTTGGAGCAAAGGAAATGGGAGAAAACCAAAACTATGGGTTTACCCATCATCTAATTATTTTAGTGACTCTTATGGAAAATTCATGGTGTTTTTTTTAATTCGTTTTTTCCAGCTTCCATTTTCCAGGAGTGGAAATTCAGCTAATACTTTGCCGTTGAGCATCCTTCATAGAAAGGCTGTCAGATTTATTCCCTTTAATCTTTTGTGTATTCACAGAGACTATGCATTAGAAAGATGGAATATAATTTTAAAGGGAAGGAAGGAAGGACAAGACTCATATGAAACCAAACGTTTATGCATCAGACGAAATTACAGTTAATGGTCCATCTTGTTAATCATAATTCTACCAAGTACTGAAGGGTGGGAGAAGAGAAGTTGCATTCACATGGTAGTATGCTAAACCATAATCTGTTTCCCTTGGTTTTATTTTAGCATGTTCTGTGAAACTCAATGTGAATTTAATTCTGATTGGTGGTTTAGTAAAGTCACCCAATTCTGAATTATTTAACAATCCAAGGCTTTGTATAATATGTGACTCCAATCAGAGAGACAAATGTTAACTCATTTATTTACTACATCCATTTTGCTGGGGACTGTAGTCTGGGAAAGCACTAAGTTGGAGGAAGGCTCTATTATACCAACAACAGGAGTACTAGAAAAACGACATATAATAGGGCTGCTTTGGAGTCAGTTTCTAAAAGGTGCTTTACAGCTTGCAGAGACCCGTCTGCAACTCTTCAAAGCAGCCATGAGTTTCCAAGAAAAGACACAGCTGCTTTAAAGAAATGCAGGTAGGTGCTATGTTCATGTGCCAATGCTCCCTGGAGCACTTTTTCTGAATTACTTCCTAAGTGCTGCAAAACCTCTCACATATAACCATCAGTCACAGTCTTGGTGGAGACCATGACATTCATGAGTGAATGACAAATGAGTTCTCTGGGCAGAAGAATTCCATTACACCATCAGAGGCCCATGAATTAATTATGTGTTAATCTGATTCATTTTACCCAGAACTGTTAGTGGCAGAAGCTGCAAGAACTACTAATGAAGCCACAGGAGTCTGCAGTTAGTGTTTCAAAGGGTATATACAAAAATGTACCATGCTCTATAAACTCTTCCCTACCTCCCAATGTGCAGGTTTCTTTAACAGATCCTGGTTCAATCAAGACTGAAAGAGGTGTCCATCTATACATTTCTAGTGGTGTAGCTGTGTAACAAATGCAGTGAAGAAAGCATTTATCTACTAGTGATCCTTAGAATAACCTAACCTTTGCCATATCATTATAACATCTTGCTGGCATAATGGTTCTATACACTGTCCTGGCAAGCTAATTAAATATGCCCACATTGATGAAGGCAGATGAATACTTGGAAATGCTGATCAATAGTATGCATTTTCTACCTTGCTGGCTAAGATGTCTCCTCCAGATCAACATCACTCAGTGTGGAAATCTATGAATGATGGTCAAGTCTGGTCTGATTCTGTGCATGTGTGGGTGTTTGTATACAAATACATACACACACACGCAGGTACCTTTGAGTCACTCCTGGTGACTGCCTGGACAAGTCCCTGCAGATTTCTTGTCAATATTTCAGAAGTGGTTTGCCATTGCCTCCTTCCTAGGTGCGAGAGAGGGGCTCCAGGTCACCCAACTGGCTTTGTGCCTCAGGCAAGACTAGAACTCATGGTTTCCTGGTTTCTAGCCTGGTGCCTTAACCACTACACGAGACTGGCTCTCTCTGTGCATGTGTCTCCCCTCCAAAGGGGAGGGATGTAATGAAATTTACACAGCATGGCCCTGTGGTGGCTCTTTGTGGTGGCAAACCATGGTGTTTTGTGGAACACCGGTCAGTGGGGAAACAGCTTGGGATGATGTATGGACGGTGCTGTGGGGAGGCTTAAATTAGGATTGGTAGCTCATAGAATAAAGGGGAAGTGGTAAGGGGATGCAGAAGGAAGAGGACAATGTTGAATGGAGAGGTAACAAACACAATTGCTTTAGAGATTGATCAAAAACTAAGAAGCAGGTGGGCATGCCATAGATATCCTTGCATTGAAAAGCTAGTTAACCAATTTATGTGATAAAAATGGGGCTAAATCATGGAAGGAATCCCAGCTCAGCTGCTTTGCAATAAAATCAGTCTGGAAAATCCTTTTCTTGTGGATTGCCACCTTGAGGTTGGAGACGAAGTGTGCTCAGGAGATAAAATGTGGTCCCCTTTCAGGGGTTGCCATTTTTCATGCCTATTTATTCTTCTGAGTAAAGATTTATTGATTTGCCCAAAGTATTACTGGTCTCTCTCCTTCTGCTTTCATTTTGGTGATACTTTATGTCATACCTCGGGAATATGTAGCTCCTTAGATGTTGGTTATTTCAAGTGTTTTTTAGAAAGAATGTATGAAGTATTATTCTTCAGAAACATTCTCCCCTACCATTACCACCATAATTTATTTCTGTTCAATTCCTTTATTTTCATCAAAACTGGGGTGGTGCTCAGCTTTTATACCAGCCCATCTCAACTTGATGATTCTCTTCTGTTTCGTATTATAAATCTCTGTCCATTCTGGCTGTGGCTGCTAGGAGTTGCCATCCCAAGCAAAAAAAGGGTACCATGTTAGAAAGGCAGAACAAGTAAATCACTTAGACATTTTGTTCACTTAAATAAAGGTGCATGTTGTAAAATGGCAATAAAGCCTTTCTGAATGGTTCACTTCAGAGAAGACTGTTAAAACTCTGAATGAAGTTATGTAGCTACTGAGACACAGCCTCCCCACCCCCAAAAAAAGGTGGGGGAAAATAAAAGTTTCTTCAGTTCAAGCTTAGTTTCTCAATCCATAGCGGAAGCATCATATTGTAAACCTTGCTCCTTTAAACATGCATTGTGATCTCATACACACATGAGGGCGGGTGGTGGGTGGGGGAGAGACAGCCAGCAGTGTGACACTGCTTTCATAATTTTGAGAGAAAAAGCACAATTCCACAGAGCCCTCCTGGGCATGTCCATGTGGTTTGCTTGGCAATAATGCAAAAGTGGTTTACCACTGCCATCTTCCAGACTATATTTTTTAAATTTCCCAGTCTAGCATACTGCTGTGTTTTTAAGTAGTCTCCCCACCCAAGTATTAACCAGACCTGACCCTACTTAGCTTTGGGCTTAAAAAAAAAAAAAGCTAAGGTAACAGCCGGAATTGTGCTATGAGTCTTAGTGTGCAAATTGAGAACGTGTTTCTCTAATTCAAATTCTATTAATATCACTGCATTGGAGAAAAGAAACTAGGTGCGTGGCGTTGCTTGGTATTCAGTTTGTATGCCCTGGTGCTACAAACTGGGTGGAAAGTTTAGTGCATGTTGTTGTTTATTCATCCAGTTGCTTCCAACTCTTCGTGACTTCATGGACCAGCCCACACCAGAGCTTCTTGTCGGTTAGTACCTGACCTTTCTTCAAAGGCAGCTTCTTTAACTTTAAAACAGTGTTTCTCAACCTTAGCAACTTTAAGATGTCTGGACTTCAACTCCCAGAATTCCCCAGCCAGCCATGCTGGCTGGGGAATTCTGGGAGTTGAAGTCCAGGCATCCTAAAGCTGCCAAAGTTGAGAAACACTGCTTTAAATAGAAGCTGGTCAGATATTCCTTCAAGCGCTGAAGAGGGAGCTATCTTTTCTTAAAGGGGGGCATGGCTGTCCTAATCCATTGTAAATTTTGTTTTTTAAAAAATCAAGGAATGTGTATTACTTCTCAACAGCAACAAGGAATAAGGTTCTCCCCTCCTCTCAAACTTGGTAAAGCATCCCAGACCTGCACAAAAGTAATCCTGTATTATTTTATAACCCCAAAGCCAAGTTATCCAAACTGAAGCTCTAGTTTGAGCTGGATCACCATAAAATAATGCTGACAAGTTGTAATTAATACCATTATTCAGGACCCATGTTTCCTGAAGCTAAAGTGCTCCACCCAGGTTTTAACAATAGAGGATCGTGCAGGAGCTCCATTGCCCAGCTATTGATTTACTTTTCAGTGATTCCTCATGCCCTTTTGTGTGAGTTTCAGAGATGGTGGGGTGGGTGATTAAAGGCATTCTTCTGCTCTACACAACGTGGTAGCTTGGTTCACCGAAGGAGGAAAAGCCTATGAGGCCCTAAGCAAAACGCATGAGAACGTGGCCACCGAAAGTTGAACGGGGGTGTAAAAACTGTGCTTCCTTCCATGGGAATGAGAACTTCTGCCAAAGTGAGATGCCTGAAGTTCCCCTGGGGACAGCAGCCCATCTCCAATTGGTGGAGGCCGCTATGAGAAGTTGGGGCGGGCAAGCAGCAAAAGATGTGAATCTGTCTCTGTCTGTGAAACCCGAAGGGCAGAACCCTTTCACTATGAATCTAGCGATGATAAGCATCAGCCTTTCATGTTAAGAGGGGGTATTCAAAGACCCTAGCCCTGAATGTAAGAGGCAGTGTTTGCAAAAGAAAGGCAAGCTGGTCCCACAATCTATTTTAATTATTGTACTTAAACCACATCTGTAAATGTTAGCAGCCAGGCTGGCCTCAGACGATAGAAAGAGGTAATGTGCTTTTCTTTTCTTTTCTTTTCTTTTCTTTTTTTCCTTCCTTAGAAGCGTCTTATTGCAGAATTAAAAGCAGAATTAAAAAATAACCCCAATAAACCAACCATCAAAATGCAACAGGTAGAACCACATAGTGGATATCAGAGGACTTTTTCAGAAAGGCAGACAATGTATGTGTAGATGTGATATGCTCTCATTCATTTTCCACCAAGCTCTGGGTTTTCAATCCTCTTGGCATTCACCATTATCAATTAATGGATCAGAGTCAATCTTCTCCATTTAACTGCCTACTTTGGGGGACTGGTTTTTGGTCCAGCAATTTTTGGTATTGTCTTTTTAAATCAAAATCTGATGAAAAAGATTGGTAGCTGGGATCTAGGTGTGGAGGGGGGAGGGGTTGTATTTCTTTTATGAATTTCACAAGGTGGCCAAACAGTCTCTCCCATTTTTCTTAACTTCAAAAACTCTTGAGAAGCATTTATAGAAGAGTGCATTATATGTTGAAATTCAATTCCAAAGTCACTTAGTTCAGAAGCAGGATGGCTGTTTTTCCTTCTTTCCTCCTCCTGATTCTGCAATTTATGTTTTTGACTGGGGATTCTGTGAATAAAATCTTGGGTTTTATCAACAACGGCCACTTCAAGTCCCGCTAGAGTCAAGCTTATCTCCCAGTGGCTTCAAGGACAACACGTATCCATGTTGTTTTCGTGCGACAATAAATAAGTGGTTTGCCACTGCCTTTTCCCTGGATACTCTTTCAGTGCAGTCTAGTCTATGACCTAGGGTTTTCCGATGGACTCCTCCAAGTTCTAACCAGATCACCAGAAGCACCCAAATCTCGATCACGTGACTGTGGGGACACTGCAACAGTTGTGTGAGGACTGGTCGTAAAGTTAGTTTTTCAGCACCGTCATAACTTCAAAATGACTGCTAAACAGGGTAGTCATTAAGTGAGGTCTACCTGTAGTGGATTAGACTGCAAAAATGGCAGTGCAATTCTGGCCAGCCTCAAAAGAAACATGCTTGCCAAATACAGGAAGTTCAAATGGCACTTCATTCTATGTGGGTATGGATCCACCTTAAGTATTGTTCAGGAAAAACTGGAACAAGTTCAGAGAAGGGCAAAAGGATGATCAGATCATGAAATCAATTCCAGAGGAAAGCTGAAGCTACTTTTATTGAGATTGGCTATAATAGAACCTTGCAAGTCTGATTCTGCTGTATTCCCCCCCCCCCCGCCCGCCCGCCACCTTATAGTTCAGTGAATTAGGAGGTGTCTGTTTGATCCACTTCTGAATTTTATCTGGACATTATAGACTGAAAAAATATTTCAGTCCCCTTTGGAAACACCTTCAATATATCTCCATCGAGGTCATCTTCCTTACTCTCTGCAGGAGAGGACTGGAAACTAGGGCTCCATAAACACTTTGGATCCCAAACCAAAGAGGGTTCTTTGGAGCATGCCATGCTAGCCAGCACCTTCTTAAAGAAGCTACATCTTTTTCTGGTGTTGCACAGTAGCATGTGGTCCTAGGAAAAGACACATTGGAGTGGAGGTGATAACGAAGTATAACAAGTTGCTTTGGAGCAAGTATGGGTGCGCTGTTGGCACCTCCTTAACTCAGAGGCATTGTTTCCTGGGATTGTTTTGCCCAGGAAAAGAGGAACCGACAGGCGTGGTGTGCATGCCCACACCCGCTGTGATGTGCTTTTTCAGCTTCAGATGTGAAGCCCTGCTTATCCCTGCTACAAATGAAATCCATGAAGAGAGAATGAAGGAGCTGGGAGAGAGGGGATAGGGTAGCATTTGTTAAATACCTGAAAGGAGATCACATCAAGGGAGATTGAGGGGGGTTCCTGAATGCAGGACACAGAATAATGGATTTAAATTTTATGAAGGCAGAGGCCAACTAAATGTAAGAAAGTTCAAAAGCGTAAGCAGTTCAACAGTGGAATCAGTTCCTAACAGAAGAGGTGGGGGGCTCTCTAATACTGTTCAGGCAAATGTTTGATTCTTAATATGAATTCCTGCACCAAGTAGTGGATTGGAGTTAATGGCCTTTATTGTCCCCTTCCAGTTCTCTCATTCTACGAATGCAAACAGGCAGACAGTTATATATGTGGTTTAAGATAGGAATGAGGTTATGGGCATGAATGATGTCTGTAAATACAGAAAACCTTAAGTACTACAGGGCCTGTCTGCGTTTACTGATTCTTATCCAGAAATATGCTGTGAATCTCTAACGCACGCCAAAGTATGTCCTTCAACCAGGTTCAAGGAGTCTTCCCCAAGAAGGATGCCCTCTAGATGTATGGACCTCAGCTCCCAAAATCCTCAGCAATGGCCAAACTGGCTGGGGAATTCTGGGATTGGAGTTCACCCACCTGGAGGTTGCCCACATTAGGGAAAACTGGTTTCTAGAGTGGGCTGTGCTTTAGTAATTAGAGTCAGAGCTGATTCATAACTTCTGAACTTCCTTTTTAGAAGTGAGCATACGAAACAGACATGATCACACCTCCCATGGTTTGTCAGATTTCCCTAAGCTACGCATGACAATGGTTTAATGGAGGACAGGGATAAAATTTCTGTGAGATCTCAGAGGCCCAGGAGATTCCCTACTCATGAATCTCTGGCAATTGATATGCTACAGCATAGTGAATGCTACCTTTAAAATGTTGTTACTACTACGGAGAAAAAAAAATGTATTTTACTCATTCGTGACCAATACTGTTTCTGGTAAACCTGAATCACTAGTCAATTTCTGTCTCCACCTTCATTTCCCACTCCCCTTTTTCCTTTTCTCAACTCTGTAAGAACATTCTTGGCCTCAAAAGTTGCCAGAAAACATTTTCTTTCTGGGACAAAGGAAAGTTTATGAAGCAACTTTTATTTTCTTCCTCCTTCTTGGCTGAGAGCCAAGTCTGTGGAAGTCCAGGCTTGCAACTAAATCCAAGAAAGAAATTTTTTTTCTGCTATCTTTCCTCCCCTACCCCACCCCCAGTGTAGATAAATAGTGCCAGGACCACATCCCAAATGAGAACCTGATCGGGGAGGTATCTTGCCAGACAAGACTGCCGTTTCAGAATACAAAATTTTGTTCATATTTATTCACCTACTTGCTCTCACATACATGCATATGCAAATATTTATACCCTTCACTGGATCCAAACCCTTTTAAAAGCATCAGGAGCATTATTGGTTTTTTGCAGCGTTCCGTAAAATATCCCTTCCCTTTCTACAACTGGTAGAGCAACTGCAATTCGGGTTTCTCTTTTGCTGTAAGAATATTACCATTCCTTTTCTTTCATGTGGCAAGTGCAAAACAAAACAAACAGCAAAAGTACAGTACATATGGGAGAACATGATAAATCCTCCCACCCTGGAAAACAGACAGACACTGTTACACAATATACAGTTCTGCAATTTTTACAGGCTCCTGTTTTCTTTGCGATGCAATTGTTGAGCGAAGACCAATTGCAGTATGCACATTCTTTTGCAAACCTATTAAAATAAACATGATTTTATTAATATTCTTTTGCAAATCCTGTGGAACTAACATTAGCTCTTGCCCTTCAACTCCAGGGCAAGATTACTCCTGTAACTGTATCAAAATGACAAGCTATCTCAAAATCTTTCCCACCAGACGCAGATACCTCTTCTCAAAACCCTGCCATTCCAAAGGCAGAAAATATTCAAGTGGAGATGAGCAGTTATTTCTTCTGGAAATGTTTGAGAAGGGCTAGAGACCCCCTGCCCCCAGCTCTTTTCTGTACACAAGGACATCCTGCCTCCAATCTCTTTCCATGTTTTTTTTTTTAAATCACCTTGGAGAAGGTTGAAGTAGCTGGCATCAGACAGCTCTCCCAAGACAGGAGAGGAAGGGTAGGCGTGTCGCAACATCATCAAGATGTATTCCCACCCCCAAGAGGGAAAAGAGGCCAGAAGGATCAAGCAGCCAAGAGAATCAGATGCACTTTCTGAAAAAGGTTTTCTGAGCCAGCACCAGGCTGCTTGGTCGACAGAGCTCTGTATGATAGTCCAAAATCCCTCAGAGTTTTGAAATTACGATCGGAGGAGAAACATCCACAGTCACAGTAAACACAAAGGCTCAGAATTGCCCCCGATTTCTATAGCATTAGGCCTACCAGACCTAGGAAAGGAAATCTGGATGTTGCAGCCTGAACCCATCTTGAGTGCAGCCAGTTGAGGAGCACCCATCTCTTATTGTAAAGCTGAAACTCGGTAAGTGGAGGTGGAATACTCCAATTCCACATGAACCTTGACTTCAGGTGGAATTTTGGAGAAGATTTCTAAGCCTTGCATTGCCATACCCCAAGGAAGCTACTGCTTGGATGATGATGATGATGAAGATGATGATGATGATTCAGAATGCAGGACACAGAATAATGGATTTAAGATAAGGAAGACATAGTCTGATTAAATATTAGAAAAACACTTCCAACAGAAAAAGGGCAGCTGGACAGTGGGATTACTTTCCCAAAGAGGTGGTAGGCTCCCTTTCAGTGGGTGTGTTCAAGCCGCATGTCAGGGTTACTTTAATTTGGATACCTGCACTGAGCAAGGGGTTGGACACAGTGGTTAGAATGGTCCCTTCGAACTCTGTATTTCAATGATTAGAAGGCCATAACTTGCAGTCTTACCATATGACAGTCCTTTTAGAAGAATACTTTCATCACAGATTTTCAGAAGGGGAAACTTCTTCCCACCGTCCCTGTTTGTCAAAAACAGGTTGTGTGAATCATCTGTTGTTCAACAGAAGCGAACCATTTCCTTTTGATTCTGTCCATTTCCTTCCTCCATTAGAAACAGGCCACCAAGGATTTTTTTAATAATATTTTTTATTTTACAAAACCCAATGAAATACTCCATCTTATCTGTGGTGTAAAATTGTGTTTGCTTGTTGTTGTTTTTTAAACAGTTCTACGGGATTTTTCTTCATTGTTTGTGAGATGACATATATTCTGAATCATCTTAAAGAGATGTGGATAGGAGCCTTTTAAGAGGCTGTTTTGATTCTCAGTCTGTGCTGATTAAAAAAGATTATTAGAAATACAACAAAACGCAAATACTTTAAAAGGGAGGATTTAATCCTCCAGGGGGAAAAAAGTATTTCATCTATCACAAGCAGTTATCTCACATAGAGAAAAGGGATTAAATAGTGGCTTTTGTGTACTGAGTGACTGAGCAACTGCAGCAAGATGGTTACTAGCATAACAGATTTGCTACCGGCTGGAAAAACCAATACATTTTGGTGCTGTGTGCCTCAGCATCTGACTGCAAGCATCATTTTGTTTAAACGAAATAGGGTTCTGCAGATGTTCAAAATCTGTATATACTAAACATGCATTGGTGAATGGGATAGTTAACCTCTCCTTTTTTTAAAAAAAAAGTATTTAGTTGTGGCTGAATCTCAGAGACTGCCTGGACAAGTCCCTGCAAGTTTTTCAGAAGTTTGCCATTGCCTCATTCCTAGGGCTGAGGGAGAGTGACTGGCCTAAGGTCACCCAGCTGGCTTCGTGTCTCAGGCGAGACTAGAACTTGTGGTCTCCCAGTTTCTAGCCTGATGCCCTAACCACTACACCAAACTGCCTCTAACCTGACCTACTTCATCTTTTTACCCACCCTAAATTTCATGATCTTAGAGGCTAGATAGATGATCATATTATCCAAAACATGCCAAGCAGCAGTTCTGGGCTTTTGTTTTATGTGGACCACTACCTTGTCAGTGAAAGCTGGTCAAATATTCTTTGCAAGAATCCAAAATCAAGTGAAAATTATTTTAAAATGTTTTTAAAATTGACTGAAGACAGCCAGGATCTCATAAGATTTTGTTCAAACATGACAGATTTGGCAATGTTCTGAGATTTGGGCCATTAAAAAAAAATTGTTTTTGCCTCCCATTACAGACAAACTGTAGTTGCTTGTGGCCTTCAGCATCATCACAGACCACCTACAGTGATGGAGGTTGAATAATATGTTGACCTGACTTCTGAAGTAGTTGGGCCAGGTTGCATTGAAATCTTTGCAAATATTTTTCCCAGTTCACATTCACACACATGCTGCTTACGCACTGATATTTGTGCGATTTGGTCATCTCACTATGCATTTGTTCTCACGCCTCTCTTTCTTCTCTTGAAACAAATTGCTTGTGTGTTGGTGGCACACTACAAAAGGTCTCACTCAGCTGCCATCCCTACTACAGTTCCCCCACAATTCCTCAATGTCTTGGGCCCATCATACGTGGGATTCATACAGTTGTCCAAAGAGGCCAGTTTGTGGTACAAAGAGCTTTACTTGATACCTGACAATCCTGCTGTGATGAAAGAAAGAAGTGGAGAGGGGATAGCCGAGAATTGGGTGGAGGAGAATTTGGTTCAAATCCTCATTCACCCATGATGTTCATTAGATAACCCAATTTCAACCTAGATTGTTCTGACTTTAAAAACATTGAAAAAGAGCAGCTATTCTGAGCATCTTGATGGCAGGATAAGAGGAAAGTATTAAATACAATCTGGAGTGAGTTCCAAGTTGAGGTCACTTGAAGCTGCCTTCCCAAATCCAATGCAGGTTTGAAGGAATGTTCTGGTATCTTGACCCCAGAAAGGCCTTTATGGGAACTCTGTTCAGGATTTGATTAAGTGGTTTGTGTGTCTTTGCCTCTCCCCCTGCTCTCCCCCAGACACACGTCCACTCCTATTTCCTTTGTGTCCACATGAAAGAATTTGGCCTTCAGGATTGGCTGGAAAGTTTACCAGAACTGGAACAAATGTTTCATTCAATATTACAAGTCATTCCATCAAACCTGTCTTCCTTTATAGAGGAAGAAAACAGACTGAATCTTCTAATATCACCAACTGCAAAATAAAATAAAATAAAATAAAAATAGACCTTGACATCTTTCTAAAGCTCTCTCTACCAAGCCTGCCATTTTCAGTGAGAGTATGCAGAAAGACCTAAAATCCTGTTTATTGCAGACGAGTTCCTTTCGTCTCCCCTTGGAACATCTAGAAGGGACCTAACCTTCTGCAGGTGGGTTGGCAGAGTAACTCACACTGGCTTGGAATTCTGGGAAGGGCAAGTTGGGGATAACCATGGACCTGTTTTCCACTCAGCAGCTTGCTGCACCTTCAGAGGGGAAATGCAAAGGACTGAGATCTGAATAGTGTAGCCAGGCTCTGAGCTATTTATAAGCAGTGGTTGGCCTTCCATACCTCATGCCTTTGATAACAATTAGAAGGGAAAACGAAATGCTTAGCACAGAAGAAAGTGGCAACTGGAGTATTATTCTTTGCATGCAGCTACAAGGAGGAGGAGGAGGAGGGAGTGTGAGAGAGAAAAGATGAAGATGTTTTTCTTAAAGATTAACTGAGGCAGGAGAAAATTAACGTGGGACAATTATGCCCAGAGATGTCTTAATTGCTTTTAGACACAAAAAGAAGCATGTCACCAGAGGTTTGTGGCAGGCGCCATCTGCTGGACATTACAAGTCATTGTCAGAAAATGTCAAAATGAATAAAATAATGGGACCCACCACAAAATGTTGCAGCATGGCACCTGGGATGCTACTTCAGCTGGCTGGTCACTGATTGGTTTAGCTCAGTATTGCTGTCAAGAACCTCTCTCCAGGATTTCAAGCTGGAATTTTACCAAGCCTTACTGGAGATGCCTGGAAGCTTCTATATAAAGTGCAGCTGTTCTTCCACTGAGATAGAATTTGTCCTGAGTTCCTGTTTCAGCCGACATCTATGTTCTTTGTCTGCTGGCCTTGTCACACATGGATGTTGTCATCTTGAGAGCTGAAGATCCTTCCTCAAAGAAGACTTTTGCTATTCATTTATAGCTAGAGGCATCTGCTAGGAGGAACACGTGTCATGCAGTTCTTTAGGCCCTAGGGAAGAAGTCTCCTGGTGATTTTTCTAACACATAAGTGGTTTCTAGGGAAAGTAAATCCAATCAAGCAATTGCCTATTTGCTTCTTCTTGAAGTATTGTGTTTCATAAAAGGTCTCAACTTGAATGTTAAGAAAAAAAGATTCTAATAGCAAGACCAAGTTGAACCAGTTACCAAAAGAGTTAGTGACTCTTCTTCATAGGACATGTTCAAGCAGAGGCTGGAAAGCCAACTGCTGTGGATGTTTTGAGTTGGATTCAATGGCCCAATGGCAGAGAGTTGGGTTGAGGGTTGGACTTGATGGCTCAGAAGCCCTTCCGGTTTGGTAAATCTACAGTTCTTAAACTTCATGTTCTTTTTGGATTAGGCCAAGTTTCTTCTCTGCTTTTCCAGTTTTTTCTCTTCCTTTTCAAGATGGCAGGAAAGACTGGGCTAGAGAGCAAGGGGGGGCTCTTCCACATACCCATGTTGGTGTTCTTTCCTTCAATTGTCAAGACAGAAGGAAGGATGTTGTTCTGGAAACTACTGCCCCCATAGGGTTGCTTTTACCACTCCTTGGGAAAAAGGCCAGTAGAGTTGCTCCCTTTGTATGGGGGCCAATACTTAGCTGTTGCTGCTGTCAGGGCCAGGAATGGTGGTCTTCCGTATGCGTGATTAGAGTGAGACAAGGGTGAAGAACAGAGAAGTCCTGTTTTCCCAACCAAGGATTGGAAGATGGTAGAGAAGAGCCAAGAGCTACACTGGGCCTCCTCTCCCTCCCATGAGCCACCAAGTCTGCTCCACATTTCCTGCCAAGGGTAACCCTGGAAGCTAAAAATAGAATTGAAGGGCAACCCCATCTGCTCCGTTAGCTCTCGATCCCTTTCCTCCCTCATTCAGCTACTCTGAGAAAAGGAGGCTGCTGCCTCTGTTTTAAATATAGAAAATAAATACAGAAGCAAGACAGAGCTACACAAAGCTGGTGGCTGAAAATAAATCCCTTCTGAAATTACAGATTTTGAGTGTTGCCAAAGGAGTGCAACAACTGGAGAAGGAGCAGGAGGAAGTGTGTTTCCACTGTTAGTGGATTCCAATCTGCTTCAGGATCGTGGCAATGGGAGATGTGTGGCATTCAAACACAGCTCATAATCATAATAGTCTTTCCAGTGGAAATATTAACCTCAGGGAAGGTCTTCCATGAAGTCAATATTGTTATGCCCAAACTCAGCTTCAATTGAATCTCCACATCCTTTCCTCTCTAATCACACAGCTCTTAGTGGGTCTGTACATAATCAACTGTGACTTTGGAGGTCACCTAGCACCTTGGAATGCCACTACAAGCCACATGGTAGGTCTATGTCAAGGCTCTTTAAGAGTTGTACTCAACACTTTGGAGCTAAAATTCTCCTTGTAGGTCCACACTATGGCTTATGTTCCATCCATCTGTTTGAGGTTCTAGAAACTCCACTCAGTATCTTGAAATGCTCTCTTGGTGTAGAGACCCATGGAGATGGCCTTGCAGGAAATATTCAGAAGCCATTACAAAAAGGAGGACAGAAGCATCCTTTGAGTCTTGAAAAAGGAGGTAGAATTAGGAAGAGACTTGGGTTGGGTCCTCCCTGACTCACTGGGATAAAAGAAGGGAGGAAAAACATGATTAGACTCATAGGATTCTGTTAATATAGTCTTTATCAGTAAAGCTTAATTCTATTTTTCTTGTGGAGTCTGTTTCTTAATCTAGGCAACTTGAAGAACTGATGCCTTCTACAATTAGATTCACAGTCAAAGACTGGTGAAAACTTAATAATTCAAGTCCTAACCAAGGACCTAAGAATTATTAAGGTAGCGTTTGAGGATATAGGCAGTTCCAAGCAGGGTATTTTTTTGTAAAATTAGGATTTCTGGGTCTGATAAATTCAAAATTTCCAAATAGCGAGGGAGTCCTTTAGGTGTTGCTCCAAGGGATCCAATCACAATTGGTATACCAGCAGATTTCTTTTTCCATAAGTGTTCAACTTCGATCTGCAAATTCCAGTATTCCATAAGTTTTTTGGATTGCTTTTCCTCAATCCTAGTATCACCCAGTATAGCAACATCAATGAACCAGACTTTCTTCTTTTCAATGACTGTCATATCAGGCATGTTATGAACAAGATGCCTGTCTGTTTGGTTTTTAAAGCCCATAAGATCTTAACCCCCTCATTTTCAAAATCATCATCATCATCATCATCATCTGTATTTTGACTTCAGCTGGAAAAGGGAGCAGCCAACTTTTCTTTAAAATGTTTTGGATGTTTTACAGTACTCCAAAATATCAAATTGCTAGGAAATCAATAGATCAGTTAGCCAGGAATCTTGTTATTTGGTGTATGTATATATTGTATGTGTGTGTGCTGGGAAGATCATAAAGTAAGGAAAACACATCTCTCTGTCTCTCTCTTTCTCTCTCTCTCTCTCACACACACACACCTATTTGAAATGGGTGTGTGAGGGAGAAAAGATCTTTACCTGCCCATAAATAATTCACACAGGAAATTGGCTTCAGGAGAGAGAAAAGAAAGATCGATCCAAAAGTGCAACAGTATTAAGACTATCTGAGTCCAGCCTCTCTGCTTGGTCCATCATATCAGCTCTTCCAATAACTGAGGACGATTTGGGGGGTATGGAGGCTATTTAAAATAGGGATATTGATTGTCAATTTCTCTGGCAGGAGTATTGTTCTTTTCACAGCCCTAGGAAACTATTTTGCTCAGATAACTGTAGGTGGACCTCAGAGTTCGAGAAGTCTCTCAGATAAAAGCACTTAGTAAATAATAACAGTGAAGTCTTGAACCCCAGCTCTGCCCTGCCGTGTTAAGAAGAGCAGTTAAAGGGAGGAAAACACTGCCCAACTTTATTGCAGTGATACAGGAAGGATAGATTATGGGGACAGCACAATTTGGAGCCAGTTTGGTTTAGGCACCAGGCTAGAAACTAGGAGACTGTGAGTTCTAGTCCTGCCTCAGGCATGAAAGATGGCTGGGTGACCGTGGGACAGTCCCTCTCTCTCAGCCCAAGAGCCAATCAGGCGTGATATGAGAGTTCTAGTCCCACCTCAGGTGTGAAAGCCGGCTGGGTGACCTTGGGCCAGTCCCTCTCTCTCAGCCCAAGTGCCAATCAGGCGTGGTATGAGAGTTCTAGTCCCACCTCAGGCGTGAAAGCCGGCTGGGTGACCTTGGGCCAGTCCCTCCCTCTCAGCCCAACTCACCTCACAGGGTTGTGGTTGTGGGGAAAATAGGAGGAGGAGGAAGTATTAGGTATGTTCCTCACCTTGAGTTACTTATAAAAATAATAAAGGCGAGATAAAAAATAAATAGATAAATAAAAATAAATAAATAAATAAATTTCTGGCAATATCCTTTCTTCTCAAGGATGGCAGGAAAGTGGATTAATGTAGCTGTGAGAATGAGCCAAAACTCTGCAGGGAAGATAAGCCTGAACCTTCCTGTGTATGTTCCCAATCAACGCAATTCCTAGTCTAGAAGGAAGCTACGGGATTAGGCTGGCTTCTGGGAAGGTGAAAAAATCTCTTTATTGTAATAGCTTACCTCTTGCTGTATTTCTCCCCATTTGATGAAAAATCATTGATGGGCACTCTTTGAGTAAGATTTTCAAGCCAGCTCTGTATCCACTTGATTGTCATGCTATCCAATGACTGCCTAACTAGATTGCTAATCACCACCTCATGGAATATTTGTCAAATGTTTTGCTGAAATCAAGATATATTATGTCTACAACATTCCCACAATCTTTTAAGTTCATCAAAAAATGAGATAAGATTATTCTGGCAAGATTTGTTTCTGACAAATCCATAATGACTGTTGATAATTACCTCATTATTTTCAAGCAGTTTACAGAGTAAAGTCCTATTAACAGGTGTAGAATCTTCCCAGATATCAATATTATAGAATCATAGAGTTGGAAGGGACCTGACAGATCATTTAGTCTAACCCCCTGCTTAGTTCAGGATCCATTAGAGTATCTCTGACAGATGACCATCAAGCCTGTTTGAAGACCTTTATCAAAGGAGAACTCACCATAACATGTGGCAGCTTATTCCACTGGCTGACAGCTCATACAGTCACAAATTCCTTCTGATGTCTAGCTTGAACATCCTTCTTTGTAATTTAACCCATTGGTTTTGATCCTGCCAAGGAGTATCAGTCTAGCTGTAGTTTGCTGAATCTCCTTGTTTTGCCCTTTTGGACATAGGGGCAATATTTGCTCTCCTCCATTCATTTTGAAGTTCATCTTTTGTCCAGGATTTCTCAGAGATAATGTACAAGGGTTCAGCCAGCTAGTTCATTCAGCATCCTACAATGCAATTCATCTGGTCTGACTTAGAAATTTACTTTGAAACTCATTCGAAGTAAAGAAATATTTCCTGACCTCATTTCTATCAGTCTTCAACTTCAAATCTGCTTCTTCATCCTGCTCTTCACAGATTCCTGGTGGAACACTTTTTTTTCTCTTTGGAGAAGGCTGGACCAAATAGGACTTCAGTAGCTTTACTTTATTTCCCTTAGCATTTTGCTATCTTCATTGTAGTGATTCTTTTCTCTTTTATTTTATTTTGCACATAACTAAAGAAGCCTTTTGAGTTATTCTTAGCATCTTTTGCTAATTTCATCTCATTCTGAAATGTTGCTTTTCTGACAAGGAGTTCCAAGCTTCTTGTCTATACTCTTCCTTCATGATCTGCCCTTTCTTCCACGTCCTATACTGTATGTATCTTCTTTGTTTTCAAATCTTCACTGGGCTTTTTATATAGATACACTGACCTCTTCTGCTTCCCTTCATTTTCTTTCCCCACTGGAGTTACCTACAACTGTGCTGTACTCTTTAGGAACTCCTGTCCATCATGCACTCCTTTTCCAAATAGCTTCTTCTGACATTGCATCTTAATTACTACTCTCTAATTAAAATCTGCTCTTTTGAAGTCAGAGATATGTATCTGACTATGTTCAGTCTGTTTCTTTTAAAATCAAAAACACCAGCATTACCTGGTCACTTTCCCCCCATTATCCCTGCTACAGGTAGTCCTTGCTTAACAACCACACTTGGGACCAGAATTTTGGCTAAGCAAAATGGTCATTAAGCGAATCCTACCTGATTTTTCTGTGACAGTTGTTAAGCAAATCACCACAGGTGCCAAGCAAACTATATGGTTGTTAAGTGCATCATGTGATTCCCCACTGATTTTGCTTGTCAGAAATGGGCCAGGAAGGTCAAAAATGGCAATCACATCACCATAGGACGCTGCAACAGTCATAAATGCAAACTGGTTGTCAAGCACCTGAATTTTGATCACGTGACCACAGGGATGCTGTGACAGCCTTAAGTGTGAGTACAGGCCATCGTTAAGTCCAAACTGTCACTAAATGGATGGTCATTAAGCGAGGACTACCTATACTGTGCCACTTCATCAGCTAAGTCTTACCTGTTGATTAGTGGCAAGTTAAGGCTAACTACATCCTTCATCCTCTGAAGGAAAAAGTTATCAGCAAGACAAGTCAGGAATTTCATGGAAGGACCATGCTTGTCAGAGTTTGTCTCCTGACAGTTGTCAATGTAACTAAAATTCTCCATCGCTATGATTTCATGCCTCTTAGAAAGATTTGCTGTTTGCTTTTGGAAGGCATAATCCACATCTGTTCTCTGGTTGTGTGAAAACCACTTCCGAACCAAGGAATGAATGAAAATTGTCCTTCTACCCAGAAGAGCATTGCTTATAGCCCTTCACACAGGGTGAGCAGGAGAAAGGGGTGCAAGAGGTTGAACATTGATTTCAATAGAAATAGAGCTTGCATCCGATACACAGTAGTCACTGAAATCCAAAGGTCCTTGTATCCTTCTTAATCTGTTTGTTCCAATCTAGCTTGAGAAGAAGCCTGACATACTGAGTAGATGATAGTACATACCAACAAAATATTACTTTGCTTTGCTCTCCCACTTATTTTAGCCCAGATGCTCCATATACCACCGCCAAGTTCATTCATTTGGATTTTTGAATAGGAATGGATATTTTTAACATAGTACAATTCATCCTCCCTTTCTATGGCTTCTCTTCCTTTTGAACAAACTGTATCTCTCGAGTGCTGCATTTAACTTAGGGAAGTCATCCACTAAGTCTCTTTTATACCTACTAAATCATACTTGCCCTTCTGTCCTAAATGACCATCACAGTGGTCATTTCCCCCTATTGTCAGCATTAGAGTATAGCCAGTGAAGGCCATGAACTTTATGAGATGACATTCTTTCAGATTCTACCTTGATTTTTAAAGAGGCCTAATTTCTGTAAGACTCACAGGGTTTTTGTTTCTTTTCCCCAAGATTCAGTTTAAAACCCTCCTGATCAAACTCACCATGCTTTGGCCAAACGGACTTTTCCAGTCCTTGTGAGATGCAACCTCTCTCATGCCAGCAGCCAAACCATAGTCCCAGAAACCAAATCTCATCTGTGTGTGAAACCAGTCATTTCCATTTGTTTCCCATGGACCGGAAGGATGGATGAGAATACTATCTCAGCACCAGCAGTTGGAGCCTCTTTCTGACATTTTCAAACTGTGATGATCTAATTCAGCTGTTCTTTTCAAGTATCAACTATTCTCACAAGCAGAAAGGGATAGTGGTTGATGGACTCGGTAAGTCTTGAAGTTGGTTTGATCCTGATAGTCACCATGCTTCATGAACCAATGGTTCCAGAAAGCATCTTTTTCTTTTCAATGCCTATATTTTTTCTTGTAGTAGTGAATCACCAACTACGATGACTCCTATCTTGTACAGCAGAGTTGCTTTCTCTCTGTAGTCTCTTTTCCTTACCCTGAACGTAAGGACCTGGTTCATCTGCAGGGGCTTGAAGACTTCTCCTGAGTTCCAGCAATAGAAAATATCTTCTGAGTACCTAAGAAGCCATTAAGAAAGAATTCTAGTGACCACTGCTTTCAAAACTGAGTCCTGTTTATAGAGAAATCAAAATTCCTCTAGGTATTGCCTCTTTCAGCAAAAAGTTATGCAATGGCTGAACAGCCTTCTTTTGGGGGGTGAGAGATCCGGTCCTCATCTGTCTCTTGCTTGGGCAATGGACATTGGATATCAGCTTGTTTTCTTCTGACCGTGGGTGAACTAACTTTCACACCCCTTCTAGCTGTTACTTCCATGCTCTGGCCTGGCTTTTCTGTCTGTATTCCTTATGGAGTGTTACTTTCAGAGGTCTCTCTGGCACAGCCTCCCTTGCTTGAACTAAGTCCTCATCCTTTCCAATTAGCTGCCTTATGACTAATTCCCTGCTCCTTCTGACATTTTCTTCAAGAAATGCTAAACGTTTGCATTTTTGGCAGGAAGGCAAACATTGCATTGCAGGTCACAACTGTACGCTCCTGTTCATTCAATTTTACTTTATTTCCTAAGGCATCAGAAATAGAAAGGCTTCTGCTTCATTGTGTTTCTTTCACAGATTCCAGTACAGGTAGTCCTTGACTTATGACCATTCATTTAGTGACCATTCCAAGTTATGACAGTGCTGAAAAAAGTGACTTATGACTGGTGCTTGCATTTATGACTGTTGCAGCATTCCTACGGTCATGTGAACAAAATTCAGGCATTTGGCAGCTGGCATGTATTTACAACAGTTGCAGTGTCTCCAGGTCATGAGATCACCATTTGCAACCTTCCCAGCCAGCTTCCAACAAGCAAAGTCAAGGGGGGAAAGCCAGATTCACTTAACGACCATGTGATTCACTTAACAACCATGGGAAAAAGGTTGTAAAATTGGGTATGACTCACTTAACAACTGCCACACTTAGTGATGGACTTTCCAGTCCCAATTGTGGTCATAAGTCGAGGAATACCTGCATTAGCCTTATTATTATTATCATTATTATTCAATTTTGGACCCTCCCTTCAACTTTAACTTCTCCCGTTTGGTCTTCCTGTTCACATACTCAGTAAGGAGGAAATATATGCCAGGGTGAACCTATCCCGTTGGTTCATCAGTGAATATGGCTCATATAGAATGACTACAGTGAGAAATTGTCACAGACAAGTACATTCAAAGCAGGCCGAATAAGCCACAGAGGGATACCTCTTGGTGATCAGCCATTTCATTACCCAAATCTTACAATCCAGTATTTAAATGAAGCAGAATCTGAGTGGACAATTCTCACTGTTTTAGTCACCAGGACTTCTGTGCTGTGAATTTCCAGCAATTCACAACCAACAGCTAATCAGAATTTGCTGTCCTTGGTGAGTAGATAAGCAGAGAGGTCTTGACCAATCCCTTTGCATCTGTTGGCCTGCCCTCTTAGTTTTGTGCCTATAAGAAAATCTCTTTCCCCTCCACTCAAAAATGAGGAAAAAGAAGTGAAAGCATCACATCTGCTTAGCAAGGTGTCATTGAATGACAATTCAGTATCTTGGCCTTTTTATCAAGTTCTGCTGCTCTACCATTATTTGGGATAACATGATCTGGGAGGCATAATCAGTCATGCATTCTTCCAGTGGCCACACGGTCTGCCACGTGCAAAATCCTGGAGCTGAATGCAGTCCTTTCTGCAAGACTGCTCGCTGTTGCAAACAGAAGATTTCCATTTGGAAAACTTTGTCAGCACAGCAGCAGGAAGACAAGGCCACTCATGACAGATGGGAAACAAAGGCAGCGCTGATTGATTCTGGGGAGGCTCAGTCTCTGTTGGGAGCAGATCAGAACCTATGTCTAGCAGTGTCCAAGCATACCAACTCAACATACCAACCTTTGCAAAACCAAGTATTTCAAGTATTCCTATGTCCAGCCTCCATCAAACAGTATGAATCCAGATCCCCACCACCATCATGGGGGAATATGTGGTTAGCTAATGATATCAGCTTCCATCTGAGTCAGGACCTGGTAAAACAGAATCCTGGCTCACAGACAAGCCAACAAGCATATGGCTGTACGTGTGTAGGTTTTCCTCCTGCAGACATTCAGGCTGCATGCATAAATGCTTCAGAACAGCTTATATAATTTGAATAATGATAGAGTGTGGAGCTTAAACAGGGCTCTCTGGTTTAGATAAAACCTGGTCCAGGCTATAGAGGCTCTGCATTGAGCAAATAGCAGATTTGGACAAAAGCTAGATTTTAAGCAAAGGCACTTCCATGTGGCCAGCATCCCTTCTCAGAGCTCTTTCTGCAATGGTTTGCAATTGTCCTAACTGCAGCTGTTACAGATGTGGCGAGAGCTAACCTGTGCTCCCTCAATCAGACCAGGGATGGAATAGCAATCAGACTTCTGACATGTTCCTGTCTCCTCCCTTCCTTGCCTCACCACATTTACTCACAACAAAGGGAACCACTCCAAAACTGCTGGTATAATTGGGGAAATTGCCATAGGACCAAGGACACCATGACACTACAGTGTCATTGTAGCTGAAAAGAGAAGGGAGCATTATCAGGGCCGCAACTAGGGTCTGTGTCACCCGGGGCAAACATAGATTCTGAGCCCATTTTGGTGCCCACCCAGCGCGGCACCCGGGGCACATGCCCGGTTCCCCCCCCCCCCCCAGTTGCGGCCCTGAGCATTATGGCACCGGGAGACAAGGATTATCTAGAATTCCCACTAATGGGAAAGTTGCCCAGCCACATGGAGCAAAAGCAGATCAAATCACCAAACTGAAGGCTGTTTAAATGTAAGTTTCAGGATAGTTGGATCAGAAATAAATAGACTTGGTTGCTTAACAAATGGTAGTATGGAATCCCAGGGGCATGGATCAGTTGTAGGAGTGCCGTGCAAGCCTTATGTAGAAGAGGCTAATTTTACATTCATTTTTTCCCACTGTTGTGGTTGTAGTTAGCTGGGTCACTCTCATTGACGTTCCAACATCTGCATGAAAAAGATCCTGTGTCAGATCTAGGCCCTTTACGTTCTTAATTGTACATGGTTGCATATCTTTGCTTTGGCTCATTGTATTTTTAATCTTAAGTATAGTGTTAGTTTGTAGATACGTTTTAATGATTAGTTCTTTTCATGCTTTGTATATTTTGAGGGACCCCTTTTTCCAAAGGGAAGGGAGGGGTAGGGCATGCGTCCTACTCACTCCAGATTTTCTGTTTGTTGATCACACACACACACACACAAACCAAGATAATTTGTTTGTTTCTGCCTCGGTGAAAGGGCAATTCTACCATTTGTTTTCCATGGTGGTCCCATTCCAGTCTGGGTTGGGAACAGGGCCAGGTTAGTCTTCAGTCCAGAGTATGAGCACTGACTGGCCATCCCCTCCTTCTTGCCCTTCCTGGCTCTTGTGTGGATCATTCCAGCAGAGAATACAGGGGTTGTTCCCCTTTCACTAGTGTCTGTCCCTTTCCTTTGCTTTCCCAGATGTTGCTAACCACCACCCCACCTATCTTTTTGGCACTATCACAGGCCCTTTGTTGTTTCTGCTTTTTTCCCTTATGGTGCCACCATTGCTCTAATGCTACAGGAATCAAAGCAACCAGGAATGTGTGGTTGTTGTTGTTTTCATTCCTACCTTCCTGTATAGATCCATGGAAACTCTGTAGCAAGGAAGAACTGTTAGTTCAGCTTCTCAGAAACCAAGTTGCAATGCTCCTATGTTGCCATTTAACAATGTTTTGAAAAATAAAGAAAAGGGAAGCTTTGCAGTAGTCAGGGCAGGGGTGGGAAAGCAAGGGGAGCATGCTTCACCCAGCCTGAGCAGAAAGCAAAAAGATGCCCACTGGTTGGATGTAAAGATGGGAAATGAGCTTCTAGGGAGGGTGGGAAAACAAAGGGGGAAGAAAGTTCACTGCCTGAACAGGTCATCGCTGGATCATTTGCAAGTTTTTATTAAAAGACAGCAGAGAACAGCAGCCTGGGAGCCCAAGATTAAATGGCTGTCCAGGGCAGGAACTGGCCACTGGAGGAAAGGGGGCATGCCAGGCACTGCAACAACAGAGCTGAGACTGCTACTAGAACAGAACAAAGCAGCTGACGCCATCTGCTCTGAAGGGCTCAGGACAGCCTTGGTCAGAAGACAGGAATTTTGAATCAAAGCTGGAAAACATGGGGGTGAGGTCCACTTGCAATGGGCTGGCTGTGAGAAGCAGACAACGTCATCTATTCCTGCGCTCAGGAAGCCGTGAATGACCCATGCCGGTGATGGACCAAGCAGAAAGTGTGGATCTGCCCATAGCTTCAAAGTATATTTTAGGCATCATGTGAAACTAGAAAAAATGAAACAAGAAAGAAGATGAGAGGGGAGTTGGAAAGGTCACCTTGTAAAGAGAAAGCTAAGCAGTTAATTTTAGGTTACAATCCTTTTCATGAGTTGTGTTTGGTCCACCAAGAACAGTACTGCTGTGAATTTTCCAAGATCTCCATTACAACGTTTCTCTCTTCTGGATTATTTTTCCTACTTTGCGGACTGTTGTGCAGTCTTTAGGAACTGTTCATCCAGGTTTCTAGCCCTGTTAAGAAAAGTTAATATTTTGAGGTCATTATCATGACATACATTGATAATAGCAGTTTCACTCACTGCAGCATGCAAAGTACTGGGCCCACAACTTCCCCTTATCATGACCCTGTGATTAGTGTGATAAAGACTTGTGCAAAAAAAAAAAAAGGCCATAGATATAAATATGCAAGGGTTACCTCCAATATGCAGGCTTTCCCATAACAAGGCTGTGCATTTTATATTTTATAAATATTTTTGAACTGCTAATCTTCACAATACAACAGCATTCATACACACAAGTGTGAGTAGCTTTATGAGAGTTGAGCATGACCAGATAGGACAGAAGATGTAATGGAGGACTTCAAAAAGGAGGGGGGAAAGGCACATTGATGTGAAGCAGATAGAACTCTCTCTTGGATTCACACTCATTTTGATATGCCCCAAGGAGCTACCTGTAGAAAGCAAGGGAGCAAGCCAAAATGTTAGGACTGAATATTAAATGTCCAGTATCCTTCCTCAAAATGATCCAAAGTGTAGGAACACCCCACCCAAAAGCCTCCTATTCTTTCCAAATCAGTTCTTTTGCAATATGAAACATTCTTTAAAACAACAACTCTAGTCCTACAAATTCAAAAACAAATACAGATGGTCCTCATTTAAGGACCACTCATTCAATGACTGTTTGAAATTATGACAGTGCTGAACGAGCGGTACTTACAACAGGTCCTCATACTTATAGCCAGCACAGTGTCCCCACAGTCACTTGTCTGCAGTCCGGACACTTGGTGCCCAGCTCACGATTATAGCATCAAAGCATCCCGCAGTCACATGATTGCGATTTGCAACCTTCCCTGCACACAAGCAAAGTCAACGGGGAAGCCAGAAGGAAGTTAGAAGTCACAATCACGTGAGGTCCTCACTTAACAATGGCAACCAGAACTGCCAGAACTGTCATCGCTAAACAGTGCGGTCTCATGGTTTTTCTAAAAAAAGCTGTTGTTAGGCTTCAGGGTATTACAGATAGTTCTCGAGTTATGACAGCAATTGGGACTAGGATTGCCATCGCTAAGTGACACAGTCGTAAAGCACAATGTCACATGACCGCATCACTTAATCCAGGCAGCTTCAGTTGTCACCATAATCCCAAGACGTGCAGGTTGTTAAGC
The DNA here is from genome assembly GCF_035149785.1 of Candoia aspera. NCBI lineage: Eukaryota > Metazoa > Chordata > Lepidosauria > Squamata > Candoiidae > Candoia > Candoia aspera. The sequence goes on from NC_086157.1 coordinate 103,771,341, forward strand.
GGGAAGAGGCGGGAGTCCCAGGTAAAGAGTGCAAGGGTGCCGCAGGGGGGTGGGGGCAGCCTTAAGAGGCCTGACGCAGGCTATATGTGAGTTGGAGGAGGGGGTGCTGGGTGCATGCATGTGAGTGCAGGGAGACCCAGGGAAGGAGGGCATAGTGCACAGGAAGGCAGACTGACCAGAGTGACTTGCGACCTTCCCTGCCAGTTTTCCCATTGACTTTGCTTGTGGGAAGCCGGCAGGGAAGGTCACAGATGGCGATCACATGACTGCAGAATGCTGCAATGGCCAGAACTTTGAGGACTGGTTGTAAGGACCCCTCATTCAGCACCATCACAACTTTGAATGGTAATGGTCGGTAAGCGAGGACCACCTATATAACATTAATATAATATAGCTTCTAGTTATTTTTGTGGGTTAGACTTTGAGTGTTGTTTCAATAGAAGTGTGGGCTCTGATCCCCATCACTGAGAACTATAGCAACCTTGAAGTTGAAAAATATAGCAATCTTGCCAAGTAAAATAACGCTGCAATGTAGTTTAGTGATACATCATTGTTAGAATTTGAAGAACTATACAAAAAGAGAGACAGAGAAAATAGCAATGCTGCAGGGAAGCTTCCTGTACAGCCTTCTGGTCAGAAGTGAGGCTGAGAGCGGTTTGACTTCCTAATCGATTCTTTCCCTGCCCCCCAAATCTTTCAGGTTGCAGCAAACATCTGTCGTTTAACAGATTAATGGAGGAAGTGGGGAGGGGGTCCATCAGACCAGAATGTCCATTAAATGGTGGATGGGATTTTTAAATGCCATTATTCATGGGTAAAATGGCAAAAGGGATTTTTCACCCAGGTAAAATGGCAAATGGAGTTTGCATCTGAAGTCTGCTAATACAAGGTTCAGGAAATCAGAGCCTGACTGTATGCATACAGAAATCTTATGTGCTACTGACTTTAAAAATTAAAATATTGCACATGAAATAAGGACTAAATTAGATCAACATACTCCTTGGTTTGGTGCAAACTTTTTTTTTTCAGCTTCTTCAGTCTCAAACACATAATGCATGCTCAATGGGAACATACTGCTACACCTTGTGGAGGCGCCACTTGTTTCCCCAAATTTGGAAAACTGTATTTAGCAATACTGTGTTGCTCCAGCAAGTCCTATATTGGATGAGGTTGCTAAATTAATGTGCTAAGCCAAAATAAAAATAAAAATCCAAACAAACAGATTTGGCTTAGTTTACTATATAGCAGAGCCAGTTTGGTGTAGTGGTTAGGGCATCAGGCTTGAAACTGGGAGACCACAAGTGCTAGTCCCGCCTTAGACACAAAGCCAGCTGGGTGACTTTAGGCCAGTCACTCTCCTTCAGCCCTAGGAAGGAGGCAATGGCAAACCTTCTGAAAAACTTGCCAAGAAAACCGCAGGGACTTGTCCAGGCAGTCTCTGAGAATCAGATACAATTGAACAGATTAAAAATAAACTACATTGCAGTGTTTTTCAAACTTGGCAATTTTAAGATGTATGGACTTCAACTCCCAGAATTGAAGCATGGTGGCATGCTGGCTAGGGAATTCTGGGAGTTGAAGTCCACACAGCTTAAAGTTGCCAAGTTTGAAAAACACTGACCTAGATGGACAATGTTTTGAGAAATCCCCCTTTAAGTCAATGATGTCAAATCTCTAGATAAAACAATGAGGAGAAAGGCAATAGAGGAAAATATGGGAAGACAACAATCCAAACTAACAGATTCAGTTTCGTTTACTATATACAGTAGCAGTGTTTTTCAAACTTGGCAACTTTAAGCTGTGTGGACTTCAACTCCCAGAATTCCCTAGCTAGCAGATGACTGGGGAATTCTGGGAGTTGAAGTCCACAGATCTTAAAGTTGCCAAGATTGAGAAACACTGCTATATAGACTCACCCATTATTATTTGTAATCACAGCTTGTAAAAGGCGTAGGGAGCCTGTAGCTCCAGAGGCCCCAACAAATTTTCCACTAAATTTCAGCTTTAATACCTTTTATAAACAAACAAACATGCAAACAAGAACAACAACCCCCCCAAAAAACTCTTCATTGCTTCTACTTTGCACACCACTGACCAGCATTAGTCCAGCTAAAATTAGGATGCAAAAAATGGGGCACATGGACCACCTGCAGAACACCGGCACCCCTTTTATACCCCTAGATCCCCCCAAATAAATGGGACAAAATATCCAGCCTAATTTGGGATATTTTAAGAAGGAAAAAATAAGGCATCCGTTTCTAGATCTGTGACATTCCAGGCTGCAAAATTCTGTATCTCTGTTACCTAGATGGTAGCAGAGAGTTATGGAGAACTCTTAATTCTTTGCTGCCACTTAATAGTTATCTTGTTTTTGCAACCCACGTCTGATACTCTTTCTATTTTGCATCAAGTACCTAAAATCAGGCCTGCTTGGGGTCCTGACACCCCCCCCCCACTTTTGGAGCACAAACTTTCTTTTACATGGCCCATTATATCTGAGATGGTCCTTGAGCCAACTGAAGCTGCACCCCTCAGCCTAAAATCCCAAACTGCAGTCTCTGCCTGCTAAAATAGTCCATCCCTGCTTTATGGTTTAGTATGATGCACAATGCCAGGCATTTGTGGCTTGTGCAAGAAACCATGATTAAACAATGCATGTCTTCACTCAATGCATGGGGGAAGGGCTTAATGCAAAGGCTGGAGAAACAGTTAAACTGCTCCAAGCGCTGTTGCTCCAAATAGTCTTCTCCCCATATGAATGGCTCCCCAGCTGGGAAAGGGGAATAAATTGAGGTTGGCTGCTTCGAAGCAAAATGAGGATAGGATCTTCTTGTCAGACCCTAAGCATGAGAAGAATGAAAATCTGAGAGGAAGTTCTGACAGTCATAGCTGTGGTTTGAGTGAATGAAAGGAGGAGGCAAAAAAGAGGCAAATGTTTCCAAATTCTTCTGGGGAACAATTCAGCAGCCAGGCATGTATTAAATCAGTCTCTTTTTTTTAACATATTTACTATAAGGTAGAGGGGGATGATTTTCAGAGAGCCTAAGAAAGAGAGAAAAAAATAAGCTACATTTCTGGCCTCCCTGGAGGAATTTATGCATAGCAAGAATGACAAAGAGACTTGTCAGTTGTATACTGACACACAGGCATCCACACCTACACACACACAAGAAACATGGCTCTCATATTTACTTTATTGCATCAGTTCATATAAAAGATTACACTAATCTCCTTCAAACAGTAGAATATCAGCATGTTTTCATTCTCTGATTACCTTACGTCAGCCTCATCTGGTACCCCTCAGATGTCTTTGGACTACAACTCCCACAATTCCTAGCTGGCAAGAACACCAGCTATGTTGGCTGGGGATCCTCAGAGCTCTAATCCAGTATATATAGAAAACACTAGCTTTGGATAAGGCTGGTGTGTATCAGTGACAAACATATTACATGAACACAATTAACTTTGGTGAACTTCGTTTCTGAGAGATTTTTTTGTTTTGACTTTTTAAAGAATTGATGTCTTACCGGTGAGATTAATAAATGCTGGTGGTGGTAAGGTCTGTGTGTGGTTTGAATTTTCCTTTGAAAATCTCCGCTGCTCAGAATAGGTGTATGCGGATAAATTTCCACTGGCCAGGCTTTCTTTTCAAAAGATCTTTTAAAAAAAGTTCTGAATCAGTTTTTATTTAAAATATGTAATTTTTGTATGTTATTTTCACTGAGTTGTAGCCAAAACAAATGGAGGGGCCAGGGATGGTTGGTTTTGGAATGTCAGTGTTGTAAGCTATATATCTGGAGGCACCCAGTTGGTAAATCCCTTCTGCTCTTCCTGTGAACTAGTTCCAATCTACTTTGGTGGCCATGAGTTTCTTCTTTGCGTACCCGTTTTGAAGTACACGCTTCATGTAATGGATCTCACCCTATCTTTCATGCTTCTAGTTGCATTTGCCAAGAAAAAAATGGAAAGACATTTGTCTAGAGCAGTGTTTCTCAACCTCAGCAAGTTTAAGATGTGTGGACTTCAATTCCCAGAACTCCCCAGCCAGCATCTGAAAGTTACTGAAGTTGAGAAACACTGGCATATAGGATTCCAGCATCTGTACTTGGAGATGTTATGGACATATTTAAAAAGACAGCCCTGTCTGATCACCAGTCGGCACTCCATAGCCCAGACAGGAAATATGCCAGACTGCCCCAGCAGGAGACTACACTGAGCACATGGAGAAACAAATTAGACACTTGTTACTGATTAAGCACTGTCAGCCTTTGTTCATGTTAAAAAACTTGATTGTTTTGTAAGCCTAAGTTGCTGCAAGCCCACAGGAACTGATCTGTGGCCCAAGAAAGAATTTGTCTCTCCCTGGACCAGGGCGTCTTTCAAAGAAACATTGGAAAACATGCTTCTTTATGATCTACAGAACCACTGGAATCTGTCTCTCCCTGGACCCATGGGTTTAAGGAAACATTAGAAAAAGTGCTTCTGCATGATCAGTAGAACTACTGGAACATCTTTGGGCTAAAGAAGCAACTGGACCCCTTTGTTGATACGTAGTTCAATGCTCTTCTCCCCCATAACTGGAATACTAAAAACTTATTTAAAGATATTTGAAATAGAAAGCTAGCCAAGGAAAGTGTTGGGTTGTTAGATGATGGAGAAAAAGAGATCCTCAGTGAGGATATGGGGACCCTGAAAAACTGCATGAATTCTTGTCATCTGTCTTTACTACAGAAGATACAGCCTGCACTGACTTTTTCAGGGAAGAAAACAGAACTAAAGCAAACTGAGGTAACAAGAGAAGATTCTGTAGGACATCTTGAGAGACTACATGGTAACAAATCACTGGGTCCCAGTGACATCCACAGAGGGTTATTAAAACACTGAAATGTGAAATGTGACCTTCTGGTAAATCTTTTTAACCTGTCTCCACCCCAGCCCCCAAAGGTAGCCAATGGGACATCAATATTGAAAAAAGAGAGATCAGAGAAATTATAGGCCACTCAGCATAATGTCTGTTCCAGGCAAATTGGCAGAAATGCTAAGATTTTTTTTTTAAGGCATATAGAGGAACAAGTTTTGCTGAAGGAAAATCAGCATGAATTCCACAAAGGCAAATCCTGCCCCACCAACCTTGTAAAGTTTTGAGGAATGTCAAAAATGTGTAGATGGAGGTGACCCTATCTACACTGAATATGTAAATTTTCAAAAGTCTTTGACAACATTCCTCATCAAAGGTTACTGAGTAAACTTAACAGGCACAGGATAAGAAGACCCATGGTTTTATGGATTGCCAACTGATTAAAAAGCCAAAAGCAAAGACTAGAAATAAATGAGCAATTTTCTTAATGGAAGGGTGTAAGAAGTGTAGTCTTTCAAGGATATGTGTTGGAGCAAGTGCTTTTTAACTTGTTCATAAATGACTTCCTTGACTTAGGGGAAAGCAGTGAGCCAGCCATACTTGCAAATGACACTAAACAAGTCAGGATCGTAAAAACCTAGAGTGTAACTGTGAAAAATTCAAGAAAGTTATCTCTAAACTAGGTGAATGGTCAACCAAATAGCAAATTCATTTTAATGTAATCATGAACAGATGCACATTGGAACAAAAACCCTTAATTTCATATAAACATTGATGAGGTGTGAACTGTCTTTAACCATCCAGGAAAAAGGTCTTGAGGTCACAGTGGATAGCTCAATGAAGGTGTTGACTCTGTGCATGGCACTGGTAAAAAAAGGCAAATTTCACACTAGGGATAATAAGGGAAAGGATTGAAAATAAAAATGCCAGCATTGTAATGTTCTTATACAGATCTATGGTATAACTGCTTCTGGGGTACTTCTAGTCACTTGAAAAAGAGCATTATAGTGCTGCAAAAAGTGTAGAAGAGGGCAACAAATACTTGTGTGTGTGTGTGTGAATATCTTCCCTATGAGAAAAGGCTAGAATGCTTGCCACTCTTTAGCTTGGAAAAACGTGATTGAGGAATCTAATTCAGGTGCTTAAAGTGATACAACGGTTGAAGAAAATGGACAGCATGAAGTTCTTCTCCTCTCTCCAAATAATAGGATAACGTCTAATTGAACTGATTAGGAGGAGATTTTAAATTAGACAAAAAAAGAAGTTCTTCATCCAGTGCATAATTAACAGGTGGAATTCATTACAAGACATGCTGATGGCCACAAACCTGAATGGCTTTAAAAGGGGATTGGAGAGATTCATGGAGGACATGTCTATCAAGGTTGTTGGTGTCAGTGGTACCTCTGGGTTGGAGGTAGTGTACATTCAAATACCATTTGCATGGAAACAATGGTAGGAGAGGGATACATCCCCACTTCCTGCTTCAGAGCTCCATATTAGAGGCATGAGGATGTCCACTATAAGAAATAAAATGTTGGACTAAGATGAGCAGAGCTGTTATTATATTCTTACATTGTGTCAGGTTCTTTGGCAGCTGCGTCAAACTTAAAGTAATTTTTCCTAAGCAAGAGTCTAGCAGACTTTTATATAGCAAGATTTATTGAGATGAAGGGGATGAGGTTACAAGAATTTCAGCTAGTGAGCTATCTCCAGCTTAACATTACACATTGTTTATTAGTAGGCCATGATAACTGCCTATATAGGCAGGACTGTGAGCATCTGGTAAAGTATTGTTCTGAGGATCACTTCAGAATGATTTTTATAGATTGGCTTGCTGATCTGCTAGAGAGTGAAGGTGGTGTTAAAATCACTGAGGAAGAGATGAATGGGTAGGATCTTCCTTTCACCTTAAGTGCCATGTCTTTTAAGGTGAGATAAATTTAAAAAATCAATAAATCTAGACTTTCCTACTGTGGTGGTGAGAATGTCCACCCAGTCCATATTTTGACATAATTTAAGCAAGCAGTGAAGATGGTTGTGAGCTTGGCTGATGATGAAAAAGCTAAGCAGGATCAGAACTGGTTGGTATTTGGTTAGGAACCCTCCCCATGCTAGACTGAAAAATTGGGGGGAAAAAATCCCAGAAGGTGGCAGTGTCAAACCATTTCTGTATTGTTGCCAAGAAAACTATGGTTATGGCCATGTAGTTGTCAGGGGTCAAGTATGACTCAAAGGAGACTTTACCTTACTTTTCACAACAGCCCTTTGCTTCCTCATGGAAGGGTTGTAAGTCCTTGGCTGCACAGTTTTATTGGTGATTTGTTCCTAGATTATATTGCTTTGTTTTACATTTTCATAAGCTGTCCTAATTAGTCTCTTGACAGAAGAATTGAGTAATAATGCTTAGCCACATATAAAATAAACTATGAGCGACTGGAATTCAGAAAGAGCAATGGACAGGAACTAAATTATAAGTTCCTGGGTGAGCAGCTAGTTTAATCCTGTAGGTCTGGTCTTGGCAGTCGCAGAACATTTAAATATGATTCCTAGAATTCGACGGGAGCCATGGAGATGCACAGTTTCCCTATGCCCAGCTTACACCAAGTTAAATACATCATCCAGTCCTTGGTTTTGTTTCTTGGCCACAACAGTGTGTACAAAAGAAAGATGCCAACCATTCTGATTTCACACATGCACACACAGAGAAAGCCATATATGCATACAGTTTTTGATTGATTTTTCCAATCTTTATTGTGCAAAGAAATAGAACCAAGGAGAAGACAGTGAATTTTACCTAGAAGAAAGGGAAGCTTCAAGTCTCAATATAAAATAAAATTCAAAGAAGGATTTGTATATCAGAGACGCACTGGCTTTCTGATAAAGAACTCCATTACACCACTTTTTTTTAAAACCTGTCAGTAAGAGATGGGCCATTCATTGCAATCTATGCAAAGATTTTTTTTTTCCATTCCTTACTGTGGAAGCTTCCCCACATTTTCATGTGTATAATTTACTTCAGGGATGAATTAGATTGATTGATTTCAAAAATATGTAAGCCTTTTTTCAGCAAAAATTCTGAGCTTTCCAGAGCAGGACTGAATATAACAAAATGTGTGATCAACAGACCTGCATGTGGAAGAAAATATGACAAGATCAGAGCTAGTGTTCTGCGTGTTCATTGTGATAAAATGTAGTAAACATTTGCAGAGAGACAAAAGGGAGCCAGTTTTGTCTAGTGCAGCGTTTCTCTACCTTGGCAACTTGAAGATGTGTGGACTTCAAATCCCAGAATTCCCCGGCCAGCATATGCTGGCTGGGGAATTCTGGGAGTTGAAGTCCACACATCTTCAAGTTGCCAAGGTTGAGAAGCACTGGTCTAGTGGTTAAGATTGGTTAACACTGGTCTAGTTGTTAAGGCTCCAGCTAGAAACCGGGAGACTGTGAATTCTAGCCCACCTTAGGCATGAAAGCCAGCTGGGTGACCTTTGGCCAGTCACTCTCTCTCAGCCCACGATGCCAGGCTTGGGCAACAAGCCGGTCAGTTAATTCCTGTTGCAACCAACGGATCAACATTCGGTTGATCTGAAAAAGCAGAACCTGCACCTGCAGCAAAAACACTAGGAAGAAGAAAGAAATGCGGAGAGACAAAATAGGTCAATATATAACAAATAGATCTTTGTTTTCATCACCTTCCAAGAAGATAGGGATAATGATGCCTCCCTTTCCATTTTTGCTGGTGTGAATCTTTGTACATCTTTTTACTCATCCCATCTTTTCTTTTTCTTTTACAGGATCAACATACTGTCTTGGGTCAAAGTGGAGGCCCCAACCCAGGATCTGCCACGTGCACAAATGCAAACACTGGAAGCACCTACATCAACTCATCACAACAAGCGTTGCTGAATCAGCAGCTCAAACAACAGTTTCTCCTTCAGCAGCACCACCACCAGCAGCAAATACTAACAGAAGCAGTAAATACCCCAATTTTCTATTTTAGCTATATATGAAACAACCTCCCAGGATTCAGAAAGGAAATGTGAGAAGGGATCTGCTCAGCCTGTCTTAATCGCTTGGCACCTGAGGAATTTGGGGCAATCTGAATTGCACTCACTGGGCCTGGGAGCTCTGCAAAATCCATAGTGTACTTCAGAAGTAGGAGCATGAAGGTCGAACATATCTTGTCCGTGGGGAAGGTCCTAGGTTCCAAGTAGCTCCTCTAGTTAGCCAGGTCAGGGAGGAGATGCTGAGAAACATCTCTGAAATCTTGAAGTCATAGTAGGCAGTCAGGAGGAAGATGGCAACTAGGCTTCAGAGGCACCTTATGCATGATGCGTTTCAGGATTGTGTGTTTCCCTGATCTCACACATTTTGTTTCTGTTTCAGAGGAATCATAGCTAGGCAAGCTATGATTCATGGAACTAGTAATACTAGAGCAGGACTTCGGTGCAGAAGTCAGCAATGATATGACTGCAGGCGAAGGGTGGGAATTTTGTATTTTCATCCACAAGGATAGCAGGTTACAGGGCAGCTGAGGAATCGGTACAGAGCAGCAAGTACCATCCCGTTTCTTAGCAGACACTGGCAATGCACGAGGACCACCCATGTATATCCCCTGTATTTCTTCAGGCAAAACATATTTTGTGTGAAGGCTGCACAGTTGGATTGGAAATGCCTTCCTTCTGCAGGAAGAGTAAATGCATTTTGACAGCAGGAGGGAAAAAAATGCAAAGTTAAAAAAAGAGGAATTGCAGCCGGTTTCTGTTGCAGAGTTCCTCATCCCCTTTTAACTAAAAATGAACTAACAACAGTTCCAGATTCAAAGTCCTCCTCTTTTCAGCAGCCTTGTATAAAGCACCACCTTGAGTTATTTATAAAAATAATCAAGGTGGGATATAAAATAAATAAATATTCTCTTCTCTCAAATGCAAAATAGGTATAATAGCATTTTGCTGCACGACAAGCTTCTTGGACCTATTACTCAGATAATTGTGTGAAGGGCTTGACATAGTATGCTAGGCGCATATATCTAGGTGCCTAGATATAAGATCATGAGAGAATAAGAATCAGAGAAAATGAGAAAAATAAGTTATTATTCTATCCAGATCGTCTAAATTGTCTGTATTCATTTGTAGCCTTTTCCTAGAGCTAACAGATACAACCCAGTAACAGCTCCTCTTAATATTTGTTCTCATCCCAAACAATATACCAACATTTCATTTGATCTGTGAGGTGTCCATATTGCACAATTTGAAATTACAGTCATCCCTACGGGCTTCCTCAACCTGCTGTCCTCCATTGTTGAGAGTTTACTTCCCAAAATTGATTCCAACACCTCTGAGGGACATCAAGCTGGAGAAGCTTGTTTTAACAAATATCCACAACTCCCCAGCTGCTTCTCCTCTATTGCATCAGTGGAGCAGGGTCTCCCTTGAGGATGCATCTTCAAATGTATGTATATGCTGTCAGGTGATTCATTTCAACATTGTGACCTCAGTATAATAAATAAATAGCAATGGGTTTCTCTTTTTCTTTCATCCTGTAGGAGAAAGTAACCCCTCAAGATCAACTGAATAGATACCTTACAAGACCACCACCAGATTATAAGGACCAAAGAAGGGGCCAAGTCAGTGTGCAGCAAACACACCAATATTCAGGTAAGCATGCGTGTAAAAGCAAACCGACACCTTCAGACAAAGATTTCACTGGTCTGAATGTGGGACATAAAGCTTTTTCCTCATGAGCAACACTCAGGCCTTCCTTCTCTCCAAGTTCAGTGTGAGGGTTTCTCCTGTTTTCTTCTTGTGTTCTTGTCCCCCTGGTCTCTCAAACTTCCTTCCTCCTAAACTCCTCTTTGCTTTCAACCATTTGAAACACAAAAGTCTCCTTGTCCCCTAGAGCTTCCTTGAGACCTTTCCCCCACCCCAAACAAATCATCTTTCAGTTTCCTTCACAGAAGCTGCATTGATTTTCAGGAGCCCTCCACTGACCTTTCCCCTCAGCTGTTGCGGTGTCTGTGAACATTTTATGGCATTGCTACAGTTGCACTAACGGCTTAAAAGACGATTTGAGCCCAATACCTAAGCTATCAGCTTAATCAGAAGACATCTAAAGATAGGAAAATCTGCCTATCTAACTCTGTTGGAATTTGCCTGGTGGCTTGACAAATCAAGGACTTCCAAAGAAAATGAAGAGCAATTCTAACGTGATGAGTCATCTGATGACTTAAAACATTCTTCATGGATCTTCACTTTTAAAACATTTAAATTTTAGTTAGTGAAGACCTAAACCAAGTCTCATTTTTTTGAGGTCTCTGAATATGTTAAAGAAGGTTGATTTGGGCAACAGAGTCTCACTGTCTCATGTTCTATTTCAGGGCCTTTTCACACACTGCATTTTTAGGCATACACCTTGATGCAAGTGTGAATGAAGCAGGCACATGTTCATCAACTCAGAGTCATTTGAGTATACCCATCTGGAATAAAAGACACTAATGCCTTATTTAGGCCATGTGAGAGTATGAAGAACAAAATACGGGAGGGGGGATTTAAATAGCACCCACGCATTTCTCCTAATATATGCCTTTTTGCACACACATTTCCTGAAATCCTCTTTGTAATTGTGGACACTTTTCCCTAGTTTTTGGAATGGCAAATTGCATCACAACGTTTAGAAATGTTCAGATGTAAGGTACATCTCTGGTTGTCTTTCCAGGAAGTGCAATGAGGTCCCTTCACATGAACATAAGCAAATGACTTCTCAACCAGAGCTATTTGGTTCTCCATGGGACTTAGTCAGGGCTCAAACTGGCAGCTGTGTACTCAGAATAGCCAGCCTTCCCCAATTTAAAGCCACCCAGATGTCTTGATATCTCATCATTTCTAACCTGCAGAGCCAAATGCTACAAATAGGAGAGTTAAAATCCAATCCATATCTAGACAGCACACAGCTTGAAGAAAGCTGTGATTCTGAGCCTGCTTGTTGTTTTTTTTCATGGTGGCTAACTTATGTTTGAGACCCAGTTTGGTGTAGTGGTTAAGGCACCGGGCTAGAAACCAGGAGACCGGGAGTTCTAGTCCCGCCTTAGGCACAAAGCCAGCTGGGTGATCCAGGGCCAGTCCCTCTATCTCTCTCAGCCCTAGAAAGGAGGCAATGGCAAACCACTTCCAAAAAACCTTGTCAAGAAAACTGCAGGCAGTCTCTGAATTGGACACGATTAACAAAAAACAACTGCATGTTACTTGCATTTGTGCAAATCTGACCTCACTCCCTGTTTATACATAACAAGGGGTGGATGTATTTTTATTTATTATTATTATTATTATTTTAAAAAGGCTAATGCTCGGCAGAGAAATTCTTTAGAATGCTTTTTAGATGAGAAAAGAATACCTGAAAAATGCTCCTAGATAGACTCTGCTGTTCCGATTTTACTTGTTTACAAATGTGTGAGGATCTTGTCGTTTAGATATCACTCCAAAAGTATGAAGCTTTCCTCACTTCCTAGGTTGGCATGAAATCTCAAGGACAGGTGTCTTTCTATGGTCCTTTTTAGTAGGACTCACCACAGAGATGTTTAGAGAATTTCTCTCTTCCCTTGTAGATATTTGGAGAAATTATCTACCTAACCTTTCTGTCTATACCAGTGTTTCTCAACCTTGGCCACTTGACGATGTGTGGACGTCAGCTCCCAGAATTCCCCAGCCAGCATCCACACATCATCAAGTGGCCAAGGTTGAGAAACACTGGTCTATACACTTGATGGAAAATGTTGAAAGACTGTCCAGCATTTTTCTAAAAAGTATTCTACACTGTGGCCTTTACTCTATTCCTCATTGAATACATTTGTCCTCTAGTTTGGATTTAGTTTCAGTGGTCCTCCTACACCTTCTCTTCATGAAATAGAATTAAAGATTACATAGCCAGTCTCAGAATTGACTTTCTCTTCATGATGGACTGTCAGTTCTGACCATCAATCAGAAATTGACACATTCTCCAGTACCACTCAATTCTTTTAGTATCTGAGGTCTGGTTGTGTTCTCTGTTGAACACTAACTGGAATGCAATTTCTGCCCATCTGGCATAAATTAGAGTAGCACAAAAAGGAGGGGGGGAATGAAAAAGCTAAAAATAGTGAGTGATTCAGAGAAAAAAGGAAACTTTGTCTTGGGAGAGAGAGAGAAAACCATTGTCCCCAACTACTGCACCCTCTGAAACATTTTCTGCTGTTACGAAAGAATATAGTATGTTGGCCATCTGGGTCAGAATCAACATGTTCCATCTTGGCTAATCTAGAAAATGCCTTAGTCGCTTGAGTTCTTTTTGCTGCAACAAATACTTGGTTATGTGTCTGGAACATCTGCTTCGTTTCAGTGTACAAATTCAGCTCTGATTGCACTGCTTAATTGCTAATGACCTGTCTAATCCAGGCAGCTCTCTGATAAGAGTCTCCATGGGTTCTTTCACATTGCTACTGTTTTCACTCCCCAGTCCTGCAAAGTCAGTTTGAAGATGATCCATGATCATCTTTTCTTCTGCTGACACTGAAACTCTAAGAATAAGAGCAAAGAACGTAGCATAATTCACCCCAAGCTGCCACCGATCCAAGAATAACAAAAATCCCTTCATCCTGACTCTGTGCAAAAGAGAAATCCAATGAGTTGTGATTACTCCTGCCTTCACATTGCATGCATTTGTCTTGTGCAAAATAAAAATCTCAGTGGTTCCTATGTAGGAGTGTGGCAAAACTGTCAAGACACTCCCTGACAAAAGACCTGCTAGGGCAGTGGATCCCAGGACCTGGAAGACACAGTGACAGGAATTCCTGTCAGTGGGGAAACAGACCATTCAAAGGTTTCTCCAGAGACACAGCATTTCAGTTAAAATACTACTTAGAATTAGACACCTTATTTTCCTGTAAGTGTCTTTGAGTTTGCACATCAGTTCTTTCTTTACTTAAGAGGGGGTATAGTTCAGAGGTAGGACACATACTTTCCGTGCAGGAGGCCCCAGGTTCAACATTTGGCCTTGCAGGTAGGTGCCACCTTCACACTAGGGGCAGCAATAAATCCTAACTCTCCAGATATGTAATCCCATACATGAGAACTTGCTTATGGCCAAAGGTCACAGAGATGTCATAGTTAAATAAGTCGCTTTATTGCAAACAAGCTAGAAGCCATATATATGCAGAATATTGCTTACAGCAGAATTCAGAAATCATGTTTTAATTCCTCCTGCATATTTGAATCAAAGGAAATTTATCAGTTCTCTTCCAGGCTTTAAGACTAGGATATGCTTGTTTACATTACTGTTGTGTCTAGCCTAAGAACAACTGGTTCCTCTTCTTGCCAACTTCTACCTTTAACATAAGGCTGGTTGCCAGTCATTGTCCAGAATACCAAGCTAGATGAAGCAGTGGCTCATCTTTCAATCATAACATTATATCACACGCAGAATGACTTTTCTTTAAAAGTCAACACATTAAAATTTGTGCCTCCACAAATCAATCAGGAGAAGTTTAACAGTCCACCCATTTAACTAAGCCAAGTCTCAGTCTATTAAGGATCAGGGAACAATAGAAGGCTCACTGCCAATCAGAAATAGAGAAAAACCCCATTCCGTATGAATCATTGGCTGGGTTCATTTGATACACTCATCCCTAAATCTGAGTTAATAAAGCCCTGTTCACATAATATACTATGACCCAATAAATCATATTGTGATTTAATATGATGGCTGAGTTCATACAACCTGTGGGTTTCCATAACATTCTGAAGCAAACTAATATCCAACCCCATTTTAGCTTAGTCTATTGTGTTGTACAAATCCAGTTTATGGGTGGAAAAGTCCTAAGTGATCAGCTGGCCTCATCCATTACCCATGAAGGAAAGCACCACCCCATGGCTACTACCCACAATGGAAGAACGGTTGGTGAAGATGATGGAACTTGCTGAGATGGCTAAATTGACTTCTTTGATCAGAGAAAAGACAATGTCTATGTTTATTGCTGACTGGAAACCCCTTATAGACTTTTTGCATGAAACAGAAAAAAAAGAACTTATGATTTATGGTTTTGATGATTAGACAGGATAGAAAGAGAGTTATGTTGTAACCATAGAGTAAGAGGTAAATTTATAATTGTACTATACATATATACATACTACATACATACATATATACATACATACATACATAGCATCCCCCATGGCTGAGCATCAAATTTCTGCTTATAATCTTCTGGTTGAAATTTCTGGGAAGAGGAGAGAAATCAGAACATAAGAGACACACACACTGGAGACAACAGATGGTACATAAATCTAGTCAAGTTTCCTTGGAGTTGAGCTCAGCTCCTGGTGACTTCAAGGATATGCCCATGTAGTTTGGTTGGCAGTGCACTTAAGTGGTTTGCTACTGCCTTCTTCCAAGGTTTTGATTTTTTTTAAAAAAAATTCCCAGCCTAGTTTACAGCCCTGGTATTTCCTGATCATCTCTCATCTAAGTATTAACTTGATCATGCTGCTTAGCTGAGAACAGTCAAAGTTGGCTTGATCCTGCCATGTAATTGAGCAAAAAGGTTGATGAGTGATTCTACCATGCTTCAGAGAAATGGCATTTGATGGCATAGGAATATACTTCATTTTCTCCAGTAGGGTCATTGTGTTGAGTGAGGGATAGGACGATAGCCAGAGTAGAAAGTGGCCATATGGGTACTTTGGTTTCTGAGTCCTGTTTGGACCTCCTGATGGATGATCAGTAAAGATTATGGATTTTTATACCTTTGTTTCCTCCTAGGTGGATCACCAGCTGTGAGCATCAACTCCAACCTGTGTTTCTCCAACCCCATTTCCAGTCCTAGCATTTTGCCACAGCCATCTAATCTCTTGTCCACAACTCATGGAACCAGGATGCCTTCTCTTCCAGCAGGTCACCACATCAGCTGCTATGGGAACATTCCCTGCAGTCAACCAAATGCGTATAATGTGGCAACGTCAGGAGTGAGCCAAGTTCCACAGCACAGAAATCTAAACCCAACTGTAACCAGTCAAAGCAACTCTGCAGTATCTCGGCCAGCACCACCTGGACAAGGAAATAACATGCCAACCTTTGACAGTGGCTTGGGAGTTAACTCCCAGCAAGGGAAACTCAGCTTGAACCAGGGGACTTCAGCACAAAGACCTTCAAATGTGATGGTCACCTCAAATGCTGCAGCTCAGAGCTGGGTTTCTCCGGAAACAGGATCAAAGCAACAGGAAACACAGAGGGCTTCAGGATCCCCTTTCCCATCTGGAAGCTCCTATACGAACCAGCCACTACAGCGCACAGCTGCCCTCCAGCAGTTTCCTCAGCGTGCCATGGTGCCTCCTAACCAACTGGGCACTATCCAGATGAGAACGCCTGCAAGCCAAATGAACCAAAGTTTAAATGGGCAAATGGCTGGGGCATCCAAATCCCAGAGTGCAATGCCTACCCAATTACGGGCAGAGGCTGTGGCACACTTAAATCCACCCAGGGTGGGGATGACACCACCCCACCCCTTGTCATCAAACCAGTTCTCATCAAGTACTACCCAAATGTCCACCAGGGCTTTTCAAGGAACAGATCACTCCAGTGATCTAGCATTTGACTTTCTGAACCAGCAAGGAGATAACATTGGGCCGGCACTCAATAGTGATCCGGACTTCATCGATTCTTTGTTAAAAACAGAGCCTGGTAATGATGATTGGATGAAAGACATCAACCTTGATGAGATATTAGGAGGCCATTCCTGAGGCAGCTAACAATTATTAACTCCTGGTTTCTTTTTATTATTATTATTGTTTTTTTTAAGGCTGAAAAGTCAGGATATCACTCTTCAGTTTGTAGAAAACAAAAGTTAGGGGAGGGTGGAAGCAAAACAGTGAGCTGTGGATCCAAACTTAAGCACTTGGATGCAACCATGCT
This sequence comes from Candoia aspera, assembly GCF_035149785.1. Lineage (NCBI taxonomy): Eukaryota > Metazoa > Chordata > Lepidosauria > Squamata > Candoiidae > Candoia > Candoia aspera. Next base: position 103,788,133 of record NC_086157.1, read on the forward strand.
TATATAACTTGTCCCATTATCAAGTATGCCAGGGATGGTGAAGTTTGGATCCATAATTTCCAAATAGTTGATGGGGTTCTGAATGATAAAGGAGATCAAAGAAATGGCTATTCATCATCTAAGCAAATCCTAAATATGTAGGCTAATATTTACATCTACAGTATAACACAAAGGAGAGACCCAGGAATATGCACGGCATCAAAAATATACCTGCTGATATCCACTAATGATTTTCATGTGTATCTGTGTGTGTGTCTGTATGTGTACAAATACAAATACAAATCTGGCTGGGAAAAATAAACAGAAAGCAGAAAAGAACACCCAACACAAAAAGCGTAGTCTTCCCTAACATTGCATGTTCCAAATGTGTTTTGATCAGAATTATTACCATTTTCATTCAGTGCATCATGTGAATTGTAGTCTAGAACATCTGGAGCATACCAATTTAAGGAAGCAGGTTTAGCACTTCATAGAAGCAATCAGGAAGTGCCAAGGAAGTTTATTGATAGAACCCATATATACATGTCAAAGCTCAGGGTGAACTGTGGAGTCCTTGGTGCTCTCTGAGCTTCATTGTTTGTTTGCAGATGTTTCATTACCTAACTGCAAGCAAACAACCAAGTTCAGAGAGCACCAAGAACTCCATAGGATATTTAGTCTGGGGCGAGAAAGAGCCATCCCACAATCCTGAATGTCCAGGAAGCATATGGTAGCTTCCTAAATCTCTACTCCAAAGTTCCTAATGCTCCATTAAAGCTGCAGTTCTCTACCCACTTCCCTGGAAATAAATCTACAGAATTAGGTGGGATAAACAGATAACTTGCATTGTAATGGTTTGGGTTCCCACCTACTTTCTTCCTAATACCCCTCCTTATAGGAGAATATGTGCAGACTACAGAGTACCAAACTCAAGGGAATTAGAGGCTTTCTATTCAAGATCTGCCTAGCATTTTCCAGTGAAATAGGAATATCCAGCTTGTTACGATTTCAGCAGATGACCCACTTCACAAGCTGCCTTCTCCTCTCCATAGCTTTCCCACTTCCTGGTGGATTTCTTCTTCCCTCCTTTTTATCCACCTAATTAGGTATTGGAGATGGGATTGTGTTTTGGATGCTAATGGGATTCCCTTGTGCCCCAGAGTACAGATCATATCAAAACATCCCAGTTTTTCCTTACATGTCAATAATACAGTAGGAATCAGAATCAGGATCCATGTGGCATGGATCCCTGCAAACACCACACACATAGACTCAAAGGATATCTAATGGTAGATTCATCAAACATGGTGGCTTAATTATTTTGAGAACATACTGCAAGCAGCTGCCACCATCACTCTTAGGACACCAATTTAATGAGTTCATTTTTCAAATGCAAGGTATTTAAAAAAAAAAAAAAGGATAGTCCATTTTCTACATGAACAGCACAATGGTAAGTGAAATCTAATCTCTTCCCCTAGATTTCCCTGATAATGGCAAGGAGTAACAGCAGTGATACAATCTACAGTGGATGGTGGTGTTTCACCTATCATTTTTGATTATCTACAGTGCCCTGCACATAGCATCACTCAGAACACTGTTGGGAATTCAAACTTTGCAAGTATATGAACTTTATATCCTCTAGGTGGGTTGAGTCTACAACAGTGTTTCTCAACCTTGGGAACTTTAAGATGTGTGGACTTCAACCAGTATTTTGGGAGTTGAAGTCCACACATCTTAGAGTTCCCAAGGTTGAGAAACACTAGTCTACAAGAATTCCTAGCCAGCATATGCTAGGTAATTTTGAAAATTTCAGTCTTAATACATCTGAAGCATGCCATTGTGGGAAGGCTGAAATAATGAGTAGTTTGCAGTTCTGATGAAGTGGGGAATAAAGGCTGGTCACCTAAGGATTTCCTGGCCATTGGGTCTATAAAATCTTATAATTCCTGATTATCTGCAGTTCTGTGAACAAAGTTGTAAAAGAGACATATCCTTGTGCAACTTCTGTTTGTTTCAAAACTCCATGCTCTTGAACCCTTGACCCTAGGTTGCACCTTTGAGATCAAAGTATGAAAAAAGCTGGGAGTATTTTTATTTCAAAAGAAGAAAAACCCTGCATCTTGTTAACACCATATATCTTCTTTTTATCCTTACAGTTAAATGCACTACACTTATCTTTTGCATTATTGAATCAGGAGTTGTCTTCAGTATTGGGCTGTAAATATATAGAGAAGTTTTTGTAAACTTTTGTACAAAAAATGTAATATTTTGGTAGGAATACTGAAATCATATTCTTTGGGTTATATTTATACACATGTGGAATAAAAATGTACTGTCCAAACTTTGTATTTTGTACTGCAAAGGAGAAAAAAAACAATTTTCTTTCATATTTGAATATACAATGTATGGGGCAAGGGGAATTGTATGATATGATTAATTTTTTTCCATCCTGAGATTTAAGCAGCAGCTTATATAAGAGGAGTCAGGAAGAGAACTATGAATAAAATAATTGAGGACCTTAAACTTTGTCTAAAATCTGAAACCTGGATTCATATAATTAGTTATGCCATATTAGCTAAGGATTTTGGCTGCTGAATTCCATCTCTAGGTTGAAGAAGGCTGTTTCAGAAGAAACACCAGCTCTCTTAAATCTCAGAGAGTCATCATTCCAAATGTGCTCTGCACCTTACATTAAATACTGTGCCCAGTTTTGGGAACAGACTTTAAGAAGGATGCACACATTGTAGGTTCAGGGAAGGGCAACAAGGATGAGAGATCAAGAAACTAAATTCTATGAAGACAAATTGAAGGAACTAGGAATGTTGTAGAAGGCAGGAAGGGGCTATGATAATACTTCAAGTTTTTGAAAGGATGTCGCATAGAGATCAAGAGCTGCTTTCTGTCATCCCAGAGAGCAAGATACAGAATAAAGGATTCCTGTGCTGAGCAGGAAGTTGGACTCAATGGTCTAAATGGCCTCTTCCAACTCTAGACTTTGATTTCACACACTTTTCATCAGAGTTTCTCGCCTCAAATCACAATTCAAAGCAATGAACACTTCAGGGAATCAACCCCACATTCAGTAATAGTGAAAGATTCATTGACCTGACCTAGCTTGATAAGCTGCTTCATTGCTGAGAGCCAGTTTGGTCTAGTGGTTAAGGCAATGGACCAGAAACCAGGAGGCTGGGAGTTCTAGTTCCACCTTAGGCACGAAAGCTGGCTGGGTGATTTTGGGCACTCTCTCAGCCCAAGTCACCTCACAGGGTGGTTGTTGTGGGGAAAGGAGGAGGAGGAGGAAGGAGTATTAGGTATGTTTGCCACCTTGAGTTATTTATAAAAATAATAAAGGTGGGATAGGAAATAAATAAAATAAATAAATAAAATTGCTGATAAGAAGGAAATCTTCTATATGCAGATCTGCCAGCCTAAAAGCAGCCAATAAGCCTGTTTACCAACACAAGTCCATTGGTGTCTTGAGATGGCCAGTAGTCAGAGTCAACCTGGGGCTCATATAGGAACTCTAATGTGCTGAATACACACAACAATTAAATTTAGGACTGTGGCAATAGTATTAATCTATGGGGTGGTCTACCTTTTGGTGACTGAAGGCTACACAACATTTTTGAGAGACCTGCAACAGACAGGAGTACCTGCAGTGTAGGTGGAACCTGGTCATGTAGAAAGAATCAGGAGTCTCTTTTTCCTGATAGTTGGGGATGGGAGGAGTTTTTTATCACCCTTTGCTTTTTTAAACATTACAAATATTTTTATGCTTTTCCCATCCTGAAATGATGGGAAACAGGGCCACTGATTTCTAGCATATGGTTAAATGTTGCTCTTGGAGCCACCAGAGAAGAGATTTAGGGTGGATCTCAAGGTGTTCCTTATTTAAGGTCTCCAGTGATCGTCAGAGCATCTTCTGTAGGGCTCTGCATCAGGTCAAAGAGTTTTATAATGGGACTACATTGTGCTGTTTTTTGTGGATTTACCATTAAATTCAGTATCTCAGTTCAACCACTTTTAGCTCCAAAACCTAAACACAGGTCTATTTGCTAATTTGTCCCAAATTTTCCATCATGTGCACAGGAGTCATCAAAAGCCAACTGGGTGACTTTTGGTCAGTTGTTCTGTCTCAGTCCAACCTACCTCATACGGTTGCTGTTACAGGGAAAATAGGAGAGAACAGCCAATTATTCACAGTTACAGATGATGATGATGATGGTAATGATGATGATAATCTATGTTATTACTTTGTTTTACTGTTAGGAAGCAGAAAAGGTAGGTGTTCATGAGAATTTATACTACAGCACTCCAAACTTTAGTTTACTCAGCAGGGATAGCACATGTATGGGCTTGGAAGCTAAACAGGGTTGAACTTGGTCAGTACTTGGATAGAAGACCCCAAGGCTGTGAGTTATATTAAGAAACTGAAAAATTATCTCAGAAAAAGGCAAGTGCAACTCATTTCTATACTGTTGCCAAGAAGAACATGGATATGTTCATGAAGGAGTCAGGAGCTGAGCTAAAAGTTGATATCACTCTCCTTAGAATAATTTGCCTAGCACTGGGCACCTTGACTTTGGCAGGGGTGCTTTTCTACCCCAGGCAGCAAAATGTCTTGAAGCCACATACAGATAAAGCTGGAGTTCACAACTATTGTTGAGGGGGACAACTAGTCTGACCCTATCTAAGAAAGCTTCCTGTTTAATACTCTGGCCATTAAAGAGATTACTGATTTGATTTATAATTGATACAGGTCAACCCTTTTGAAGCATTCTAAAAACTCTAGAACACACTTATATTCTAATTTGCATACATGGATATGTTAGCGTTGCATATAAACTTGTTTCAGTAAATCTGTACCCTCCTAAATGTGGCTGAGCAGTTCCACACCCCTGGAATAGATCCCCTTCCATAGTATTTTTCACCCGTGGGGATAACAAAGAGAATAATAATGGGTATCGCACAGTGGGTCGAGGCCCATCATTCTGATCCTGGAAAATTCCTTTCCACAAAAAATTCTTGGAAAAGAGGAGGAGAAACGGAAGGAAACAGGAAAGAGCAAGGTTTGAGGCTGAAGGGTCAGGACCTGCATCAGAAATGCACCATAAAATATTTTTCCATAAAATATTACTCCATAAAATATGAAGAAAGATGAGCAGCTGCAGGAAGGGAAAATGAAATATAGCTGGGTATTGTGCTGTCTGTGAGTATGTAGCAGCAAGATTTGTACTATATCTATACAGTGTTTGTTTCCTTCCCATAGATTCCAGAGAGAGTGAAATAAGCTATGTTGGCTCCAGAGGTAGCATCATTTCCCCCTATTTGCAGGCTGTGAGAGAGGCCTGGATTCCCCAGATCCTTCCAGCATACTCTCTCTTCTTGTTATGTTCTCCAATTTCTGATTGCCAGCCGGTGTTAGAGAAGTATCCCAGGGCAACAGGGCAAGGGAGAAAAGGGAGGGAAGTAGATGTGATGGTTGCCTTATTCCCAAAGAAACACAGACTCACTAGTTAGGACTAAGGATTTCTGGTTTATTGGGAATAGAACGCATACACGAAAAAAGACGGGAATGAGCACATGGCGTGCGAGGTATCCAGTAAATACCCGTGGTGCAGACCTGATCCTTCCCCACCCCCTATTGTCCCAAAGTCCTGATCCAGAGTCTTGATGGGCGATCAGGGTGCGATTCCGGAGTCTCGATGGATGATCGGGGGGATTAGCGCTGATTGCCTCTGTCCTCTTCCTGTGTCCGGAGCAGGTGTGTCCCCCGTGGTAATGCAGAGATGTCAGGGAGATAGGGTGATGGCTTTTCAGGTCAGGACAAAGGTATGGCTCCTTTGTCCTTTATTTGTATTTGTCTTTAAGTGTTTGTGAGATTATCACTGATTCCTTCCTCTTTCCTCCCCTTCCCCGGGAAGGCATGTTCCCCGTTGTGATGTATGTATACATCGCAACGGGGGACATGACAGTAGAGAAGAATCAATTTGGCGAAGACAGCTTCTGAATACGACTTCTCTCCTAGCATCCTTAGAAAGCATGGCCGATGGTGATGGATGCTGGGAGTCATGGTTCAGCAACAACTGGAGGTGCACAGGTTGTCTGCCCCCAAATCAGAAGTGGGTGTGGTTGGTTGAGATGTTAGAAAAGGAATGGGGAGGGCCAGGTCCTAGTCCCACCTCAGCCACAGAAGCTCCCTGGTTGACTTTGAGCTAATCATCCTCTCTTACGCCAATCCATCTCACAGTGCTATGTACTGCCCTTAGCTCCTACATGAAAGGCAGGATATGGGTCTAATAAATAAATACGTGACCCCTCATGAATTCAGTGCAAACAGGAATAGAAGACCCACGATTCAAAGGGAGACTAATTTTTTATTTACTTTTGTTCATTAGATGTTTCAAATGCTTTTTTTTCCCTCCTTCTACCATGCTTTTCAAAAAATAAACTTAGGGGAAAAACCCATAAACACACCCCAACGTTTTCAAGGCTATGGCCAATTTAGAATTTCTTGTCCTTTATGATCCTCTTTTTCCTGTTCCACAATACAGAGGATGAATACCAGGAAATGCCCAACTCTCTCTGGCTGATCACATGAACAGTATTCTCAATGTTAACTTGAGTTAGATGACAGTTGTCCATGCCCTGGCCATGTTAGTTAGTTCTGGCAAAATAGCATCAATTCTTTTTTTGCAATTGTGCCAGCTTCTATAGATCAGCAAAGTTCACTTTCTCGGATACATCAGGAAAAAAATGATTCCAGAACAAATTTGTTTGTCTTTAAGGTGCTACCAATCCTCATTATGGAGTTCCTGTAGCAACAAGTAAAGAATTTAAATTGTTTCGGCTATAGGGGTGGTTACAAATCTCCCGTTTCCCCACTCTTGTAAAGATAGGCCCATTTTTCCAAACTTAGCAATGAGAAGCAAAAAGCAATACCTACCTTTTGGGGAAGGGGGGCCCAGTCACCCACCTACAGGGCCATGCAGAGGAGTTTTTGGAGGATCTGCAGGATAAAATCACTCGGACCCGCTCTAAGTTAGATTCCAAGCATGGTCCGTGGAGATACCAAGGGAGTGCTCTCACCCAGTTATCTGGGAACAGTTTGATCCTGTTGGACCTGAGGAAGTGGACAGGATCCTCCAGACCGTGAATGCCACCACTTGCCATCTAGACCCATGTCCCTCCTGGCTGGTGAAAGCAGCTTGGGAGGTGACATGTGGGTGGGTCCGTTGTTGTTTATTTGTTTAGTCGCTTCTGACTCTTCGTGACTTCATGGACCAGCCCACGCCAGAGCTTCCTGTCAGTCGTCAACACCCCCAGCTCCCCCAGGGACGAGTCCGTCACCTCTAGAATATCATCCATCCACCTGGCCCTTAGTCGGCCCCTCTTCCTTTTGCCTTCCACTCTCCCTAGCATCAGCATCTTGGCCCATTCCGGTCCATTTCAATTCACTGATGCCCAAAATGTCTATCTTTAATCTTGACATCTCACCAATAACCACATCCAATTTGCTCTGGCTCATAGATCTTACATTCCAGGTTCCAATGGTGCGTTGATCCTTAGAACATCGGATTCGCCATTCACCACCAGCACCGTCGGCTGCTAGCCATCCTTTTGGCTTTGAGCTAGCTGCGTCATCACATCTGGGACTAATTGAACTCATCCTCTGTTCCTCCCCAGTAGCATTTTGACCATCTTCCGACCTGGGGGTCTCATCTTCTGATGGTATACCAACATATCTCTGGTTGTACTGATCCATTTAGTTTTCACAGCAAGAATACTGGGGTGGGTTGCCATTACCTTCCCCAGGGATCGCATTTAGTCTGACCTCTCTGTCATGACCTTCCCATCTTGGGTGGCCCTTCAAGGTTTAGCTCATGGCATCATTGAAGTGCTCAAGCTCCAGCACCACAACAGGGTAACGATCCTTTGCTGAAGGTGGGTGGGTCCAGGTGATGGTTAATACATCCTTGAGGTAATTCATCCATCCCGGATAAGGTAAGTGATTCTGTGACTGCCCTCACTACAGCCTGGGGGCTGTAGGGGCCTGGATGGGGAACAACAGGCTTCAGCTGAACCCTGGTAAGACGGAGTGGCTGTGGGTTAAGGGCTCCTCCGTATCTGGGACTCCGTATCCAGGACTTTGTCATCTTTGGTTCCGGATGGGGTGGCACTGCTCCAGACAGACCTGGTGAGTATTCTGGGGGCCCTCCTGGACTCACGGCTCCTGCTCAAAGAACAGGTGAGAGCCGTGGCCAGGAGGGCCTTTGAGCAATGTTGTGCACCAGTTACGCCCCTTCCTGGATTTGGAGGCCCTTCAGTCACTCATGCCCTCATTATCTCCCACATAGACTATTGCAATGCACTCTACATGGGGCTACCCTTGAAGAGTATCCGGAAGCTACAGCTGGTCCAGAACACAGCCACATGGGCTATCTTCGGTGTCCCTAGAAGGGCACATGTAATACCTTTGCTCCATGAGCTGCATTGGGTCCCAGTTTGCTTCCGGGTCCAATTCAAGGTGTTGGTTATCACCTTTAAAGCCCTACATGGCATGGGGCCAGGCTACTTGAGGGACCACCTCTTCCCCGTTCAGTCAACCCTTCCCACCCCATCATGCAGAGAGGGCATGCTGCGGACCCCATCAGTAAGAGAATTCTGTCTGGCGGGGTCCAAGAGATGGGCCTTCTCTGCAGTAGCTCCTGCCCTCTGGAACATCCTACCCCCAGAGGTGAGGTGAGCCCCATTGCTCCTGGCCTTCCGGAGGAGTCTGAAGACCTGGCTCTGCCACCTGGCTTGGGGCAGGGAGGGGAATAGTCATGCCTGGGGATGGCTAGTGCCCTAAAGTGCCCATCCCACGCAAGGACTGAATTAGATCATAGCCATCTGGACTTTATCTATATTTATTTGTTACTTGTAATCATTTTTATACAGTGCACTTTTATATATTGTGATTTTATTATATATTTATTGTTTTATTGATTATTTTGCTGTAAACCATGCAGAGTCCCTCTGGTGGGAGAAGATAGGCGGTGACAAATGTGATTAAATAAATAAACAAACAAACAAACAAATAAATGCAATCTTGCTGTTGTAAATTACATGAGAATTATTGCCCCTTTTTTCACAGCTTTTCCCCCATTTCCTCCATCTTGCTTACCTGCTTGGTCGACTCCCACCATTTCCTGTAGTGTACACTTTTGGAAATTCTTAGCAATACCATTCCATACCATCTTTAGCAATGTGGTGGTGTGGGGGGTGGGGGGCGAGGAGAGAGTTATCCTTTCCCCCAGACATTCTGAGCCTGTGCAACACATTAATCTCCAAGCCTTGTCCGCATGTAAAGCAAATCTGGAGAAGATTTTGTGCATTCCAATTTAATACAAGATTTTGCCAATTTGAAAACTGATGCGCTGTACTGCTTAAAAGACCAGACCATGGATGAGAAGTCCCTAGCATGTCTCATCAGCATTACCTCATAAGGCAGCAGTGAGATAACACATGTGATGTGCTTTGAACACCTGAAAGCCCTACACAGGTCTCCCTTGAGAAATGTTCAGCTCCTGGTAACTTCACATTTACAAGAATGCCACTAAGCCAGCTGGCCAGAAGTTTGCTTCTATATGCAACTCTTAAAGATAGCTTCTCGGAACCTAAACCTAAGTATTCCATTCTCTCCCCATGGAGCAGAGCAGAGAAGGAAGTATTATTTATTTCAGGCTCACACAGGACTGTGGCTAGTCAAAACGAATGGCTTTTTCTTCCCAGCAAAAACAACAACCAACACACTTTTACAAGCCGCTGGATATATTACAGCAGGGTTTCTCAACCAGGGTTCCGTGGCACCCTAGGGTTCCATGAGAGGTCACTAGGGGTTCCCTGGGAGATCACAATTTTTTAATTTTTTTTTTTTGAAATTCAGGCAACTTCACATTAAAGAGGTTTCATTCTTTATTTTCAGTTTAAGAACACTGTGAATGCATAGAGACAGGCCTACCCATGAAACAAATATAGTAATTTTGTAACTTCTGGCCTGTATTTGAGCCTGAATGTGCAGGGGTTCCCCAAGGCCTGAAAAATATTTCAATGGTTCCTCCAGGGTCAAAAGGTTGAGAAAGGCTACATTACAGCATTCAATACGTGAGATGGGCAGCTATATAAATTTAATAAAAACATCACAGCATATAACTGTGCATATATTATATTTTTATTGTATTTCCATATTTGGAATGGTTTTTAATTTTAATCCTGTTTTATTGTAAACCGCCCAGAGTCCCCCACCCTGATGAGGAGGAGATGGGCGGTGAATAAATTCATTAAATAAATAAATAAATAACATCTGAGATGGGTGGCTAAATACATTAAAAAAAATGCATCACGGCAGATACCATGAGAGATGGGCAGCTATATAGATTTAATAAATAAATACATTACAGCATATAATATGTGAGATGGGCGGCTATATAAGTTAAATAAGCAAGCTTTTGTGCATCGGTGCTTCAATTTAAAAAAAATGGGCCATCAAGGCATTTCTTCTTTTTGCTTTCCGGTACTGGGAGGACTGCACGGCTCCCGCTCCCCCCGCCCCCCACAACAAAACCCCTCTGTCCCCGAACTCCTTCCTAAATTGTGACTCCGTATTAATTCCCTCCCCCGCCAGGCAGCGCTCCCTCGCGCTTTCAATCGCGAGGAGGCGGACCTCGACCGGGCGAAGGGAAGCATCCCCCATCGAACCGCCAGCGCCCGTCGTGCGCAGCCCTGCGGCCTCGTAAGAGCGCAGAGAAGCGGCGAGGCGGGCCCGCTCCCAGGCCCCGAAGGCGCGACACCCGCGGCCGGGGGAGGGCGGGCGCGCGCGCGCTCCCGACGAGCATCCCCGCGGCAGGCTACGGCGCCGGCTTCTCCCGGCGCGAGGCGATGCTGGGATGCGCCGCAGCCTCCTCCAGAAGGGCTGGAGGAGGGCCTGGGACGCCGCAGCCTCCCATCCCTGCGCGCTGCACTGTGGGCTAAAGATGGCAGCTTCCTCTCCCCCTCTCGGCTCCCCAATGCTCTGACGGGCGGGCGCCCTCGCTCCCTTTCCCCCGGCGCGTCGGTGGGGCTCCTCCGCCGGCCCCACTTCTCCGAATCCGCGATGGAGAAATGCTCCAGCTGCGAAAGCCTCGCCTCCAAGCCGGCGCTGCCGGCCACCCGCCAGCCCAGCACCGACTCCCTCTCCAGGTATCTCCCCTGAGGCCTCTCCCGGGGCAAAGAGCGGGGGCGGGGGGACTGCTGGGGGCGGTCGCCTGGCGGCTCCGTTCCGGAGGGTCGCGGGGGCGGCAGCGTGGGTGGAGAGAAGCCGGGGATCGCCCGGTTGGCCCCTTGCGCCCTTGCCAGACCCAGATCCCTGGATTGCTGATGGGAAAGGAAAAAGGCTGGCGGCCTGGTCCGGGTTTTATGCGACGCCCCGGCATCTGGAAGGGCTGGATGCTGCTCCCAGCTGCAGGGGAGAACTGGTGGGCATCCGCACGTGCTGGGCGATGGCCTTCTTCACAACGGCGTCTCGCCCTCTGGGCTGCAGCCTTGCCGGTAGCCCAACGGTTTGAGGGACAGGGCCAAACTCATGGGCAGGGTTTCTTGCAGCTGGATCCTCGGGATGTTCGGCTTAGCTTGCTGTTCTTTGCATGCTGACTTGAGAGCAGCCTGGGTTATTTATTTGTGAGCAACTTTCACTGACTTGATGGTTAAGCCTAGCTGTAATCCATTGATCAAGGAAGGTATAAAATCCACTAGGCAAAATGGGATTTAGCTTTGGTTGAATTTAACCTGTAGCTTCACTGTTGTAAGAGAGGTTAAAAGACTGAAGAGCATTCCAGAGTTCGTGGTCTCCAGATACATAGCTGGGCACTGTGGGCACTTTCACCCCAGCATGTCTGCAGGGTAATATGTTGCGAAAACATGCTTTACTTGGTGGCTAAATTTACTCTTTTTTCTGTTTTCTCATGATGCACCACACACTCTTCTCACCAAATGGCTGGGCTTACACTACTCACTAAGCCACAAAAAAAACCAAAACAAAGTTAACCCTGACCAAAATCAGCAGGTTGTGTGAATGCATCTGCTGTACTAGACTAGATTAAGTGTGTTGTGTGAGTACAGCCTGGGCGTTAACTTAGAACCCTGACTTTGCAAGTGAGACCTACCACAAAATGTTGGGAATGGAATGCTCCTGGTTGGATGTCAGATAGCCATGGCTGTTTCCTGGATGATGTACTCAGGTCACTATTAACCCTTACTTCCTAATCATCGCTATCCCACATCATAAGATCTTAAAAAAGATTAAAGCCAGCGGGTATACATGGGTACATAATAAGGTTACCATAGAGTGGGGGCTGACAAGAAAACAGTGAATTACTGCAGTGTTCTAGAGAAGTAAGTCAAGGTCAAGAATTCTCCAACAGGTGCATGGAAAATATGGATTGTTGAGTCTATCAGGCAGTGAACTTTTTTTCTTGAAAGTTTATGACATGATGCTCAGTGGTGGTACTCATTATACCTAGAATTGATACCACAAATTGGACCAGGGAATTCTGAAAGTATCTGGATAAACAGGAAAGATTTCTTGAGTGAAGCTCAACTCCTGCTGATTTCATAGACACATCCATATAGTCTTGACCACAACATGGAAGTGGTTTGTCACTGCCACCTTCAGAGTTTTCTTGACTTCTCAATCTAGTGTATATTCCTGGGAGTTCCTTGTGGTCTCCCATCCAAGTGCTAATCAGGTCTGCTTAGCTTTTTTCAAGATTATTCAAGGCTGCTGGGGGCTACCACTTGTTGTGTGCAGTGTCCCTTGTATTGAAGTTGACTCTTGATAGCTACCTGGGCAGACCAGGGTAGTTTTTCTAAGCAACAGTTCTGAATTTGATGCCATTATCATCTTCTAGGGTGTTGTTTTTTTTTACATTCTAGTCTAGCATACTTTCCTGTGGTTTCTTGGTTCCATCCAAGTATTAACCAGATGCTTAGTACTGTTTGATTATCACCAAAGGTTGTGAATAGAATGTGAGATGGATGGATGGGAGGGCTTCATTCATGCAATGCACTGAACATGGTTAGTAAATGAACTCATTTTCTGGGTTTGCACTATACATAGAACCAAAAATTATTGAAACAGACTGGTTTGCAAACAGGTTAAATTAGAAAAATGAGATTGTAGTTAATATCTTGTGCAAATGCAGCCCCAAATTCAGTGTAAGAATCTGACACACTTGTTCCAATAATAGTCTGACTCATGCCTAAGTTGAAATGCAGAATTCAGATTTATTGTGTACAGAACAAGGCGAAAAGCCACAACTAAAAATTCCCGCCTAAACTACCTAATTAAAAACAAGCAAGCACCCCCTCCCTTTACCTTCCTCCCCCCCAACAGTCCTGCATGCCAAGCACAGCTGTCTTCAGTTGGTATGACCTTGACTCTCATCATTAGCCCAAACAGCATTCTTTCACACTCCTGTTAGATCTCCCTCCCTTCTGGTGCTTGACATGCATTGGGTCATCATGGCAGATGAACATGGTCAAATGATTCATCCATCTTTTGATCATGGATTCTGACACTCAGCTCCCTGGCCTAGTTAAGAGTGTTTAGGAACACAGCCATTCTGTTTTCTTGTATTCACTTGAATAATTTCTTGTTAAGATTATCAGCCTTTGAAAGCTAATACAGTTTGCTCTAGTGGATGGCTGAAAAGTATCTTTCTAACGTTACAATCCAGAAGTGGGTAAGATTACGCGCATGGCACCAGTTTGCTTGAAGGCTTGTCAAACTGTCATGTCAGATTTTCTGAGGCTTGTCAAAATTCCTCTCCATCATTCTTACTGCCCACTTCTTTCCATGCGTGTATGTGTGTGTGTCAGTTCCAGCTGCCATGCAGAGATGTCCCAAAAATTCGATAGATGAATAGAGCACAGAAAGTGGGCAAAAATAAAACAGGAACTGGAGAAAATCCTTTGTGGATGTTAAAGGGAATGGTGGGGAATAACCTCGCCAGTTTCTTGATTCCCCACACCCACAGTGGCAGCCATTTGGGGAATGGGCAAGCGCCCTTCCTGTGGGAGACATTTTGTTAGCAAGCTTGTGGCATTCTTTAAATCCCAGATGTGTTTGCTGGTTAAAAAAAAAAAAGTAGCATGCTGCTATTACATTCATTTCGTTATAATCAAACAAGCTGGTGTCCACTTTTCTGTTCCTTTTGAAAGTGTAATCTTTATTCCTGTGGGTAGGGAAGGAAAGAAAATACAGGTAGCCACTCAGGTTGTGGGACCTTCAACCTGAAATGGAGTTTTAATTTTTGCAGGCCAAAGAATCATAGACTTGTAAGTTAGAATGGCCAGAAAACCAATTAAAGCATCCGTGAGAGGTGGCTGTCCAACCACAGAGTTGAAGAACTCACAACCTCCATAGATAGATTGTTCCACTGTGGTGCACAGCTTACCGTCAGAAAGTTTTCCTTACATTTAAACAAAATCTAGGTAGTTGCAACTACAGGTAGTCCTCGCTTAACAACCACAATTGAGACTGGAATTTTGGTTGCTAAGTGAAGTGGTCATTAAGTGAATTGGACCCGATTTTATGACCTTTTTGCAGCAGTCATTAAACGAACCATGTGGCCATTAAGTGAATCATGTGGTTCCCTGTTGATTTTGCTTACCAGAAGCCAGCCATGAAGGTCAAAAATGGTGATCATGTGACCACAGGATGCTGCGACGGTCGTAAATATGAACCAGTTGCCAAGTGCCCAAATCGTTGATCACATGACTATGGGGACACTGTGATGGTTGTAAGCATGACCACTGGTTATAAGTCAGTTTTTTTAGCGCCATTGTAAGTCTGAACCATCACTAAACAAATGGTCATTAAGTGAGGACTACCTTTATGCCTGTTATAAGTTGCAGTTATCCAAAATAACCCAGAAAGTTTACAGCTCATTGCAAATGAAATGCCTCACCAGCACCACCACTTTCCAGGGACACATTAGCTAGGAATTCTGAATAATTTTGATTTCTTCCTGTGGTGCATAAATTGACCAGTTTTCTTGGACCTTGGGAACATAAATGGAACCACAAGGCAGGACATTAGTTTACCTACTGCCATATGATCGATCACTCTACCTTTCAAAAAGAAAAAAAGCTGGAGAGGAGCCAGGCGCAATTGCTCTCCAACATTTGCGTGCTCTTGACTGCTGGATGCTTCACTGCCTGGATCTGTTCTCTGTTCCTAGTTCTGCATCTTGGGAGATCAGCAGGGGCATTGTGTCCTCAAAGCCCCACCAGGGCCACCGCTGATCTGTAAGGCACCTTTGTGCAAAATGTTTTTGGCTGCCCCAGGTGAAGGAGGAGGTGGAGGAGGAGGAGGGGAAGAAGAGGGAGAAGAAGAAGACTCGGCGCAGCTTGTATTCGTTAGGCTAAGCTTCCCGGAATTGCAAGCACGTGCACGCCAGAAGATGCTACTGGTGCTGATAGTTTCAGATTGCATGATACATACGGTTTCTCTGAGTTGATATACAGCACTCGTTGCGGAAGAAGTGAAATCTGATGTAAGCGAACATGCACGGTTACTGTTTGGAGTGGAGAACTGATTTTTAAAACTTAATTTGGCACACGCGCGCACACACACAATATCATGGCGCCTTTCCGTAGTGCACAACTTGCTTGCGGTGGTCTGAGCCCCACTTTTTCATAACGTGAGAAGATGGGGATCTGTAGTGCTTAGTAGAGGACAGGGCCTTTTCCAGTACAGAGCATGTTGGGTAATTGCATCTGAATGGAAAAGTCATTTTTTGGAGAAGGTGAATTGCTGCCAATCCTGGGTTAAATGTTCTGGCCTTGTTCTGTGGTGTCATTTACATTTGCATGCCTTGGTTTCACCTAGTTCTGCAGTGGCATTCTTGCGCTGACTGCCCTGTCTTACTCTATAGCAATTTTGCTAAAGAATTCCTTTCACTCCTGGAAAGTAATCCATGTCTAACGCTTCAATACTGTATTAGTTCTGAAAGGGTTGTTTTTCAAGAAGTAAAACAGCAGCATTGAAAAAGGTGCAGATTGTGTGGATGGCGGCAAGAGGACTCACGGTTCTTCCATATTCTAATGCCATGTGTAGGATGCATAGAAAACAAGCCATCTGTATTTCTATTTTGGGATAGAGCGCAATGTTCTATAATGAAGATTTGATCCAAGATGTTCTGTTGTGCAAGTGTGTTAATGCTGAGCCTTAGAAAGCTGCCTTCGAACCTGGGCTTTCAGAGGAGGGATGTTTGCACCTAATTAAATTGCAAGGAAAAGGGAATTTCGGGGTGCAGTTTCCCTTCTTTACAGAGTGTTAAGATTTTTTTTTCCATTGAGTAACCTGCATTTTCTCATAATTGCTTCTATCTTTTTTTTTTCTTTTTTTGCTTGACTTAAAAAATCCATTAAGGAGGAAACAATGGGATACTTCTTGATTATTTATTTATTTGTTTGGGTTGAGCTCCTGCCTTTTCTATTCAGCCAGATTGATCAAGGCAGCTAATAATCCAAAGCGATCCAAATGCAGAGTAGGCGGAACTAATCACTGAAATATATGAATGTATCTTCGTACCACTGCAAAATCAATTCTGAGTACCTGGTTAAAAAGCTGAGGTGATAACAAAGGAACTAAGGCAAACTCCTAAGAGAATACCTTCTGACAAAGTCAAAGCCCTCTCCTGCAATCTTTTCATGGGGCTCTTCTGCAGATCTTATTCCTCCCCCAGGCAAAGAGAGGCAGGCATTCAAGTAACCAGAAATTAAGTTTAAAAGCTTAAACCAACATTTTAAAGACCCGTATGATCGCTGCTCCTCAGGCTGTAGCACTAAGAGCTAATAATTGGAAATCCCTGCAGAAATATATGCACCTAATGTGAAGAGAGGACTCACTGGAAAAGACCCTGATCCTGGGAAAGACTGAAGGCAACAGGAGAAGGGGACGGCAGAGGATGAGATGGTTAGAGAGCATCACCGATGCAATGAACATGAATTCGAGTAAACTCCAGGAGACAGTGGAGGACAGGAAGGCATGGCGTGCTCTGGTCCATGGGGTCACGAAGGGTCCGACGTGACTTAACAACTGAACAACAACAACAACAACAAATGATTGATGCTCCTCAGGCGGTAGCACTAAGAGCTAATAATTGGAAATCCCTGCAGAAAATCTGTTTTTTTTTTTTCCCTAACAGGTTTTCCAGTCAGAAGAAGAAGAAAATGGGAGAACCACAGCAAGGAGGTGGGGAGGGATGGACATCCTGTAAAACTCAGGACAAGAAGCTGGGGCAATTTTACAGCTACAGTTGGCAAGGAAAAAGTTAAACATCTTTTCTGTTCTCTGCCCTGCCAAAATCTCTGTCTTTTGATTTTAAAAGGAGGAAAAACAGTACCAGCTCCATATAGGCAGTTTAATCCTAGAGGTAGTCCTCACTTAACGACCACAATTGGGACTGGAATTTTAGTTGCTAAGCGAAGCAGTCATTAAGCAAATCCAACCTGATTTTACGGCTTGTTTTGTGGTGGTTGTTAAGTAAATCACCACAGGTGTTAAGCGAACCACATGGTTAAGTGAATCATGCAGTTCCCCATTGATTTTGCTTGTCAGAAGCCACCAGGAAGGTTGAAAATGGTGATCATGTGACCACAGGATGCTGCGACGGTCATAAATGTGAGCCAGTTGCCAAGCGCCCAAATTGTGATCATGTGACCATGGGGATGCTGCAGCAGTCATAAGTGCTAGGACCGGTCATAAGTCACTTTTCCCAGCACTGTTGTAGGTCCGAACCATCACTAAGTGAATGGTTGTTAAGCAAGGACTACCTGTATTCTCACTTTCCTGCCTATCAACTCAAGCATATTGTCAGTTCCTTATGGTCTAGAAACTTGCTCCCTGATAATTTAAAAGAAAATAGATCTTTTAAAAAAAATATTCCTTTATTTAAAAAGAAGATATAATTTCAAAATATACATTATCAATAAGTGGACAAAGAGAATTACTAAAGTTATGCAATTAATGCTCAGTATAACATTAATAAAAGATTGACCATTGACAAGGTACATTTTTATGGCCTAAAAATGCATATAAATCTTTGAGCTTAGTGCTTAGTGCCAAAATCTCCATTGTATTGCTATTTATAAATGCTAAAAAACAAGTTTAAATAGTGAGGGAAAAAACCCTACTAAAAATAGCATAGATAAGTATTTGGTTTCTGACTTCCCCCTTCATTGTGTTCCAATTGATTTATAGTGTTTATGAACATAAACTTTAGAAACCATACTCTTAAGTGTTCGTATTTGTCTTGCTGCATGATTTATAGGACACAAGGAAGGCATTCTTGCTTAAATTTATTTGAACTGTTAATTTTGTTAATTTTGCCATTGCTGCATATTCTTCGAGTTAAAGTTCCTAATCAGATTTTGTTGGTATGATTTTTTTGTTTTGTTTTTTGGTAATGTTAGGAGAAAAGGAAGATTCTTAAGAGAATGGAATTCTACAGCCAGTATCAAGGGGCTGGGTTTAGACCATTTTGACTCATGAATAGCATGATTCAACAGCAACCAAAGATTGTTCCATAGGAAACTGTGTGTTGCATTTCAATGGCTGGTTAGTTTTCTGTTCTTGGAGTGCAACAATCAGAGCTTTGTTTACTAAGCAGCTCACACAGACTGACTTTTAACTTTGGCTCTTCTCCCTGGCCACCAATATTAAAAAAAAACAAAAAAACAACCCAGCCAATCATATATGAGCAGTGGTTGGAATACTGTAGATTATTGTACAACAATGGCCAACATGAAATGGATGTTTTTTTTATTTTTAATTTATATTTATTAAGAATTTTCATATGATAAACGATAAATCAAAAGAAAGATAAAAGAAAGAAAAAGAAAAAAGTGCAAGAAAAGGAAAAAAACTAAAGTTAAGAAATATATAAATAACTTCTGACTTTCTTTTCAACAGATAATTGCAATCTCATTGTCCCTCCTCCCTCTTATACTTTTTGCAGATCCCCTCACCCCCTCCTTTAGTCCTCGTCTTTCTTAATCTTCAAATCCATTAATCATCAATTCATTTTTTTCTTCTTTCAGCAAAAAGTCCATATAAAGTTTCCAGTCTTTCAAAAAAAATTGTGACATTTTTTGAAAAAGCCCACTCAAATGCATTATATAGACACTTCTTAATTGCTTGAAAAGCAAATGTGTCTATGAGTACATAAAAGTATGTACATATAGCTATATATGGCTGAATCATCCTCTTAAAAATACTGTAAATGTCATTCAGGCAAATAGGGTGGCAGGGAATGGGGTTAATAATATATATGAGAGCCCTATCATTTAATTTCTAAAATGTTATTTTTATCTCATTTTTTTAAAAAAACACATCACTATGCTAATCAACACAAGAAAAAATAGAAATACAAATGACAGTATTAAAGGATCAACACAATCTCAAAACAGATAAGAGCAATAAAAAGGGAGAAAGGGCCTGGAAATTTTGTTGTAAACAGAATAATGCTAAAAACTAATCTCATGAATGTTTTTTTTTTTTTTGCTCTCCTGTCAAAAACAGGCAATTAAAATGTTGGCAAATGACAGGTACCAACAATCCATTGCTGTAAACCAGCTCTAGATTTCTCCTTTCCATGTTGCATAATTTTTAGGCAACCTCATGCTCCCAAATGCACAATTCTGGATATTGATAAGAGTCCAAAACCTGAGCATATATCCAAGAACACAGACAGCAATTTGATTGACTGATTCATTGATTATTTGCCATCAAGTTAGTGTTGACTGTTAGTGACCACCAAGATAGGCCTTCTCCAGGATGAATCCAGCATTAAATCCAGAGTCATGTCAACACACTAATCGTTTCTGTTTCAGAAAGGTAGCTTAGTTAGTCTGTTACAATCAAACATGGTGACCTTCAGGTATTTTGAACACGAGTTTTCTCATCCCCAGCTCCCATAACTAATAGCAAAGGAATATGGAAGTTGTAATCCAAAACATCAAGAGAACATCTGGTTTGCATATTCCTGCCATAGATTAAAGATACACAAACATAAATCCTGACATCCTGTAAGTCCCAGCATTCTCCATCATTGGCTGCATCTCCTGGGAGTTTAATGTGGGCAGAAAGAAGTGTAAGGAATGGACTTTACATATTCAGCAGGTTGTTTCAAAAATGGACATCTACATGTCTAAGCCTTGCACACAATTTAGAAATCCAAGAGTAATCATCATGGAGTCCAACACCTGGTAGTGTCCTGTTTTTAGAAGCTGAAGTTGGGGCTGGTGTAATAAGTGACATTCGGAGTAAGACCACACATGTTGAATTGTGTGTGTGTATAAAGATTTAGACCAGTGTTTTTCAACCTTGGTGACTTTAAGATGTGAGGACTTCATTTCCTAGAATTTCCCAGCCAGCATAAAGTCCACACATCTTAAAGTTGCCAAGGTTGAAAAACACTGGTCTAGATAAGGATAGGTTTGTAGTATTCCAGTTGTTGGTAGAAGTACAACTCCCAGAATCCCTGGAAGCATGACCATGGTAAGGGATGCTGGGAATTGTAGTTTAACAAGCTGTGTCTTTGTCGATATTGTGGTGTACAGGTGGGAAGATTCATAGCAAGAGTGAGGAAAAAATTGCTAAGGAGAGAAGGAATAAAGTCTAACTTGACCAATGATGGGGGATACTGGGAACTATAGTTCAGCAACATCTGAAGATTCACATATTCCTTTCTCCTCTCCTAAGTAAAGGTATGGAAGACTCTGGATCTAGACAGGACCTCAAAGACCATCAGTTAGTCTACTCCCAAACCAAACCACTGTAAGAAGTCCACTACAGGTTGGGCTGTGCTTATGGGAGACCAATTAATTCAGTGTGCTTTAATACACCAGCTCAATTGATGTTTTTTGGGCAATGAATGACATAATGGCATCCAGTGGATGCTGTCATTTCAGGGAAGAATTTCTCATATCCTCATAGGTGAAAGCTTCAAGCACCACTTGTTCTTGGGACCAGTAAGATAAGAGGATAAAGGGTTCTTTGATCAACCCAACTCTACAAAATCAAGCAGTTGTTCCTATTTCTGTTTCTTTTTCTCATCCTTGTTTCTCTAGTGCTTCCACCTCTCATTCAGATCACTCAGCACATACCAAATCAGCTTCGGTCATCTCGTCGGATTCTATCTCCACCTCTACAGAAAACTTTTCTCCTGATTTGAAGGTAAGCCCTGGAGCTGATCTACACCTTAGCAGAGGCATGGGGTGAATAAGGTGTATATGTAAAATTAGATTGGGAGGAAAGAAAAAATAAAAATGGTTATATAGAGAAAATACGCACTTAATGGAGGAAGCTAAATTCAGAATACTCCTTTCCTAGTACCTTTAATTTTTTCTAAAACCTGCAAGGGATGTTTATATTTCACTTTGGGTTTTTTTTTTAATTAATGGACATAGACATGTTGTTTTCTTGGCAACGTTACAGAAAGGCTTGTTATTTCCCCTTCTTCTGGGATAATTTTTCAAATTTGTAGTCTTAGTCTACCCTCTGGGATGTATTCCTGGGCTTTTCTAGTAGTTTCCCATCCAAGTACTAACAAGATCCAATCCTGCTTGACTTTATGGAGATCAGCCAAGGTCACCAGGTGCTGCCACGTGCTATAACTGATGCTATTATGTGTTTACGTCACTGTTCCCTGTGTTCACATCCTCAGTGCTGCTTGGCCAAGGAGGAAAATGTAACCACTTTTTCATGAACATTTCCTGCTGTGTTTTGGCCTGGCACTTACGAATAGGGAGTGGATGCCACATTAGTTGAACCAACAGCTGATCCTTTTGTTAGCCTTGGACTTTGGGCATTGAAACCCAACTTTGACAGACTGTTGAGACCACAAGATATAAGTTTCATGCAAGACTCATTTATATCCTCCCAATGGGAGGAGATGTGTGGGGACAAATTGGATAAATAAATATCACATGGCCCCTGATCGAAGATAAAAGAAAGAAAGCTACTGTAGTAGAAAGTACATGTCTCTTTGCAAAGAAGTTCTTACTGAAGGTGATACGGCCCCCATGTACGTTCTTTCAACAAATAAGCAAGACTTGCCATTCTCTTTTTCCGAGAGGGGGTGGGATTGCATTATCACCTACCACCTTAAAAATGCCACAATATGTTGCTATGGATTTTCCCTCCAGCTGTATAACTTTTGGGTAAAGATCTAGGCTACAGGAGAAGAAAGCTCAAATTTCATATCTATGTCTGAATCCAAATTTGGTTGAGCTTTATTCCAGAGCCCTTTCTGGACAAAACCAGTGTTGGTCCAAAATAGAGAACTTGGGTGGGGCCGAGCCCAAAGTGAAGGGGTGCTAAATAAGTCCCTTTGTACCCATCTATCTGTTTACCTAGTCTTCTGCATTCTTCTGCAGAAGAAAGCCATATTGGAGTAGTGGCTGAAGTGTTGGATTAGAAACAGGGAGACCGCAAGTTCTAGTCCTCCCTTAGGCATGAAAGCTGGTAGGGTGACCTTGGCTCAGTCACTCTCTCTCAGCCCATCCCACTTCAAGGAGTGGCTATTGTGAGGAAAATAGGAGGCGGGAGCATTAGATATGTAAGCTGCTTTACATATAAAGGCAACTCAAATAAACAAATAATGAATATTATTTTCTCAATTGCTTGTCTGCCCTTTACCAGTCCTTGTAAATCAAGGTAAGGAGTGTAGTTAGGGAAAACAAAATAAATTGGAGATTTTAGTTCTTGTTCCAAATAAGGTGCATCTTGGAAAAGTGGGGTTGGCTTATTCATCTTAGCTCCTCCATTCTCTCTGCATAATATCTCCATTATCTAGGAGATGTACCAACCCTTCTACATTATTCCTCAGTAGGCTCTCTTATTTCACCCACTATACCCCAGGCTGAGCTGATGGTAGAGGTTCCCCTCTCTTGGATTGGATAATTGGCTTTGCAAAGTTTCAGCATTTATTTAAAGAGGTTCTTGTAAACTCCTAGAGATTTCCTGAAAGCTGGTTTGCTCACCTTTAACAACCCTCCACAGCAATTGGTGAGTTGCTTCATGTGAGATGGGCGGTGATGAAATTTGAAATAATAAATAAATAAATATGCAGCTGATCAAAAGGCCTAGACAAACTTTTTTAAAAAAAACTTTTCCCTTCTGCTCATCCTACTTTTCTAGACTTGCCCAGTTTCTTACCCTAAGCAATCACTTGTGTTGATTGTGCTTATCCTGTTCTGAAATCTGGAAACATTTTTATTCTGTTTTATCATGGATTTAACACCCTCCATTTTTGGTTCAAAGCAATCATTCCCCCAAGGTTTTAAAGTTGTATATAGTTGAGATTGGTGATGTGGTGCCGATAGACATTATCATGGTCTCATCACATGGAACTTCATTTGAGGAGGAGGAACAGGCCAGAGAAGACACTTCTTGTAGAATAAAGGTCTTGCAATTACAGCTGGAGCAGAACCGAGTCTGGCTGCTTTTGAACTCTGCAGCCTTAGATTCTGATTCCAGTTGAGATAATTCACAATGATACATTATCAAAGACCAGAGAGATGACGAAATGCTGTATTTCTTGGAAGAGCACATTTATTAGCCCTTCGAGGTAGTCCAGACAAAAAAGCACAACCAGGAGTACTAACTCTATTTATATGATAAGTTTGTATTAACAGAATCTTGCAAGACTGAAAGTATTTCTCCCTTCCTTTCCTTTTACTCTCTGGAAAACTAGGGAGGGTCCCTTCTGAAACGTTTCCCACACCATCCCCCTTTCTGTGAGCTGAGACATCTTTTACATGCTGGTTGTCCAGTCTGCAGCTCTCCCTCCTGTCTCCCAAGCTCATTCCCACATACCATTACACATTTCTCTTGTAGCACCAGCTGTGTTTGATCTGTCTCCTCTTATTTCAACCTCTGATGATGGGTGATAGTGAGATGGGGCTTCAGATGTTGACTTGGGTTATATTGTTTCTTGAGGATTCTTCAGAAGAACTGGAGTTTGTTAAGGTAGAAATCTCTGAGCAGTGGGCTCCTTCTGGAATTCCAGGAGTCAGTCAGGAAGCTGTTGCTCCTTATAGGAAGAACTCCATGGAGCTGCTCCCTAACATTAGAGAATATTCTTCCTCTCATTCGAAGGTGTAAGAAGTGAAGTAACCAATTCAAGAGGAGGACAAAGAAGTGGACATTTGAGAGAACTCAAGTTGTGAAAAACTTTTGATGTCCAGCTGTTAACTGCTGAATGTATGTTTGCCAGTCCCTCAATTTGTTAGCATTGTTCAGCTAACTTTGAACAAAGCTTGACTTATTCAGGGTCTTTGCTTCCAACTAGTGGTCATCTGGATTTTTTAACTTTTAGGCTTTAGATCTGGTTTCTGCTGATGAGATGCACTTTTATCCCAAGCAGCACAACTTGTGCTTACGAATAGATCAGTGTTTCTCAACCTTGGCAACTTTAAGAGGTGTGGACTTCAACTCCCAGAATTCCCCAGCCAGCCATGCTGGCTTGGGAATTCTGGGAGCTGAAGTCCACACCTCTTAAAGTTGCCAAGGTTGAGAAACACTGAAACAGGTGATGCCTCACATTTCCAAGTACAAAAATGCTCTACCCTTACCCATGGCCATTGGTTACTTCAAGGATCATCTTATTATTTCATTTTATATCGCCTGGGTTTGGGTGGGTGAGTGGGTGTGGGTGTGGTTTTTAATTGTATTGAATGTGCTTTAGTGTTTGCATGGAAGATGATAGTATGAGTTTTTACAGAAATAAATTTTATTGAAACTGCACAGCAAGAACCTGCACCAGAAAGGCAAGAGTGTCTTTTTTTAGATATTATGGTAAATCTCCCTGAAAGCGTGAAGGGCATGTAGGAATTTCTGCCTACATCAGCACCTCTGAAACTGGCAAGCAGAGTTCATACACCAAATTTTCTTTGCCCTTTATTTTTTGAAGACAGCTGAGTTCATAAACCTTCTAGTTTCTGTTCACCTCCTCTCCATCCACCAATTGCCTCCTAATGCAGAAGAATTTAGCTTATTTAGCAGGATGTCTTTTAGTCTTGTCCTTCCTCTATCTTCTTTTTATAGCTCTCTCGTCATAGACTTGTCAAAGCCCAGGTTACAGTATATTGATTTAGTGCAAATTAGATCAGGGAAAAATTTAAATTTAGTGCAAATTAGATCAGGGAAAGCCAGACTCGCTCAATCTTTTGTCTCTGAGACAAGGAAAACAGAAGTGTCTGGAGTGGGTTTGTGTTTCAAAAGGCAGCCTTAGCAAAAAGTAATCTCAGAATTAGTCAAGGTCCTTGAATATTTGTGTAGGTGCCCAACTTGCAACAAGAATGATCTCCTGTGATTATCTCTGGTTGTCATTTGAGAGGAACCAAATCTGAAGGGTGCACGTTGGTGGCCTTGGAGTGACCTCCTGAGCAGTAATCCATTATTTCCTCATGGAGGCTCCAGCATTCATTCTTATTGGGACTTAGATCTTCACTTTGCAAAGCATCTGTGGGTAAGGGAGTTTAATCTTCTGTCATGATAGGTTTTGCCAAATGCCTGCAGTGTGTCTTGGAACAAGTATAAAAATGAATTCCTCTTTCCTCACTTGAATTTTTGAGAGATGCTGGGATATCTCACATCTAGGACCACCCATCATTTAATTTAACAATAATTCATAATTTAACACCCATACATTCATCAAAGCACTTTTGCCCTAATAAAGTAGGGTTATCATTAGCTGATTTTATGTGAAAACTACAGAGATTTTCATGTAGGAACTTGCAGGAATCCCATATATTGTTAGATATGATGGTCTTATGCAGATACAAATGTGCTGCTTTTATCTACTGCTTTTACAAAACAGGAGCAGGGCTAAGAATGTTTTTCTATTTGGGGGCAAAAAAATCACCAGAACCCAAAAAATCTCAAGAGAGACTAAATTATGCTCTTTTCCTGTTGCCAGAAGTTCTCTGGTCTTCTCCAGGAAGGCCTTCCTTAGTTCTGTAAGGAAAAATGTTCCTCTCTACTTAATTGAATAGGCCAGAAGACTTATTTTAAAATATAATTAATTGATTAATTGCAGCATTCATATATATGATTTGATTTGATTCATTGATTCATTTCATTTTTTTTAACCAGTCACAATCTCAGCAGCTTACAATCTCCACAGTATAAATAATTTACATACTGTAACAGTAACTAAACCACAGATAAAATTATAACACTTTGAATCAGAAAGCTATAAAAAGGTGGCAGCATCTGCACATCAAAGGGCTCCTAACCAGCCCCTTTTAAAATAATTTCCTGGAGCCTATCAAAGTAGCTGCTGATCAGGTTTTGGGGGACAAGGAATTTCATCATATTGGCACTACCCCAAAAAAACAACATCCCCAGAAATGGGAGATGACTTACAGATTTTCCTAGAAGCTCTGCATCAGACATGTTGAAGCTAGTGCAGGAGACAGACCTTAGTGCCAAGCCTGGTTGGTTGGGCTTACACTTTTTTCATATAAATTTTTTCATGTGGAGTGAATAAGTTTCAAATGTTGGATCTGTAAGTATTGAAGGTTAATGCTCCTGTTTTTGGTTTGTGTTTTAGGTCCTCAGAGAATCTAATAAATTAGCTGAAATGGAAGAGCCCCCTTTGCTACCAGGAGAAACTATTAAGGACATGGGTAGGTGCAGCTATTTCTATTTTCTCACCAAGGTAAATTGCAACAGTTTGATCATGTCAGATTTGATCATTTCAAATTTCAGACATGGGAACCCCTGTGGAGAGTCTACATTTAACTATTTGCTTTTTGTCCTCACTCTTATTCCCATTAAGCCAATGACCCAGAGTAAGACCATTCTCTTAGAAAGTAGTCTCAGTTAAAGATCATGGAGGTTGCTTTCTGGGGGCAGGGGACATTTTTAAAAGTGGGAACTTTGCTGGCAAGGGAAAGGCTGGCATTCAGCTTTCCAATGTTTTCTCCTTGGGGGCAGGAGGTGTGGAATCTTCTCACTTTTCATTTAAAATACAGGTAGGTAAAGGTAAAGGTTTCCCTTGACATTAAGTTCAGTCGTGTCCGACTCTAAGGGGCGGTGCTCATCTCTGTTTCAAAGCCGAAGAGCCGGCATTTGTCCATAGACACTTCCGTGGTCATGTGGCCGGCATGACTAAACGGAACGCCATAACCTGCCCACCGAAGCGGTACCTATTAATCTACTCACATTTGCATATTTTCGAACTGCTAGGTTGGTATATATGATGCTAATTGGGACTGGAATTTCTTTCGCTAAGCAATGTGGTCATAAAGTGCAATGTCCATATCGCTTAGCAACAGCAATTCCTGTTTTTCCTGGGTACCATCGTTAAGCGAATCACTGCAGATCACATCTTCCAACTTCCTGCTGGCTTCCCCATTGACTTTGCTTGTGGGAAGCCAGCAGGAAAGATCACAAATTGTGATCATGTGACCGTGGGACACTGCGATGGTTGGAAATCCAGGCCAGTTGCCAAGAGCCCGGATTGCAATCACATGACTGTGCGGGCACTGAGATGGGCAGAACTTCAAGGACCAGTTGTAAGTACCACTTGTTCAGCACCATCATGTTTGAACGGTCACTGAACAAGTGGTCATTAACCAAGGACCACCTGTAGTCTCTATCAATATCAGTGAAATCTATTTTTGAGTTTGGCATGTATGCAAGATGAGTGTATGGACCTAGTCTCCCCTTCCCAAAACATGTTCCACCTTAAAAACTCCTGCCCCAATTGGCAAGTAAGATTTAAAATAAATCTTTGAAAGCTTAATCTTAACCAGAAGGGGGTAAATTTTCAGGAATATGAGTGTGCCTGAATAAAAGTTAAGTAACTATGTGTAGGTGATTAAGTGGCAAGGTCTGTATGCCTGCAGAAGGTTGGCCATGCCTACTAAAGTAGAGACTGACCCACCACTGGTATTTGGGCTTCAGGGTGCTGGTGTAGAGGTATTTTGGCTGAGAGTCCCAAACAGGTTCCCTCCCATTGATAGGTACTGATTTTTTTTTTTAATCCATTCAGTCATGTCTGATTCTTGGAGACTGCCTGGACAAGTCCCTGCAGTTTTCTTGGCAAGGTTTTTCAGAAGTGGTTTGCCATTGCCTCCTTCCTAGGGCTGAGAGAAAGTGACTGGCCTGAGGTCACCCAGCTGGCTTTGTGCCTAAGGCGGGACTAGAACTTCATTTGGTCAGAAGACTGAACAGTCTATTGCGGACTGCACCTCTTCAGTGATCATTGAGAATTAGTTGACTTGGAGTGTAGGATAGATGGGGTAGAACTAGAAGACTGGAAAATGAATGAAACGGAGTGGCTTGGCATGTGAATAAGAAGAACGCCTGCTAGAAATAGTTGGCTTCAAGTCTTTGTTTAGATGAATTATTGCCCAGGTTCTAGCTGCGCATGGGGCTCATTAAAATAACTTCAGGTTCAGGGGAAAGTTTAAAGGCTAAGCATTTTGTCAGAGATTCCAGGGGAAATAATTCCAAACTGCGTGCCTCTCTCATTCTCAAATCTGTCCATAAAACAATAATGTCAGACCGTATTTATTTTTTCCTGCCACGAAGTTTAAAATCCTTTGTCATTCTTCTTTGGTTAATGTTTCATAACCCAACACACTTCTCCATACAAAACTGCAGAAGTACTGAGAAGAAGGTCTTATTTTTTCCTTCCCCAGTGGGCATAAATCCAGAGTTATGCTTGTTTCATCCCAGAAAGATAGGGGGAAAAAAAAGATTTTAAACTTCAGGGCAATGCTTCCCTGTGGAAATATTTATAATACTTCTAATTTCTTTCCTAGGAAAAGATGTTACTCATATCTGCCCATTTACTGGAGCTATTCGAGGAACTTTGACAGTTACAAATTACAGACTATATTTTAAAAGCATGGAAAGGGTAAGTCTTAATAAATTGTTTTTTACTTTTTCTTATTTTTGACGGGTTCTTAGCTATTATTTGAAGGTGGGGGCATAGCTCAGTACATGCTTTGTGAGCCATGATGGAATCTCCTGGCTTTTCAGGTGGAGTTGGAAACTTCACATGCATATATATTAAGCCAGGGTTTCTCAACCAGGGTTCTGTGGCACCCTAGGGTTCTGCGAAAGGTCACTAGGGGTTCCCTGGGAGATCACAATTTATTTAAAAAATTATTTCAAATTAGGGCAACTTCACATTAATGCAGTAAGTTTCATTTATTTTTAGTTTAAGAACACTGTGAATGCATATCAATGCAGGCCTACACATAAAATAAATATAATTTTGTAACGTCTGGCCTATATTTGAGCCTGAATGTGCAGGGGTTCCCTGAGGCCTGAAAAATATGTCAAGGGTTCCTCCAGGGTCAAAAGGTTGAGAAAGGCTGTATTAAGCAATTATAAAATGAAGACATCAATATTAAGTAATCAGCTCAGAACCAATTTTTTTATTGTAGAACAAATACTTTAATTTTGCAGTTTCTTTTTTCTAATGTTATACTCAATTTTGGATGAAAAAGTCAAATAATTTTATGCTTGTAAAATCAACATCCTACACTATAATTAATATTGATAGAATGTTTCTTTCTTTTTTCTTTATTTCCAATACTCTAAGTCAGTGTTTCTTAAACTTTTTTCTCTCAGGACCCCTTTCCACTTTTAAAAATTATGGAGGACCTCAAAAGAGCTTTTGTTTGTATGGGTTATATTTATCAATATTTACCATATTAAAAATTAAAATGTACACGTTCGCTGTCACTACCACTTCTCAAGATTGTTTGATTGGATTTAATACTGTATTATTTTCAACATAGGTTGGCAAATAATTTTGATTTTGAGGACCACTGAGAGGGTCTTGGGAGACCCCCAGGGGTCCTAGGACAACACTTTAAGAAACACTGCTCTAAGTTATCTAAACAATTGTTACTGTAGAAATAGCATTGTTTTGGAACAGTATGATGTATCAAGATTTACAACAATATAATAAAAAGGTGGAAAACAAAAACTCACCTGTGAAACATGGAATGCCATTGCCAGCAGTGTAGACAAATGTGGGCTAAATGAACCAGTGCTTGTACTGGATATTTCATCAACTTCATATATTCATTAGGGCTGTGCAGCACTTTGGATTCAGTCTCCAAAGAGCAACTGTGTTATTTCTTGCACAATGATGGCAAAATTCATGATCCCTGTAAGAAAGTGGGGGCACTCCTGCACACTTCAAAGACCAGCTGTAATATTCATGTTTCCATATTACTCTAAATATTACACGTTCTTATACCATAAGCTTTTGTAGACAACTGTCCTATGTTGAAATGGACTGTACAAAGGGAAATTTATACCATGTGCTGAGTAGCCATTTAGATGTTGGGCTAAGACTGGGGAAACCCAAGTTCATCCACTTTCAGCTGTGGAAACTCACTGAGTGATTTTGGCCAGTCCATCTCTCTCAGACCACCATACTTAACAGGGATGTTGTTTTGGTGATAAAATGAAAGCAGATCCTATGCAATACGTTTTGACCTCTCTGATGAATGGTGGAATATAAATCTAATAAAGATGTATATAGTAGTTGATGCATTAATCTTAAAGGTATCCCCAGACTCTTTGAATAAGTTTGTAAGTTTATTGCATGGCTAACTATCAAAACATCAAACCCTTGACTACTCTAAGCTCTGTATAAAAATAATTCTTTGATTTTGATGCATTATTAATATATTTCTGTTTTCTCCAGGACCCTCCATTTGTTCTAGATGGCCCTCTTGGAGTGATTAACAGAGTAGAGAAAATTGGAGGAGCTTCTAGTCGTGGTGAAAATTCATATGGCCTAGAAATTGTGTGCAAGGTAAACTGGTTTATCACGAATGGGCAAATGTTGGGTTCATGATCCATAGCAATGGCTTATAATGGTTTTAATAGCCTTCAATAATGCATGTTGCCAGAAGGTTCATATCATCATAAAATGTAAGGGTTGGAAATGACTTTGAAGATCATCCAATCCAACCCCCTGCCCAGTGGAAGAATCCACCACTATTCTGGTTTTACTTTTTTAAGGTATAATAATTTTAGAAAATGAGATTCTTTGAAATTAAACGTTTTTGGAGCCTAGAGACCATTGTTGCCTACATTCATGATTGAATGAAAAGCTAAATTTCGTTAGAGGTTAGTGGAAAAAAAGTTGTACCTTTGTTCCCATCCAAGTTCATGGACCCCTTGAAAACTGTCTGTGGACACCGGATTAAGAAGCCCAGCTCTAAGTGACAGAAAGCTTGTGGTTTTGCCTCTCCCCTTACAAAATAATTCTTCTCCTCCCCACTGTATAACATAGGGAGAATTTGGAAACGGTTGATAAAGCAGCAAATGAATCAGTATGGTGTACAGCTGGGCTTCTGGTAAGACCCAGTTTTGCCTTACGTTCTGTAGGATGTTCGGAATCTTCGGTTTGCTCACAGACCTGAAGGTCGCACAAGAAGATCCATATTTGAGAACTTGACGAAGTACGCATTTCCGGTGTCCAATCACTTGGTAAGTCTTTTTTGCTAATCTTACAAACATGATCTTTTCCAAGCTACACAATGGCATTGCTCTAGGATGAAAATGCAGGAAAGTGGAAAGATGTTGATCTTAGTGGGGGGTATTGGCTTTTTGAACTCAAGCCAGTATATAAAAGCAAGGCTGTACTGTTTCATACTGCAAAAGGAGGAGACTCAGAGGCGAATCAGAATGTTAAAATAGTTTTTCCCTGTAGAAATTAGTCATTTTTCCCATAATTTGGGGGGTTGTCAAGCATTTATTTCTTTTGAAAGCAGTCTGAAGGGGTAAAGAAACCTTTGGGTTGAGTTCAGCTCCTGGTGACTTGATGGACACATCCATGTAGTCTGCTTTGGCAACAGTACGGAAGTTTTTGTCACTGCATTCTTCCAGGATGTTTTTTCAACTTCCCCCTCTAGCCTACAGCAATAAGATTTCCTACTGAACTCCCATCAAAATCCAAATTTGATCTTATCCTGCATGGCTTTTTAAGATCAATCAAGGTTGGGTATGTGGTACTACCATAAGAACAAGTGTAATGGGTAGGCCACCATCTGAACCACCTTCTAGTTTAGCTCTAGTACATCTCTTGAATGTGAAGATCAAACAGAAGCTGAAGAGAGTTCAACGTTTTTCCACTCACATAATTTTAAGCAGATTTCTCCATGCTGACAGGTTGAAATTGATATGCCTATACCCAGACATATAAGAGTGATCCCAGGCAGAAATAGAGTGCATCTTGTCTTTGATACCCAGGCACAGCCATTTGGTAGTGTAACACACATGCATGAAAATAGGCATTATGTATGAAATTTGCGATTATTTCTCTGCTCTCATTGCATCTGCAGATTGCCAGCCAGCAGCCTTATTTAAGGTGACCCAATCACTACTGAGTGGGGAGCGACCAGGGAAGCACCTACTAAGCCACCATGAGGCATTCACTGTATAAAGTTGCTCAGATTTGCTCTGAACATGGCTTCCTATGTTTTAAATCCATGTCCCTCCTGGATGGTCAAGACCTCTAGGAAGGTGACATGCAGTTGGATCTATGCAGTGGTAGATGCATTCTTAAGAGAGGGTTCGGTTCTACCAGCTCTAAAGGAGGTGGTGCTCTGCCACTTCTCATGAAGCCATCACTAGATAGTTTTCATACTGTCCCCAACCTTCCCTTTTTGGTTGCACTATTTGATGTAGGCTCAGGATGGTTCATCCGTCAGTCCAGGGTTAAGTACCATCAGTATGCTGATGATACTCAATTGCAATCTGTCTTGGTGTTTTCCTGGAGGCTGGAGGGGATCCAGATGGGGAAGAAGGGGCTTCAGTTTAACCCAGACAAGACTGAGTGGCTGTGGGTCCCCCCACACGCCCCGAGGATCAGATCAGGAGATTTTCATGGCAAATAGTGTCAGGGAAGCACCTCCAATTCATCCATAATTGTTTCAGTTTTTTTTCTGAAATTTCTGTGAGAATTCTCAGAAAATCTTGGAAGCTTTCAGATCTTTCCCTGAGAAAATTTAAAGAGATCATCAAGCTTGGGAGAATTTATCCAAGTCTTCCCAATCTCAAAATTTCCTTGAAAGGGAGAAGGACCATCAACAGGAATAATTGGTTTCTAAGACTTCTATTAAGCTCAAGGCTTCATATTCAGGATGTAAATGCTAATACTTTTATCCCAGTTGGTCCAGGAAAAGGAGTTCCTGATGTCTCACATGATATTTTACTAGGGCCCTTGGGACCTCTATTTCCAGTTCTCGTCAGTGAAACTGTAAGCATGTTTGGAAAGTGTGCTACTCTTTAAATGTGAGCCTTTACAGTCCAGCAGATCCTCTGCAGGATCCTTCTGTTCTTGATGAAGTAAAAGAGAAGGTGGGCAGTGAAGGTTCTGGTGCCATGGCATGCATCAGAGTTTGGGAAGGCTGGAGCCTTATTCATCATTGCACACTATAATCTAAAAGGGAACCGTTGATCATTCCCCAGTTATACAGCCCACACTTAGCACTAAGTTCCGTATCATTTAAAACAAAGTGCAATCTGTGCATCACAAAAGGGACCATTCTGTATAACTTGTGTAAAACAAGGTACTTGAAATGCAGCCCTGTGATGCTGCTTTGAAATACAGTTCTTATTAAGTCTCTCCTTCAGAACCATTCATTTCTTCCCTTCCATTCTCCTGGCCGTTTTGTAGATCAGAAAACAAAGGAATATACAGGAACATGCACTGATCTGCTTATTATAACATTTGCAAGTTCTGGGGCACTCTGCTTTTCTTTTATGCTTTTATGAAGTTACACAAACAAAAAAGGCTTCATGGGAATAGTCATTTGAGATGCTATATAAAAGTGGATAATGCATTGCTAAAGGGTCTCTCCATTTTTTTTAAGCCCCTATTTGCATTTGAGTACAAAGAAGTTTTCCCAGAAAATGGCTGGAAGGTTTATGATCCTATTCTGGAGTATAGAAGACAGGTGAGTCTCACTATTCCAGTTCTAGCTGGCATGCCCCGCTCTATAGCAAACTATCTTATTACAAAACTGCAGGCTTGAGGAACTTCTAATAGGATGGTCAAATAAAAGATATTCCCATGTAAGTGTGTCTGGGCCAGATTAATCTAAATCACTGCATGTCACGTGGTTATCCAGGAGAAGCTGCAGCAAAGAAGCTGCATCTGCAGAATGCCCAGCACTGCAGAGGATGTGAGGCATTTCTGTGGATCGAAGAAATAAAGAGACACCTTATACATTTTCAAAGCAACCTGCTGTCTCTAAAGCAGCTGGTGATGTTCCCCCTCTCGGTTGCTAATTAAAAATCTAGATGTAAAACTGGTAGAGACAGAAATCTGCTCTGTGAAGTAATGGAGACAGTGAAATGGATTTGATTTATCCCAGTTTTGCAAATCTCTAATTTCCAGAGATTGGTATCCAGAGAGGTCCCTTCCCTTCCCTTCCCTTCCCTTCCCTTCCCTTCCCTTCCCTTCCCTTCCCTTCCCTTCCCTTCCCTTCCCTTCTTTGTGAATTAAAATCCTCTGAATGGCTTCTTTTTCCTATGTAGGGAATTCCTAATGAAAGTTGGAGAGTGACTAGAGTAAATGAGCAATATGAGCTTTGTGACACCTATCCTGCCCTTCTGGTAGTTCCAGCCAATATCCCGGATGAGGAGTTGAAGAAAGTGGCTGCGTTCCGGTCAAGGGGGCGCATACCTGTAAGTATGGCACTAGCAGTGTGACTTCTGTAGATTGGCCATCTCCAGTCTGGTGTCCTCCAGATGTGTTGGGCTGCATCCTTCACCAGGTAGATTTTTGAGAAAAAAAATAAGACCAGTAAGAATCATTTTACAATTTATGGACACCACCCACCCTAGCAATATAAGTACTTCAGATGGCAGTTGCAGTGGTTTGAATCAGAGTAGTTAAAGATCAAGCCAGAATATTCAGTTTTCTTCTTCCCTGATCCTTTCTTGCTTTCCATTCTTCTCTTCTGCCAGGTTCTGTCATGGATTCATCCAGAAAGCCAAGCCACAATCACTCGCTGCAGCCAGCCAATGGTTGGAGTGAGTGGCAAGAGGAGCAAAGAAGATGAAAAGTACCTGCAGTCTATCATGGATTCCAATGCCCAGTCCCACAAAATACTGATCTTTGATGCCAGGCCAAGCGTGAATGCGGTAGCTAACAAGGTTGGATTGTCGTATCTCTTGCAACAAGTATTTCAGCCAGTTCCCACCTTCCAGTAGATGAGGGCTTCAACTCCCAACTAGCAAAAGGCCATTCTGGCAGGGAGACCAGGAAGTTACAGTCTCTGTATTCTGGGATATGCCAAGTGGAGGACAGATAATTAGGAAGTCAACAAGCAAGCTCTCAGTATTCCAAGAACATCTTAATAACTTACGGGGTTGATGAGTTTCCCAGCAGCCAATAGTTCACAGGTAGGCAGCCTTGTCTCCTCCAGATGATTTAAACTACAACTCTCATTAGCTTTAGTCAGCCTGGCAAACCATCTGGCATTCTGGGAGTTGAACTCCAAAGCACTTGGAGGATGCCATGTTGAATCTTCTAGCTGCGGCTGAATCTAAACAAGTGGAAATGTGTCCTTGCTTGTAAAACTTCCTATTCTCAAAATGGAGTGAATGATTCACTGGTTGTTGTTCTCTGTACTGCTTTTCTGTTGTGGTTTAACACCTCAGTCGTTAGTGTGAATAATTCTTCATCCCCCGCAGTTTTACATAACAATTAGTTCGAATATTGCTAAAAGGATAACAAAATTTCTTGTGTTAACAATAGCAGCTAAAAATAGGAACTCACATTTGGAAAAAAACTTGATGGAACAGTATTGCTTTAACTTGAGGTCTGGAAGAATGTAAGATCATTAACACTTGAGCTCCAGAAAGAGTTGCCCACCATTGGGGAAACCTTACTCTTAGGAAACCGGAAGGCCCCAGTTCTGAGATAGCGCTGTTGATCTTCAGAGCAGGGAAGTTCATGGGAGGAGAAGAGTTGTAGCGCTGTGAGCTGGCTTTCCAAATTGATAAGCCCAAAGAAAAATCAGTATATTAAAAATAGCTGTAGAATGAAGTTAGCAAGAAAAAAGTGATATTCTTTTCCTTCAAAAGACAGTCTTGAAAAGGCAAGGTTTGTGGTTGTTCCTCAAAGACCAAAAGGAAGTTAACTATCATCTAATGGAGCTTCCTTGGGACGCGGTGGCGCTGCGGGTTAAACCGCTGAGCTGTCGATCGGAAGGTCGGCGGTTCGAAACCGCGCGGCGGGGTGAGCTCCTGTTGCTCGTCCCAGCTCCTGCACACCAAGCAGTTCGAAAACATGCAAATGTGAGTAGATTAATTGGTACCGCTTCGGCGGGAAGGTAACGGCGTTCCGTGAGTCATGCTGGCCACATGACCCGGAAGTGTCCTATGGACAACGCCGGCTCCAAGGCTTAGAAACGGAGATGAGCACCGCCCCCTAGAGTCGGACACGACTGGACTTTACGTCAAGGGAAACCTTTACCTTTACCCTAATGGAGCTTACTACCCTGCTTCTCCTCACATTGAAGTAACACACTCAGATAGATAGGATTCCAAAAATAGACTCTCATTTCAGTCGTAGCAGCTGTCACAGGAGACTGTGTATGGCTGTGCAGTCAGTGAAGATGAGTTTGCAGATGTGGAATCTCAGCTAGCCCAAAACAGCCCGATATTCATTGTCTTTGCAGGCTAAAGGAGGAGGCTATGAAAGTGAGGACGCTTATCAGAATGCCGAATTGGTCTTCCTGGACATCCATAATATCCATGTCATGAGAGAGTCATTGAGGAAACTAAAGGAGATTATATATCCCAACATAGAAGAAACTCACTGGCTCTCGAATTTGGAATCCACTCACTGGCTAGAGCATATCAAGGTCAGTTGATGGGTGTTCTGCATCTGTCTGTGTTAGGCCATCGAGTCCATTGGGAGTGGGGTGCCCTAGAAATGCCATAGAATAAATAAAATACATTATGATTGTGTGTTCTTCTACCGGCATGGATTCAGCAGCTCTCATGGCCACTCTTCCTACTGGTAAAGAGTTTCCACTATCCAGGAGCAGGGCCTGTGCTTCATGCTTGTTGGCTGCAATGATAGAGACTTCAGGTACTTGCTGGAATTTTTCTGTTGCAATCTTAACCTTCCTTCTAATAAATAATTGTTAATTGGAGCTCTGAGATACAGTACTTGTTCATTGAATTAACTGTTCCCAGTCTGTTAACTGACAAGAAGGAAGTCTGATATGTATTTCAGAGAGGTCTTACTTTCAAATGAAACAGGCAGTTATGGTAGTCTGATTCTTGTTCATTTTCTTACACACTTTTGGTGAAGAGAGTTAGTAGTTTGTCTCTTTTGCAAAGACAGGAGACACATGCTTATAAAAATTATTGATCTGTTGATAGTTTTTATAAGTATGACACTCACAAGTAGAGGGTTGGGCTGAGGGCATGCAGAAGGCAGAGGAGATCTTCCAGTGGATATCTGGAATGGTTTGCAGTCAATCTTAGCTAGAGTTGCCTTCTGCTGATTGTTTATTCTCTTTCAGCCTATGTTCCACCTACTGTATGTAAAATAGGAGTACTTGTAAAATACAGTGAAGGCTCATTTTACCAGATCTTGACTGGCAGAACAAATCTCTGTTCCAATTTATGTAATTATAAATCATGTAAATGACATATATTCACCCAAAGGGTGTGATTGGCATCATTTGCATGATGACATCATCACAGAAATTAGGTAAATCCCCACAATGTTCTTGTCTTTGAATCACCAGGCATTCTTGAATAATAGATACCCCCTACCCCAATTTATTTATCAAATTTATATAGCCATCCATTTCACAGATGTGTCTCTGGGCATCGTACAATAAAACAAGCAGTTAAAACAAATATAAAACAACAATTTAAACACAAATATAAATAAGACTGTGGGAGAATGGACCAGCATCTTACACACAGTCTTTTAAAACAAGGCTGCGCTATAGATTGCTGTGGACTAGGTTTTCTAGAATTCTGCTGTTCTGTTTTACAGTGGCTGATTTGTTACAATTTCTGATAACTTGATTTGTATATTTGGATTGGAGGATTTTGACATTCCCATGAACCTGAGATCTGTCCATGTTTGACCTAGATTATAGGTAGAAACTGGTGGTCCCCATGTGTTCTTGAACTGCAGTACCCAACCAGCACACTGACAGTGAAACATCTTGAGAATTGCTTCACTACATCTCTTGACTTTTTATAAACATCTGGAGATGTTCTGTTTTAGTGTCTTAAGATGGTTTAAGCTTTTTATATATGAATCTAATTGAAAATATTGTATATTAAATCCCTTTACTCAAAGTATACCAACAAGTAAAGAGAAAGTTTTCTTTATTAGAAGCTTCTTTAACAGCAATCACTGAATCTGTCCCACATGCCAGTACTTCAGCAGGAACAGTCTTTTAGTAATGTTTGCACAGGCTCCATCAAGCAAATTCATGGTATTCGCTGATTTGCTAAGGTATTTGCATTACGTAGAATGCAGGCACCTAAAAAGCTACAAGTGAAAAGCTACAGATGAACTGATTTATCTCTCCTTTGTTCTTTGTTTTCCACATGACCTATTTTTTGTCCTTTGCCTCTGTGTGACTGGTTCACTTAACCATAAAGACACTGGGTCTATTTTCTAATACAACGTATTTATGTTTTTCTAAAAAAAAAACGCTGGGACAATCCCATAAAATTGGGAGTGATAATGACCTCATGCCGCATGGTCTTTTCTAGAACAGGTTGGCAGAAGCTATGATTGTAAAACATTTTAGCTCAAACCCTTAGTCACACATTGGCTGTGCTTACACAACAATTTAACCAGGTCACTTAAAGATTTGGCAATGCATTTGCATAATCTGCAAATTTTGGTTTTAACATTATTGATTCTAATCGAAGCAAATATTGATTCTTTTTTAAAGGTGAATACATTGTGCAGTGCTGTTTGG
This sequence comes from Candoia aspera, assembly GCF_035149785.1. NCBI lineage: Eukaryota > Metazoa > Chordata > Lepidosauria > Squamata > Candoiidae > Candoia > Candoia aspera. The sequence continues at coordinate 103,827,166 of NC_086157.1, forward strand.
TACTTCATGATTCAACGTACCTTGTAAAATTAAAACATAGGTTGATGCCATAACGAGATGAAGTGTGCTGTTTAAACCCATTAATTTACAGAATTTATCGTAGCTATGGTTTCATTGGGGCTATTCCAAGGGTCGATAACCAGATTCTCCCATCCCACTCCAATGGCATGAACTAGAAGTTGCAATCAGTGAGACTAGCAGCCATGAATTACATGAAACATGGCCCAAAATATCTAAGGTTACCTTCCCTGGTTTATTTTATGAATAAATAATAAATACAAAATAATATGTATGTTAGCCTTAGGAAATAGGTTTGGATATAAGCTTTGGAATCTAGCTGAACTTTGAGAGTAGGAGGCAGTTGCCATCTTACTGAATGCATGCAACATGAAGGGGTGGAAAAACATATTGAAATATTTCGTGCTGTTTTTTCCCATACTGCTCCCATGCTCCCAATGTACTAGCTTGGGCCCCCATTTTTAATTAGCATTGTGAAGGTGACGGGTGGAGCCCACTCGCTCTGTTCCATCAAGCCTACTTCTGTTTGAGGTAAATACCACAGTCACATAATGCCTCTTTTTAACCCAGCTGATTCTCGCTGGAGCTCTTCGGATTGCCGACAAGGTGGAATCAGGGAAGACCTCGGTGGTTGTGCATTGTAGTGATGGCTGGGACCGTACCGCTCAACTCACCTCTCTTGCCATGCTCATGCTAGATGGCCATTACAGGACAATACGAGGCTTCGGGGTGCTGGTGGAGAAAGAATGGCTGAGTTTCGGGCACCGATTCCAGCTGGTGAGTTGGACGGTTTTTGTGGTAGAATGTCAAAGGATTTTGACACCCAGTTGTTTAACAATAGTAATAGCGGAAAGGAGAGGAGAATCTTTTCCGTCTTAAACCAGTTTCTAAAAAAGCCAGAGTGAGTGTTCTCCTGTGCTGTGGTTCACAGCTGGGATTTTGCTGATGATCAAAACTCTTGGGCTGAGCTTTTGTGTGTCGGCCTGTTTCTCTGATCAGAATGCTGGATCTTTTTCCTTAGCTATTTCTTTGCATTTGGCCTATTGGATGAATCTTGTAAACAAACATACGAGTAGAATGGCATACTTCGCGCTGCTGATCCTTGACTTAAGGCTGTGAATAGACACTCATAAACCAGCCTGTGGCTTGCTGACCACCACTCAGATATAACTGCGAGGGACTGGAAAAGTTCCAAAGCCTACTGTGGAAGAACAGTGTGCAATAATTTTGGTGGGATGATGTCAGGGTCTCTGACAACTGTCGAAAACCAAAAGTGATTGTTTATCATGCTAGATCAGTGTTCCTCAACCTTGGCAACCTTTAAGACGTGTGGACTTCAGTTCCCATGCTGGCTGGGGGAATTCTGGGAGTTGAAGTCCACAAGTCTTAAAGTTGCCAAGGTTGAGAAACATGGTGCTAGATTCTCACAGAGTTCTCATTAGCAAGATTCATTGAGATGAAAGAGACGGGGTTACAAGAATTCCAGCAATTTTCCATGTAGGACCAATATATCCCCACATACAGTAGGGTGACACGTTTTGATTTTCTTTCTAACAGCCTTCCTATAATCTGTTGAGGAGGTGAGCTTTTTTCCTGATAACAGGAAGGCTTGCAAGGGGCTGTTTACATAATAATCTCTTGAACCTTTATCAGTCTGGGAGCCAAGTCAGGTTATAAATAAATAACTGTGCCAAGTAAATCATGTGCTGGAAGGCTTAATACCATGCCCTGCTTTCTAAAAGTTTGGGGAAATGTGTTTACAGCTGATCAGAGCAGGAAACACTTGCAAGAAAATATATGCACCCAATTTCTTTCTTTGACACAGATGCATGTTTTTGTGTCCCCTTCTCTCCCGCATCTGAAGATCTGTAAGTGTGTCACTGTATTTCTACCCTACATTCACATTCAATGTAATGTCTTAAAATCCAGATTAAATTTCCTTGATAGCTTTAATGTGATTGGTATTGCTGTACTTCCTCTTGATGTACAGCACTGCATGAATAAGACACCAGAAGCTGCATCCTACTAGGTCAAACAACTTGTCCAGATAGCCCATTATGGACTATTTTGACTGAAGCTGCCTCCTCGCTTGCTGTATTTTGTTATCACCTGTTAACTCATCCTTTTACCTGAGCTTTGTGTAACTATTGGGTAAAAGATTTTGAGGTCATAGCAGATAGTTCAGTGAAGATGACTCTGTGTGCTACAGCTGTGAAAATGCCAAATTCCAGGCGAAGGATAACAAGGACAGAGAATGAAAATACAGAGTCAACGTTGTAATGCCCTTATTCAGATCTGTAGCACATCCACCTCTGGAGTACGATGTACAGTTCTGAGGAACACTACACAATAGCTGGAAAAAGTGCAGAAGAGGACAATCAGAATAAGCAAGGGTCTTGAATACTTTTCCCACAAGGAAAAGCTAGAATATTTGGAGCTGTAATGCAGGGGAAAAATGCTGAAGGGGGGATGTGATTCAGGAAGTTATTCATGGCATGGAGAATAAGGGCAGCATCAAGTTTTCTCATCATGCAAAACTTTAGGACAATATCCAATGAAACCAAGCTGAAGGAGATTTTAAAAAGACAAAGCATTTTTTCACACCATGCATAATTAGCTTGCAGAATCCATTAAGGGATGTGGTGATAGACACTAACATGGATAAATCTAAAAGGATAAATTGGTGGGGGTAGGTCTATCAAGAGCTATCTTGATAGAGTCAATGCCAAGACTTGATGTTGAAGATTTACGTTACTTCAGGATGGGGGTCAGCATGCCAAAAATACTAGTTGCAAGGAAACAACATGGGAGAGAGTTATGTCTTTTCTCCTTATGAGGACTTCAGGAGCATCTAGTTGGCCACTGTAAGAGACAAAATGCTGGGTGAAGATGTGCCTTGCCTAATTCCACAGTGTCTTTAAGTTCATTATGTAATTGGGCGAGGATGAAGGGTAAAATATTTTTTTCTTTTTTCCTGTTTGTTTTCTGAGTGGATTGGGAATTAAAAGGTCAAAATAGAGGCTTAAGAGATCCACAATGAGCTTTAAATGGGGGCGAGGAATGCAAATTTTCTGCTTAATTGTTCTTGAGGCTGCAAATCAGGAGTTGGGGCTCCATCTGCAGGCCTGTGAGTTGCTCGCTTTGGTTCTCTATGAGTAGGGCAATTGTCATATATCTGTGTCCCTGTGTGTGTGTGTGTGTGTGTGTGTTTCCTTTACCTTTCTCTTGCTTTATTTCAGAGAGTTGGCCATGGAGATAAGAACCATGCTGATGCTGACCGATCTCCTGTTTTCCTCCAGTTTGTTGACTGTGTCTGGCAGATGACAAGACAGGTATATTTCTGGGATAGCAAAGAACCATGGGAATAGTATTCCTTCCTTTTTGTTGTTGAGCCAATATAAAGTAAATTTGTCATTGTTTATGTGTAGCAAGGGCCAATAGGCTGCAGTTCTATAAAAACACTTCAGTGGCAGTAAGCCTGTTCAACTCAGTGGGGCTTAGTGCTGAACATTTTCTCCATTTGTATAATAACCCCCTTCCTAGTTACATACACCCCATGCCTTGAGTGTTAATCTGTCATTCTGAGACAAACAACAGAGGGCTGCTTTTGATATTACAACATTTTTGGCTATCCCAAATGGCATTCCTTGGATTGGAAATCTCCAAGCCAAAGGTTGCATGAAGATCCTGCACTTGTTCCTTGCAGATTTTGCCCTGCTTTGTAAACCGCCTTCCCTGTGGAGGTACTGGCCCTCCCCACTGCAGCAGGTGCCCTCAAAAACTTGAGAGAACACAGATCCCAAATGTGGGGCAAAAAAGGTTCTCTCTCACTGGACTAAAATAACCTTATAGTTTAACACAACAAGGCATTCCTTGCCTTGTAGAAACACTGGAACTTGAATTTGTCTGACCAATATCCACATAGCTCCATATGGTCTGCACTAGAGGCAGACTGGTATCGCAGTGGCAACCGTGGTTTGTTTATTTATTTATTTCCTCCAAGAGCAGCATATTCAAATGTGCCACGGTCAACATTTGTTGGTGGTAATGATGGTTGTTATACTTTTATCTCTGGGATTGTTGGTGCTTTACATTGTTGTTAGCCACCCAGCGTCATATGCTGAGATGGGTGTCCACATGAGTCCTTTAAATAATGGAGAAACATTTTCATCTTGTTGTGAGGGATGGATCAGTGGCAAAATGGGTGTCTTAAGCTTTACAAGAGAGTTAAGGTACCTTGCCAGTCTCTTTATCTACTCCAAAACGAGAAGAATTGTATGGAGTAAAATGGAGGCTTACAGTGAAAACAGATTCACTCCACAAATCCGCCCAAAACCCACATAAAGGTTGACCAGTTTTCTTCTCCCCGTCACCCCAGGGGCAACTTTAAGATGTATAGACTTCAACTCCCAGAATTCCCCAGCCAGCAACTCCAGTTCTGGGAGCTGAAGTCCACACATCTTAAAATTGCCAAGGTTGAGAAACACTGATCTAAAGGCTGCTGAGGAGATCCTGAGATACCAAATGGGGGCTACAGCTATCCCAGTTATAGTCTTCACTCATCAGCAGCAAGTCTTTGGGGTTTTAATCCCAATTCTCTGCCAGCCCTTCCTATAGAAATTCTCTGCTACAGTATGTCAAAATCTGCCTATAGTTCTGGGGACAGCCTTCCTTCCATTTCTGGCTGTCATTCCACAGTTTTTGATGGCATATATAAAATAGTCATTTCTTATTTTTGGAAGGCAGTTGTATCCTTTCCAAAAAGATGCAGAAAGGAATGCAGACAGTAACACCATTTTTTGCACCAAGTTTTAGAAATGGGATAATCTCTTTTACAGTACTACCATACAGGTAGTCCTCGCTTAATGATCATTCACTTAACGATGGTCTGAAATTAAGACGGCCTTGGAAAAAGTGCTTTATGACTTGTACTTGTGACCGTCGCAAACTGTTCCCCCCCAGGTCACATGATTGCAATTTGTGACCTTTTTCGCCGGTTTCTGGCAAAAAATGTCCACTGGGGAAGCTGGATTCGCTTAACAACCATGGTGACCATCATAAAAATGGTCATAAAATCAGGTCCAGTCACATGGTGACTCACTTAACAACTGCAGCACTTAACAACCAATTTTCCAATCCTTATTGTGGTCGTTAAATGAGGACTACCTAGACAACACACATTCTCCAATATAATTTTCTTGCAGGAAAACGTTCTCTCAAGTGCCATGTGGGAAATATCCAGTACCTATTGCAATGCTTGTCCCTTTTTTCCCCTCAAGTTTCCCACAGCTTTTGAATTCAATGAGTTCTTGCTCCTCACCATCCTTGACCATCTCTATAGCTGTCTCTTTGGGACATTCCTGTGTAACAGTGAACAGCAGAGAGTGAAAGAGGTAAACTATCTCAACGCTTCTTTTTTGAAAAAAAAAAATACTTCCCCCTACTCTTTTGTGAATAATTTTGAAATGGAATAACATGCTAAGAATACCGAAGAATATTGCCAGTTACACTTGTTCCTTTGTGGTTTTTATTTATCCTTTAGAAGATGTCATAGCAGGGGGAGAAAGCCACAAGGGAAAGAAATGGTCAATAATCAGTAAAGCTACCAACCCTTCCTATCTAAACGTAGCATAGATTGTAACTATTTTATTTAATGCATTTGTACATATATCCTCTTCCAGGATTGTAGGTTGGACTGAAAGGCAAGTAAATCCTGGAAGAAAGCAGTGGAAAATCACTCCTGTATTGTCTCCAGTTGTGGCTAGCCCCAAATCACTCACTGGGCTTCCTAGCCAAGTCTGAATTTGAAGCTGGGATTTCAAATGATGGATTTCCCAGCATTGCAATAGTTCACCTAATTGGCAGTCAAATATTCTGTTTCCCTAAAGCACTGAGATCCCAGGGATCAGCAGTGTCCACAAGAGGGGGAGGTGAAAACAGGCAAGATGGTGGGTGTGGCATTGCACTCTTGCCTGCTTGACTCCTCCCTGGAGATGCCACTGCCTGGGGTGCAAACTGATGTTCAGCTTGCAGTTCTGCTCATGGTTATGAGACTAGAACAGGGATGTACAGATATTGCTGTTTCCAGGGCTAGTCTGGAGGGCTTCTGCCGCTGGGTGAGATCATCCATCACCACGGGATGAGGTATCATCAATATGCTGATGATACCCAATTATACATCTTCATCCCAGGTGAAGTAAGCGATGCTGTGACCTCCCTCTCTCAGCGCCTGGGGGCTGTGGGGGCCTGGACGGGGAACAACAGGCTTCGGCTGAACTCTGGTAAAACGGAGTGGCTGTGGATGAATGGCTCCTCGGGATCTTGGAAATTGTCATCTTTGGTTCTGGATGGGGTTGCACTGCCCCAGACAGACCCAGTGCATAACTTGGAAGTCCTCCTGGACTCATGGCTCCTGCTTGAAGAGCAGGTGGAAGCCATGGCCAGGAGGGCCTTGGCGCAGCTTTGTGTTGTGCACTAGTTATGCCCTTTCCTGGACCAAGAGGCTCTTCGAATGGTCACTCATGCCCTCGTCATCTCCCGTATAGACTACTATAATGCGCTCTACTTGGGGCTACCCTTGAAGAATATCCAGAAGCTTCAACTGGTCCAGAATGCAGCCATGTGGGCAATTCTAGGTGCCCCAAAGTTGGCACATAAAAAAATCTTGGCTGCGCGAGCTGCACTGGGTCCCAGTTTGCTTCCGGGTCCAATTCAAGGTGTTGGCTATCACCTTTAAAGCCCTACATGGCATGGGGCCAGGCTACCTGAGGGACTGCCTCTTCCCCGTTACATTGACCCGTCCACCCGATCATGCAGAGGGGGCATGTTGCGGACCCCGTCGGTAAGAGAATTCCGTTTGGCAAGGTCCAGGAAACGAGACTTCTCTGCAGTAGCTCCCACCCTCTGGAACATCCTCCGGAGGTGAGACAAGCCCTCTTGCTCCTGGACTTCCGTAAAAAACTAAATACCTGGTTCTGCTAGCATGCCTGAAGCGGGAAGGGGAATAGTCATTCCTGGGGAAGGCTAGTACCTTAGAACGGCCCTTACACTCATGGACTGATAAAGAATCTTCAGCCATCTTGATTTTATCACATTTTATACGCTTAGTGTTTGTTTTTATTATTTATAATTGTATTGAATTTTAAACTTTGTCTTACTGTAAACCGCCCAGCTTGGCTGACTTCAAAAAGGGCTGGAATGATTCATGGAGGCCATGGGGATCAGTGGCTATTAGCCTTGATGGCAGTGGGACAGTTTCATCCTTACTGTGAATCATCAGACATACATAGCCAGATCTTATTCTATGGGAATTGAACTCATGGACCATGGCACTTTAGATTACTATATACAGTGCATTAGCTTTAGGAGTTATCAAGGTCCTGGTGCTCAGTGGTATGGCAGGAAAGGATACATGGCATCTATCCAAATGGTATATACAGTCTGTCTTCCCTTAAGCTCCCAGAGACCAAAAGATACAGATGTTGCATTATGTCATTCCCCCCTGTATGAAGTTTTCATAAAGCCATGTTCTAGAACTTTCTCAGGACCAAGCAATTTAAGCCCATTTCTGCAAACTGGGCACAGCAGTTTCCCAGCATTGCTGTCCTTCATTTCAGATGGACTCAGGCTGTAGCTTTAAGGTGGATTGGGTTCCTGTATCAGAATAATCAGCGACTGTGCAACAGTGGTTAAAGCAGGCTTCCTCAGCCTGGCCTCTTCCAGATGTGTTTAACTACAGTATTCTGGCTGGATAGTTTGGAGGTTGTATTCCTATATATTTGGAAGGTCTCAGGGTAGAGAAGGCTCGGTTAGAATGTAGGACCAGCATTGGTGGAATCCTGGGTCAGATCTCCAGTTATTATAAACCTTCTCTGGGTGACTTTGGGGACTTCCTTCTCTCTCAGTCTGATCAACCTCATAGAGTTTTTGGGGGAACAAGCTTACAGTCCTGCAGGAAAAATGAGATGTAAATAGACACATGAAAGTGTGTGACTCCATTACATCCTGTTTCTCCATTACCTGCAAACTAAACAAAAATGAAAATGTGCATTTCCATGTTCTAGAACAGGAACTGGTTCCTCTAGCTTAGTATTCTCTGCGCTGAATGACTGCAACTTTCCAAAGTTTTAAGAGACTTTCCCAGCCTTTCTTAATGAGACTAGAGGTTAGACATGAGATCTCTTGCATGAAAAGCAGAGGTTCTTCTGCTGAATTATATGCAAAGGTCTGAATGTCTGATGCATCCACAAGTCTTGCCAGGGAGGTCCAGGCCATTCCATGTCAAGGATAAGTGCAGATTTGGCCCTCTTTTTTACTTACCTCTCAGTCGTAACACTTTCCTTTAGATACAACCATTTATTTATGTGGCCACAAGATCATGGATCCTTCAGAAAGAGAATCGTAAGGAGTGCCTCGATCTGCTACCAGCATTGGGCAGCCCTGAACCTTGTCTTATTCTGTGTGCTCTCAGTCCTGCCTTTGAATTTGCATTGACTCACCCTAGGTCTTGTTTCTTGGTCATTGTAGATGCTCCCATTCAGGCCACCTCATGAACAGTTCCCAAGTTATTCAGTTCCGTTTTTTCTCCAGTTTTTCCCATAAATCAATTACCATCCCACGCTGTGTTGCTTGGGTCGCTTCTTCCTTTGTTGTTGTTGTTGTTATTGATAGATCCTTTGAATTTCTAAAACTTTTGGGGTTCTCCCCAAGGTAGCTCCCTCTTGTGCATGAAAAGGGCTGTTTTGACTACCTAAGCTCAAGCATTCATACACTGAACCTTGGGAATAAAATGAATACAGTAGTATGATGATAGATCTGCCTCTATCTTGATATTTCTTAAGTTTCAAGTTTGTCAGACATAGTATACAAAGGGATGGAGCTTTAACTTATATTTAACCAGTAAAACTTGCTTGCTGGATTTAATCCATTTCTGTCCTTTCTGGTGCAGAAGGATGGATTAGGCTTTTCTGGAGAGTTACTGTAGAGTTCTGGAGTTTCAGATTCCAGACAAGTGCACCACAAGTGCAACATGTAGAAATGTGGCGTTCTTCCTCCACCTTTCCCCTCATCTCGTTACTCTTTCCAGGGCCTTTCACAAAAGACAGTATCGCTGTGGTCCTATATCAACAGTCAGGTTGAAGACTTCACCAACCCTTTGTATGCCAGCTATACCAACCATGTTTTGTATCCTGTGGCTAGCATGCGTCACTTAGAGCTTTGGGTAGGATACTACATCCGGTGGAATCCTCGAATGAAACCACAGGTAAACTGATTCATTGGGAGGAGAAAGGGGACTTGGGTCGAAATCAGATATTTCTAAGCATTGCAATTACCGTCAGTGGACTTTCTGGGGCTTGCAATGTTAGAAGACGTTCATTCTATGATGACCGCATGGCCACGAGGATAAATGTGCCTTCTCCTCACATTGGGCTCTGACTGGTCCAAAATCCAACCATCTTTGAAATTATATGTGTGAGTGTTATTCCAGGGGGGTGGCTCTGTAGTTGGGCCCAATACAGCTTTTACAGGAGAATTTGGGTATTGAAAAAGGCTCTGGAACTCTGCTAGGTCATGGGGGGGAAAAAAAAAACCTACGTTGTTATTCATCCTCTGTCCCAAGACTTTGCACAATGTTTTTTGTTTTGCTATTAGGAACCAGTCCACAATCGCTACAAAGAACTCCTAGCAAAACGAGCAGAACTTCAGAAAAAAGTGGATGAGCTCCAGCGAGAAATCACCAACCGCTCCACTTCCTCCTCTGAGAGGACCAGTTCCCCTGCGCAGTGTGTTACCCCAGTCCAGACGATTGTATGACATCATGCATGCCGGTCTTCCAAAACCTGATGCTCTTCCCAATGTCTTGATGCATCCCCTGGCTGGTTTTGATGGGAGTTGTAATCCAACACAGTGGGAAAGCAACAGATTGAGAAAGGCTGGAGCAGACTCTTTGCTGATGATCCCTTTTCTAGGAAAGATACTGAAATGATTAGAAACACTTGTCTTGAGTCTAGACACTGTATTTATTATATTATATTTCTCCAGGGTATTTTATTACAGCTGTAACACTATAAGAGGTGAAAACTTTTTTTTAAAAAGACCTCTTATATAATTAATTTTCTTGTGGGCTAATTACAAGGAAACTAGCTGCATGGCATCTCAAGACATAACTATAGGACTTATTCATGAGCTCAAGGTCTTTACAATTGGTTTTTGCTGTGGAGTAATGCACTTATACTGGGTGCGTACTTATTTCAAACCTAGCCACCTCCAGAGAGCCTCATAGGGACTCCTGATGCACATGGTGGACCTTGCTTATCTCCCATTTTATCTTTGCCCACTTAAAAACTGCTCCACAAAACAGAGGGATTTGCAAGTGGAATGCAAATAATCACAGTGAGTTGCATGCTAGAAATGAAGAACATTAAGAAATTGCAATTGTGCATATGAGAATTTATGCATTCTTGGCTTCTGACACTTACCAATGATAGGCTTTTTTGTGGTCTCTCAGATTTATACAAATATTACTTCTAAAAGGAGCAAAAGCAAACTCAAAACTTCTGAGGTTAACTGCTTTATACAGGGATGAGGAAACAGATCTGTCATGCATGTATGTTTCTAGCGGTCTTCATGTAAAGAAAGCAGCCTATAGGGCAGTTTTTCCCAAATTGGGGCCCTCCAGATATGGAGCACTCCTGGGAATCTTAGTAGATTCAACATCTGGAGAATGTTTGGTTGAGGAAAGGCCACTGCTAAAGATGTTGGCAATTGAAGCTATATATCTAGCCAGCACTTAGGTTGGGGAAAGGTAACTTAGGGGCCATCCATGGGAGTAGGCCAAATGTACACTTTCTACTTCTGGATGCTGTGACTTGTAAATCAGGGAGTTAAACTATATACCATGGTTAGCAAATCAAGTGATGGTCTCGTTCATGCAGTGCTGTCAAAAGGTGGACACAAATGATCTAGTTTGTTCAGTTTTGCTTTAGCTATTCTGGTTTGTAAATCATGGTTTATGATTTAGCATGTTCCATGAACACACCAAGAGATTGAATAGATTTAATTACTTTGCATTTAAAAACTTATTGGATCCCTGGCATCTCCAGGTGAGTCTCAGAATGACAGTCTTCAAGACCATTGCTGATCAGAGAAGGAAACAGCGTTTGGCTGGATGAGCCAGTAGTTTTCTCTGCTAAAGGCAGCTCTTCCTACACCTTCAGTAGGCTAATTTTCACAAGAGGATGGAAAGATGGGTTACAGCAGCCATCCCTAGATGTGTTGAAGTGCAGCTCCCAGAATTCTCAAGCAGGATGCTCAAAGGGAATGCTGGGAATTATAATCCCACTACATATGGAGGGTGCCATGCAAGGCAAGTCTAATTTATAGCTCTAGCGTCACCCTTGCTTCTGACTTCCTTCCAAGTTGTATTCCCGCAACTTGACTTTTACTGTTCTGCTTTTTGGCTAAGATCATCTATGGTATCTATACTACAACTCCCGGCAGTCTCAGCCAGCATTGCCAACAGCCAGGATTTATTAGGTGTGTAGCCCAAGCATCCAGTGTGTTTTCCAACTGCTTTGTAAAGCTTTTGTATATCAAACTGGACTTTAACATTAGCTCCCTCAAGATACAGGCCTTAGCAGACAATTACAAGGACGTGCCAATCTTACAAAGGACAGTGTAACTTCCCTTTTTGTCAAAGTGCGCAATTCTGTTTTTGTGAAGTCATGATGGGGTGGGACAGGACTGAGCTGTGTCTGGTAGACACGCAACAAAATGGGATGGTAACAGCAGACTGTGAAACTTCAGATTGCAGATGGGGAGAACTGTTTTTGTAAGGACAAGTAATATGTCTAGTATTCCAGGAAGATTCAGACAGAATCCTCACAGTTGTAATCGATGGTGGTTCAATCTATTCTAGCATTTCCACCAAGATAGAGCAAATCCTTTCCTACAACCCCTTGACTGTATTAACTTGCCTCAGATGATGGCTTTCCTACGTTGTCTTAAACATGATTATTGATCATGTGTTGCCTTGAGAAAAGATACATTATAAACTGAAGAGTACAGTGCCATTTTCTTGCTTGTTGGCATATTTCACCTGTTTATGACAAAACGGTACTGAGCATTTAAGAGCATGTTTCCACAGAACTCAAAAAGCATCATCCATAACTGTGTATCTAAACTCTAATAGTGGTACACTGACAGATGCAGACTTTTGTTTACATCACACTCTTAAGTTGGGACCCCTGGCACTCTTCCCACCAAGAGAGCAACTGGATCCTACCCACAGATTTAAGGGATCCCAGTACAAGCAGATTCAACTTAAGTATCAGATGCTTCCATTTATGATTGCTTAACAGCAGCAGTCACTTGTGTTATTCACACCAGGTCCTATGGCCTCTGCTAATAACAAAATGCCCAACCATGCTGACAGTTCAGTGAGAGACACAGATGGTCTGTTGGGGCACCTGAGACCAGCAGGCTCCCTTGGGGTCACCAAGAAGATCACCTGGCACAGGAATGTTCTGTCAGCTGTCCAGCCTTTGAAGCCAGCCTCCTGGCCTAGTGACATTCAGATGTTGGTGAGGGAGGAACCTTCTACAGCTCAGCTGCAGAAATGAAGGCAAATGAATGGCTATGCCTTGCACAAAGCAGTCTGTAGTGAAAGTCTAATGGGTTTAATTTGTCATGGTTTTAGAAAGTTCAGAGTTCATTCTTAATTACCAAGAATTATTTAGATGAGGAATAAGTGCCATAATATATTATCTGGAGTGCTAGGAAGCAGCCCCCCTATGAAGACTGGGAAGGGGTGGCAAAGACAGTCCATTCATAAAGATTTGACGACTGTGTTCTGATGTCCTTTTAAACTGTTTATCCTATATTGCACAAAAAGAGTCCTCTATACAGACAAGTCAGTAAGCAAAACAAGCTGTCTATCTCTGAAGAGGAATGCAGAATAACTCTTGACAATTTACAGGTAGAAGTCATACTTCTGGTGCAGACTGTGAGCATGTTACCTAACAACATGCAGCCCATCTGTAAAGGGAGCCAGAGTGGTTTGATAAATGAGACAGACCTAGTAATGTCCAGTTTATTAATAGCACATAGCATTTTTCATCAGATAAAGAACATTTTTTTAAAAAACGACTTCAGATTCAGTCTTGCAAAATAGCTTTGTAGAGATTGGCCAACCAGCTTGCTTTGCAATTGAGAATGCATGGCAAAGTATGCCAATGGCAGAAGCCAGCTAGCAAAAAAAGCTTCCCTGATTTGGGGCACTCTAGTTCTGACTACAATTCTCACACTAGCATGACTGATAGGAATGGGATTTGTAGTCCAAGACATCTAAAGATGTGCAGGGGACACATCAGAGGCCTTCTGTATAAAAGTTGGAGGGGGGAGCATCTGCTAACAGCAGAACTGTTGAGATTTTTCACATCAACCTCCTACTTAAAGCAATTTCAACAGATCCAAGTGCAATTTGACTAAAGCAGGAAGAATAATCACACAAGTGATGCATCCTTATGACAACTCTGTATTCCACTCATGGTTTAGAGGCAGAGTAAACATGTTTATGATCCTATTTGTGTATTTGGAACAGAAGCACCAGTGATTTTCATGACATAAAAGTGTTCCTTTACCAAACTGATGCCTTTCAGGCCACCCCGGTCAAAGCACGGTGCATGCCCACTATTATCTGATTCCTTCTGTCAGATAGTTTGTATTTATGTATCTACGTATGTACTGTGACTAGGGCTGTGCAAGTTTTGAAAATGATGTGGAAACAGTGCTCCAGGCCTCAGACTCTCCTCTGCTGGTCATTAAAACAGCCCAACTTTTTTTTTTTTAGCTCTTCTATGAATGTGGAAAGAACATACCGCTACTTTGGGGACCCCAGCCTTTGATGGGATTCTTAAAGTAGTGGCATTATTTTTTCAGGATTGCATGGAAGCCCAAGGAAGCAGAGTGGCTGCAATAGACAGCAACACTTCTTCCAATCAGCTTTGAAGCATCCATGCATCTAATGCAGGCCATTTATAGCTTCTCCTTTTATTGCAGCACTGAGCACAGTCAGGGCATCGACCCCAAAGTCATCACCCTCCAGTTTGCTAATTTTCAGACTAGACCCCTCATACTTTGCTTCAAGCCCAAGCAAAGGGTGATTCTAGTTCCTTCTACTCCATCTTTTTGCAAAAGAGAGCAAGAGACAACTAGACTGGAGTGGCTGACTGGGCATAGGTCCTTTTCTGCTTTGGCAGGAGATGGAAAGAGGCTGGGCCCACCAGCCAGTTTGCCAGGCATCCATTCTCATTACAGCCAGTAATCTGTCACCAAGGCAAAAATGTCAACTAATGATACAACCTGCTTTGTGCATGGATTACACAGATCAGTTCCTGAAGTCCAGCAGTCCATGTTAAGTGGGAGATCAAAGAGCACTGGTTTTCCCAGCTAATTTATTCCATTAGCACATTGCCTTTATTGCAGTCCAATCAAACCTCAAAAAGCACAGGACATTTTGAGTTATTACTACAGTCTAATCATCAGAAAGCCTTTACATTATTAATATAATAAATAATATTGTTGAATGTACATTAAAACTGCCTAGTACCAGAACCACCACCAGATCTTCTAGTCTAGGGAATAATCGTTTTTAAAAAGCTGCCTGCCAGTATTAAACAGCATGATCTAAGGCACTATTTATTTTGGAAAAAAAAACACACACATACTGATCTCATGCTTTTCAGCAAAACAGTAGAAGTGAGATAAAATCAACCTGGCAATTCAGTTTTATTCTGAAACCACATCACTTAGATTCCATGGCTAAAATGGATGTGGAGGTTGGTTGGTTTAAAAAAAATCATGGTGTTTAATTGAATGTCAAAGAAAATCCTCTTCTTACCTCTGTGCCCAATTTTCATCTTTCAAAACAGGCACCTTGCTCAAACATCGAGGCATGAGTGGCGATACAGAGTTCTCCATGCTGAGAAGAAGGAGCTATTTCTTTTTAAAGAAAAAGCTGCTTTATGATAAAAGGATCTTGAAAGAGTCAAAAGGGGCACCGTCCTTAATTCCATTGTTCCATTCAAAGGCCCTGTGTGTTTATAAAGCCAAGTGAGAGCGCTGCAAAAAATTGACACTGATGCTTTTCCCACATCACTTTCAACTCTCCAGGAGATGAAATTAAACAAACAAAAAAACCACACACACACACACCCTACCGTCTCGACTACAGTTAATTGTCAGAAGCAGAACTGTAGGGCAAGGATTACTTTTCAAAGCAATATAGCCATCGCTGGTACCAACATGGGGTTTAGCAATACAGCAATAAGGCGCCTACCTTTCTTCCCTTTCTGCCCATCCCCAGTTCCCCTCATGATGGCAATACGATCAGGCATACAGGTGGAATAGGAGAACCCTTTGTTTAGAAGGTGCCACTATAATACTGTCTTTCAGCCAGCACGGCGGCTGGTTGGCTGCAGCCAGAATGAAAAGGAAAAAGGTGCAAACCCCCACAGGGGAAGACTCTTCAGCAGTCCCAATTGATGTCATCTTTCTGAAGGGAGGACTGTATACATTGCATCTCTCTCAGCAGCTGGAGGCTCTTCTTCCCCTGCTCACCCGGTTTTCTCTTCAGACTGGCCTCTTTCACTTTGCCAGGCACCATCTTCTCTTCGTCCCCTTTGCAGGGATCCCGAGAGCAGCGCTGCTTGGTCTTGCTGGCCTCCTTCAGCTTCTCCAGCTGCACAGCCACACAAACATAAAAAGAAAGAATCGGGCATTTAAAACTAACTTCTCGTAACTTCAGGGTGTGCCCCCATTCTGAAAGTGCCCCGCTCCAGCAATTGCTTTAACCCGTTTTAGATGTTTCTTTTGGTTGTGATGCTCAGACGGTGCTTCATTATTACAAGTGGTCTCTCCCTCCCTCTTTCTCTGTCGTCAGTCAGTCACAGATCACTTAAATTTCTTTCTCGCTCATCACACACTAGATAGCAGGGGAACATCCAGTAATGTTCAGGTCTTTAATTATATTTAAAGGTATGTGACTCTCAAATAAATAAACTTTCATTCATTCATTCTGCACATTCTTTTGGGCATGCTACACTGGAGTCTCCTTTGTTTCAGAGGCAAGGCTACTTCTTCCAACTGCAATTCTGCTTTGTGGGCACCTGTTAATGAACGCAGCACACTATTTCCTTGTTTAAAGCATGGTGTGGTTCCTACACTGACGCACAGTGCTTTGACTGTGCTTAAGTTGACTGGCTGTCGATGCAGCATCCCAGGAGTTGCAATTAATCCTTCAATAAATTCATAGCTTTTCTCTTCTCTCCATTTCTGCTTTTTGTAATGTCAAAACTCCATTTCTACTCTTTTTGTAATGTCAAAACTGAGCAGAAATACAGTTTAAAAGATGGCGCAGCTGCACAGCTACGTACCCATACGGTAAAAAACAGCGCTGACAGAAGGAAACAAGCGTTTCTCCACTGCTTGAGGAAAAGGGAGATGGGGGAAAACATTGCAGTACTGATCCTACAGCTTTGAAACCACTCTCGTGAGTAATATTGCCAAATGCCAACCAATCAGAACTTCCCGAACTAACTGAAAAACCAATGATACAAGTAGATTTAAAATGATAAAAGGAAGAAAATGGAACCCAGAGGGAGAAATAAGGTCAAGCTAAGGAGTGCGTCAAAAGGGACGCGGTGGCGCTGCGGGTTAAACCGCTGAGCTGCCGATCAGAAGGTCGGCGGTTCGAAACCGCGCGGCGGGGTGAGCTCCCGTTGCTCGTCCCAGCTCCTGCTCACCTAGCAGTTCAAAAACATGCAAATATGAGTAGATCAATAGGTACTGCTTTGGCGGGAAGGTAACGGCGTTCCGTGTCGTCATGCTGGCCACATGACCCGGAAGTGTCTACGGACAACGCCGGCTCTTCGGCTTTGAAACGGAGATGAGCACCGCCCCCTAGGGTCGGACACGACTGGACTTTACGTCAAGGGACTTTACCTTTACCTTAAGGAGTGTGTCATATGGTTCATGAGTAAATCAGACATTACAGTGCTGGCACTGTGGGCTGGTCTCTGCTTTAAGAGAAAATATTCAAGGCTGACCCTACAGGTATCATTAGAAATTTCTCATAGTTGGGGGTGGGAGGAGAAATATATACAGTACTGAATGAAGGATAAGCAGGTTAAATTAAGCCTATCATGGATTTGGCTTCTGGTTCCCAGAAATGCTTCTGTCTTTGGAGAGAAGGTGTCGAGCAGCAAATAATGGGTATTGATTTGCAGAGAGAGAATACTAAGAGTTTCCCTTGCTTTCAGAAAGGGGACTTAGGTAAACCTTGTGTCCCAGCCAAATGTCTCTATATCTTCCTTCTGCAAAATAACCTATCGTAAAGATCTTTACCTTAGCATATTTTAATATGCCACCTTCAGCCTTATTGGATGTACTCGCTTTACAGGGCAGCTTTTTTCTTGCCATTTGGAAGTCGCTGAAACTATAGCTCATGTGTTGCTGTATTGCCAATTTTTTCCTGAAATTCACCACCTGCATTTAATTCCTAAGTAAATTCTCTGCCAAACCAGACAAACTTTATATCTCATTTCTTTAGGCAGGCTGTAATGATGATGTCACTTTTAAAGCTGCAAATTCTGTCTCAGAGCTTGTTTCGATGTAAAGCAGATAGTGAAACAAGGCAACTGTTATTCAACCTGACCAGATGGAATAATAACAATAAAGGATGTCATTTGGCAACTCTATCTAAATTGTTATATCATTTTATATACTCTACTTTATGTATTTTTACACCTTTGCAAGGTAGTTTTATAATGCAATTATTAGCCTTAAGTATCTAACCTTTTAGCACTTTCCATTTTATTTTATTTTATTTTGTTTCATTTCATTTCACCTTATTTTCTTCTTAACTTAATTAGAAATTGTTATGCAATTCCATTTGTGCTCTGCAATTTATGTTATACAGCTGTATACTTTTCTGGTTAGTACCTATAATAAAGATACTCTGTTCAGTGATTTCTTTTCTTTTGGGGGTGGGGTGTGCCTTCAAGTCAGTTTTGACTCCTGGCAACTGTCTGGATTTGTCCCTGCAGTTTTCTTGGCAAGGTGTTTTGAAAATTGCCTCCTTCCTAGGGCTGAGAGAGAGTGACTGGCCCAAGGTCACCCAGCCTAAGGTGGGACTAGAACTCACCGTCTCCTGGTTTCTAGCCTGATGCTTTAACTGCTACACCAAACTGGCTCTCCAATGATTTCATAGGGGCCTGAAAGCAGTCTTCAGGATGACTCACCCGTGCCCGATGCCTCTGGATTTTATTGATTTGTTCAGCCTTGGCCTCCATCCTTTTCACAAGCACTTCCAACTCCCTCTCCAAATCTCCCCTTAAGGCAATTGTTGAAGCTTCATGGATGAATTTTGCTAAACGCTGGTGTTCACTTATAGGCAAAACAAACAAAACAAAAGCTAAAAAAAAGCTGATTATTAATTTATTTAATACATATATTTCAGACCCACTTTGCTAATAGGAACAATTTTTTTCCCCCGCAAAGCAATCCCAGTATTGTCTTGGCGTACTTAAATGTCAGAAGAATCCAGCATTTTCAGAAGAGATTAGCAAATAAGGAATAGGATCTACTGCTTCTTTTTCCACCTAATCCAACTTGATCACCTTGTAGTAGTTCCCAACGCTAAAACCTCCAAGAAGCTTCCCTGGAAGCTGGCATAAAGGGAAATTTGGCATGGGTTTCTCCTTCCAGAACTGAAGTGCCAACTCTGATTTCGAAGCAAGGAAACAGAACAATCCTATGGTCTCTGAGATGCTCTGCCAATTCCAGTAAAGTTATGACATCATCAGCCACATCCCTTGCCACTGCCAGACAAAATGCAAGGACAAAGTACAGCCACCAGGCCAAAAAAAGTTGGATGTTTTCCAGGATTTTTTAAAATCATTGTCTACTTTGAATTAAATCAGGTAAAGCTTGTAACATCACTCAAAGCAGGTTTTTTAACATATGTAACTACCAAATATTACAACCAGGAGGAAGTCCCATTAAATTCAGTGATAGTACCCGGCCCATCTTGATATAACTCAAAAGTTTACAGGGTCAGGTTAGTACTTGGAAGACCTCCAGGGAACACTAGAGCTGTATGCTAGGCTGGGAAGTAAAAAAAAAATCCTGGGAAAAACCACTTCTTTACTGAATGAATGAACGAATGAACATAGTCAAAGACTAGCAACATTAAAATAAACCATACTAAAAACAGAGGCAATTCTAAGCAGCACTATAATGTCAAGATCAAAGTCAACTGGATTGACTTTGCAACCAGATTAAAAAAAATGTTATAAAGGAGCTCTACATGCTGCAACACATAATTTGGCCACATCGTGCATGATCTTTGAGGGTCTACCTAGTAACAGAAGGAAGGCACAGAAGTTGTCTGGATGATCTGGACAATTTGATCCAATGGGTAGAGTAATCTTACTTCATGTATCCCTTTAAAACTTGTAGCATAGTCTGACAGGGCCCAAAGTTTCAAGTGCTGCTGAAGTACTTGGAACAAATCCATTCCTTCTACAAAACTTTATGAAATGGACCTTCCCACAAGGCAGATGACAGTACATTAAAGTGACTGTCCCTAGACAATTCCAAATACGTCAGATAATTGGCTAGCTCCACATTAATATCCAGACTCCAGTATCTCAGACCCCTGAAAGCTAGACTGGGATCATGCATTTCTTCATGCAAACTCATTGCTTTGGAGTCTTGCTGTCTTGTTCATATTGCATGGATAGCAAGAGCTTTGATGAAAGGCCATTATGTTTCACACTGCTGCCAAGAAAAGCAACACGGATAGCTTGACTTGAAGGGAGACTTCAAGAATAACCAAGACTAAAATCAAAATAAATTCATCTAATTAAAAAAATAATCCATCATTTTTCTCTTCTCTATTTTTTTCCCCCAAATCCTGGAAGGAACATGGGAGACAATACCAAAGGTTGGGAGAGGAACACAGGGAGGCACTGTCTCATACCAATGTTTGGAACTGATAGAACAGTGTTTCTCAACCTCAGCAACTTTAAGATGTGTGGACTTCAACGCCCAGAATTCCCCAGCCAGCCACACTCATGCTAGCTGGGGAATTCTGGGAGTTGCAGTCCACACATCTTAAAGTTGCTGAGGTTGAGAAACACTGTGATAGAAGATATCTTATATTTTGACCTTCTGCCTTAAGGAGTTTGGAAGTCTTGTATTATGATCAGTGAATACAACATAAATGGAGGCTCTTTTGCAGTGGGGAAAACTTGTTTTCCTGTCTCGCAATGACCGTTCACACCATATGCTCTTCCTTCTTTGGAGCATCAATTTCAGGTTTTCTGTCTCTCCCCTTTCCCCAGCTTCCTACATCCTGACTGAAGAGAAAATGTGTACATTTAGAATATGTTTTCAGCAAGGAGATACAAATTTCACCCATACATTTCTGACTGAGGGCCCATGACACTGCATGATAGAGAGCTGGCTACATGGACGGAGAGGAGGAGCATGCAAAATCAGAATTGCAAACATGAAGTTACATGAAACATCCTCTTTCGAGTACAGTTTTAAGTGTTTCAGGTAAGAGTTTCAAATTTGGAACACCTCCCAAATGCCTGAAACAGCCAATTTCTCACTCGTAGCAGCAGTTTCACATTCAGTTTCATGAAATTTTCCCTGTAGCACCCCCAATAGCCACAGAGACAGATACACACACTGCATTTGGACAAGTTGTTTTTTCCTAGTATACAGCATCCTATGCATGTCTCTTATGTGGAAAGCATCACCAGACTGGTTTCCAAAAAAACACAAATAGAATTACAAAGAGCTCTTGCCAGATCACTATGTACAGTCAGGACCAGAAATATTGGAACAAGGATAACTGTTTTGGCATTTGGCCTCTGTACACCACCACATTGAAGTTGAAAGGAAGCACACCCAGATGGGAGCGAAGTCAGGACTTTCAGCTGTCATTCAAGGGGTTTGACAAAAGTGGGGCACTGACCATTCAGGAAGTACAGCCCGTGGCATACACACACACACCCATCGTTGGTGGCTCATAAATAATGGAACGAATGGCTGACAAGCAGCTGCATGGCCAGGTGTGGCCTGTTTCCTGGGTACCCCATAACCAATCAAGCAGATAAAAGGCTGGAGGTGGTTCTGAGTGTCACATTTGCATTTGGTAGCTGTTCCTGGAACTCTCAACGTGAGGTCCAAAGAGGCGTCCATGAGAGTGAAGGAGGCCATCATTAGGCTGAGAAAACAAAATAAACCCATCAGAGATACAGCAAAAACACTGGGAGTGGCCAATACAACAGTATGGAACATCCTGAAAAAGGAAGAATTAACTGGCAAGCTCAGCAACAGCAAAAGGCCTGGAAAACCATGGAAGACAACTAAAGTGGATGACCACGGAATTCTGCTCATGGTGAAGAGGAACCCTTTCGCAGTATCTAGCCAGTTGAAGAATGCTCTTGAGGAGGTAGGCATGTCATTGTCAACATCTACAGTCAAGAGATGGTTTTATGAATGTAAATACAGAGGCTTCACAACAAGGTGCAAACCACTGGTAAAGCTCAAGAATGGGAAGGCCAGATTAGACTTTGCCAGCAAACACCTTAAAAAGCCTGCCCAGTTCTGGAATAAGATTCTTTGGACTGATGAAACCAAGATTAACTTGCACCAGAATGATGGGAAGAGAAAAGTATGGAGAAGAAAAGGAACAGCTTATGATCCAAAGCATATCACATCATCTGTCAAACATGGTGGAGGCAGGGTTATGGCATGGCTACCAATGGAACTGGGTCACTGGTGTTTATTGATGACCTGACTGCTGATAAAAGCAGCAGGATGAATTCTGAAGTGCATAGGGCTATACTTTCTGCTCAGATTCAGCCAAATGCTGCCAAACTGATAGGACGCGGCTTCATATTGCAGATGGATAATGACCCAAAACATACAGCAAAAGCTACCCAAGAGTTTCTCAAGGCAAAGAAGTGAGATGTTCTTCAATGGCCAAGTCAGTCACCTGATCTCAACCCAATAGAGCATGCTTTTCACTTACTGAAGAGAAGACTGAAGGCAGAAAGATCCACAAACAAGCAGCTGCAGTAAAGGCCTGGCAAAGCATCTCGAGGGAGGAAACTCAGCATTTGGTCATGTCCATGGGTTCCAGACTTCAGGCAGTCATTGACTGCAAAGGATTTTCATCCAGGTATTAAAGGCGATCCTTATGTTTGTAATGATGTTGGTCTGTTCCATTACTTATGAGCAATCAATAATGGGGGTGTGAGTATGCCACAGGCTGTACTTCCTGAATGGTTAATGCCCCACTTTTGTCAAAGCCCTTGAATGACAGCTGAAAGTCCTGACTTCGCTCCCATCTGGGTGTGCTTCCTTTCAACTTCAATGTGGTGGTGTACGGAGGCCAAATGCCAAAACAGCTATGCTTCTTCCAATATTTCTGGTCCTGACTGTAATAAATACAGATATGCTCAGAAAAGGATCATAAGGTGAACATTTGCATGAGAGTTTTGACTCACAAACTCATTTGCCCGAGCTCATCTTGTAATGTCAGAAGCACCTCAGAAAGGTCTCCTTGGGACGTGGAAGAAATGGAAGATAAAGAAGGTCTCCTGCCCTTGTTCATCTGTTTACACAGCAGGACTTCGCTGACCACGCGGTCGTTGCAGAGGGCTTTCGAATGATGCTTCATGAGGTGGAGCACGTGCTGCACATTGGCTGTGACTGAGTGGCTTGGGCTGGTAGACTGAGGCGATGACGGAGAGCAGAAATGGAAAGCAGGAAGGTTATGCACTGAACAGACCAAACAGACTGACACTTCTTAACATTGTTAACGATCCCATAATAAAATCCCAAATGGGTGGAGGGCCAACATTTTTACACCCTATTTTTATGGTGATGTCTTTAAAAAGGACTGTGGTGCTTTAAGGCAAAAAACGTTACTGTCTCTGCACCAAGATAAGATGAGGATGGAATTTGGTCATTATTAACAAATCCTGCAAAAGAAAAAATTTAAGGAAAAATAAAAAGAGGCCCCACTCGGTTCGGAGGGCAGCCCCTGACATGGCACACACAAAGCCCTGTGCAGCCCTGGATTCAACATCCCACCCTAAGCCGACCATTTTCAACACTGAACATCAGTGGCTTCCAGCACTCAAGATGTTCCCTCTCTTCTATTTGGGATCCTTTAAAAAATAAGCGAGACAGTCAGGAATTTCTGACTTCTACAGAAACAGAATGATGTCCCTTTTCCATTCGCATGCAATCCCTTGAGAGTGATGGCTCAACTCCACCTAGTAAAAAATCACACCGTAGTGTGGCCAAGAAAATTTAAGGCAATTGTTAAGTCTTAAATTTCCTAGCCTGAACCAATCTATTTTCTTCAAATATGTGACCAAAAAAACAAAACAAAACCCCACAAATGGAACCAGCAGTAAACTTCTTGGTTTGCTTTAGAAACCATTCTGCCTTGTGCTCAGTTTTGTGTCTGAAGGCACCGTTGCCAGGAGGACCAGAAAAAAAGAGTAGACCGGTCTACGGTTGGATTGTCCCTTCAAGGAATCTACAGGGGGCTGCATGCCAGCCATTTGATGAGTCCATGCTTTCTCACCTTTGAGCCCTTTTTCCAATCTCTTTCTCCCCTGTACCCTCTCCCCCCGCACACTCCTTTCTGGGCCCTCTGGCTATAAACAGAAGCCAGAAGCAGCATGGCCAATGAGGAATGCCACAAATTATACAGCTCAGCAACATCTGGAGAACTTCTGGTCCCCCAACCAACAAAAAGCCTGCTGAAATCTCCCTTTTGTATTTGGGCACTGATGTTTTGCCTGCACAAGCTGCAGCATTCTTCGTTCAGAACTAAGGTCAGAATAGAGATCCACTTCATTCCGGATTCTCTTCCAAGAACGGCTACCAAGATACTCCTGGGATGACTATAGGGATTTAATGAAAACAGCCACCCTTTCCCACTGTGTGCTCCCTATGACAGCATCGAGTGATCAGGGCTCTGAAAATTATGCTTCTTTACCTTCCCAGCAACAAATGGCACATCACCCAATCGTAGCCTGTAGTGGGGCTGTGCATGGAAGTGGGTCATTCCCGTGTCATTCTAAAGGAGAGAGAAGAAGCTTCCTCAAGAGAAGAAATTATGCCAGACCCAGTTCCGCTCATATGAAATACATAAAGCTGGTAATTAAATGAGATCATTCAGGTCTCTCACGCTTGTATTAAGGCCTTGAGAGCAGACCAATAATATAATATAAACCATTGCTGCTTCTTAAGAACTTTGTGAAACAAGAGATTTTTTAGTGTTTGTTTTAAAAGGAATGTTTCTTATAATAAGAGGTGGAAAAATAGTCTAAGGTGATCTTTTTCTGTATCTTTTGGAAGAATGACATCCAGCTAGGGCATGGAGCTATCCCAAGAGAGACAGAACCCATACATAAAACAGGACTTGGGCAGCTCCTACAAAGCAGGAGTCCAGCAGTGAGCAGTGCCTTTGTTTTCTGACATGCTACTAGACACTCTAATTTAGGAGATTCCTGGCTGATTCATTCTTGAACAACTGAAATTGATTAAGCCATACAGATCACTGCATTTGGTTACCCAATGAAAGACTTATTAAGGATACCTTATGACACTTAGTTTAGCAGGCTAGATAACCGCAGTGCTATCTTTCTAGAAACCTTTTGAGAATCGATTTGCTCTTAAACAGATGCGTAAGGCTAGCCACCTTGTTTACAAGTAAAGAGTTCAGGATATATATACGCACACACATATACACACACACTGTAGGTATGCGTGTGTATATACATGTATGTATGTATATGTATGTGTGTGTATATGTGTGTGTGTGTATGCATACTGTCTGTATGTGTATATGTGTGTGTGTGTGTGTATCACCCTTATAAAATATGTAAAACGTCTATCATCCTTTACAGGACTTAAGAATGCAAACAGGGCCCTTGCTAAACGAGACCAAACCATCTATTCCAGCATTCAGTTTCCAGCAGCTACTGGGCAGGTTCTTTCAGAAGGTCATCCTCTTTGCAAGTTCCACCCTTGCAAAAGCGATGCTCCAATCATTCTGTGACTCCTTGCTAAAAGACCTCACTACCCCATGGTATGGAAGCTCTGTTTGGCTATCACAGCTATCAACAAGCCAGGTTGGGTCTCTTTTGAGGTTCCACTTAATGTTTCGAGTTTGACCTTTAAGGCTCCACATTATTTTAGGGCCCAGGTATTCTGAGCATCACTTTCTTCACATCAAATCAGTGGAACATGCCATTAGTCAGCAGAGCCCTTGATCCAAAGGCCACCGGTGAACGAAACTTCTCAGGTAATCCACTATGAACAGTCCTTTTTCAGGAGTGGCACCAACCTCTTGGAATTTAATTGTGGTATTTTACTGATACCAGCGGGACTAAAATAATGATGACTTACTTGTCCCTTTTGTTGCTAAATGCAAGTAGATTTGGATACAATTCATTAATGCACAATCAGTAATAGATTTATTTCATGAATCTAACAATAGTGTTACCAAGAAGTAAATCCTACTGAGTTCAGTAAGATTCCCAAGCAAGTATTTATAAGACTGCAAGCAAGTAGCCTCAGCCTACCTTCTCCAGCTGCTTTGGTTTTTTTTTCATCTTCTTGGGTTTTGAAGGCATCAAGACTGGTGCCGGCTGGGTCTGGGCCTGCAGCAACCTTCTATTTGTCTCCAACCCTGTCTGAAGCTGCCAAGATAAGTCTGGGAATTATTTTATTCTTTCAATCACAGTAACAGAACTTGACACTTGGGGATGGACCAATCCAGAAATAAGCCCTTCCTTGGCTTGTCAATTTGGATCCCTAAAAGTGAGATTCTACAGAGGTTGAACTCCAGAGTTATTTCTCTCCCAATCAGGCATTTGGGACATTAGCTGGAGGAAAAGAGGGAGGGAAGGTATATTGTAGAAAAGTTGCAGGCAAGAGAAAGGTTAAAGCACCCCAATTCCCCTTTCCTGTTGCTTGTTAGATGTTCACTGGAGAGCTGGAAATTCTCTTTTATTACCATTAAAAGTCTTGCTTTTTCCCAAATGGCAGCAGAACTTTGGGAGCAACTGGATTGGCTGGACTTATGAAACACAAACATCATACTGTGTTTCAGCTTAATCTGTTGTATGACCCCAATGTTTGTGATTTATTCCTCTGTTAAACCAATTACGGTTTAGTACAGTAAGTGACTCAGCCTAGAATGTAATAGTGAGCTATTGCCCCATGACCCAATATGAAGGAATTGCATTATTAAATCAACAAATATATACACTATGTGTAGCTTGGGGGAATCTGCATGAAAAAGCTAGAGGAGCACTCATTTTTCCCCACAAACCTGAATGTGACTATTTAACACAATATAGTTGTGTTGTCTTCCAAAGAAAGCATCTGCAGTCTATATCCTACTTGTTGGCCTGACTGTTCAGACACTTAAATCTTGTGCAAATTGGCCTCTTGTGTCTCTGAAGCAATACAGAACCTCCCCAGGTCCACGTGATCACCTCCTCAACCAAGGCAGGGGTATCTCATTGGCAGGACAACAGCCCACATGAATAGGATTTACCTCGGCAGCTTTCACCTGCACCAGCTTCCGAGCACGTTCTTCCTCTTGGAGCTTCTCTTCCAATTCTTTCATTTTTTTCTATTTAAACAAATTAAAGCAAGATAATCTCAAGCAAAATGTTGCTGCTACTATACTGCGCTGGGTGGGATGCCATGTGGCTGATCCAAATCCTGATCCAAATCTTAATCTTTCCTTTAAAAAAAGTAGTAGTCTAGCCTACTTTATAGTTCTAGAAAACAGCCAATTTTACCCACCCACCCCGCATAAAAAAGTAGGACAGCAAAGGGTAAACAGAATAGGTATCAGTGACATCTTTCAAGGATAGGGGGCACCACAGATACATTTGTTTGCAAGGAAAATGTTCTTCTGATCTGCCTACTGACTGCTCATTTCCAGTATAAAAGTAATAAATAAGAACACAGAAAGACCCTATTGACTCAGACCAAGATTCCATCTGGTATAGCAGCTGGTAGAAGGTTGATTGGGAATCTACTACTAGATCTTTATGATTAGGCAAAGAGTTGCAGCCGCCAAACTGTTTAAAAACAGCTGCAGCAAGGAAAAGAAACCCCAAAAAATCAGGGTGCATAAAAATAAGATTTGGGAGACCACCAGGTCCCAAACCACCAGTTTGGGACAAAGGGGAATTTGAAATTTGTTTTTCAAAAATTCCTGGCTGAACACAGAAGAGGCACCTTGAACAGGTTGGTAGTCCTGCAACAGAACCTACAACCTGAACATCCATACATCCAGGGCAAATTCAGAATTTTTTTTTTCAACAGGTAGCCAAAAACCTTTAAGAAGTTTGTAAAAAGTGAACAGTCTATCATCACAGAAATGTTTATCATTCTTGAGATAAAACAACAACAATCTGCAATCTTTTGCCTACTTTATTTATTGCTTGATTTATATCTCACTCTGCCTTCAGACAATCAAAGTGATGTACGTAGGACACTTTCCTCCAGTTCCTTCTCCACAACAACTCTGAGGGGTAGGCTGGGCTGAGAGAGAGTGACTAGCCCAAGATCAGCAGTGGACTTCCATGCAGAGTGTAGATTTGAATCTGGGCCTTTCTCCCAGTCCAAAACCTTAACCAGTATACCACACTGGCTCTCACTTCTGGGAAATCAGCTTCCCTGAAATCACTGAATTGCGTCTGCTGTAGACCTGTTATAGCAGTGTTCTCCTTGGGAGTCTCGCGATCTGTGTAGTTGCAAACTCTCAAATTTCTCAGCACTGACTTGGCTAGATAGAGAATTCTAAGTTAGTCAGTACATCTTGTGGGCACCTAGGTTGAGAAGGCTGATATACAGAATTCTACATATGATAAAAGGTTGAGGATTACATTATCACAAAATTTGCACTCCACAATGAGCGCAGCCCCAACCCTCACCTCTGCAAGAGACTGCATTGCAGTAAGCCGGGTGTATTCTTTCTCAAGCAGATCCAACCTTTCCAACTTGGACTTCACGTGGGAGTGATCAACAGTCCTCTCTCTTTCCAATGTGGCCTGGAAAAAAAAAAGGAGGAAAACAAAGCTCTTTAAGTCATGGAGAAGAAAGACCTGGCCCAGTTGAACTGAATTCTGTCTCTTGATGTCACAAAAAGAGGGGAAATTAAAAAAAAAAAAAAAGCAACCACATTTGTTACTTGTATTTCTCTGAAAAGAGCAAAAGTTTAAAAAAAATCTTGGACATAAGTAAAATGTTTTCAAGAACCTGGCTTCAAACATTTTATTCTATAGCTAAACACTGATATTTCAGTCTGGGGACTATCTTTGGCCAATATAAACTATTTTTGACCAAAGAAATAATAAAACAGTTCCTAGACTATATAGTTTTAGACCATAAGAAAGAAAACAGATATTATGTGTAGGAGACAATTCTAGGATGTTCTTTCTGCAGTCTTCTGCAGTCTGAAGTGCTACATGGTAGGCTGAGAACTAAGATATTCAAGAGGTAATACAACACAATGTCTGCCAGATTCCCTTGCCATTTTTATTTTTTTTAGTTTCCTTCAATCATCATCCTGATTTCCAGTAATACCTTTGCACCCTACGGTTTCAGTTCCCAACATTTCCCAGCCATCATGGCTAATCCTGAAAATTAAAATCCACAGATTTGGGAGATGTCTATATTGGGAAATGCTGGTCTACTGAGTTCAGCAGCTGTAAGAAAGTTGCTGTTCTCTAAAGCTAGTATTTGGGTTGATTTTCTCTGATTTTGGAAGTAATCTATAGCTTTCATGACTAATAACCACTGACATTCTACCTTCCCCTAATCAGTCTATTCCCTTTAAAACCAGCTAAACCAATGACCTTGATAAATAGTCTAACAGCAAATTCTAGGAAGTTTTAAAAGATGCTGTGGCTACTGGCAACTTTTCTAGAACCCATAGACCAGGAGTAGAATGATCATATTTGGGTGGCTAGAACTAACAAGGCCCATGTACCTGTTTCTCCAAGACAGTTGTCTTCTCAAGTTCTGCCTGTGCTATCATTTCCTTCATGTATTCCAGCTGTTTCTCCAGAAGATTACAGCGAGTCTCGGCTGCTGCCAGTTGTGCTGCCAGCTCTGGAGGTAGTGCAGCAAAAGCAAGTTAACTAACGTTGTTATGAAGTTCCACATGAACCAGACAGATTGGCCGCTGCAAATCTCTTTAAAAGTTTTTTTTTCTTCCAAACAAAGAAGAATATACGTGCTACAGATCCAACACAGAATGGGTCCTAAGGAGACTGTTCCAATGGCTGCATTTAGATACAGGACTGGCTCTTTGAAACCAGAAGCTCCCAACAGATAGGTGAGAAGACTAGGAGAAATATCCAACTTGAACATCCAATGAATGAATCAAGAACCAGAAGTATGTGACCAGGTATATCGAGCAGACATATGCTACCTTACATCCACACCCAAGGTGCTCAGACCAGCCACAAATGCATCTCAATGTGGAACAGAAGGGTGGAGAACAAGGTGCTGTTGAACTTGATCCCATACTTGCCTTGGCCAAAGGCTGATTAATGGCAACCTGACAGAGAAGTCTGCCAGTTCCTCAGCAAGCAGGACACAGTTGGGCATCGTGGCAACTAGATTGCTTTTGGAACTGGACTATGCATTCTAATTCCATAAAGTGCTGTGGCTAAACCCTCAATTCTAGCTGAGGCTTTCCTGAACAATATATTTTCACAGTGATTTTTTAAAGTTTTTCCAGAGATTCTCAGAAATTGGTCAATGAGAAAATATGTAGATATACTGCCCTGAAAAACAACTGCCCCTTTCTGAACCACACAACCAAACACCTCTGTATTCTTATTTTGTTGCCTGTGTCAGAGATCAGCAGAGATCCTTTGACCACAGGTTGAGAATATTGCACTGGGCCACTTGCAAACCACAATACTTTAGTGATGCAATTATTATTCACATTTATCTGTGTGACTACTTTGGAGGAGGCATATAGGAAGCACTACAAGCTTCCTTACCGAACTCAAAAAGGGAAGTTCCTTTTCAAATAGAGATTCTTACACACACACACACACACACACAGAGAGAGAGAGAGAGAGAGAGAGATCTTCAAACTTAAGGAAAGCAGTGGGGTCATAGCCATCAGCCGTTCATTTGGACGTGCAAGGCACAGGTTCAACCACTATGCAAAGGAAGCTTATGTACAGCACTTATGCACAGAACATCTTCCCATGGAGGGATCCTACTTCTGGAGTCCTTGGGGCTCTCTCAGCTTGGTAGTCTGCTCACAGATGTTTGAAGACTGAAGATGTTGCCTAGTCGGGCAACAAAATGTCTGCAAGCAAACAACCAAGCTCAGCGAGCACCAAGGACTCCACAGTTCAACCCTGAGCTACAGAGATTCTCTTCTGTTGGATCCTACTTGGCTACAGTGACTGCTTACATAGACGCATTCAATCTATGCAGAATTGTTATGCTGACTGCAACCAAAATTGGGAGAGATGTAGCGAATGGATTCCCTGGAGACATGGCTTCTGGAAATGTCTCTGCCTCATTTAGTATCCATCCCTGTACCTGCGCCATTCTAAGTTTTGTGGATGAGCAAAGAAGATATATCTATATACCATCATTTTTCTTGGACACTTGCAACTTCGATTGTTCTCTTTCCAGCAACTGCTCACTTAGCACTTTTTTATAATCTGAGGTCTCTCTGGTCAGGCTTTTCACATTCTCTTCTGCTTGAATCCTTTCTAGCTCCAACCGTCGTATTTTCTCCTGCAGGTTCTTCAGAGCTGAGAATATGGCTGGTAGATAAACAAATTTAATTAGACCCATCAGTTAGCAAGCTGGTAGGGGACAGGTGATGGTGATGGACTCAAGGGGGCAAAGATTATAAGTCAATGATGGTTCAGCTATCAAACTATCAAACATCCTGGCTGGGGAATTCTGGGAGCTGAAGTCCACACATCTTAGAGTTGTCAAATTTGAAAAACACTGGCCTAGCGCAAGACACATTTTTCTCTCTCACTTATTCCACAAGGACCATTAGGAAAATGATTAAAAATAATACAATTTTTACAGAATGAAAAAAAAATATTAAATACTTGAAGAGTATTATATTAGGGTAATTCACCTGCCTAATGTAATTCTACATACTGTGCACCTGAGTTAAATTTTTTATCTAATTCAGCTTTTGTCCCAGCCTTGCCCACTTTTTGGAGTACAGCTCTTGGCCTGAAAAAAGTGGAACACCTTCTAATATAATAACATTAATACCGAACAAAGATTGCCAGATATAATGTTTGAGCAATTGAGCCTCTGCAGTTAAGAGGAACACAGAGAGCTGTAAACAAAGTATGACTTCAGTTCTTCATGCTGGCACTTCTGCAAGGAAGTCACTGTCACTGATAATTAGCAGGAGCACTTTTTCTCTGCAACAGCCAACAGAGAACCTTACTTGCATAATCCTATTTTAATTAGATTATCAGCAGCCACTCCAAAAGGGAAGGTAATTAATGTCCTGGGGTATACATGTAGCTCAAAGATTCCCAAGTGCTTCCAAGTAAGAAACCTATAATTTCATTCTCATTCATGAGTAGGCCACATCAGATCAAATGGGTAAAGGATGACGAGAATCCATGCAGCTTCCTGGAACTCAGGGCCCGCAAGGGACACATTCAAAGTAAGGGAAGACAGGAATATAATTCTCCCACTGGATTCCAGCACAAATGATAACTGGTATAACATTTGCCTTACTTCAATTAGGGGCCAGGAAACTGATCTAAATGAGGACTTATCAACCAGTCAAAGCAGGTTTAAGAGGATAGATAAATTATAGGGTGTATGGCAAAATGGCAGCTATGGCATACTGTACCAGTCAAGATAGCTGGGGACAGAGAAAGCAGTGGCAGTTATTTGTTTCTGCATTATGGATAAATCCTATAAAAACAGAATGCATCTCAGAAAATTACATGTGTCACAGAGGAATTTTTCAGGGACTGTTTTTTTTCCCCTGGATGTCAAAGAGACTGTCATACTGGCTTATAATGTAATAGTAGTAGTGTGTCTCAGATTAACAGTGTTAGATACTTTATCTTTCCTTTCCAGAATAGGCAGTATTTCCTTATCTAAACCTAATTTCAGAGCTTTCTCAGCTTTGAGATATAAATTGCAGAGTTACTACAAAAATAAGCTTGAAAAAACAAGACATGTCAACCAACTGGACCTTTGTTCCATTCAACGTCTTTTATTGATTTATATCCCTCTAATTGAACAACAAAAGTATATTAATATCTTATAAAATGTAATGACAGAACAGTGCAAAAAAATTAATAGGTGCCCATAAAGAATACATCTATTCACAACAGCAGCTTCAATGTCAACTATTTTAAACACCAAAAGTCCATTATAGCAGCCAATCGTACACACAAACACATATATATATTAGCCTGGCAATTTTTTGCCAGCTAATAAGCAGCAATCATGGTCACTTAAGACTATAGGAGAAAAAAAAATAATCACCAGAGTTTGGCAATACCTTTACTAGGACCAAATCAAAATGCAATACATCTTCATCAGACAAGATGTTAGAAAAAACAGAGGTTAAGAAAGAAGCAACAATGTGCAAAAATTAGGCAAGATTTATTCATTCGTTCATTTACTGTAATTGATATGCTGCGTTCTCCGAGGACTCTAGGCAGCTCAGAATCAAATGAAAACCATAAACCACCTAAAGCACACAGATAATTCCTCCCAAGTTTGACTGCTTCCAACAGTTGTACCCTCCGCCCTGCAGGCCCACTGAAGAAGTAGGGCCTTGGAAAGGAGTCATCTGCATCCCTGGAGGCAAGCTGTTCAAAGTGAGGGGACTTCTGCCAAGAAGGGCTGTTTCCTAGTTCCCTCTCTGACTTTTCTCAGGGGAGGGATTCTCAGCCCATCCTCTTGGGTTGCATGGAGGGGATGGAGAGACTCCACCCAAGTCAGTCCCAGAGCTACAGTATTAAGCAACGGAACGGCCAGCCTCTTGAAGTTGTGGCTGCTCCATCACTGAAGGTTTACAAGAAAAAAACTGGACAAATGGTTGAGGATTCCTGCGGGGGGAGGGGGTGACTAGAAGACCAAGGTCCTTTCCAACCCTATGATTCTAACAAGGTCCCAAACCTCAAAGGGCTTTATAAGTGATAATCAGCATCTTGAACTGGACCTGGCAGTCTGCTGGGAACCAGTGCAGCTCCGACAAGATTGGTGCTATTCTGATATTCTGGTAGTAATCACTCAGTAGGCAGGTAGCTGTATTCTAAACTTTGAAGCGTCAGAACTGCCTTCAAGGACAGCCCCCCGCAGAATAAATTGCAGCAATCAAAGCACAAGGTGACCAGTAATATCAGATCAGGAATTCTGTTGCCAGATGCTTAAGCCGTGAGGTCTGCCATGCAAATACAGTCCTGAGATAGAGGTTGCAGGCTGAATGAAGAGCCAGTGTTAACTGTTGTAATTTCTGATCACAACCAATATTCAGAGGCTGGGAAATTATGCAGTTGTTTGGAGTTGGGAAGGAGATACTGAGAGAGCAAATTTGGGACCAGGAGGGAAGGGAAGGGAACCAGCAGTGCCTGTTCCTCTGGTGAACAGGCACAACTAAGCTGCCATTCTGTGCCTGAGAAATGTACCAATGCATTTCTGAAACACCCACAATTTTTATTAAGCCATGTCACAAAACAACACGTAGCTTTCTTCAAATTTTATACAGCAGTTTTTTAAGACAGGAAGTGCATGCCAAGGCCTAGAAAGATAATACCATTTTCAAGCTGATTTATTGTTTTGAACAGGATTACATATAAAGTAAAAACTGTTCCCGACAGCCCCATTTCCTCTGGGTAGAAATATTACCTTTGCTGTTACTCTCTGGATAGGCAATTACCGGCTTGGCAGGGGATCGACATAGGTCAGCATTAATGAATGGTTTGTGCCTGGGGTACTCTGAGAAGGAAGCTGCCGAAAGCCCATCAGTGAATGATGTAGATCTGTGACTTGCATGGAGAATACCCTGAAAGCAAGTAAAAACAGCTAATTTAGCTCCTTGAAAGATACAGAGATGCTATCCCGCACTCATCCGTAACAGGAAGGAGAACAAGTTGAATCTTTAGAAGGCTATAACAGTTCGATTAGAGAAACCACTGTTGAGTTGATAAGTATTATCAATCCCCAAAGCAGTTATTATCACACTCCAGCAGACTGAGGACAGGGTCTATAACTTCTTCAGTGCTAGGCTAAAGTGCCTCTTCACACACAAAAATGCCTGAAATCTCCAAGATTTCTGCAATCTATCCTAGAGAGCTAATCAAGAATGATGAAATCTCATAAACTCTCAAGATATTTGAGCATTTGTGCAAGATTTGGCAACATCAGCCATTTTTAAAAAATCTTGGGAGGATATGGGCAGCCTTTCCTCAAGCAAGGAGGAATCATATGGCTGACCCTAGGCCAGGGATAGGCTTGAGTTTCTACTAGCAGACATTCACACTAATGTGCAGTTGAAAACAACGATATGAACTGATACCATCATTAAATATATAATTAGCTTCTAATATCCAGATAATACCTATCTATTCCACTAGCTGCTTCTGGCATACAGCAATCAGTGGAAAGTCAGAATGCAGATTTAATAAAGCTAAAGAAACTTATTCTTCAGCAAAGGATCGTTACCTTGTCATGGTGCTGGAGCACCTCAATGATGCCATGAGCTAAACTGTGAAGGGCCCCCAAGACGGGAAGGTCATGACAGAGAGGTCAGACTCAAGGCGATTCCTGGGGAAGGTAATGGCAACCCACCCCAGTATTCTTGCCGTGAAAACTAAATGGATCAGTACAACCAGAGATATGTCGGTATACCATTGGAAGATGAGACCCCCAGGTCGGAAGATGGTCAAAATGCTACTGCGGAGGAACAGAGGATGAGTTCAACTAGCCCCAGACGTGATGACGCAGCTAGCTCAAAGCCAAAAGGACGGCTAGCGGCCGATGGTGCTGGTGGTGAACAGCGAATCCGATGTTCTAAGGATCAACAAACCATTGGAACCTGGAATGTAAGATCTATGAGCCAGGGCAAATTGGATGTGGTTACTGGTGAGATGTCAAGATTAAAGATAGACATTTTGGGCGTCAGTGAACTGAAATGGACTGGAATGGGCCACTTCACATCAGATGACCACCAGATCTACTACTGTGGACAAGAGGACCACAGAAGAAATGGAGTAGCCTTCATAATTAATAGTAAAG
This sequence comes from Candoia aspera, assembly GCF_035149785.1. Classification (NCBI taxonomy): domain Eukaryota; kingdom Metazoa; phylum Chordata; class Lepidosauria; order Squamata; family Candoiidae; genus Candoia; species Candoia aspera. The sequence goes on from NC_086157.1 coordinate 103,862,584, forward strand.
TGGCTAACGCAGTGCTTGGATACAATCCAAAAAACGATAGAATGATCTCAATTCAAATTCAGGGCAAGCCATCTGACATCACAGTGATCCAAATATATGCCCCAACCACAGATGCTGAAGAAGCTGAAGTAGATCAGTTCTATGAGGATCTGCAGCACCTACTGGACAACATGCCTAAAAGAGACGTTATTTTCATCACAGGAGACTGGAATGCTAAGGTGGGCAGTCAAATGACACCTGGAATCACAGGTAAGCATGGCCTGGGAGAACAAAACAAAGCAGGACATAGGCTGATAGAATTTTGCCAAGACAACTCACTCTGCATAACAAACACTCTCTTCCAACAACCTAAAAGATGGCTTTATGCAAGGACTTCACCAGATGGACAACACCGAAATCAGATTGACTACATCCTTTGCAGCCAAAGGTGGCGGACATCTGTACAGTTGGTAAAAACAAGACCTGGAGCTGACTGTAGTTCAGATCACGAACTTCTTATTGCACAATTTAGGATCAGACTAAAGAGATTAGGGAAGACCCACAGATCAGCTAGATATGAGCTCACCAATATTCCTAAGGAATATGCAGTGGAGGTGAAGAATAGATTTAAGGGACTGGACTTAGTAGACAGGGTCCCGGAAGAACTCTGGACAGAAGTTCACAACATTGTTCAGGAGGCGGCAACAAAATACATCCCAAAGAAAGAGAAAACCAAGAAGGCAAAATGGCTGTCTGCTGAGACACTAGAAGTAGCCCAAGAAAGAAGGAAAGCAAAAGGCAACAGTGATAGGGGGAGATATGCCCAATTAAATGCAAAATTCCAAAGATTAGCCCGAAGAAACAAGGTATTATTTTTAAACAAGCAATGCACGGAAGTGGAAGAAGACAATAGAATTGGAAGGACAAGAGACCTCTTCCAGAAAATTAGAAACATTGGAGGTAAATTCCAGGCAAAAATGGGTATGATCAAAAACAAAGATGGCAAGGACCTAACAGAAGAAGAAGAGATCAAGAAAGGTGGCAAGAATATACGGAAGACCTGTATAGGAAGGATAACAATATCGGGGATAGCTATGACGGTGTGGTCCGTGAGCTAGAGCCAGACATCCTGAAGAGACAGGCTGAGTGGGCCTTAAGAAGCATTGCTAATAACAAGGCAGCAGGAGACAACGGCATCCCAGCTGAACTGTTCAAAATCTTGCAAGATGATGCTGTCAAGGTACTGCATGCTATATGCCAGCAAATTTGGAAAACACAAGAATGGCCATCAGATTGGAAAAAATCAACTTATATCCCCATACCAAAAAAGGGGAACACTAAAGAATGTTCAAACTATCGAACAGTGGCACTCATTTCACATGCCAGTAAGGTAATGCTCAAGATCCTGCAGGGTAGACTTCAGCAATTCATGGAGCGAATTGCCAGATGTACAAGCTGGGTTTAGAAAAGGCAGAGGAACTAGGGACCAAATTGCCAATATCCGATGGATAATGGAAAAAGCCAGGGAGTTTCAGAAAAACATCTATTTCTTCTTTTATTGACTATTCTAAAGCCCTTGACTGTGTGGACCACAACAAATTGTGGCAAGTTCTTAGTGGTATGGGGATACCAAGTCATCTTGTCTGCCTCCTGAGGAATCTGTATAACGACCAAATAGCAACAGTAAGAACAGACCACGGAACAACGGACTGGTTTAAGATTGAGAAAGGAGTACGGCAGGGCTGTATACTCTCACCCTACCTATTCAACTTGTATGCAGAACACATCATGCGACAAGCTGGGCTTGAGGAATCCAAGGCTGGAGTTAAAATCTCTGGAAGAAACATTAACAATCTCAGGTATGCAGATGATACCACTTTGATGGCTGAAAGTGAAGAGGAACTGAGGAGCCTTATGATGAAGGTGAAAGAAGAAAGTGCAAAAGCTGGCTTGCAGCTAAACCTCAAAAAAACCAAGATGATGGCAACCAGCTTGATTGATAACTGGCAAATAGAGGGAGAAAATGTAGAAGCAGTGAAAGACTTTGTATTCCTAGGTGCAAAGATTACTGCAGATGCTGACTGCAGTCAGGAAATCAGAAGACGCTTAATCCTTGGAAGAAGAGCAATGACAAATCTCGATAAAATAGTTAAGAGCAGAGACATCACACTGACAACAAAGGTCCGCATAGTTAAAGCAATGGTGTTCCCTGTAATAACATATGGCTGCGAGAGCTGGACCATAAGGAAGGCTGAGCGAAGGAAGATCGATGCTTTTGAACTGTGGTGTTGGAGGAAAATTCTGAGAGTGCCTTGGACTGCAAGAAGATCAAACCAGTCCATCCTCCAGGAAATAAAGCCAGACTTGAGGGAATGATATTAAAGGCAAAACCGAAATACTTTGGCCACACAATGAGAAGACAGGACACCCTGGAGAAGATGCTGATGCTAGGGAGAGTGGAGGGCAAAAGGAAGAGGGGCCGACCAAGGGCAAGATGGATGGATGATATTCTAGAGGTGACGGACTCGTCCCTGGGGGAGCTGGGGGTGTTGACGACTGATAGGAAGCTCTGGCATGGGCTGGTCCATGAAGTCACGAAGAGTCAGAAGCAACTGAATGAATAAACAACAAAAAAGAAACTTATTAGCAGAGAGGGTGCCTGTTTTTGAAATGCAGCCCCTCATTGCTGGCAAGTCAGCTGCACTCTTGGAGCTCAGCTGGCCACAAAGAATGCTGTTCCAAGCAGGCAAGTAGATGACTCACAAACAGCAAACTGAACTATAGTCCAGAAATTAAATCCTTGCTCAGCATGAAGCTTATTAGGTGACCTTGGGCCTGCTACTGTCCCTTAGCAGTTCAATTTACTCTTGAGTGGTTTTTGAAGAGGAAGGAAGGAAGGAGCAATATATGATGTCTTGGGCTTCTTGAAAGGAGAACATGGGATAAGAGAGTTATAATTTAAAACTGTATTATCTACCTGTCTGCTTGGAAATATCCCAACAACTCCAGTTTACTTCTACAAAAAGAAGCTATAAGCTTCCAAGGAAACATGACTAGGATGGATATGAATACAGCCAAGGCAGGATCTCATGATGCAACTTCCATTATTACTTTCTTCTTCTTCTCTCCTGCCTCCCACGCATCCTTGCCAAATGGTTTAGGCCATGTGACATGGAGCGGAACATAAATCTTTTGTGGCTTATTGCACACACACAATAACCGGGTCTAATTTAAGTGATAAACATTTAATTGAAATACCTTGCTCAGCTGGTTTCTATGCAATATTATGATTAAGTTACCCTTCTGGGACATCCAGGGCCGCTCTAAACTGGGAAAGTATAAGATAGGGAGTAAACTGGAGATACTTCAATACCTCTTCAATAAAAGTACTCAAATGAGCTCTGAAAACTTTAGAGGCAATGCAAAAGCCACAGTGTGATATGGGGACCCAAACAGTTGTCAGTTCAATGCTGCAAGCTCACAATTTTCAAGGTAAGTCAATAAGAACTTAATCTGGAATAAATACTTATCTATTTATTTGGTTTCTAGGGCCATCCAATTGCTAAGCAATTCAGCACAACTCTAAATATATTTAAAACATGTCCCTGAGTATATGAATCACATATAGAATTATTTGAGAAACACCCTCTATGGAACTCCCAAATAACCTTATTTACGATTACAATACAATTTCAGTTTAAGTAGCAACTGCAGACTTATTCTACCTCCCCAAAGGAAGATTATGCTCGGTACTTAAAGCTCTCAAGTGGCTTGTTTAAAACATTATAAAAACGTTACAATTCCTAAATTTCTAGTTTTTTTTACATATTTTAAATTATATGCCCTAATCCTTCAAATAAGCTCCTGCAGAAATACTGTACCATCTAAGAACATATAGAGGCATAATGCTACAAAGTAGATACCTCCACAATGCAGATCTAGACATATTCTTTCAGAATACGTCACAGAATTCAATGGATTTAACATCCAAGAAAGAGCTTACAGGGTTGAAGATCTAGAAGCTTTCAGAGAGAGAGAGAACATTCTGGTTAAAAAAGTCTGATGTCAAGCAATGTAAGCACCTTATTTTAGAAAACTGTTATTTCATACAGTAGGGTAATTCAAGCTTTTTAAACTTTATGAAGCAGAAACACACATGATTACATTTCCCCAAAATTCTAATTTCAGCAATGTACACATGATACTTGGAAGAAAAAAAACAGAGGTGAACAGAAAGAAATGCATAAACACATTTATTTTGCTGCAGATATATCCTTTGGAAACCACTATTTCCTTATATAGAGATTCAAAACTCTCAAAAGAAAGTATCAGGAAATATCCTGCCAAGATCTGAAACTAATTGGAAGGCATGTGGTAATGCTATATTTACATACAGTATTAGAATACTGTACTCTAATTCGTAATACTGTTTATTTGCATGTTGTGATAAACCACCACTGCGTTTTATACACCATTACAATCACTTACATTTCTAAACTGTCCAATAATTGCTCTTCTCTGGATAGATTACAAATGTTGTAAAAACATTAAAAGTTTCTAAAGGCATTTTTTAAAAAGAAGAAAAGCAATAAAAAGCAATTAATAGACCAGAGAAAAAACTAAGGCTATTGTATGTGGGCTGCAAAAATCTGGATAACTAGATAGCAGAAAGGAGATAGCAGAAAGGAGATAGAAAATGCTATCTTCTAGTCATGTGAATTTTGCATTCTGGATATCGCATCCTATGGGAATGATACTTCCTGTGCAGAACAGTTACTTTCAATTAAACAGAAGATAAAACAGTAAAAATGCCTGGAACAAAATAAATCTTGCTGCCTGATAGCAAAAAGACCTCACGTGGTTCTGTCTTTTGAGGAAGGACAGACAACTAAAATGCTTGAGCAGGTACATAATGGAAGAGGCATTCCTGAAAAATACCACCCCCAATAATGCACAAGACCAGCCTAAGTTAAGAGAGTTAAAATAACAACTTGCCAGAACTTCTTGAATTAAAGTTACACATTACGTAAGCTTGTAATTCTTCGTTTTTAAAAAAGAATTTGTACCTTTAATGCACCTTTTAAGGCAAATATAGATAAATGCACTGTAATTACGGTGTTGTTGTTGTGGAGAAAATAGGAAGGAGTATTAGGTATGTTCCCCACCTTGAGTTATTTATAAAAATAATAAAGGCGGGATAAAAAAGAATCTAAAAATCACATCCCAGCCTTGCCTGTTGCTGAGAAGGCCCTAAATGAAATTCTCCTCTTTCCCTGTCTACCTTCACTACAGCCAAAGAAGATGAGTCTGAGAAACAGCAAGTGGCCCACAGGGTCAGGCTGGGCTGATCTCCAAAGGGCAAAGCAGGGTCCAAACTGCAGTTCTTGAAAAGGAGACCACCAGGAAGTCCCAAGGCTGTAGGCTAGATCAACAAACACCTCGGAAAAGCCAATTTCTGTCCAGTGAGTCCCCAGGAATTAAACTCAACTTTATTTGAATGGCTTACACTTATATTTTACATTGAGGCCACTAATACTCGCCCTCCCCCCCCCCCCGCCAAAAAGGCCTACCTAAAGCAAGAGGAATAACTCAAGTAAAGGGCTAAAGTTAACGTTCATTTTGACTATATCCCCCCTCAGCCCCTGGCCATACTAGGTGGGCAGGGTGAGGATGCAGGCGGGATTCTCCTGCAGCCGACAGAGGTAGGGAATATAGAAACCCAGCCTAACGGAAAGCGCGCCTCTGGGCATGTGAAGAGCGCCTTGTTCTCCTCCTCTCGAGCAGACACAGTCAGGCCTCCACAGACGGCCTACGCGTGCCTCCCCACATACTGGAGATGGTCCCCAGCCGGACCGCCGCGGCCGCGCCTCCCTCCAGCTCACCGTGTGCTCGGGGGCCCCGGCCACCGCCATGTCGTAAAAAGGCGGCCGTGCCGGGTGCATGTCCCTTTAAGCCAGCAGCGGCTGCTACTGCCTCGCCCCCGCCTCCCCCCGCCCCGTATTCCAGCTGTCAACAAGGTAGCTCTATTGAGTGACATAGCAACCGGCTAATCACGACCCGTCTCCCTCCCCCAACGCATCCGGCTCGTTGCCTCTTACAGTGCGTCACAGAGTCGCGGCGGCGATTGACTCCACGACCAGCCAATAGGAATAGGCGATGAGGGTTAGGCGGTGGTTCTTAAACCCAACCTGGACTTTCGACGTTGCATTTCGTTGGGAGGTATCAGTAGCGAAGTGAATCGTACAGCCAGCTCGGTATGGGTTATGAGTCGGTTTTTCTTGCTGTTGGAAGGGGAGCGAGAGAAGGAAAAGGGAGGGAGTATCTCCGCTCTTCTGCGCAAGCGCAATCGTGAGATGGGCGGAAGGAGAAATCCTTCAAAACTTCAAAAGGGCTCCTCGGAGGACCAATGAGAGAGGGCGCGCCCCGTGGTCCGTTCAGTTTCCTGGTTGGTCGGATTAAGCGTGACGTAACGCGGCGAGGTGGACGGGCGGGAATGCGCGTCCTTCTTCCGCTCCCTGCCATTGGGCGGCGAGGTTTGAAGGAAGCCTTGCCGCACGGCCCGGATTGGCCGAGGAGGCGGGCCGGCTCGCGAGGCGTTCATTCGCTCCCTCGCTCGCGCTCTCCCTCTGTTTGTGTGAGGAGAAGGAGGGGAGAAACGGGCTCGGGCCCCGCCGCTGACACAAGGAGGAGGCGCGGCCTACCGACGCCGGGAAGCGGCCGCGGCGGCGAGGATCGGGCCACGGTCCGTCTGGCTTGGATTTCCTCGCGGGCGGGCGGGCTGGCGGCCGGCCGGCCGTGGCTCCCTTTAGGCCGAGAGGAAGGCGGATGGCGGCAACATCCGGGGCCTCTGGGGCGGCGATCGTGGCCTCGGCGGTGGTCGTGGGCGCGGGATCCGGCGCGGCCCCGGCTCTCTACGCCTGCACCAAGTGCAACCAGCGCTACCCTTTCGAGGAGCTCTCCCAGGGACAGCAGCTCTGCAAGGTGCCGCTTCCCCGGGGCCGCGGGCGGAGGCGGCGGGCGGAAGGGAGGGACGGTTGTGTGGGTGGCTGCGGCCGGCCAGGCGGCTCTTGATTGGAGGCTTGGAAGAAAGGCTTTCGCCCGGCCGGGGACCGCGGGGAGGCTGCCCGACCCGTGCAGAGAGGCCTCGGGGGTCTTTGCTTGAGGCTCAGCGAGTCGTGAGCGATGGCTCCAGCCGGAGCAAGGGTATGGGTTGTACTATGATCATTTTCTTGCAGGTAAAAATGACACAGACGTGTGTGTAGGCACTAAAGCAGTGAAACTCCCAAGTTTTTTTTCCCCCATAAATTATTCAGGGGCAGAGCCAATCTGGTTACTTAAAGTATACTCTGACACCACTAAATATTTAAAAAATCGGCAGGAGGGAAATACTTCTATTAGGACAGAACGCATCAAACTGCTGTAGAAGGATGGGCTCCTTTTTGCATTCCTTAGATCAGCCTTTCTCAACTTTTCCACCCTGAAGGAACCCTTGAAATATTTTTCATGCCTCAGGGAACCCCTGCACATTCAGGCTCAAATATAGGCCAAAAGTTACAAAACTATTCGTTTCATGGGTAGGCATGAATACGTGCATTAACAGTGTTCTTAAACTAAAAATAAAGAATGAAACTTACCTTTTTAATGTGAAGTCTGAAGTTCAAATAATTTTTTAAATAAACTGTGATCTCCCAGGGACCCCCTGGTCACCTCTTGCAGAACCCTAGGGTGCTGTGGAACCCTGGTTGAGAAACTGTGGTCTACTTAGAGTAGTAATCCTCAGAGGCTTACAAAAACCAGTGATGTACCATGTCACCTGCTGAATTGCACCTTCTCTTGTAGCCATCTGTGGTACCTTCTGATAAAAGTAGGGTGGGATTTTCCACATCATTGAAATCTAGCAGGAAAATTAGAAATGGGTGGATAATAATGACAACTATACAGCATGTAGTGCTGCTCAGAATGGCAGTCTTGTTTCAGATTTGCCACCACTACTGTTGGGGTTGCTGACCCCAAGTATTTTGACTTCATGCAGGTATTTTCCTTGAACTCATTTCATGTGGAATAACATACGCCAGAAAATTTCCAGGGATGGGAAAATGCACAATGTATTGATATGACCTATTTCCAGATTTTGGGGAGTGGGGGCCAAAGGAGACTGATAGCCGTTCTTTGTGTAGTTTGTGTATTCATCCCAAAATTTGAAACAAATTTGCTGCTACTTACATACTTGAACTTTAAAGAATGAGTTGTATACATATAAAACAACAAATGTCTTTGTTGATCTGTTTTTAGCTATGAGGAGGCATCTGTTTTCCTTTAAGAAGAAAAGCTGTGGTCTCTTATAATCTAAATTTTCCTAGACAGTTACAAAATCACAGAATGTTACATGGATCCAGTAGCATACATTCCAAGGCAATTAGTTTCAGGAGTTCATAATATCAAAACAAAGCAAAAAACAAAATGGAAAATGCCAAAAATTGTTGTGGGTTTGTGTGTGTGTCTGTGTGTATTTTCTGTGCTTTCTTATGTAACTGTTGATATATCTGTAGACTGTCTCAAACTCCACGTTTATTCAATGAATACTGTCTGTGGGTTAGGTGTTACAGAAGTAGAACTGCTTAGCAAATCTTGGCTTCAGCTGCATGGGCATTTTTTAAATGAAAAAAGCTGCTTAGAGTCATACGATTAAAGTGGTATAGAGGCACTTGCAATAAAATGAATAAATGTTTCTGTTGCAGGGCAAACCACATTTAAATTGTTGTGTGTGACATACTGATTCTATGAATGATTTTTATCTGTGATATTTATGTTTTAAATCTCCAAAAGTTGTTGAAAACTATGGCATACAACATTATTTGAAATAATTAACTTGTACTAAGTTGTTCAGTAGTCTGTCAAAGATGCTGTTCTGTTGATAAATTATATTGTTGGTCCACTAATCAAGAATAGCTCCTAGTTCAGTACCTCAGCTGACCAATGTTTAGAAGAAGCAGTTGAGACTTCACTGTGTCTCCCCCAGACCACTAGTTGATTTTGGAAAGAAACTTGGCAAGTGAGTTTTTCTCCCATGTGCCTGGGAATATGACCTTCGTTATATTCACTATTACTGTCTTATTATGTGACCTGGCCCAGAATTATATGTTAGATTAAAATATGCATGCAAATACCTAACAATCTTTAACTTTAATGGTTTGGGGTACTTATTCAAGATTGGAAACATTCTTGCATTGTACATTTAGAAAATGAAACTACTGTAATTTAGTAAATTAAATAGTCCTAATTACTCATAGAAAGCCAAAGTGATTTCTAAAAGCTGAAAGTTAGATTGAGAGTGCCACAAAGTGTTCACAAAGAAGATTTGGAAACTATATAATAATTTGGCTCTGTGTTTGTGGTGGTGGGGGATGTAAACTTCCATTCTGATATATTAAATTTGGTGATCTGCTCACTCTAATTGGTAAAACTATTTGATGTTGGCAGCAATTCTATTTTGTAAGGTAAAATCAGATATACCTAATGTCACTTGTTGCGCTTCAATAAAATACTGATATTTTATCTCTTTCTAGGAATGTCGTATTGCGCATCCCATTGTAAAATGTACTTACTGCCGATCAGAATTTCAGCAAGAGAGGTAAGTTAAATAAATACATTAATGAACAAAGGACTGTTGAAGAAAAATAACTCTTGGAGGCTCTGGAAATGCCATGCCTACAGCCTAAATTCATATCTAGTTCTGTTGGCTGAGAATTCTTGGAGTTATACACCTCAGGAAAATGCCAGGTTAGAAAATGCTGCTCAACTTCATTTCTTCCTAACATACATACATATATGAGTTTCCTTAGGGTTGCTTTGTGTTTTTGTTTTGCATTCCCCATTTGGTGCATGTCTGATAGTTTTTTTAGATGGTAGCCTCAAATGGGTGATCTTCATCCAGATGGTCAGAATGCTAGTGTCTTTCTGTACTGTATAGTTACAGTTCTTATAAGGCATAACAGAATGTGGTTTTGGTTCCAAATGTATATTTTTAAACCCTTTACTAGCGCAGCAGTATCTTTAATCTCAGTTAAGAGATTATGTCGCCTGCTTGCAATCATACATTCAGTTAAGACTAAGAAGGATCCCTCTGTAATCAGAATTTGAAAATTAGGATTTAAAATGAAATAGTGAGTAGAAACTTTACTGGTTAATGGTGTCTCAGATTAAAATTTACTTCAGAGTATAGTAAATAGTAGATTTGTTCATTTTGATGAAAGAATTCCTATAAAACTAATAAAGTTAGAGTAATTCCATTTTTTCTGAATTGGAAATTTGTTCTCTTCTTATTTTATGTGGCAGTAACCACTCTTTAAGAACCTTAGGAACAACATTTTAATTCACAACTTGCTCCTTTTCAACAATAATTATAGGTAGATGTTGATAACAAAGTAGCTAAAAGTTGGAATTTTGCTTTTCTTCTAGCAAAACTAATACAATATGCAAGAAGTGTGCCCAAAATGTGAAACAATTTGGAACGGTGAGTTAACATCTATAGCTGTATTTGTGATTAGGTTGCTAAACTGACAGTTAATTATATAGATGCCTAAACAAATCGTAGGCATTTTACCATTGTTCATATGAAATAATTAAGCAATTTTCTGGCATGGTGATTACAATTTTCCTTGGTTATGTGAAGTAAAGGGAGAAATTGTGTCTTGCATACTGAAAACGTACTAATAAATACGCTGGGCAGATTGATTGTTTTGGAGGTTTTGGTAGCTGATAAGGAATTTATGCCCAATGTAGACATTTAGATTAATGCAATTCTAATTTTATGAAACAGGGAGGATAGTTCCAAACACTGATTGGAATCCCATGAGATGGAACCACTTAAACTCTGAATATGTTTTCAAAGGAATTACAGGTAGTCCTTGCTTAACGACTGGTCACTTAATGACCGTTCAAAGTTACAACAGCTTTGGAAAGGGTGCTTTACGGCCCGTAAAGCACTTCCAGCCATCGTGGAACATCACGCCACCCCCCCACCCCCCCACAGTCACGTGGCTGCATTTTGGGCGCTTGACAACCAGCTCGCATTTACAACCGGTTTCCCAGCACCCCGCAATCATGTGATCGCCATTTGCAATCTTCTCTGCCGGTTTCACCAGAAAGTCAATGGGGAAGCCAGCAGGGAAGGTTGCAAATGGAGGGGAGGGGAGGGGAAAACCTATGGCAGGCTGGCAAGAGCTCAGATCCTGAAGATTTCTGCTTTTTTCCAGCAGCTCCATGAAGGAGTTCCCCTCCGTGCATGGAGGGGAGGGGAAACCCTTCAGCAAGCAGTTCTTTCGGTCCACTTAACGACCTGGGAGATTGCTTAACAACCACAACCGGGAGTGGTAGGATTGCGATCATTGAGCACATGGTCATCTCGTTTAATGACCAATTCGCTCAACGACTGAGATTCCAGTCCCAATTGTGTTCATTAATCAAGGCCTACCTGTATGACCCTTTATCTCTTCTCAGGTATAGTACTTGCATGCTAGAAGAGCATTATGTATTATAACTGGAAGAAGAGTTGTCTTCAACCCCCTGTGTAATTATTTGATTTTCCCCCCACTGATTCTCAGTTCTCATCAGTTTAAATAACGATAGCATTTAACAAACGTTTAAGGGTTTGTAACTATTTTTTCCAGCCAAAACCTTGTCAGTACTGCAACATCATTGCTGCTTTTATTGGCACAAAATGTCAGCGCTGTACAAACTCTGAAAAAAAATACGGACCACCTCAGACATGTGAACAGTGTAAGCAGCAATGTGCTTTTGACCGCAAAGAAGAAGGAAGAAGAAAGGTATGCTTTTGTGATTTGTAAATTAAAGTTTGTGTATAGAGTTGACAGTGAACTGATCTCAAAGCAGTTATGAGTAAAATCCAACTTACATTCCGTTATCCCAACCCAGACTGAATGTTTTGTTATGCTATTCAGTATTACATTGATGAATGACTCTGGCAGTGATCAAATCTTGATCTATATATACAAGGATTGAGTGATGAACACTCCCCCTTATGTCTTAAGTAACGAGGTTAGCTGCACTGTTGATCTGATGTTTTCTAGAAGAAAACTGCCTGTTATACTACGTTAAAATGACTCCTTCCAAGTGTTTATAGCGAAATAATTTGCATATAATGAATCTCTCTTCATTCGTTTTGGTGTTATATATGTTTATACATCACCTGATAGTTTGTTGGGTAAATTAAATTGACTTGGCAAAACAGTGAACAACAAAAACAATCACATGAAATTTTTAATAATATGTTAAGAGGTTCAAATAATATCAGTGTCCAAGTATGGCCTGTAGTTTGCCCAGTTACCATTTATGGAGTTTAAGCTATTGCAATAATCATGTATATCCATTTGTTACCCATGGAATTCAAGGTAATGTACCTAGGAATCCCTCACACATTAATTTGTGTAGCTCAGCATTACTGTTGAATATATATTATGTACCTTCAGGCTATACCCAAAGCCTTGTTTAACAAAACCCAAGAGCCTGGGCAGCCCTGTGTCCTCTAGCATACGTTATTTTGCTATATTAACCAATATAATAGTACTGGATGCTGGAGCTAAATATATCTTTGCCTAAACCAGTGGCATTTCTTGGAAATGAGGTGAAAGATAAACAGATTGGAGTCAAGCTAGATTTTTTTTTTCACAGAATTTTCTGCAACATCTAGCATATTTTATCTGATACGCTGGTGATGTTTTATATATACACACATATTCATATTCTTGTTTATATTAAGATCTGTGTGCAAGAATAACAGCAGTAGTATTTGATAATTTTATTTTGGCTGTTGTGTGTCTTTTTAGCACTCAGTACGTGTAACATAACTTGCTGCGAATGATTTCCCAAAAGGTTGATGGGAAGCTGTTGTGTTGGCTTTGCACTCTGTCCTACAAGAGAGTACTGCAGAAGACCAAGGAACAGAGGAAGAGCTTAGGGCCTTCACATTCTAATTCTTCTACTGCATCTATTACTGAAAAAGACCAGCATCATTTGAAACACCACCATCACCACCACCGTCACTCCCACCACCATCACCACCACCACCACAGCGGCGGCCATCACAAGTAAGTGGTGTGAGGAACTTTGAAATTGAGCAGTCCTAGGAGGCACATTCCTGTCCAGTGGTAGATTTAAAAATATGTGCGGGCATCTTCATTTGAATATATATACAGTGTGGAAGACAGGAAGTTCTATCAACTCAACGTTGTTCTAGATATTTAAAAATATCAACCAGGATAAAAACAATCTGCCCTGCTATGTTCCATTTGTTTAAGGAAGTTGAGCATATAATCCTTAAAAAGAAGCTTCTTGTGAATATAACAAATTGCTTATATAAGACAGAGTTTTCAGAAATGAGATGATGATGTGGCAAAGATGCACACTCTTCAGAGAACGTTGCAACTCTTGCTGGAGACCTTGGATCATATAAGATCTTGGTATGACTGTTACATCTCAGGAGCTCATAACTAAGAAGAGATGACTTTCTAGCTGACTTTCTCCTTAGTCCTATTGTTAGTATATAGAATTAGCTGGAATTTAGGCATGACCCTGTTCTGTATTAAGAAGACTTCGGCAAACTTCAAATAAGATGCATTGTAATGTTACATACTCACTTATTCTGATGCTCATTATCTTCTGTCTGTCATGAGTAAGGATGGCGAGCAGGGGGCTCCCACCCAGACTGTCAAGCGCATGCGTAGCACTGAGGAACTGTTCAGCCATTCAAAGAGACACAGATCGGGACCGCCTTAACCCTTGGGGGTTATATGCCTGGGTTTTTCCCACGCTTCTTCAGTTTGTTAGGATTCCTGTTAAGTACTACTAATAAATATTAGAGACCAAGTCATTGTCTCAGTGTGTTTCCTGGTAATCAGGACACTGTCAGAGATTAAAAGAGTGGAGTAGAACAGTCGTACCTGGGTTAGAAATTGGCAGTAGGTAGTTGTGAATGCCAAGAACTTGAAGATCTCATGCAGGATGTCGTATGCTTATGTCTGTGTGTGTATTTTTTTTTTTAAAAAACCATCATGTGGTAGTCCTTGTTGATCAATGGCAGTTAGGTCCGGTGACTCAGTCGTTGAGTGAAGTGGTCACTAAGTGAAAATCACGTGACCGTGACTTTGCTTACACTTTTAGTTCAACTTTGCTTTGCTTCGCAGCGTCAGAAGGATATGACCCCAAACAGCCGGGTGAGCCCAAACGGCAGGAAGATTCAACTCATGAGGGAGCCGGGTAAAAGGGCAAATCTTACGACCCTTTTTCCCCACTCCCCCCCCCCCCCCGAATGCTCATCCCGGCGCTGGGATAATTAGCAAGGAGAGAATTAATGTTTAGGAGGCAAACAAAAGCCTTTAGAGTAAAACTGATTAGGGTTTTGCCACTGTCAGGCAGCAGGGAGGGTTCTAATAAATAATTAAGGTCACAGAGCTGAGCTTGTTAACTTGGGGTTAGCACTTTTTAGGTGCCACTGCACTGGGGAGAAAAGCAGCTCAGGAAGAGATAGCTTGTTTAGGCAATCTCTCTGCTCTGCGGGGGGGGGGGAAATGGGTCAGGCACAGGACAACTGACTGTAATGGTGAACACGTGACAGAGAGAGAGAGACGCTGCCGTAAATGCAGGCATTGGCCATAGAGTTACTTTTTCATCGTGATTGTAACTGCAAACGGTTGCTGTCTTAGGCAGTCGCTAAGCGAGGACTACCTGTAATGGCATGCAGGACCAGAAAAGTTGTCCAATCCCTTATTAGACAAAAAAGGCTATTTGCTTTCTTCCATCTCCACCTTTTCGAACCACAGTGTTTCTGAAGTTACTGACTGAAACCAGTTATTGGAATACCACTGATAAGCTGGTTCAACATTCTGTATTTCAGAATCAGCAGTCTGAGCCCAGAAGATGATCAGGGATTATGGAAGCAGAGGTAAATAGTATTGAAAAGACAACTGTTCCTTTCTATCAGGATTGGAAACTATTTGTTGTTTCTTTCCCCTTATGAAGTGCTCGATGCCAGCAAATGGAAAACTTGGCATCAGAACTGGCTAGGACAGAATTGCCTCTTTATCTCCTTTAAGATTAATTAGTATGGGCTGATTTGAGGGTATAGCACATAGAAAAGGGAGAGTTAAACTTTGCACATGTGTTAACTTTTAAAAAGATTTCACTGACACCTGTGGAGACTTTTTGAAAACCCTAACGTCTGTGTAAAAAGCTGGGAGCTTTTTTAGAGAGGGCACAAATAACATTGCATCAGCAGTATAATGTTCCAAATGTCCCTCGAATGGCAATTAAGCATTAAAAGAATTACGAATGATGGAAGTTTATTTTTAAAAGTTGATTGCTGCAGGAGAAGGTGAGAGGATAGATTGGGTCCAATGCAGGGAATCCTTGCCCAGACTTTAAATTTAAGCAATGCTATATAATATCTATGTGCCTGCTATTTTGGGTAAATGTGGCTATATGTCCATATGTAACACAATATTCTTAATGTTTCTTTGCAGCCATAAATCCTCTTCAGCTATTCAGAATGAAACTCCAAAGAAAAAGCCCAAAATGGAATCCAAGCCATCTAATGGAGATAGGTAAAAATACAGTTCTGAATATTTTTCTGTTCTGTTGAATAGAACAATGTTTGGACAGGTAGAATTCATACTTTTTCCCATTATTTTATTAATTTCAAGATGACTATTACTCAAATTCTTGATCTTTTGGATTTTTTACTAAAGTGGCCTAAGTCTTTGTTGAAAATTCTGCTACCAGCAGTTCTTGGGATAATGAACTAAAATTAAAACAAATCAGAAATCAATCTAATGCAGCAGTGCCATGTTTGACCATTATGAATCAATTTTATTCTAAATACATCTTAAATAAAAAATGAATCTCTTAGTTAACTGTTGTCCGTGTAAAAGATGATTGCTTCATTAAGCAAGTTTCCAACCCTCTGAAAGTTAATGCTTAAATATACTTCAACAGGTGGTCTTTTTAATGCCAATTACCTGACACAAAGGGATGGATAAAGTCTGCTTACTAATGGCAGAGATTACATGCAATGGCAGAAATATTATTAAGCAGATAAACACAGACATATTTGTGTTTAAAGATGCTTGTGGTGCAGTTTGTTTCTGTCTCTGGTTACATTTGATGCCATTTATTTTTTACAGTAGCTCTATAAATCAGTCAGCAGACAGCGGAGGTACTGACAACTTCGTTCTAATAAGTCAGTTGAAAGAAGAAGTGATGTCACTGAAACGTCTCTTGCAACAAAGAGATCAAACTATACTGGAGAAAGATAAAAAGGTGAAAGGTTCAGACATCTCACTGGCTACTTAGAAGTGTTCGATTTGCATCTAAGATTTATATGTTTGTCAGATGTTTACTGGATTAAAAATGCAGTAAAACTTCTGAACTCTCCCTCGACTTCCAAAACAACAGATAATAGTCGCCTGTGGACATGACCTCAGAAAACAGGGAAAGTCCATTTTTCCCCAAGCAGTTCAGACAATTTATGTAAATTAATGTCATATGAGTCAATTTATGTAGCTACACAAATGCTGTAAATTGATGCAAATGATGCAAATTCATATTTAACTTACATTTGGATATAGCACAAATCCTGTCCTCCAAATTATCCATGAAATTGAGATTTTACTGAACTATTATTTTTTTAAATGCAGAGGAAGAATGTGTTAGAAATTAATGTTGCTCAAATGTTATTCACAGGAATCAGATTTAGAAGCTTGTGTATATTGCAAATGGGACATTTATGTCTCTTCTTTTCCTTCAGTCTGCAAATTAGAACACAAAGTCTCTCAGCAGAGTGAGAAGGGCATAACCACCCAGGTTGGGCAAAACTTCATGTTTTTGATAGTTGAGCTTTCTAGTGGGGCTAAGCACCTTATACATCTAAATCACTGCTATATGAATTTAAAAAACGAATTTCCATCCTACACTGGTCAGATATGGGGCAGGCCAAGCAATTTTTATGTCAGCAAGCCTTAAAACAACCTCTGCGGTTAAGATTGAGGAATGGTAAAACATAATGAAAGGCAACTGAATAGGATTTGCAGGCTGCTATTTAAACAATGCCACCATTTCTTGTCCCCAAATAATTGTTTGATAGGAGAAACAGACTTAAACTGTCACCCTTTTATGAACCAGACAGAATGCTTTCCTGAATTTATCCAGTACATTTGTCATTTACATGGTTGATTACTTAATTTAGGACATCCTCCCTCTGAATTCTTTTCCAAAAGGAAGATCCTTGGTTCCCAAGTATGAAAGATGAGGGAAGATAGCAAATTACCCTCACTTCATTTTGGTGAACCCTGTTTTCCTTAGCATTCTAAGTATGCCATGCAATATATTACACATTTGCTTTAGCTATTATTGCTGGTCGCAGCAATTTTTTTTTCCTGAAATGTCTTGTGCCCCAAACATATATTTGATTTATGCAGTGGCTATAACTCAAGACTGTTTTTAATACACTGTTAAGGAATTAGAAACTTGTTGAGGAAATGCACTATTAACCCTTTATCATTCTAACTGAAGAACCTAGAAGAGTTATACAGTACTTATTATGGATTTGGTATAGATCTCAGCACTTCAGATGAGTATGCATGCATTAATAATCAAGCTGATTCTATAACAAACTTAAAAGTGGTAATGGAGTAAAATTCTTTTTGGAGATGAAGAACTGTGTATTAAGGTAATTTTCTGGACAACTTTCAAAACAGTTCCTCATGTTACAATGTGCAGCCTTATTTGTAGATTTTCTTGGAGGCACTTAAAAGTCTGAAATAAAGTATTTAGAAATTAAGGTGAAGAGCCCTATTAGAAAGCTTAAGCAGTTAGAATGTTGGTGCTGTAAACAGTATTCCTGATTGATCAATTTTGCTGCTCAAGGGTTTAAAGGTATACCTACCAGTTTATGGCAGTTCAGTCTTTTATGATGGGTTTTAATTTTCAGGTAAATTAGAAAAGGACTTGCATTTTAAAAACAGTTTTTGTTTCTAATATATTTTAAAGGACAGCGTATTTTGGCTATAAATAAGAAAACATGGACAAAAATTCTAAATCGCTGTATTCTATTTTACAGATAAAGTCAGCATCCTTTGCATATGCAGATAAATTACTTAGTACTACATGATATTTTCTTTTCTAACCTTTAAACCAATTGAAAAAAAAGCGTTCCTTATCTTTAAATGTTTACCTCGTAAGCTCAAGAAATGCATCTTGTTGATATTTGAGAGTGAGAGCATTGAAGTAACCATAGACAGTATCTTTACAGAGATCATTCCATTCTTTTTGCAGTTGACTGAGCTGAAAGCAGACTTTCAATACCAAGAGTCAAATTTAAGAACCAAGATGAACAGTATGGAAAGAGCTCACAAGGAAACTGTAGAACAATTACAGGTAAATGGTATTACTTCACAGACAATCAGTAATAGCTGAGAATGTCAATGTATGAGAATCAAGTGGTCTAAATTTTGAACCCAGTACTGTCAGTTGCACTGTATTACCCAAAAATTCAGGAGGAGCAAGGTAGCACCTTTCCTGACTTCACAAATTTTATTTTAAAAAAACATAACCATTGGCAGCTTCAACTCACAAAAGCTTGTGCGTGTTAATGAAATGATTTTATAATAATTCAATGATGAATAATATTTATTAATAATAATAAATGAAGTGTGTTAATCTGACAAGGTGCTGCTGGACCCCTCCCTGATTTTGGGCTACCATAGACTAACACGGCTCTCCTCCTGTGCTGTATTCCCTAGAGTCCCTAAGGCTAAACTTTGGCTGGATTCTGACATTTCACAAAGAGGCGGAACCCATAATAATGTTAAACAAGTAGTAGGCTTTGCAGGCACAAGCTGGATCATTTCACCTGATTTCTCTTTGAGTTTTGTTAGTTGGTTTGTAAATGTCATCCCAGACCATTGGATGTCTTCTCCCAGCAGCTTCATGTAGATGTTAAAAGTGCAGGAGCAGGGACAGAAAGCGAGGAGCCACTGGGTCAAACTCTTCTCCCTTACCCCCCCCTTGTTTGTGTCAAGTGTTCATTAAAGAGTGATTTTGTCCTTCAAGGGGGTAGCATTTGCTTCACCTACCCCTTCTCCTTCCCTGTACAAGGAAGGAAGTGGGCTGCATCACCCTTATCTTGAAAGCATTGTGCAGGAGTGCCAGAAAGTAGAATCCTCCTGCCTTGTTCCTCATTTCCCTTTTCCCTCAAGGATGGGAGTTGGGGGAGGCAAAATTCAAGCTGAGTGGGAATTGTTCTGGTGTCGCTCTTGTAGGACTACCAAGACGACCGGCAGAGCAACTAGAAGTAGGATTTGAGACGTGCAGGGGTCTCCCCTGGTGTACCACAGGCTGGATGAGCCAGCCTGCTGGGTTGGGTTCTCCATCTCTGATATAGTGCATTTTTTTTCCTGCAGTTGGGGTTCAAATAAAAGGAGTATTAACTGCACGAGTATTTTTGCAGCCTTTGTGATGACAATGTTAAATTGGAACCGAAGCCATATTTTTAAATCTTTTATGTAGCAGTGTAGAATAATGCACATTTTACAAAATAACTGGGAGCACCGGGTGTTTTGGGGTTTTTGTAGGCCAAGAACAGAGAGCTGCTCAAACAGGTTGCAGCATTGTCAAAGGGCAAGAAGTTTGACAAGAGCGGGAATATGCTGACATCACCATAAGAAGATGGCTGCTTGCACAGCTATTGATGTTGGAAAGGTAACAGACTCTGGGGAAACTCCGCAGAAACAAACCTTTTGGCGTGCAGAGTTGATGGCCTATTTCCTATACCTTTTTGTAACTGATAATGCCATGGGTGGTTTTGGTTTTGGTTTTGGGGTGTTTTTTTGGCAAATAAAAATCATTTGGATTATTAAAGTACTTCAACAGGTTTGAAGAAGGCACACATATGAATATCATGCATACATGCAGCCATACAGAAGGAGGCAGCTGGCCAGTGCCTGGCGATCAGTAAGAGTACTGTCCCTGGTAATCCCGTCATGCAATAACAAATACATGAGCGGCAGCCTCTTGAGAGGGCAGTCCCCCAGCGCTCCTGTGTGCAGGCCGATGGCTTTCAGTTGGACTTAAACAGGACCCCTGGGCAAGAGCAGGGCTTGTCTGGGAGCTGGACGAATGTGTCTCAAGGACAGACTTTCAATCTTATCTACATTCCAGCAGCAGCTAATTTGAGACCGAGCAAGAGCACTGGATACTTGGCAACTGTTCTTTGTCCTTCAGTCAGAATAAGAGTGCGTTGAGGATTAAAATCATGGTGCTTTTATTACAAGAAGCTTAAACCTATAAATATATGTAAAAGATTTTAACAGTTTTATTCTTAGTGATAACTGGTGTTTTGCATTTCCTGTTATAGAGATGGAAAGAGATTCTCTATTGTAAGTACCAGAACAAAATGTGTTTTTCTGAAAATACGCCGTAGACTTCCTCCTGCAAGTGCCTTTTCTCCCAATGGTTTATTTATAGGAATGTTGGTATTTGTATATACTTTTCTTTTTTCTTTAATCATGTTTAAATGTTTCCTGGTATGTATATATTTATAAATGTATATACAGAAGAATCAAATGCTAAGATCAAATTGTTAGAATGATAGGGAAAGTGCTAAGTACTGGCAGGCAATGAATTTTGGCTATAGATACTGTAACAGATGTGTCTGTGTAGAGAGTATTTGTCTTAACTCTTGCTGTGCCTGACTTAATGGAGGGGGGCTTTTAAACAGTAGGGCTTCTAAAAATAGAGGATTTATTTTATCTCAGTGCTGATTTGCATTGTATTCTCAGTGATGTGTTCTCAATTGAATGATGAGGGAACAGTATTTGAGCTAATGTAACTCTTCGGATATTTCTTTTAATAACATTGCTTTGAACTGCAATGCCATTTTAAATAGTTCTGTAAACATGCCTTTTTTATTTCTATACAGTGAGAAAATAACAGTCTACACTGAAAGCTTTATGTTGTTAAGGGCGTTGTCACTCAGTAGTTCTGTGGCCGATCAAGTGGGAGCCAAAAGAAATGTCCCTGGAGGAGCCCGAATGCCCAACACTGAGAATTAAAACACCGAAAACAGCCGTGTAGTTATAAAACCATCACTGGCCCCATAACCTTGGCTCAGTCTTTGCAGTCACGTGACGGTAATGCAGGCTGAAGCACCATTTGCACTAGAGGGATAGAGTGAGATGGAGTAGCACATTCTCATTTCCAAGTAAGAATTTAAACAGGCATGCCGTAGATCAGTGGCTCTCAAACTGTGTTTTGGGGAGCCTGGCGTTCCATGGAAGTAGATCGGTAACAATGGTGACCACTGCTACTGAACTTAGGTTGTAATATACCTGTAGGAGTTTGTTGAGTGTGTTCTACAGGCACTCCCAATTTCTTCAGGGCAAAGACCTCTCAGCATTGCACAAAGTAGCACACCCTGGAATGTGTCTCCAAACCTTGTGTAATGCACAGAAGTCTCTAGCACAGTGTTTTTTAAACTTGGCAACTGTAAGATGTGGCAACCAGCATGCTGGCTGGGGAATTCATGGCAGCTGAAGTCCACTCATCTTAAAGTTGCCAAGTTTGAAAAACACTGCTCTAGCAGGTAAGAAGTAACTCTGAAATAAGTAAGTTGGAAATCATGCCTTGGATGTGTAAAGCTTAAAAACAGAAACCAATAATGCTTTGATATTTTTATGGTTCTTTATAGGAGAATGTTGTAAGTTATTAGAAAAGTTAATGACCATTCCAGAAAATACAGTTTCATCAACCTAACATTAAGACACTTTTTTCTATTAAATGGAAAATCCTGTTGATAAAAGGGTGCTCAAGTTATTATCACAGGAATTGCACTTCAGCTAGCCTTCATGTTTTGGGGCCTTTAGCTACCGGTTTTGGGAGGGTTTGTTCCCAAGAGACTACTGAATAATTGTAATTTGAACAAAAAAAAAAAAAGCTGCTTTCTACAATATTGAGAATTTTTTATTTTTTGTATACTAAAGATGAACTTTGTAAATTTATAAATACAATTTGCTGATCTTACATAATTATATAGATAGGGTAGAATATTCTTTTGCTATCCTGTTGAATTGCTTAATCATTCAGACTTTTTTTTAATTGCTGACTTCCATTTCAGAGTATTTTGATACTTTTTGAATGACTACCTGTTACTGGTGGACTTGTTTAAAAAGAAACTGGTCAAAACTTTTCACAAGAAACATAATGACTTTCTGATCAAGGCATTGTCACTGAAACCTGTTTATGCTGCAATAGAAACATTCTAGAGGAAGAAAACCAACATTCTGGTTCTTAAATACCAGAGCTGTAGAAAATCCCATTTCAAAACATTTACAAGACTTTACTGTGTCTAAAGAGAAACTTTTTTTTATTTTTAATAGTGGTGTTTCAAAGGCTGGAAACTAGCAAATGAAATGCAGGGGATTTGGGTGGTTTTCACAATGAGTTTGGTTTTATGTAGACTCCCAAGATGATACATTATAATGTGCATTTAAATTGGTTTTTCAATAATTGGCATCAAACAAGAAAAATCCCTTGGGCTTGAATTATTTATGTACTTTTAGCCTGTGAATATCGCATTTTTTTTTTTAGTTAAATGTCTATCTCCATTTTGAGGTGAGGCTGTTCATCTTACTTACATATGTATATTGTGTTGAAATTCTGTACTGGCACACATTTGACATTTTTGTACTTTTTCTAAATCCAATATTTCACAATAAAAGCTTGTTAAAACAGCAGTATGCCTCTCAATCAGTAACTGCCCATTTAGTTCCAAAACTGGGCAAAGGGATAATTTTAATCTGGGGTTTTGACCAGCCTTTTCCAAACTGATGCTTATAAACCTTATCCATCCTAGCCAACATCTTGTCTGTGTTATAATTTGTATGTGTGTTTCACAGATTGCCTGTAATGAATAAACTTTTAAAATCATAAATGAAATTTGAAGTCATGATTCCAAGATGTCCCTAGTGTTCTGTTTAGCTCAGTGTTTTTCAACCTTGGGAACTTTAAGATGTGTGGACTTCAACTCCTTGAATTCCCCAGCATGCTGGCTAGAGAATTCTGGGAGTTGAAGCCTACACATCTTAAAAGTTCCCAAGGTTGAAAAATACTGGTTTATTTTACCACATTCTGGTGGTTAACTGCAGAAAATATTTAATGCTTTTCATATATGAGCTGATTTCACATGGATGGAAGGTACTGTTTAGCCCATGAACCCCAGTTCTATGTGCAGGAGTTTAATTTAAAACCATTTACAACAGATGGCTCTCTAGTTCCTGCATGAACACATCCAAAGAAGGGGAAAACCCCATTGGGATAAAAGGTTCCACCACCTATTGCTCTTACTGGTAGGAAATTTGGGGGGGGGGGTTCTATAATATTCAATCAGAACCTCTCTTCCTGTAACTTAAAATACATTGTTCAATGTCCAGTCATCTAGCGCAATGGCATTCAGGTGTTTAAAGGGTGCTATTATATCATCCTTAGACTTCTTAACCAATTTATTCAGTCTTTTTTTTTATAGGACTTGGTATTTAGTTCCCTGATTATCCTTTTCCCCTTTCTGTGAATCTGTTCTGGTTTCTCTGATCCTTTTAATTTATTTGAATATACATTTGAAAGTACAACAAAGAAAAAAGGTACAAAAAAAGAAACATTTACAAAACATTTACAAAGCCATATACAATTGTATGAGAGTGTTCAAAATAAAATTAGATTAGTACTTCATATAAAAATGATCTTACATCAATTTACTACTTTAAAACTGAAATTAAAATCAAATCAATATTCATTGGTTAGCAAAGGCAGCCAATGTTATAAGAATCATCAGAACACACTATAGGACTATTCTGAGAAAATCTATCCATACCATGAACCAGGGAAGATTTTTAAAAAAGATATTTTAAACCCTTACATTAAGAGAAACCCAAACTTTGCATGTGGTACAAGTCCATGTGCAGAGTTACAGTCTATAAATGGTTTCCAAGTTAAATTCAGTATAGGACTTGATTTTTAAATATTCTTGACACAGATGCATAATTTGTCATTCTTCTAAAGAAGAAATATGTGTAGTTTCTGGTAAGCATTAAGTATCCTAGCAGTTGTCATATACAGAGCCAACTCTATATTCTTTGTAGAAATAAAAGGTTTAGTTATGCTTAACAGAAAAATAAAGTCGGTATTTAAAATTTGTTTCATTCTAGGATGGATCATCTTACAGCGTTGTTGAGCTTTATGACATTGACACCAAGTATGAAAAAATTACGCATTTCTACCCATTTTTAAAATATGAGTTACCTATTTTGGCAATGAAGGCTGGTACAGTATAACAGCACTATATTAATGCTATGTAAAATTGCATTCACCTTTTAAATAAGTCAACACTTGTTGATTCTTAATCTGTAAACAGGTACCTTCTTTACAAGTACGATGACCAAATCAGGCAATGCCTCTCCCATACCTGGCTATTTGATGGTTGTTTCCTAATCCTTTGCCTTTATTAAATATTCCATTCCTTTCAACTGATTTCTGGGACCCGTCAATCCTTCGGTAACGACGCGCACACCTAGCCCAGATGTCACAACCAGATTAGAGG
Source organism: Candoia aspera (assembly GCF_035149785.1). NCBI lineage: Eukaryota > Metazoa > Chordata > Lepidosauria > Squamata > Candoiidae > Candoia > Candoia aspera. The sequence goes on from NC_086157.1 coordinate 103,887,224, forward strand.
GGAAACACAATTTTTTAAAACCTGATCAGACTTGTGTAGACAAGGTGGGAGTGCTGTCAAACCAGCTCTGAGCATTGTTTCCTGCTTTGCTTGCTCAAGCTATGAGCTTGCCGAGGCAAAGCAGAAGCTCGTGTTGACAATGCTCAATGCTATTAATTTTTATTCATGAGGAGGTGGGGGAGATGCATCAATTATTTTATTAGTTTAGAGGATTATACCACAAATTATGAGAATTTCCTATCCATCTGCAAATGTGAAAAGGATTCCCTCCCCATTCTTCCCCAAATCACTGATACGGAATCCAGCACTGAATCCAATGGTGCCCGCTTGACACCTACCTTTCTGTCAACAAGGAACTTTTCTGAACACTCCCAAGTACAATTTTAAGCCCCCTTTCCCTTTGATCGTAAGACCATCTGCCCCACATTTAACCAGCTTGCTAATTAGAATGTCATGGAGTACTTCTGTCAAATGCTTTGCTGAGATGAAAATATATCTGCAGAATTATCCCCACTTAACTAAGGAAATTATCCAGCATTAAATAAGGTATAGATAATCTTAGCTGCATGGGCTGTCAAGATGGTGGCCACAACAGTGGGGTTTTTATATGCATCACACATAAAAAACAAGCAGAGCTTTTCTCTCACTATTGCAGCCACCATCTTGACTTTTTTGACCTATCCTGCAAGCAACTCTGATCTGTCTTGTTTTGCTGTTTCTCTGACCTGTCCTGTAGCACATGCTTCTTCATCTGCTCTAGTTGTGCTTATTTCCACATATGTATGGATATATTTAGTAATAAAATTTAGTGTTTTTCTCTATATATACATGTTGAAGTATGTATGTTATATATTCCCAGCTTAAATTCTCTTAAAAAGAGAATTCAGAAAATGCAGGCAGGAAAAATGAGAGATCTATTCTTTTAGTAATTGCTTGCATCCTTTATAAAGTTATCTGATAGCTAATAAACTTCCTTTTATCATTCACAGGCAGTCTATTAACCTTGAAAAGTCATTAGAAGAAATTTTAAAAATCCTATCCTGCCATAAATTTAATGAAAGTCAATACCAAATATTGTGACTAATGTGGCATGATCTACATACCAGAGAGAGTTTTGAATTATCTTGCACACCCCACCCGCTCAAACACTTACTGGTGGATTATTTTGTGATTTTAATTTGAAATCTATGAACAGGAGAAAAATTAACTTTCTATCATTTTGACTCTTGCAATCAGATTTAATTTCAGTGCATGAAACTAATGCCTTAACAATCTTCAAATAGTCAATGACAGTTTTGGGCTTTGCACGTCTGTGTTGCTGATTGTATCTGACTAGAATAATGCTAGTCAGTCATTCAACAGTAGGCTCCTACAGTGAAGAGGGTGTTTTTAAAATCCGTAATGCTCTGTCTACAGGCCATCTTCCAACCACTAGTTGGTGCTACCAGATTTGATTTCTACTTTTTATCTACAGCATGTAAATGTTTCCAGCTGTGTTAATTTAAACACTGAGTAGCTTCTCTCTACTTCAGTTCTTGGCCTACAAAGGACCTGTGTTTTGCTTTGTACAGTATATTTTTTAAAATGCATTTTCTACCTGATGCCTTTTCCATCCACCTTGCCAGGAGGAACAGGAGGATGTAACCTGAAGCCATTACATCAGATAGAGCATTTCACATCTAACCCCTGCTCCTGCCACCCCCCAAAAAATCTTGATCTCTGCATGGAAGGTGATCTGTTGCAGCCTCTCCATCCTATCTGTCTTTAAGACTGACTGTGCAGACTTCATGGCTTGGCTTTGAAGGGTCAAATTTCCCCCTTTCCTCTTCCACAACCTGTTTATTATAGCACCATGCCTGATGAGCTTGTGCATGGTGAATTGGCCTTATCTGTCTGTCTGTCTGTCTGTCTGTCTGTCTGTCTATCTATCTATCTATCTATCTATCTATCTGATAGATAAGATAGATGATAGATCATCTATAGTATCTATCAACTATATAGATGATGATAGATAGATCATCTATCTCTAACATCTATCATGTATCACATACCTACCCATCCTCAATGTTCTCTACATTTAGATGCCCAAAAACACAGCTCTGCTTAATGTTGGTTTGACATTCCTGAGAGATTCCGCTCCTTCCCCAATGTAGACTATGAATTTTGAATATGTGTTTTTATAAAAGAAACCCTACTCCAGTTGGATATTTATGCAAAAAGCCAAAATAAAACTTCTAATTTATTCAGGCAGACTGTAATATTACCACTTGATTTATATTGACACAGATCTTTCACATTCTGTACCCCTTTCTTGTGGAAAAAAGGCAGTGACTCCTTTGAGTCAATCTGAACATCTCCATGAGGTTTTCTTGCCAGGAAACGGTGGCTTTCTGTTATCTTCTCCCAGAATTGGTTTTCCTCCCCTATTTTCTACACTAGCCTCCGGCCCTGGGATTTTCCCAGTGGTCTCCTATCCAAGCATTAACCACTTGCTGTGCTGTTTTGCTTACCCGCCTCCAGATAATTCCTTTCTAAGGAGTGCTTTAATACAAGTGGCCACCAGATGCTGCTTAAACCCTGTGGAAGGCATTACAGTTATTCAGTGCGATAAATTCTTTCTAAGTGTATGTCCAAAATTCCTTTCAATCATTTGGCTTTTAAGGGCTATGAGTGAGTCACAAATCAGAGTGATGGGAGATCACTTGGAGGACAACCAGTAGTAGGTTAGAAGTATGGGATCTCCCTCAACTTACATGGCACCACCATCCATGCGTAGTCATCGCATTTTATTATTCATGTATTCAATACATTTATATGGCCACCCATCTCATATACATGACTCTGGGCAGCTAACAGTTAAAATTGGATAAAAACAGAGTAAAAAGGAAAAACAGCCAAAATCAGAAACAACATAACATACAATCGCCGCCGAGAATGCTGAAGACTTTATACCCCCAGTGTAACCATGACCAAGAAACAGGCTCACCGATACTATCAGGACCCAAGGCTTGACGACAGAACCAGGTTTTTAATGGTGTATGAAAGCCTGACAGGCTCTATCCCACATTTTTGTCCTGACCTCAGACAGATTCACCTGGAGAGCTCCATTTTATCCCCACAATCCTATGTGGAACAGTGAGTGGGTGGGGTGGTGGGCTGGTTCATTAGTTGGTTTGGAGAAAAGGTGGCTGGCCCCAAATTACAGCTGAGGGTCAGCCTGAACCTGAGTCTCCACAACTGTAATCCAATACCTAAACCACCATGCCATGCCAACTCCATCACCTGTAATTCAGGAGTTCCTACTTACAGAAATTCACAAATGAATACGAGTCTAAATTGGGAAGCCTGTATGAATGTTTAAATACCCAGGTTTACTTGCGATAAGCCCAATGTCATTAAACTCTCTAAAATTTCTTTGTATGTTTGCTGCATGGAAACCATGTCATGTTATGCTCTAGTTTCATTTTACTATTTAAAAGTAAGTTCCCTGTTGATGCTGAGTTTGAAGAAATATACAGTATTTGACTATGCTCCCAGGGATGGGGCAGGCTTGGGCATGGGTTGGGGGAATTTCTAAAGGAAAAGTAGTTTGAGAAAGACAGACACTATCAAGGACGATTCTCAAGCCAATTCTATTGCAATTTCCTATGAGCATAGCTAAGGGAAGGCTGGCAGTTTTGGGGAATGAAATACTGTAGAGATCTGAAGAAAGAGGTAGTGTGGTATCATGGTGAAGGTGTTGGATTAGGAGTGGGCAGACCTAAGGTCCAGTCCCCCTTCAGCCACAGAAGCTCCCTGCGTGACTTTGGGCAAGTTGCCCTCTCTCAACCCAACCTACCTAACAGGGTTGTTATGGTGGAAACATATGATGGGATATAAATCTAATAAATTAAAAAAAAAATAGAGAGGTAAAAGGAATATTCTGGAACAGCGTTGGGATTCCATTTATTTACTATTTACCTATATATTTATTTACAGGTAGATCTTGCTTAATGACTGCCCTGCTTAGTGACTGTTCGAAGTTACAATGGTGCTGAAAAAGTAACTTTGCGAGCAGTTCTCACACTTATGACCATTGCAATGTCCCACGGTCATGTGATCGCCATTTCTGCATTTCATAAGGGACTTCTGACAAGCAGTGTCAATGGAGAAGCCAGCAGTAAAATTGCAAATCACAGTCGCATAGTGTCTTGCTTAACAACCATGTTGCTTAGTGATGGAGTTGCTGGGCCCAATTGTGGTTGTTAAGTGAGGACCACCTGTACATCGATTTGAAGAAAGCCTGACTCTGAGTGATTTAAGTAGCAAAAAAAGCAGAAGAATAAAAGAGAAACAGAGGATATCTATATCCATAAAGACAAAGAAAAGCATACCAAACACAAAACTTACAGTGCCTCACCAGCTACCCTGTCTCAAGCTTTAGGAAAATTGTCAATTTTTAAAAGATTTCTGGAATATCATCAGGGTGGGATCCTATGGATCTCTTGGGGAAAGCTATTGCAGAAGGCAGGTGTCACAGCAGAGAAGTCACGCCACTATGGCCCTGATACATGACAAAGTTTAACAGAGGGGACTCAAACTGCGTCCACTTGCTGGATCTTACTGGATGGGAAGGATGTAAGATAGGCAGTCCCTCAAACAACCAGGCTAGATGCCATGAAGGGCTTTATAGGTGACAACCAGCTCCATGAATTACACCCAGAGCTCAGCTGGCAACCAGCATAACTCATGGAGAGGCGGGGTCATGTGGGCATACCGAGGAATTAAAAAGAGGAGCCTTCCATGCCGCTCCTTCTGTGGCAGATCCTTCTGAACCGTCCTCATCCTAAAAGAAGGTCTTCTCCACTGCTCAGAAAGTGCAGGGGAAGGACCTTCTCAGAGATAGGTAAAAGGGTCACAGAGGACTGGGTATTTTCTATAGGGAACCATACGGAGGTCTAGGGGTATACTGTTCCATTAACAAACTTATAAAAAAAAATCTCAGCTTTTCACTTCTCCATTGGTGAACTTGTAAAAAAAACAAAAACAAAATGGCAGTGGAGGGCAGCGACCAGCGACCAGACGGAGGGAGCCATTCTTACCACAAGGGTGGAGGGAGTTGTTTACAAGGAATTGAAGTGTAGCATGCAAACCAGACTGTGTGGGTCATGCCAGCACAAGAGGGAAAACATACTTTTGGCATGGCACCAGAAAACGTGAGCAGGCAGAGTGGCATAAGCTGCAAACAGGCTGTGTGTGTGTGTGTGTGTGTGTGATAATCATTCCTCCTCTCCACTGGTAGTGAGTAATTCGTACTAGCCCTTCAGGAAACTGGAAGGGTGAATCTGCCCTAGGAAAGAAAAAAACTGCTCCTGTGTCAGCCCTTGGAGCTAGTCCAGACAAGAAGCACAAATCTTTATTGTACCTTTATTGTAAGGCTACAGTAACAGAATCTTGCAAGTCTGAAAAGCACTTCTCTCCTCCCGTACTTTCACTTTCCAGAAAACTAGGGAGGGTCCCTTCTGAAATGCTTTCTCCACCCCCGTTCCTTCTGTGGGCTGAGACACCTCTTGTTTGCCCTGGCTGCAGCTCTTCCTCCTGTCTCCCAGGGTCATTCTCACAGTCCATTACATCCTGCTATTGTTGAGGGAGGTAGAGAAGGGGAACCAGGGCCAAGAAACCTTTTCTCCTGACCTTTCCTAACTGGCCACTTGGTCTACCAGAGATGGGCTCCCTTCTGGACCATCCCAGATGGCAGCAAAGAGATCCAGAAGCCTCAAACACATCTGAATGTTTCCCAATTTCACAACTGGCAACCTTTGTAAACCAAAAAAACGCCTCTGTGCGCCTGGGGGCGGGGGCGGTGTATTGGTGTGGGGAGAGGGGCAAAAGCTGTGTATGGATGAGGGTGGAGGAAAATGAAAAGGAAGTTGTGCGTCAAAGGAAAGAGTGCCGCCTTAGCTCACAAAAGCTCATACCTTTTAATAAGAATTACTGATTTGCAAAGATACTGGACTCCTGATTTTTAGATTCAGGGTCAAGGGAGAGGTGCATTGCAGCATTTGATCCAGACAGCCAAAGGCAGTTTTTTTTAGAAACAGCCATGGAGAGTGGGAACATGGACATAGCACCACTTTGCTATAATGAGTTTTAAATCATTGCACAAAGGGGCAGAATTTGTGTTCCCATGCACTAAGTCCACAAGACTTCCAGAGATGAGACCCAAAGCTGGCACCCTCTCATGTACTGTCCCCGCACCTGATGAAGAACAATTCAGCGCTGACTGCAGTGTGGCATTTGGCGATGCCGAATCCTTGTGGATGATAATTTCTGTCCTGGGAAAAGCCTCATCTGCTGTTTCACCAGCAACATATTCTCAGCCATCTGCACCGCCTCCCACATACAGCCTTAATCAACGCACATGTATGTATACCTTCTGCTGAACTTAAAACCAGGTTCTTCTGTGAAGCTCATTAGCTCTTCAACAACAAAGAGTTCTTCAGGGCTCTGCTGGCAACAACAAAGGACCAGCTCATCTGGATTTATTGCCAACAGGAGTCAGAGGGAGGCAGCTAGAACGGCGAGGCTGAATTATTTATTTGCTCGTGGGATTTGCTAGTGTTTGGGGTAGGGCTTGCAAGGAGCATCTCTTGCTTGGCAGAGGTCTGTTATGTAATGACAAGTCTCCCATTATCATTCCAAAATGCAGACCCGAACTTCAATCCATTCGGGCTTTTCAATTTCTCCACCTCAAATGCAATCACCTTTCAGTATAAACACTTGTCTAATTCCGCTGAACAGTGAACAAATATTTTTATGTTGACCCCGGGTCCTTTAGAAATGGTGTCCTGGCTCTCAAGTAAATCAGATCAGATTCAATGGAACCTGCTCCTAGATTGTGTGAGTATAGGATTAGTGCGATAAGAAATTTTAGAGATTGTAAGAGATGTGCTTGGATCAGCAACAACAGAAGTGATTTTGTTCCATCGGCATCAATGACTACGCTGCACTCTGAAGGCTGGTTGCAAACAACATCCAGTTAGCATTTTGTGCTGATCAAAAACCTAAAAGGAAAAAGTCTGCAAAAGAAAGTAAACCTCTGAAAGTTGTGTCCAAGCAAGACACCCCCCCAAAAGAGTTCATAATTGGTGTAATTTGTGTTAAAACCGCCATCAGAAAAAATCAGGTGTCAAAGAACAAATATTGGGTGATTTGCATTGTTAAAAAAAATTGTGCTACTTGCATGCGAACACGTATCTTACGAGAACATATGTACAGAGCTTCTGTGTATTGCAAACATAAGCAATTAATTTTGTGGAGTCCTTGGTGCTCTCTGAGTTGGTTGTTTGCTTGCAGACATTTCATTACCCAACTAGGTAACATCATCAGTGCTACTCTAGTGATGATGTTGCCTAGTCAGGCAACGAAATGTCTGCAAGCAAACAGTCAAGCTCAGAGAGCACCAAGGACTCCACAGGTCAACCCTGAGCTACAGAGATTCTCTTCTATTGGAATTAATTTTGTCTACAGACTCTTTTTTTATGCCACAGAAAAATCAACCAGACCAGTATGTTGCCCTTCTAATGTAGACAGCAAAGCAAACAGGATTTTTAGTTATTGGTGCATGGTACAGTAGACTCTCAGTTAACCAGAACTCAAGCAACCGACACGCTCAAGCTACCAGCAGAAAAATCGAACTGGCACTCAACCGGCACTCTCAAGCGACTGGCAAAAAAAAAAATATCTGTATCTCTCTGCTGCCATCTAGTGGGTATTAGGGTTTAATACTAACTCTCAAGCAACCAGAAACTACATTTATCCGGCATCTACCAATCCCCATGGGTGCTGGTTAACTGAGATTTTACTATATTAACCACTCAACTGAGCAAACTTACTTGCAAAGGATAGATTTTTAGGTAGCCAATATGGTATCATCCAAGTTCCAGAGGGAAATATCAGCAAATTTGGAAGGGGAGGGTGGGTGACAGAATCATGAACAGGAGCTCTCTCTAGTGCAACATTAAGAACCAGTTGTAACTTTATGACACCAAATTTGCCTCAAGTACTAAGGCAAAGGATTGTTACCTTGTCGTGGTGCTGGAGCTTGAGCACCTCAATGATGCCATGAGCTAAACCGTGAAGGGCCACCCAAGACGGGAAGGTCATGACAGAGAGGTCAGACTCAAGGCGATCCCTGGGGAAGGTAATGGCAACCCACCCCAGTATTCTTGCCGTGAAAACTAAATGGATCAGTACAACCAGAGATATGCCGGTATACCATCGGAAGATGAGACCCCCAGGTCGGAAGATGGTCAAAATGCTACTGGGGAGGAACAGAGGATGAGTTCAACTAGCCCCAGACGTGATGACGCAGCTAGCTCAAAGCCGAAAGGATGGCTAGCGGCCGACGGTGCTGGTGGTGAACAGCGAATCCGATGTTCTAAGGATCAACACACCATTGGAACCTGGAATGTAAGATCTATGAGCCAGGGCAAACGGGATGTGGTTACTGGTGAGATGTCAAGATTAAAGATAGACATTTTGGGCGTCAGTGAACTGAAATGGACTGGAATGGGCCACTTCACATCAAATGACCACCAGATCTACTACTGTGGACAAGAGGACCACAGAAGAAATGGAGTAGCCTTCATAATTCATAGTAAAGTGGCTAAAGCAGTGCTTGGATACAATCCAAAAAAACGATAGAATGATCTCAATTTGAATTCAGGGCAAGCCATCTAACATCACAGTGATCCAAATATACGCCCCAACCACAGATGCTAAAGAAGCTGAAGTAGAGCAGTTCTATGAGGATCTGCAGCACCTACTGGACAACACGCCTAAAAGAGATGTTATTTTCATCACAGAAGACTGGAATGCTAAGGTGGGCAGTCAAATGACACCTGGAATTACAGGTAAGCATGGCCTGGGAGAATAAAACAAAGCAGGACATAGGCTGATAGAGTTGCCAAGACAACTCACTCTGCATAACAAACACTCTCTTCCAACAACCTAAGAGACGGCTTTATACATGGACTTCACCACATGGACAACACCGAAATCAGATTGACTACATCCTTTGTAGCCAAAGGTGGCGGACATCTATACAGTCAGTAAAAACAAAACCTGGAGCTGACTGTAGTTCAGATCACAAACTTCTTATTGCACAATTTAGGATCAGACTAAAGAGATTAGGGAAGACCCACAGATCAGCTAGATATGAGCTCACTAATAAGGAGCTCATGATAATAATTCCTTCCTAAGGAATATGCAGTGGAGGTGAAGAATCGATTTAAGGGACTGGACTTAGTAGATAGGGTCCCGGAAGAACTCTGGACAGAAGTTTGCAACATTGTTCAGGAGGCGGCAACAAAATACATCCCAAAGAAAGAGAAAACCAAGAAGGCAAAATGGCTGTCTGCTGAGACACTAGAAGTAGCCCAAGAAAGAAGGAGAGCAAAAGGCAACAGTGGTAGGGGGAGATATGCCCAATTGCTAATAACAAGTCAGTAGGAGACGACGGCAACCCAGCTGAACTGTTCAAAATCTTGCGAGATGATGCTGTCAGGGTAATGCATGCTATATGCCAGCAAATTTGGAAAACACAAGAATGGACATCAGATTGGAAAAAATCAACTTATATCCCCATACCAAAAAAGGGAAACACTAAAGAATGTTCGAACTATCAAACAGTGGCACTCATTTCACATGCCAGTAAGGTAATGCTCAAGATCCTGCAAGGTAGACTTCAGCAATTCATGGAGCGAGAATTGCCAGATATACAAGCTGGGTTTAGAAAAGGCAGAGGAACTAGGGACCAAATTGCCAATATCCGATGGATAATGGAAAAAGCCAGGGAGTTTCAGAAAAACATCTATTTCTTCTTTTATTGACTATTCTAAAGCCTTTGACTGTGTGGACCATAACAAATTGCAGCAAGTTCCTAGTGGTATGGGGATACCAAGTCATCTTGTCTGCCTCCTGAAGAATCTGTATAACAACCAAGTAGCAACAGTAAGAATAGACCACGGAACAACGGACTGGTTTAAGATTGGGAAAGGAGTACGGCAGGGCTGTATACTCTCACCCTACCTATTCAACTTGTACGCAGAACACACCATGCGACATGCTGGGCTTGAGGAATCCAAGGCTGGAGTTAAAATTGCTGGAAGAAACATTAACAATCTCAGATGTGCAGATGATACCACTTTGATGGCTGAAAGCAAAGAGGAACTGAGGAGCCTTATGATGAAGGTGAAAGAAGAAAGTGCAAAAGCTGGCTTGCAGCTAAACCTCAAAAAAACCAAGGTTATGGCAACCAGCTTGATTGATAACTGGCAAATAGAGGGAGAAAATGTAGAAGCAGTGAAAGACTTTGTATTTCTAGGTGCGAAGATGACTGCAGATGCTGACTGCAGTCAGGAAATCAGAAGACGCTTAATCCTTGGGAGAAGAGCAATGACAAATCTCGATAAAATAGTTCAGAGCAGAGACATCACACTGACAACAAAGGTCTGCATAGTTAAAGCAATGGTGTTCCCCGGAGTAACATATGACTGCGAGAGTTGGACCATAAGGAAGGCGGAGAGAAGGAAGATCGATGCTTTGGAACTGTGGTGTTGGAGGAAACTTCTGAGAGTGCCTTGGACTGCAAGAAGATCAAACCAGTCCATCCTCCAGCAAATAAAGCCAGACTGCTCACTTGAGGGAATGATATTAAAGGCAAAAGTGAAATACTTTGGCCACAAAATGAGAAGACAGGACACCCTGGAGAAGATGCTGATGCTAGGAAGAGTGGAGGGCAAAAGGAAGAGGGGCCGACCAAGGGCAAGATGGATGGATGATATTCTAGAGGTGACGGACTCGTCCCTGGGGGAGCTGCGGGTGTTGACGACCAACAGAAAGCTCTGGCGTGGGCTGGTCCATGAAGTCACGAAGAGTCAGAAGCGACTAAACAAATAAACAACAACAACAACTAAAGCAAAGCACATCCGCTCTTTTATTAATCATTGCTGTGAGCAATGAGCAGGCTTGGGTTAAATCTATATTAAAACAACATATAATTACCTTGATTTTATGAGGTACTATATTGTGCAATAAAAAGCAATAATACAGAGGACTTTTTGGCAATGACCAAATCTATAGACTCTCTCTCCTTTTATATCCACCCCCCAAATACACCGTCCAAGAGCACGGAAGACAATTGGACATTTCTGGCCTGCAAACCCCTCCCACTATATCCCACTAGGAGATTGAATAGGCCAGCCTTTCTCAACCTTTGACCCTGGGGATCCCTTGAAGTACTTTTCAGGCCTCGGGGAACCCCTGCACATTCAGGCTCAAATACAGGCCAGAAGTTACAAAATTATTATATTTGTTTCATGGGTAGGCCTGTCTATATGCATTAACAGTGCTCTTAAACAACAACAACAACAAAAGAATGAAACTTATCTCTTTAATGTGAAGTTGCCTGAATTTGAAATAGTTTTTAAAATAAATTGTGATCTCCCAGGGAACCCTTGGTGACCTCTCATGGAACCTTAGGGTACCACAGATCCCTGTCTGAGAAACCCTGGAATAGAGCAAGCACCCCAGCACTGATTTCATAACTTTGCAGGGTACCCCACCTCTAAGATTTATCATAATGCTACAACAATGCTATGTCATCAAGATATCACTTGGTGATACATGCAAGGAGACATTAATAAAACCAACAACGTAATAAAAGAAAACCAAGAGAGTAGTAATACTTTCAGAAGCAGAAAAACATCAGGCCAATGAAGCAGAGCTATGTCCTGCAGATAGACCCCTAATCATGCTGTTCAGTGTTACAGTGAGTCATGCATTCCTATTTATTTATATTTATTTGGTGCCTTCAAGTCAGCGTTGACTCCTGGCGACTGCCTGGACATGTCCCTGCAGTTTTCTTGGCAAGATTTCAGAAGTGGTTTGCCATTGCCTCCTTCCTGGGGCTGAGAGAGAGAAAGGGACTGGCCCAGGATCACCCAGCTAGCTTAGTGACTAAGGCGGGACTAGAACTCACAGTCTCCTGGTTCCTAGCCTGGTGCCTTAACCACTACACCAAACTGGCTGTCTTCCTCACAATACCAGACATAATAAGTAGGAACCAAACATCTGCCTAGAACTATTAAATTTATTGCAATGCCCAGCTATCCTCTTTCAGGACATCATGGTAGAACATCTCTTAATGCTGCAGATAACATGAAATAAAAGAAATACTCAAACTCTGTGAATAAGATCCCATATCAGTTGGAAAGATCTCTCCATCTGGTTTTCTGAGCCCAACTGAGAATTCAGGAAATGAGCTCCATTTCCCACCAGAATTGAGGAAACTGTGACCTTCCAGATGTTGCCACCTTAGCAGCCACTGCCAGCAGGACCAATGGGGAAGAATTTGGGGGAAGAATGGTTTAATAATATCTGAATGCCCACAGAGTCCCCACCCTTCTCTTCCCATGATTACAATCTGTACTTTCCGTATTTCATTTCCTTCTGATTCCTCTGATTACTCTTCCAGTGGGTGTAAATGTCTTTGAGGTTCACTATAGCCTCCTTATGAAGGACAGACTAGCCATAAAAATTTATGCAATAGTAAATGTGTTAATCTTTATGGTATTACAAGGATCCTTCTTGGGAAAACCAGGTTGTCCCTTTCACTCCTTTTTGATAGCTGCTCTTGGAGGTCCACCATCTAAACTATGGCAGGTTCTTTTATCTGTCTGTTGATCTATCAATATATCCATCCATTCAAGGGAAAAGAGAAAGTGGGATTCAGGATATTAATTAATTAATGCATGCAAGTCTGAAAAACTTAAAATAACTTGATAATGGATATAATGGCTATTTTGCAAGGCATGGAGAAAGAAGTCAGGGCTAAATTTTTCTTCCTCTCTTAACACATTAGGGATCGGGATCATCCAGTAAAGCTGACCAGAAGGAGATTTAGACAAGACATAAGTAAGTTCTTCTTCACACAGTCTGTAAATAACCTGTGGATTCCATTTACCATACCATGGGGTGATACGAAGGTTTGCAGAGGACAAACATAGTTGGAAGAGACCTAATAGGTTATCAAGCCCAATCCCCAACACACTGCAGGATTCACTACACTTGTGTTTCTTCAAACTTGGCAACTTCAAGATGTGTGGACTTCAATTTCCAGAATGCTGGCTGAGGAATTCTGGGAGTTGAAGTCCACCCATCTTAAAATTGCCAGGTTTGAAAAACATTGCACTACACCAACCATGTAGAGGGCATAGGGAATGGCCTTGAAGGGCAGGAGGAAGAGCTGCTACCAAGGCACTGGTCAGATAAGGAGGGTCTGAGTCCAGGTCAGGAAAGTAACTTGAGAAAACATCTTAGACAAGCACCTCTCTAGTTCATTCAGAGATAAAGGGAGGGAGAGGGAAGCATAATCAGATTTGCAAGATTCTGTTACTATAGTTGTTTCAATAAAAGTAGTCCTGACTATACGGTTTCTTAGTCTAGTCTGTCTTATAGGGTTGACAATCCCCATAGATGACCAATGGATGACAATTTGAAAACCTCCAGCGAAGGGGAAGAAACCGTTCCACACAGTAACCTATTCCACTGATTGACAGCTCTTACTATCAAGAATTTTTTTTTAATGTCTAATCTGTATCTGAGAGCCAGTTTTGTGTAGTGGTTAAGGCACCAGCCTAGAAACCTGAAGATGTGAGTTCTAGTCCCACCTTAGGCACGAAGTCAGTTGGGTGACCTTGGGCCATTCATTCTCTCTCAGCCCTAGGAAGCAGGCAATGGCAAACCACTTCTGAAAAACCTTTTCAGGAAAACTGCAGGGACTTGTCCAGGCAGTTGCCAGGAGTCAGCACTGACTTGAAGGCACAAAAAAATAATTAAAATAAAATAAAATAAAAATCTGTATCTACATCCTTGAAGTTTCATCCCATTTTGGAACAAGTGAGAATAAGTCTGAACCCTTCATGATGTGACAGCCCTTCAGATATTTGAAGACAGCTATCATGTCCCCGCTCAACCTTCTCTTCTGCAACTAAATATATGTAGGTCTTTTAACTGTTCATTGCAGGACTGGGTTTCTAATCTTTTCACCATCTTGAGGGCCCTTCTCTGGCCTTGCTCTAATTTATCAATGTCTTTTTTAAACTGAGGTGTACAGAACTGAACACAATACTCCAAGTGAGATCTGACCAAGGCAGAGTAAAGTAAGATAATTACCTTCTGCAATCTGGACTCTGTGCTCCTCTTGATGCTCTTCAAGAGGTCATTGGCCTTCTTTGAAGCTGCATTTCACTGTTGGGTCATGTTGAGCTTGTGATCCACTAGTACACCCAAATCCTTCTTCTCACATTTGCTACTCTTGAGCCAGATTTCTCCCATCCTGTACATGCTACCTCTTCAGTTGGGGGCACCACACAAAGAAAAAAGAGCAGGAGATGAGTATGTTTCCATCTCCTGCTTGAAAATACCCTAGAAGCATCTGGTTGGCCACTATAAAAAACAAAATGGTGATCTGATCCACCAGGACACAGGCATCCACAGGGGGTGGTAAGCAATGAAACATCTATTGTGATTCAAACTCCACACCTTAGTACAACATCACAACACAAGAATGAAAGGTCAGAGCTTGTGTTGTGATGTCATGACAAATGTTTTGTTACTTTGGCATCACTGCAGCTAGCTACATATGAGATCCAGGGCTATTCTATGCCTTAACTTCCAGGAAAGAGGTGCCTTTTGCTTGTTGGTCTCAAGGAGCAAAACTAGTAACTGGTTTAGCCAGCCCTGGATGTTTTCCTTCACCAAGCTGGTGCCTTCCAGGTGTGCTGGGACTCCAGAATCTCAATCATCACCAATGTACTCCTCAGATGGGCAGGAAATCTGGGAGTTGTCATCCCAACTTATCTGGAGGATGCTGGAAACTTTGGCTGTATCAAAGTGTTCAGAGGCTATGTATGAGAAGGCAGCTTGATTGTCACCCCCCACATCATTTCCCCCATAATGTAGTCCCATGCAAAGGAAAGAGGTCCAAGCAAAATAATTTCAAAGGAGACCTGTTCCAGAAGCTGGTTATGGAATGGGTAACTAAAGGAAATAAGAGTTTATGTTTTTTTTTCTGTCCAAATGAGTTCAGTGTTTATTTTTGAAACAGATAAGCAGGGCTTTGTGTAAACACTCACTCCAGAAATATGTATCTGCTGTTTGATAAGGAAAATAAATGAAAAAAAATCCATCTTTAAAGAAAAAGAGAGAAGCATGCTTTATTTTTATGCATTTTTATCTCGCCAACATGGCTCCAGAGCAACTGTTACAGTAAGTGCTTTTAAATGATCTCACTATATTTGCGATATTGTTTTTAAACTTTGCTCGAATGCTTTAAAAACCACTAGACTTACTGCACAGGGAAATAGCATATCAATTGTATAAATAAAAAGATGGGAGTAGGAAAAAAGTTTCATTGGTTTTCGTCTTTTCATACTTTGTGATCTGAAGGCCATATAATTGTCATTACAAATTCAAGCAGCTAGGACCTGCTGGGGTTATTATAGAAAATCTCACAGTGGCTTCCACAGAGGACAACCATTCTAATTCCCCACAGTGCCCCAGAGTGAAGGCATAGATCAGGGGTCCCCAAACTCTTCAGCTCATTGACCCCTTCATTAAGTTTCAGATTGTTCATTGACCCCCAAACATTTATTATATGAAAATAATTTAATAAGTGGGGCTGCGGTAGCTCAGTGGTTAAGACGCTGAGTCAGAGGGCCATTAAGGTCAGCAGCTCGGCCGTTCGAAATCCAAGAGCGCGAGCCACATGACGGAGTGAGCTCCCGTCAACTTGTCCCAGCTCCTGCTAACCACACAGTTCAAAAGCATGCAAATGCAAGTAGATGAATAGGTACCACTTTGGTGGGAAAATAACAGGGACATGAAAGGAGCCCCCTTGGGCGTCCCCTGGGCAACGGTGATGTCACCGGCAAATCCTTTCAGTACAGAAGCACCTTGGTAGGTGCTTCTGATATGAAAAAAGGTTTTTAATAAATACCACTTTAACTAATAATACTATGGATGATGATGATGATGATGATGATGATGATGATGATGATGATGACGACGACAACTCAAGGCTACTCTCGCTGGTGCTAACCATCCAACCCAGGGTAATGCTGTCTGGCTGCTAGCTACCTCACCTTCAGGACTAGGGATTGGTCCTGGCTGGCTGGGGAATTCTGGGAGTTGAAGTCCACAGATCTTAAAGTTGCCAAGGTTGAGAAACACTGCTCTACAAAGACCCCAAAAGATTAATTGACCCCAATCGAACTTCCATCATTTATCAACCATCTACTGACCCCCAGCCATTTATTGACCCCTTAGAGAGTCCTACTGACCCTTGGGGGTCAATACTGACCAATGCAGGGAACCCTGGCCTAGATGGTGCTGGAGAGATTTAAAATGGTTACTTTTCACTGTCATCCCCAGGTATATCTACATCCATAAGGCTACAAACACAAATGAGGGGCCAATAAACAGTTGTGTCCCCCTTCAAATCTAGAGCTGGCCTAGATACGCTAGAATAAGCTAGTTAAACAGGTGGCACTATCTGCAACTCATGATGGAATGCGCAGCTTTTGAATGCTCACGAAATTTAAGAACTCCATGGAAAGAGAAAGCAGAAAAACTAGTCCAAAGGCCAAGCTAAGAAATGTATCATTACTGTCCTAACTTTCTATCTGCATGGAGTTTTAGGTGGGAGAGCTTTCAACAGCAAAACTGTGCCATTATTTTAAAGTGGCAAAATATAACTCAACATCTTAAAATGCGAATAGATTATGCCCACCCTAATATAGCGGGATTCAGATATCCCCTACCTTTCATTTACTACAGGAAATGTTATGGAGATCATGGGGCCAATATCGCCCATCGACAGGCCTGCTCCCCACAGCAGTGAGTGTGTTCAGCTTGTTCAGTAGTGTGTGATGGGTGTTCTACATTCAACCTCATCTTTAGATGGAATCCAACTTCATGGACTGCTGGAGTGATGCCTACAACTGAATCATCTACTTGGGATCGAGTTAAGCTGTATGACCTCTGTTATGTGTATTTTCAATGCATGGAAGTCATCTGGCGCTCTTGTGCATGTAGAGCCAATCTTTGGGCCTTTATTCACTGCCAGATTAAAGTGCTATCCACCCACCACTGAGTTAATGAAAAAACTACATTAGAATCAAAATTGCTGTCCCCACTGCTGATCCCTATTCTTTCTGTTCTGGGTTGTCCCTGAATGGCGGTGTTCTGATTTTGCACACATAGGGCATGTGACACTTCTGAGTATCACAGACCAGCAGAAAACAGCCATCAGACCTAACAATGATGCAGGAGCAGGGTGGGGATGGGGCTTGGGGCCCTCCATGAGGATTTAAATTACTTCAGGTGCACTGTTTGTGGCCACCTTTTGGATCCTGTTCAATAGTTGCCTAGAAAAGGCAGTGTCCTAACTTGTTAAAGCATTTTCTGCTAAGTTCCCAAAGGCTTTTTTGAGAGAAAACAACAACAAACACCTACATCCTGTAAATGCTGCTGTTAAATGGACATCTCCTTCCCACAAAAGCAGCTGCTCTTCAATTATAAGATGACACACCTTTTCCAGAAATGAGTTCATTGCTGTTGTAGCTTGTGTTAGAAATGCAGGCCCAAACCCATCTTTTGTAAACATCTGCATGACCCTTATGATTTGGTGAGACATGAGATATAACCAAAAATGGCCTCTCAGAGGTTATCCTCAACTTAGTAGCTGCTTTCAGGCAGCCCAGTGTTGGCTAATGGTTGGCCCTTTGGTTTGTTTTTGAATTCAAATTCCCACCAGTCGTAGTAAACATAGCCAGTGATGAGGGACGTTGGGAGTTGCAGTCCAACAACTTCTAGAGGGCCACATACTATCCATTCCTGCACTGAACTGCGTTTAGCCAATGTGGACTAGCCTAGCTTCCTTCCAAGCTTCTTCTTCACTTCCCCCATTCCCATACCAAGGGGTTCTGCTTCCACTCTTAATTAGCTTCAGCCTGCTTCAAAAATGTTGCACTGAAATTGCACTGCAAACTGAGACCAATCCACTTTAAAATTAGCCAGAGCTTGTTGCCTGGCCAACATAACAAACCATAACTAGCTGAAATCAGATGTTTCCAAATGCCTCCTCCAAGTGACATGGGTGGAAGACAGCATCAGTCCAAAAGCGTGAATCCCAAAGAGCTAGTTTCATTCATGACATGTTAAAAATTTGGCTTGAGTGAACTACTTGTCTTCTAATAAAAGGCTGGATTCTATCGGTCTTTTGTAGACTCCTTGGTGGATAGAGCTGAAGGAGAGTGGTGAGGACCTTCTCCATCTCTTTCTCCAAGACACTCTGCTCCTTTTGTGATACCCTCTCCCCTCCAAAGTGTCAGATTGCCAGGAAATGGATAAATTACTTTTACCAGCAGTCATCTAATTCCTTGCATAGCAGAATTGAAATATGGCCTAAAATTATAGGCCGGAGATAGCCCTAGGTTTGAAGGTTACCAACATCATATCAAACCATAGTTTAGCATGACATTTGGATATGGCTACTTTCTCATTGCAAGTTTCCTTACTTTGGAGATAGCAGATTAGCCCCTTCTTTCATCCAGCCTACATTTCTATCACAACTAAGTAACTTCAAACTTTCTGCAGGCTTCTGGGTAAAAGGGAATGAGGGCCATATATGTTAGCCTTTGATTGCAAGTACCCATTTTCAGAGAAGCACAGAACCAGGTGGAAACATCTTCATTTTCACTTATTATCAATCACCTTTAAAATGAACAAATTGTCTTGAGGAACTCAGCTTTCATTTCAGGAAAGCAAGTTTCTAGCAGCTAAGACTTAGAAAAGTATACAGGGCAGGGACAATACCCAGTGAATTACCAGAGTGAGTAAATAGTGCTTCTCGGTCCTGACTTAACTCTTTTTTGCTGCACCAGAAGGACGTCCATATGCATTTACTTTAGCTTGTATTATTTATCTGGATTGCCAAATAAAGAAAGAAATCAACCTGGTGGCTCTTTTTTTTTTAAATGATGCCACCAAGTTCCCATGATGCTCTGCAAACTGTTGATGTTATTTTATTAAGAACAGAATATGCCGAGTCCTGGCGACTGGGAGGAAACATATTTTGTGGTTACCTCTGTGCAACATCTCAGGCACGAGGCCAGACCAATTCTGGCATCCATCACAACATGTACAGTCCAACCCACACAGAGATACGCGATCCTCTTAGAATAAACAACTGCCTGAGAACCAGTCCTTTTCATGGCAAATTCACAAGCAATTTTCTACTTGGGGGCATGGGGGGTGTGGGGAGGCAGGAGCAGGAGAATTACTCAAGTAATGTGAAGAAAATAATGAGAATACAGGAAACAACCATTTAGGGACTGTCTTCATGGTTTTGAATATTTTCCAAAAGTATAAACATGAATGTTAGCTTGGGGTGATCTGTGGCGATAAACAACAATTGCCTATGCTGGAAGGAAAACTGACACCTGGTTGTTTTTAAAAGAGCAAGTAGTATAATGTTGAGATTTGGTGTCATTCATATATATCTATATATGAGCACCAGTATGGTGAAATGGTTACAGTGTTGGACTAGGAGCAAAGTTGACAAGTTTTGGTCCTCTTTAGGCATGGGAACCAGCTAGGTGACCTTGGGCCAGTCACTCCTCCTTGGTTCCAGAACATCAGGCTCTGCAACAAGCCAGCTGATAAACAGACTCCTCACCACATCATGCATTGATGACTTTGCCATGTGAATTAGACAAACACAGTGCAAACAAGCAGATCCAGCAACAAGTGCTAGGACAAGTTGAAAAGCCATCAGAAATGAAGCTAGCACCAGAGAGAGCTGATAAAGTTATGCAGAACGGTTGGCTGCAAACAAGAACGAACAGGACTGACCCTCAAGATGGACAGTCAAAGAAGTGGCTGGAAGACTAGCAGGCATCCTTGTGCAGTTGGTTGGCCACTATGAGAACAGACATCTGGATCGGATGGGCCAGGGGTCTGATCCAGCAGGGCACTGCTTATATTTTTAAGTTAAAAATGAGAATCATAATCTGTGTCCAGTGAAAGAGGTCTTCTCTAACTTGGTGCATTCCATGTTTTTTAGGCCTGCAATGGGTAGGAATCCCTGCTAACATCCAAAAGGTGCTAGTGTAGTGAAGGGTGATTTACAAGCTTCTTTTACAAATGGGATGTGATGGATGTATTTCATGGCATAGCATGGGAATGTGAACCAGATCAATGCCCAGAGTAAGAGGCAGGGGCTTTAACTTCCATCCCTCCCAGTTCTAATCTAAAATGTTCTTCCTATTGCAAGTTCAAGAAGGGGAACCAGATCAGAACAGGCAAGGGCTTAGTCCTTTGTCCCTTTACAGCAACATTTCCCTCCCAAACTGCTGCTGTTTCTAATGAGAGAAAAGCTTCCACTGGCAACAAAAGGTGAGGGAGGACAGCAGGGGTAAAGGATTAGAGCTGTGTTTCTCAGCCTTGGCTACTTTCAGATGTGTGGACCTCAACTCCCAGAATTCCCCAGCCAGCAAGGGAATACATACTCTGACTAGTTGTAGCTCCCACCTCTGCAGGAGCAGATGACGAGCATCTGCAGCATATTTTCCCCAATGCAGATGAAGAAAAAGACAGGTGGAACTTGAGACTTGGTGGCTTGGGCAAGAATTTATAATACAAACAGCACTGAGTTTTGCTTTGCTTCTGGCTCAGCCAGCATGTTGCTAAAGTAATTATGACATTACTTCATCCTTGGCTTTGTGCCCTGTTTTATCATGCTGAGCAAGTCTTTTTGGGAACATCTTGAGTGGGCTAAATGTTTACAGCTCAACAACAATTAGTCACTGAAACAGCCTCTTATTTAAAACTATCTTGTATGTTGTAGCCTTTCTTTCTTTCTTTCTTTCTTTCTTTCTTCATTTCTTTCTCTCGTTCTCTCTTTCCCTCCCTCCCTTCCTTCTGCCAAGGCCTAAAAATCACCAAGGTGAACAAATATTAGAGTTGCTAATAGAGAAAATGGTAATGGTGGGACAATGACTTGCATTTCTGGACCAGTTCTTTAGCTCAGATGATAATAGAAAGACAATAGCTTACAATATATTATCCACTTACTAGACAAAACCTCCAGTAAGTACAATGGATGAACTTCTGAGTAGGCACAGATTGCTTTATGCTGTGAAGATGCAACCCCACGGAAAGGCACCCGGGTCACCATCATTAGTTTGGATTTCCTTTTCCGCAGAGAGACAGATCAGCAAATGGAGCAGTGTGGTAACATCCAGATTAGCTGTTGACCCATCGGAACATACTGTAGCCTTATCTTTCTCTTTCTTTGCATTATTTTGCATAAAATTGGAGCTCTTCACTTTCACCATGTTTCCCAGCCTGCTGCTCTCCATATCTAGGTTAGCAATGTTAGCTAGCAATCCTTGGAATTGCAGCTGCAATGTGTCCAGACTGGGCCAAATTGAGGAAAGTCTTATCTTCAGTAGTGAACATGAGTTTATATCTCTCCACTGTACTGGAGATATGCACAGCTCCAATATTCAATTTAGGATGTCAGAAGTGTTCATTCTTCTTGCACAGATCACCCAGTCTTCTAAGGATCAGTTCTTAGCAGTACCAACTGAAAGATATCATACAACTAGTGGTCAATGCAGCGATTGCCAGTCAGTTTCCAGGTGCAATTCAAACTGCTGGTTTTAACTATTAGTCTAGCTATTAACTATTAAGGACTTGATGCCTAGCCCTCCATTTCACATTGCCCTCTCTCCTGAAGTCAGGGTAGCACACATCCTCTGGCCTTTTGGAAACTAATAAACCCTGAATTGTCCTGGAGAGCAATTATGTTGGATATTTATGGAGATTATGTGGAATGGACAGGACAGGAGGAATGTGCGTTAACACAGCCATGACGAAGTGCTCATATGTGTCTCTGCCCACCATTGCTAAAAATCAGCCACAGAGCTTTCTGCATCTTCAAGGTAGGAGACACATATAGACAGTTGTGAAAGTCCTAAAATAGGATGATGATGATGATGGATGCCCCACCAACTCCCCACTCCAAACATAGGAAGAACAGTGCCGCCCACTTTGCACCATTGCTGTGTAAACTGCAGTTCCAAGAAATATCAACCAAGCAGGTCCTTTGGGGGAAACTGCCTAATGAGCTATGCAGACACTGTTGCAGGAGCAGAGCCTGGTTACAAGCATACAGTTTGGGAGGGATGAAGATTTAAAGCTTTTGTGGTGACTAGTTGGGATTATGGAACACAGCATGGAACTACAGTGAATTGGAGAGAAAGAAAATTATTATTATCAACTCAAACCAGTCTACTGCAGGGTGAAGGCCTCTTTTTGAAGGTTATGGACAGTCATCTATCATACTAGTTCAGTGCAAGATGATAGACATTTTTTGACTTCCAGATCTATGGATGAAAGAGAATTCCAAAATCACCCAGCTGGTTCTTTCTGTGCCTAAGAAAGGACTAAAACCTGGGTCTCCCCAATTCTAATCCAACATTTTAACCACTACACTGCCCTGGCTCATTTGTGTGTGTCTCTGTGTATGTGTGTGTGTGTGTGTTTCCTAAGTGTCTCCTTCCACTCTCTCTGAAGGAATTTCAGGCATAGAAACCAAATAAAACACCAAAGAACGAAAGGGCTAAACCTGATCTTTCCCAAAGTTTATGCAGGAATAGATCCACTGTTTTAAGTGGGACTTAGTTCCAAGTAAACATATGCTTAGGATTGCATCCAGCTGAATTCTTTGCATGTCCAGTTTCCTTCCTTCCTTCCTTCCTTCCTTCCTTCCATTTTTCTTTCTTTCGTCTTCCCTCCCTCCCTCCCTCCCTCCCTGAGATATCTCATATGATCTCCCAATTGTGTCACTGCCCCTGTGTGCATCATATGCTGGTGGTGAGAAGTAGGGGTGCCAAAGACATCCCTGCTGCTATTTCCCCTTTTAATTTTTAAACCCTTGGTACCTTGTGCATACTCCAGAGCCCACCACCCCTCACTTCCCAAAACCTGGTGAGGGCATAATCCCCAAAGTTGTTGGGTGTTGGTAAATCTGGAAGACTGAAGGAGAGCCAGGGTTCATCAATAAGAGGATTCTCTGGTTCTTTTAATGCAAACAAAGGCTGCACTAATTCACTTTCTCAAAAAGTATCCCAGCCTGGTGAAGCTGGTGAAGGATACTACAGCTGAAATGAGTTATGGTTACACCTCTTTTCATCACTCTGAAACCTTCTGATTGCCTACATTTCTCAGTCTGAAAGAGACTCAGGGGAAGTGCTCCTTTGGGATTTAACAGAAGCAAGCATAGGACGTCAGAGAGGCAGCTAGAAGAGAATTGCACAGTGCAAGACAGAACTTCCACCTACATGGCTTGGCCATTCTATAATTGAATACGGGCAAGGATGCCACTCATGGAAATTTGATTCATCTTTAAAGAACCTTCAGAACCAAATTCTATTCCATCAAACTGAATCAGAACTGCTATGAAAAAGATGCAGGAGAACATTTTTTGTGCTTGGCAGTAATCTAGATCACTGAAGTTATGTCCAGTGATGCCACAGAAGGAATATATATGAAGCCATTAGTGGACAGCTAGGACCACATAATGGAGCAGAGTTTGACACAGCAGAGGAGCTGTGCACAGAAAAAGAATATTATCTTAAATGGCTTTAATGAGCATGTCAGAGAAATACAGGATATTGATCTTACACACTTAGCCCTCCCAAGCATAAAGAATCACATGCTTAGACAGAGTAGGTTCAAAGTAAAGTAAAAAAAGAGTTTTACTGACTTTATTCTTTGGTCCAGTTACATTCATCTTTGGTGGATAATGAAGTTCCTCGTTTCTTCTGTTCTTTACCTATACTTGGTGATCTCTCAGCCCTACAGCTGCTAAGAGCTGCATGTAGAAAGGGGAATTCCAGGCCCACTGCATGGCGGCCAGAGATATGGAGCAGCACACAGCCATGTGCTTAGCTCCTGATGGAGAAGAAGGAAGAGAGAGAGAGAGGAAGTGGGAGTGGCAACAAACAGCTTCCTCAGAAGCACAGAGAGTTTGCATCCTAGAGCAACCATCCATATGCTAATGAGGCATGCTGGATTTGCCAGGATCCCCAACACCACCTACATGGCTTGGTCATTCTATAACTGAATAAGGGCAAGGATGCCACTCATGGAAATTTTATTCTTCTTTAAAGAAACTTCAGAACCAAATTCTCTTCCATCAGACTGAATCAGAATTGCTATGAAAAAGATGCAGGAGAACATTTTTTGTGCATGGCAGTTACCTAGATCACTGAGGTCATGTCCAGTGATGCCACAGAAGGAATATATATGATCCAGCTGAAAGTTCTGTTCAGTTTAGACCTTCTTCCCAGCTATTCCAAGTACTTTCTAGGCCTAACCAACACATCTTGATTTAAACCAAGAATCCAACTTTTTGTGCAGAAGAACATGTATCATGACTAATTTTCACATTATTTTCATGCTGCCCTGGCTTCACAGAGCTCCATTTCATCTTCACAGTGATCCTATGAAGTAAGTTAAAGTACGAAGAACCACCAGCCCAGTATCACACAGTTTAATGACTGAGTGTGGATTTGAATCCAAAACACCTTACCCATTAGTAATTCATACTAATTAAAGAAGAGAAAATATGTTACCCCCCAAAAAAGGATGAAAAATGATACAAGTTAGCATAATATTTTAATATGTTGATGAATACATGTTGATGTAAATGTGTGAATCATTACTGTATTTTAGGGTGATGAAATTGGATTTGAAGGGAAATGGTGTGTGGAAGTATGTGTAACACCAGTTAGCATCTCTTTAAAGTGGCTGCATTTTTCCTAAAGACACAGCTGCTTTACAGAGCTGCCAGCAGGTGCTGTGTGGGCACCCATTCACACTCTGAATCACATTTTTGCTCATCAGCTGCGAAGTGCTGTACAGCTCTACTATATTTTAAATATCACTACATCCCACTTTAGCGGGGAAGATTGCATCAAAGTGACATGTGTATCTACAAGGTCCATTCTTCCTTTTGTGTTATTATTTTTAGATTAGATTTGGACCAGTCAGTCCTACAAGTAAAGGATGCTCTCCAATAAAGTACTGTTCATAGATTTTAATATTCTCCCTGCCACCCATTATACATTGAAGCAACAGATAGGCCTGGAAGAGGCAAATCTTTTGAAATGGCAGGAATCTAGACTTACCTGCATTTTCCACATCCTTTTTTTTCCCCCAAGTAATAAACCCTGAGGCTTAGGAGGTTGGCAAAAATATAACCAGAAAACTTGCCAGATAAAAAGACTCTTTTATTTAAAACTAGAAAATGTCTCTGTTGATGAAGGAGCAAGACTTCTTCCTGCCCTCCAATCCTAAATCAGACCCTGACCATAAAGTAGGCTGGGTTTTCGGAACAGCTTCTGGGCTGTGTTTGATTTGAGCCACAAAATATTTTTTTTATAGCAAGGTACTTAGTACACACAGTTGCATGTTACAACTTTTAGGGAGACAGTACAGTAGTCCTCACTTAGCGACCACAATTGGGACCAGAATTTTGATTACTAAGTGAAGCGGTCATTAAGCAAATCTGACCCCGATTTTATGGCCTTTTTTGTGGTGGTCGTTGCACTTGGTGTTTCTCTTCATCCCAAGTGCTGCTGTGGATCAGAGTTTAGAAATATTGGCTTTTAATTAGGAGGTTTAATTGAAGGTTTGAAATACAAGCATTCCAATCATAGTTCAGACTAAGCATTCTGTATTGTTTGGATGGCATGTTAAACTGAGTGGTCCTGGGGGCAACACTGTAATTGAGGGCATTTGACATTTGATGGGCTTTCTGGCCATATCCAGTTTAAAGATGAAGAGCTGTAATGTGGAAGAGCAGATTTCTCCATTGCCTGGACATCAGACTGACTCCACATGTAGGTCCATTGCTCCCTGAAGCAGATCACCCAATGATACCTTGCATCCATCTTCTGTACATGATGCATGAGACAGGAAATCCCACAAGGACCTCTTCCCATATCTTGTTCCATGCAATGCCAACATAGTAAATAACCAACAATTGACTGCCCTTGAGGTAGCCATCTCACTCTGTCAAATGATGGAGCCGGCCCTTGATAGATTATTTGGTGGACTTCCGGTGGGGACATGGCAGACTGAACAGCTGCACCTATGGGCTCAGCGGGCAGAACTGACAACGCTGCAGTTTTTTCAGGCTTAGGCAGGCTTTTTCTGAAGCCCAGGAGCATGTTTCTGGAAAAAGGAAAACACCTGGAATCACCCCATTTGTCCTCCAGATGGCTGCTTGCAGCCAGAAGATTGCAAACAGCATTTCGCATTTGACTGGTAAAAGCTAGCTGGGAGGCGGGGACATCATCACTTTCCAAACCATGCTGTAGCCTTAAAGGGACACTAAGACCAGCCACCCCATTTCTAAATCATCCAATTTATATTTCTTAAGATTATTAAGTTATAATAAAAAAAATTATAATAAAAAATGTCTATTTGGATGGTTTTGGGTTTAATATGATTAAGGTTATTAAAACTGTTGTATTATCAAGTACAATGGCAGACTATTTATATGTTTTTTAGTTTGATCTTTATTATAGTAGACAGAAATGTATAGAATAGTAGTAGGAAGGAAATAAATAAATGTTATTTTTGTGGAGGGTTGTTTAGGAGGTTTATATAATTTTTTTTCTTTTAATATAGGGGGAGGGAGTAACTGTATTTAGTGATTTTTACAATGTGCCAATGGAATGATTTATAGAAATAATGTGATTTGGGTTTAATATAGAGGAAGGGATTGATTATGGAAATTTTTCTATATCCTTGCTATTCAAAGTTGGAAGTCAGCTCTTTTTGTGATTTTGAATTTTTTTTTCTCGTGTTTCTACACTTTTTTAGTTTTTTTCTATTTTTTTCCTTTGTAGCTTTTTGTTTCTCTGTAGCTTTTATCTCTGTTTGAAACTTATTAAAATTCTTATTAAAAAATATTATTTGGCCAGTCATCACTTGGTGACCTAGCTTGTATCTTTGTTGACAAGATAGTTATTATTTCTGAGTCTCATTTAAACATTTGCATTCACACATGCACATTTGATGCAAATGTATGTCTTCTTTTTTGTCCCTACTTTGGATGCTAAATTTAGGGTTTTATCTAATTAATGGAACCACCCTAACTGCAACTAATCTACAGTGAAATAGATATTGGGTTTGTGGTGTTCTCTGAGCTTGGTTGTTCTCCTGCAGGTGTTTCATTATGCAGCATCATCAGTCATGGTTTGCTGCAGGGCTGGCATGGAGTGGTTGGCATGGATGGAAGCAAATGGCAGCCAGAAATGGGCTATGGGCAAGTGCACAGTGCATACTGACTAGGCAACCACCAGATAGCAGCAGAGACATACCAAAAACTCTCTGCTGCCAAATCTTGGTTATCAGAAGTTCTGCAACCCAGCTCTAGTAGCCAAAGTCTGATGTCACTTGCAAGCACCATTCTGCCTCCAAGTCCCCATTGCTGCAACTTCACCCTGACAGCAGCTTGTCTGTGTGAGCCCAGAACTCCAGAACAAGCCTGCCCCCTTGAATGTAGCTACTAACTCTTTCAATTATGGCTAAGGTTGGGATGGACTGCCGTATTAGAGATCTTCCTGGGGGTCCAGAGAGTTCTACTTATCAATTGAAGAAAGTATTTGTAGCTGAGGGTTAAACTATAGAGTCCTTGGTGCTCTCTGAGCCTTGTTGTTTTCTTGCAGACGTTTCACTGCCAGACTAGGCAACATCCTCAGTGCAAGAAGGGAGTATGGTTTGCTCTCTCTTTATATACAGTGGTTTGCCCTGCTTGTGTTGGTGGAGGTGCTGTTCTCTTCTTGGTAGTTCCTTGATTGTGCTGTTGTTTGCTGCTTGGTTGATTGACTGGGTTAATAGTTAATAGGTATTGTGTACTGTTTGATTGTTCGTCTGGTGTTAAGCCACTGTATATAAACAGAGAGCAAGGCCCACTCCCTTTTCTGCAAGAAAACAACGAGACTCGGAGAACACCAAGGACTCCACAGTTCTACTTAAGCCCCTGCTCCCAATCTCAAAATTGTATGCCAAAAGAGAATGGAGGAGGCTCTGCAAGCCTAGGGGAGCAAAGAAGGAAGTCTGGCCCTCTGCCCTCAATGATAAATGATGGCTTGTCAATACCGATTGATAACCAAACCTTTTCATAAAGCCATGTTTTGGTTAGCTTTGCAACTGCTTCCATCTTCTAGATCACCAAGAATCTTATAGTGAGCAGAATGGGAGACAGATCTGATCCAGGGAGCACAATTGATCAGCTTTCCTCAACGATCAAAAGTGTCTTTTGCAAATGCCCCAACATTTCCTTTTGTTGAGAAACAAGAGTTTGGGATATATACAAACTGATCTCCCCTTGCAAGACAGTATGGTTCTCATCAGAAATATGAGCATAAATGGGACATGCGACTAGCTCTTGGCAAGAGCCCCAGGTTTGTTTTTCTCCTGCCCCAACTGCATTTTTTCACTGTCATGTTGAATATGACCTCCAGGGAGCCCCATGGCTTTGACTATATAAGGGAAAGCCTACCCTCCATGAAGGATCAGCCAAGGCTTCAAGTTTCAAAGACAGTGAAAAATCTGGCTCTGGACAGGGGCTGTAATGGAGAAGATTAGCCATACAGTCTGGATTTTCCTTGAAACCAAGGACCCAAAATAGATTGGGATGGGGTGGTGGAGGAGAGCAGGGAATTCTGAGTATAAAACAATTTGGAAATCTCAAGAGTGTATTTGGAAAGAGGTTGACCATATTTTGCTACATCTGAACCAGAAAGTCAGACAGTGACACAGACATGTTTTTCTTCCTGCAGACCTATTCAAGAAGCAAATGTAGGTTGGAATAAAATTTCCTTGTACAAAACCCATTGACATCTCTGAGGCCAGATCTAGTCATGATTAACCTCCTGCTGATTTTAAGGAAAGTCTTCTGTGCCTGACTAAATCTGGCTCCATCTTTATAATTTTAATCATGAAACCCTACACTGCCAGACAGATTGAGCATCTCCAAGGTGGCACCCTTGTGTTTTGGATTCCTTTACTCTCCATGGGCATGAATATAAATATGGGAATCGGTCATGCTAATCAGATGAGCAGTAATCCAATGGGTATGGAGAGTAATGGGTTGAGGAAGATTTTTCAGCTGTTTCTGACAAATGGGATTTGGGGAGCCCATCTTCACAATATGCACAAGGAAAAGAATACACCGTTTTATTTTCAGTGAGGTTTTTTTTCCTCACTTCTATGTATCCATTTCCCCTAACTAGAGAATTTGGCTAGAGAATTTGGAAAATGGAGTCTGTAGGAGTCAGGCTGTGAAAGGCTTTTGTATACTAATAAATAAACTCATTCTCTGCCTATGGATTCTTCTGTAGCCAAAATAGCATCATGCAAAAAAGGAAGCATTGAGCAGACTTCAGTGTGAACCTGAGCAACTTAACTTTTGCTGAAGGAAAAAAAAAAGAAAGTGTGTGGGAGTGGGGGGGAATCTAGGATCTGGATCTCCACCATGGTACCCACTGGTATCACAGTGCCAGGTGACAGTTCTTTAGTGCCTACTAAATTTCTTACTACTCCCCCCCCCCATTTTGAAAACTTACTTAGCTTCTCTGACAAAACACCAGGATAATCTTGGTTTCTGGCAATCCCTCTGGGCTTCTTGTAGATCCCAGAGGCATTCTTGGAAAACAAAATAGTAAGCGCCACAGCCAAGGATTTTGTTTTGAAGTCTTCCCACCACCAAAATACAAAGGTAGGCTGAGTTCATAGGGAGACAAAAGGGATGAATGGAAGCAAACCAAAGTTTGACTTCAGGAAAATGGGGGCTTTGAGAGTAGCTTTGTCCAGCATGAAATACGTTGTGTGAATGTGGCCTTAGCACATTCAAAATTGCAGATGGACTTATTTTTTGGAATTCCTACCCTGGGAGGGAGGAAGGAAGGAAGGAAGGAAGGAAGGAAGGAAGGAAGGAAGGAAGGAAGGAAGGAAGGAAGGAAGGAAGGAAGGAAGGAAGGAAGGAAGGAGACATATTCAATGTTCTTGGAATGCATCTGAGTTTTGGAGAGAGGAAAATTAAAAAGCAGAAAAACCTCACTTGTAATTCCTAACATGCATTCCTCTCCCCCCGCCACCCCGCCCCATACACTATACACTCTACTGTAGTGGATGATTTCTAAAAATATCTTGTTACAGGAGAATAAATTAGACCCAGTTAAACATCATCAATACATAATCTGTCAAATTAACATGTGTGATTGTGCATATCCGCACTTGTTTGTGCATGCACCAAGTTAATATTGTTTCAGTCACCAACTCCACTGAGCTTTCCCAGAGTGATTATTTTGGATTCAAAGGTCATATCTTTTAGCAAAAGTAGCAAAAATAATATTTTAGGTCAGCTGCTCTTCTGTTCTTAAATAGCTCAAGAAAGAAATTGTTGTTAGCTAGGCAGCCTTGGTAAATCAATTCTCAGCCTCTTAGGCTTAATTGTCCTCAGGGTATTTAAGCAGATATGCCTATTAGTGTTTGAAAAACAGGATTTGATCCTCAGACACCAAGTGCTGAAAAGCACGATTATTGCTAATTAAGGTGGTGGTGGGGAGCCTTTCTGATTAAGGCTTCCTTGGTTTTAAAAGCTTTCTTACTTGAAATGGATTACAGTTCAACAATTTTGCTTATTGTATTCCCTCCCCCTTTGTCCTGCTAAGGCAGTGTTTCTCAACCTTGACAACTTTAAGAGGGGTGGACTTCAACTCCCAGAATCCCCCAGCCAGGCATGCTTAAATTCTTAAAGTAGCCAAGGTACTGTGCTAAGGATAATGTATATCCAGACAGGAAACCTTTCTGTCTCTTCTGCTGAATGAGGGCCTAGGGCTGGGGTGGAGGGGCAGCACTTAGCATTTGGGGTGATTTCTCAGCACCACAGTGAGAGCGAATGCAAACACGGTGTATGGTTAGGTGCTGGATTAGGGATGGGAAGACCCAGGCTCTAGTCCTCCCTTAAGCATGGACAAGTCAGCTGATTAACTGATAAACCTTGCATCATGCCTTCCAGGTAATCCAGATAAGAAACCAAAACCATGAGCGCTAACACTACCTTTATTGTAAGGCTACAGTACTGTAACAGGATCTTGCAAGTCTGAAAGCACATCTCTCCCCTCTTGCCTTTACTCTCCAGGGAACTAGGGAGGGTCCCTCTGAGATGCTTTCTCCACCCCCATTCCTCCTGTGGGCTGAGACACCTCTTATCTAACAGATGTCCTGGCTGCAGCTCTTCCTACTCTTGTCTCTCAAGGATATTCCCACAGACCATGACATGCCTAGATAGCTTTGCTGTGCTTGCCTAGAGGAACTAGGCAAGCACAATGCAAAACCAAGTGGTCTCTGCAAACTTGTGGGACAGATCCTAAAATCATCATCTCAGGGATGCAGTGGAGAGAATGCATCAATTGGCCATGATTTCTAAACCTTTCCTTTCTCTTTAGTGACGGGCAGAAGTTTTGGGTTGGTTGGTTGGTTGGTTGGTTGATCCCACACCAATCATGTTAAGCCTATTTTAGGGGTATGTGTGTTTGTTTCTCCATTCAAAAAGGGGTCCTCATAGGTTCTCTGGACTGTAGCTGTCCACCTCTGTTATACAGTATGGCAATTTCTGGATGGGGGGTTTGGATCCAGTGGGAAGGGCAAAGAGCTCTCCTGGTGATCACTTCAGTGGTTTTCTTGAGTGCATTTCATTGGACTGGGTTCCAGCTGTCCCCTACAGTAAGGCATGAATGAATAAATGAATGAATAATAAATGAATAATTACATCATTATTGTAACCAACAAGAAACCATATGGGAGGCTGTTGCAATCAAGTCTCTTCCACTCCACTTCATATGCTGAATTTCTCCCCATGTCCTAAGCATGCTCCTTGAATTCTGCCCTCATTTTTGCCTTCACAGGTGAGTTGGGATCATTTTTTAAAATTATTATTTTCAGCACTGCAATGGTAATTCCTGAAGTCTGTTAAAACTCACATTCCCACCGCAGCAGAGATTCAGGAATTCCTGTGAGTACTCTGATGCTTCACCTCATTACATTCATAAGCCAGAGCAAGTTCAGAGATGGGCAGTAAGGCTGATCAGGGAGTGGAAACTTTGTTGTATGAGGAAAGATCGAAGGCAATTTGAGGATCACTGTGCTCCTATGACTCTTTATCAAGGAATTCATGGTGCCAATCCATTCTTCATTGGCCAGATTTCACCTTCAATGCTACATCCACTTTGGGGTAGTGTGCTTTAAAAAGGGTACAGACTAGAATGGGTGCAAAGAAGGGCAACAAAGATGATCTGGAAGTGTAAATGAAGGCACTTCCTCATGGTATTGTTCCCTTTCAGTTCCTCCACAATATTTTCAAGCCAACTTGGTTTTGTTTTCACTCCTGCCAAGCTTGGAATGCTGAAATCAAGCAGGGAAGACCATGACCCAATCATGAGCTTCCTCTGGCTAGCCAGCCAATAGGAAAATGAAACCATTATCATTGCCTATCCCTTGAATGAAAGCAGCTACTGGGGCATCATAAATCTCCCATCCCTGCTTTACATGAAAGGGGGAATGACAATTTTTCCTCCCTCCCCCCCCTTTTTAGTTTATTTATTTATTTATTTGTCATACCTTATTACTGCCCATCTCCCCCATAGTATATGTCATTTTGCCAAAAATCTTGATGAGACATCACTGTCGTTCTTCCTGTACTGAAATTCTGCCTGAAAGGTGTACTGATGGCATCGCAACACAGTTTTAACCACTAGATCTTTCCTCAACAGCTGCAACCACAGCTGTGGGTAGCAATGTTGTCCCTCTATGTGCATGCAGGGAGAGGAGAGAAGGAAAGCTTACTTGAATCCAGAGGATGGGAAGTGGGGTGAGGTTAAATTTCAGTGCCCCTGTTTTGTTGTTTATTCGTTTAGTCGCTTCTGACTCTTCATGACTTCATGGACAAGCCCACGCCAGAGCTTCCTGTTGGTCGTCAACACCCGCAGCTCCCCCAGGGATGAGTCCGTCACCTCTAGAATATCATCCATCCACCTTGCCCTTGGTCGGCCCCTCTTCCTTTTGCCCTCCACTCTCCCTCGCATCAGCATCTTCTCCAGGGTGTCCTGTCTTCTCATTATGTGGCCAAAGTATTTCAGTTTTGCCTTTAATATCATTCCCTCAAGTGAGCAGTCTGGCTTGATTTCCTGGAGGATGGACTGGTTTGATCTTCTTGCAGTCCAAGGCACTCTCAGAATTTTCCTCCAACACCACAGTTCCAAAGCATCAATCCTCCTTCTCTCAGCCTTCCTTATGGTCCAGCTCTCGCAGCCATATGTTACTCCAGGGAACACCATTGCTTTAACTATGCGGACCTTTGTTGTGAGTGTGATGTCTCTGCTCTGAACTATTTTATCGAGATTTGTCATTGCTCTTCTCCCAAGGATTAAGCGTCTTCTGATTTCCTGACTGCAGTCAGCATCTGCAGTCATCTTCGCACCTAGAAATACAAAGTCTTTCACTGCTTCTACATTTTCTCCCTCTATTTGCCAGTTATCAATCAAGCTGGTTGCCATAATCTTGGTTTTTTTGAGGTTTAGCTGCAAGCCAGCTTTTGCACTTTCTTCTTTCACCTTCATCATAAGGCTCCTCAGTTCCTCTTTGCTTTCAGCCATCAAAGTGGTATCATCTGCACATCTGAGATTGTTAATGTTTCTTCCAGCAATTTTAACTCCAGCCTTGGATTCCTCAAGCCCAGCACGTTGCATGATGTGTTCTGCATACAAGTTGAATAGGTAGGGTGAGAGTATACAGCCCTGCTGTACTCCTTTCCCAATCTTAAACCAGTCCGTTGTTCCGTGGTCTGTTCTTACTGTTGCTACTTGGTCGTTATACAGATTCTTCAGGAGGCAGACAAGATGACTTGGCATCCCCATACCACTAAGAACTTGCCACAATTTGTTATGGTCCACACAGTCAAAGGCTTTAGAATAGTCAATAAAACAGAAAAAGATGTTTTTCTGAAACTCCCTGGCTTTTTCCATTATCCAGTGGATATTGGCAATTTGGTCCTTAGTTTCTCTGCCTTTTCTAAACCCAGCTTGTACATCTGGCAATTCTCGCTCCATGAATTGCTGAAGTCTACCTTGCAGGATCTTGAGCATTACCTTACTGGCATGTGAAATGAGTGCCACTGTTCGATAGTTTGAACATTCTTTAGTGCTTCCCTTTTTTGATATGGGGATATAAGTTGATTTTTTCCAATCTGATGGCCATTCTTGTGTTTTCCAAATTTGCTGGCATATAGCATGCATTACCTTGACAGCATCATCTTGCAAGATTTTGAACAGTTCAGCTGGGATACCGTCGTCTTCTACTGCCTTGTTATTAGCAATGCTTCTTAAGGCCCATTCAACCTCACTCTTCAGGATGTCTGGCTCTAGCTCACTGACCACACCATCAAAGCTATCCCCAATATTGTTATCCTTCCTATACAGGTCTTCTATATATTCTTGCCACCTTTTCTTGATCTCTTCTTCTGTTAGGTCCTTGCCATCTTTGTTTTTGATCATATCCATTTTTGCCTGGAATTTACCTCCAATGTTTCTCATTTTCTGGAAGAGGTCTCTTGTCCTTCCTATTCTATTGTCTTCTTCCACTTCCGCGCATTGCTTGTTTAAAAATAATTCCTTATCTCTTCTGGCTAACCTCTGGAATTTTGCATTTAATTGGGCATATCTCCCCCTATCACTGTTGCCTTTTGCTTTCCTTCTTTCTTGGGCTACTTCTAGTGTCTCAGCAGACAGCCACTTTGCCTTCTTGGTTTTCTCTTTCTTTGGGATGTATTTTGTTGCCACCTCCTGAACAATGTTGCGAACTTCTGTCCAGAGTTCTTTCGGGACCCTATCTACTCAGTCCCTTAAATCTATTCTTCACCTCCACTGCATATTCCTTAGGAATATTAGTGAGCTCATATCTAGCTGATCTGTGGGTCTTCCCTAATCTCTTTAGTCTGATCCTACATTGTGCAATAAGAAGTTCATGATCTGAACTACAGTCAGCTCCAGGTCTTGTTTTTACCGACTGTACAGATGTCCGCCACCTTTGGCTGCAAAGGATGTAGTCAATCTGATTTCAGTGTTGTCCATCTGGGGAAGTCCACGTATAAAGCCATCTCTTAGGTTGTTGGAAGAGAGTGTTTGTTATGCAGAGTGAGTTGTCTTGGGAAAATTCTATCAGCCTATGTCCTGCTTTGTTTTATTCTCCCAGGCCATGCTTACCTGTAATTCCAGGTGTCATTTGACTGCCCACCTTAGCATTCCAGTCTCCTGTGATGAAAATAACATCTCTTTTAGGCGTGTTGTCCAGTAGGTGCTGCAGATCCTCAGAGAACTGCTCTACTTCAGCTTCTTCAGCATCTGTGGCTGGGGCGTATATTTGGATCACTGTGATGTTAGATGGCTTGCCCTGAATTCAAATTGAGATCATTCTATCGTTTTTTGGATTGTATCCAAGCACTGCGTTAGCCACTTTACTATTAATTATGAAGGCTACTCCATTTCTTCTGTGGTCCTCTTGTCCACAGTAGTAGATCTGGTGGTCATTCAATGTGAAGTGGCCCATTCCAGTCCATTTCAGTTCACTGACACCCAAAATGTCTATCTTTAATCTTGACATCTCACCAATAACCACATCCCATTTGCCCTGGCTCATAGATCTTACATTCCAGGTTCCAATGATGTGTTGATCATTAGAACATCGGATTCACCGTTTACCATGAGCACCGTCGGCCGCTAGCCATCCTTTCGGCTTTGAGCTAGCTGCGTCATCACGTCTGGGGCTAGTTGAGCTCATCCTCTGTTCCTCCCCAGTAGCATTTTGACCATCTTCCGACCTGGGGTCTCATCTTCCAATGGTATACCGACATATCTCTGGTTGTACTGAACCATTTAGTTTTCACGGCAAGAATACTGGGGTGGGTTGCCATTACCTTCCCCAGGGATCGCATTTAGTCTGACCTCTCTGTCATGACCTTCCCGTCTTGGGTGGCCCTTCACGGTTTAGCTCATGGCATCACTGAGGTGCTCAAGCTCCAGCACCACGGCAAGGTAACGATCCTTTGCTGAAGCTTGCTCCTGTAAGCAGAGAAAATCAAGCAAGCACTTAATTACTGGGCTGTGAAATTGACTAGAAACTGACTAGTAGGATCAACAGTCAGTGTTGCCTGTGAAGTCCACAAGCCAGCAACAAGTTCAGGCAGCTGGAGGCAAGGTGGGGCAAGAGTTCTTCCAAATGGGAAAAAGAGGCAGCACCATCAAACCAGAAATAAACTAGCAGCTCTCCAGCAGTGCTGGCATCATGGGAGAGCAGAACAGCTGGAGCAGCTGTCAAACTGGTCCATCATTTCTAGTCCTAAGGACTGGTCCTTAATTTCTGGTTGTCCTTCTGTGGAAGGAAAGACTCAAGGTTGCTGACCTGAGTTTCCCTTCCTTGTGAATTGCATTCCTTCCTTATAGATTGTGCTCCTGGGACTTTAAGAGAAGAAAGGACCTCACCTGTTCTGCAGGGGCTAAAAGAGGAACCCTGAAGGCCCAGGGGATGGGTGTTGGAGGGAGGGAGAGTGTGCTGGATAGCTACAGCAGCCAGTTATGGGTGGAGGAGGTGAGACCAAAACAGGTGGTGGCGGAAGCAACAGGCCTTGGAAGTCACTACCGCTGTGAAAGGAGTAGCAGAGCCTTACAGTCTGACAAGCCTTGCAAAGACGCAGACCAGCACAGCCAGCAACAAGTAATTGTTTTCTCCCTCCTACAAACTGATAAGAACTGAGAACCAGAGGAACAACTCAGTAAAAAGGAGCAATTGCAAGACTAGGAAAAGAGTGGTCATACTGACTTTATTGCTGTAAAGCAGTGTTTCTCAACCTTGGCAACTTTAAAACGTGTGGACTTCAACTCCCAGAATTCTGGAAGTTGAAGTCAACATGTCTTAAAGTTGCCAAGGTTGAGAAACACTGATGTAAAGGGTGGGGAGTGAATGAAACACAAGAAAAAGGGAAGTTATTGTTTTTATTTATTTATTATTTATTAAACAGGTTTATAAGGCCGCCCAACTCACAGATGGTGACTCTGGGCGGCTTACAGAATTAAAAACCATAAAAACACAATAGACATCTCCCAGCAGCAGCAAACAGATTCATACCAGCCACTTGATTGGCTCTGAAGCAGCTTGGGGTCCCCAGGCCCGTTGACAGAACCATGTCTTCAGGGCCTTCTGGAAAAGAAGCAAGGAGGGGGGGCAATCTTATCTCCGGGGGAATGATGTTCCAAAAGGAGGGAGCCCCTACAGAGAAGGCCCTTTTCCTTGGTATCATTGGTGTACCTCCCTAACTGAAGGGACCCGCAACATGCCCTGCCTTCCTGCTCTGGGTGGATGTCACTGGGGAAAGGCAGTCCTGCAAATAACCTGGCCCCAAGCCATGTAGGGCTTTAAAGGTGATAACCAGCACCTTGAATTGGACCCGGAAGCAAATCGGCAACCAATGCAGCTCCTGCAAAAGAGGTGACACATGCACAAGTCTAGGCTTGTGCAAAACTATGCGGGCCACTGCATTTTGAACCAACTGAAGCTGCTGGTTACTTTTCAAGGGCAGCCCCACATAGAGCGCATTACAATAGTCCAAATGGGAGGTGACTAGGGGGTGGGTGAATGTGAGAAGGGCCCATTGGTCCAGGAATGGGTGTAGCTGGCACACAACATGCAGTTGTGCAAAGGCTCTCCTGGCCACGACTGCCACCTGCTCTTCAAGCAGGAGTCGTGAGTCCAGGAGAACCCCCAGGTTACACACAGGGTCTGTCTAGGGCAGTGCAACCCCATCCAAGACCAAAGATGGTAATTCTCTGGAAACCAAAGAGCCCCGAACTCATAGCCATTCCGTCTTGCCAGGGTTCAATCTCTGTTACTGTTAAATATAGTCACTTTTCACTCACCACTATACCATCATCACTTATAAGTAATTAGGCACAGATAAGTAGATTAATGGTATGTATTAGAAGTGTATAGTATATTAGAAGTGTATATTGTATAATAAACCAACCTTGTGTAAATATCAGTGGAAAGCATTTAGCCTCTTGGTCTGTGGTTTGTGTTTGTACCATGACTTAACTGGAACCTTTTCATGCCTTCTTCACATCTTCTTTGCCCACTTTTTAAAATGGGGTACCCAGAATGAGATGTCAGATCTCATTTCAGATGGATCTGACCAGTGCAGAATGTAGTAGAATGATTACTTCCTATGACTGAAACAGTGCTTCTGTTGATGCAGCCTTAAACTGAATCTCATCTTTTAACAGCCATGTCGCACTGCTGACTCATATGCAGCCTGTGATTAGCTATAATTTTCTTTTCACATACACTATTACCAAATTGGGTAACCCACATCCCTATAACTGTACTTTTGATTTTTTTTTTTTGTCCTAAATAAAAAGCTTTGCAGTGAAATGAAATTTCTTTATTTTCAGACTATTTCTTTAATCTATCAATATAGTTTTATTTCTTCTAGAGTATTAGCTATACCTCACAGTTGTGCATCATCTGCAGATTTGATAATAATTCTCCCCACTTACTTAAGTTGTTCATAAAATATACAGGGGCCAAGACCAAATAGTGTACATCCTACTTGATACTCCATTCGAGTTTGCTAATGAACTATAGATGAGTACCTATAAATATAATGTTCAATATTCAAGCCAACTGTGTACAGCTTTGAAGGCATGCCACCCAGCCCATACATAACTAGCTTGCTAATCAAAAGGTCATGGGGCGTATTGTCAAATGCTTCACTGATGTCAAGATATATTATGTCTACAGCATTCCTATAATCTATTAAAGACATTAAAGATCAGATAAGATTAGTCTGGCAAGGTTTGCTCCTGAAAAATTCATGTTGACATCTAGTAATTGCAGTGTAATTTTTAAGGTGCTTATAGTTTTACAAATTGAAGTAGAATCTTCCAAAGTACTGATATCAAACTGACTGGTCTCTTGTTCTTTGAGTCCTCCTTTCTCTTTTTCTATGGTAGAGTAAAATTTGCTCTTTCCCAGGTATTTAGTAAAGATCTTTCTCCAGAATATCTCAGTGATAATGGATAGAGTTTTGGCCAGACAATCAACTTGTCCTTTCAGTACTTTGAGATGCAATACATCTGGCCTTGGAGAATTCACTACAAATTTTCTCTCAAACTTGAGGTGGAATTTTGCTCCTTCAACCAGCTCTTCACTAATTGTCCAGTCAGTGGAACTTATATGAACATCTGAAGAAGATATCTGTTAACTGTTGCATTTTTGTCATCTTCTCTGAGTACTTGGCATACTATTGCCTTCACTACCATTTAATTTGAACACATCTGAACAAGGCTTCTTTGTTTGAAGCATCCTTTACCAACCTCAGCTAATTCTAAGATTAGCTCTTCTGATACTATCTCTACAAATCTGGGTTACCAGATATACAGGTTTATATAGATACGAAATACAGTGCCCTGTTCAGACTATGAGATGGCCAGGCAGTTACTAATAAAATTCTTTATTGAGTAAACTATTTACAATAGCAAGTTCTTGCAATAGATTAGAGCATGTAGTTCCATCAAGTCTACACAGATGGCAAAGGA
Organism: Candoia aspera; assembly: GCF_035149785.1. Classification (NCBI taxonomy): domain Eukaryota; kingdom Metazoa; phylum Chordata; class Lepidosauria; order Squamata; family Candoiidae; genus Candoia; species Candoia aspera. The sequence continues at coordinate 103,927,057 of NC_086157.1, forward strand.
CACCCAGGCAACACTGCAGAGTCAGACTGTGGCAAGGCAGCAAGGCAGAACTTGGCTAATTCTCTGATCGAAGCTGCAAGGCTGGAAGGAGCTAGGGTGCGTGGCAAAGGAGAGGCTGAGCACTCGGATTGGTGCTCTGGCACACAGGCTGGTTCAGGCTGGCACACAGAGGCTAGACAAGGCTTGGCTGGAGTATCTAGGCAAGGCTGGGTTCTGAAGGCAGGACTGGACTTGGCTGGAGCCTCTAGGCAAGGCTGGGTTCTGGAGACAAGACTGGACTTGGCTGGAGCCTCTAGGCAAGGCTGGGTTCTGAAGGCAGGACTGGACTTGGCTGGAATGCCTAGGCAAGACTCAGATTTGGAGATTAGGCTGGACTGGACTGGAGCATCTAGGCAAGGCTCGGCTATGGTGGCAAGGCTGGACTGAACTGGAGCGTCTAGGCAAGGCTTGAACCTGGAGACAAGGCTAGACTGGGCTGGAGCACTTGGACAAGACTGGGATCTGGAGGCAAGGTTGGACTGCACCGGAGCGTTCAGGCAAGGCTGAGAGCTGGAGGTACACCCGGATCACGTTGAAGCGAAGCGACGAGGCTTGGAGCTGGACGTGAGGCTGTGCTCAGCAGGGACGGCAAGGAGAGGCTTGACTGGAGCAGCTGGTGCAGGAAGTAGGTCCACGATGGCAGAAGGCGCTGGCACTGGTTCCACGCTGGCTACAGGCAAGGCTTCCGACACTGGTAAGGATTCGCCCGCAGGTGCTGTGAGCTCGAAGGAGCGGTTGTCCCTGGCAGCTTGCTCTTGGCGTGCCTGCCTTTTTATTTGCTCCTTTTCACACTGTTTTCCTTTAGCAGCCATAGGGCTTCTTTCTCTTTCACTCGCTTCTCTGCTCTCCTCTCTTAAGCGCTGATTGGAGGCTTTAATTCTCCCTCCAGAGTCTGTCCAATCCTGTCCTGCGATTTCTCCCGCTCTGCTGAGTCACTTCTCGGTTTTGATTCTCCAAGTCCTTCCTGATAGGTTTCATTTTCCCGTTCTGACTCTGAATAAGTTTCATTTTCAGAGTCAGAAGCAGGCTCAAACCTCACATACAGGTATATGTATTCCAACGTGGGACCTGTTCCTCTTTCCACTTCCTATGAGTCCTTTAAGCATTTTGAAAGCCACAATGTTTCTCTGCTGTCCTCCATTGTTGTTCCTTGCAAGTATTGCTTGTAGTTATGCTTTCAGTATCTTTTTATGACTCCCATTAGCTTCTTCTGCTATTGAATTCTACTTATCATTGCTCTGTCTTCTAAGCCATCTGTTGGTTAGGAACAAGTCAAGGACAGCTGATCCCCTTGTTACTTTTTTTACTTTCTGAAGGAGAAAGTTGCCAGCAAAATAGGTCAGGAATGTGAACTTGCTTGGCAAAGTTGGTCTCCCAACCAGTGTTGGGTAATCGAAGTCCATTTTCAGATCTGCAAATTGCTTCTGGAACATGATTCACATATTTTCCTTGCTTCGGTGGTTGGTGGGACAAATTGTAATACATGCACCTTATTGATATATTTATCTGCAAAGTTGAATTATCACCCTTTGTTAACAGCACTAATAGCACTACCTCATCTTCCATTCTCTTCTAACCTGAAGTATGCAATAGCTTTCTTTTTTTTATTTTTTCTTAGCAAAAGGAAAGCATGCCTGGTTGCTCTTATAACAAAGAACATCTTGGGGCATGTCATGGAGCTTGGATTGTGGTTATTTTGGCCTTGCTGAGAGAGAAAGATTAAGGTTCAAGTTTCATGTTCCAAAGGAAAATGTGGTAAAGAAAATATAATTACTTCTGAAGCAAGCAATTCCCTCAGACCAGTTCCATCAGGCTTAACAATGTGTGTCTGATTTATTTTATTATTTATTAGAATTCTTAATGAGACCCATCCTGAGGGCATGGGCTTACTACCCTGAAATCAACATTCCAATAAAAACCAAGAAAATAAATCAGATACCCAATTCAAACATAAAATTCTGAAATAACACATATTGGATTGAAATCCAAGTATCATGTGCTGGCACGTTCATCCCACTTGAAAGCCCCAGAAATGAACTCACTTTTCAGCATATGGAACTCAGCTGAGTACAGGCTGCCCAATTCATTTTAAAGGGAGGAAACCTTTATGAGCCTGCAAATATATGTATCGCATGATTCCTTGCATTCAAATGCTCAAGGAAACCAAAGCTTGCCCAAGATATTTCATTACATAAGAAGAGCAACCCTAGGTATACAGTAAGAATAAAAATAGTTGGAATGGAATTACAGATTTACTACAACAGTGGCAATAATATCCCTCACCATCCCTGAAAGCAATAGGCTGCTTTGGATGGCCAGGATAGGTTGCATGAAATATATTGCTTTGGTTTCAAACAGAAAGGAATGACCAAAAAATTTGGGAAGAACAGCTAAGGGAGTGCCTTCACAGCTCTGCTGCAATGGCTACCTAGGCAAGCATCTCACTGTGCCTGATGGTAGACCTGTACCTGAAGTTAGTTAGTTAATTAAATTTATCTGCTGCCCAATCTCATTCAATGACAACTCTGGGTGTCAGAGTTAGGACAGGAATGTGTTCATGAACTGAGTTTCATTTTGACGACCTGTTCTAATAGCTGGTGCATTTTAGTCATGTCTCATCTGGATTACTGCAATATGCTCTAAATGGGGTTACCCTTGAAAACCACTCAGAACCTACAGCTGATCCAGAATGCAGCAGCATGAGTAGTTATGGACACACCTCATTTGGCCCATGTGATGTCTCTGCTTTGCAAGCTGGCCTGGTTACCAGTAGGAATTCAAGATGCTGATTGTCATTTATAAAGCCCTTCAAGGCTCAGGACAAAGATATTTACAGAAGCGGTTTCTTCAATGGTCTCTGCTCATCCTGTAAGGTTTGGATAGGTCAGCAGGTTCCAAGTCCTATCGTTAAAACAATGCCATCTTATGGGACCTCAGGCTTTCTCTGAGGCTGCCTCTACCCCCTGGAACAGCATTCACCATGAAGTTTTCATGGCCCCAGTTCTGCTGACATTTAGGAAGGTTTTGAAGACTTGGCTCTTTCAGCAGGCTTTGGGACAGGGTGATTTATGACTTCATTTTTTAGTATTATAGATGTTTTGTATTTGTGGTTATAGTTCCCCAACCCAGGCTGCTAAAGTTGCTACTGTTACTATGATCTGTTGTTCTTCTGCTTTTAAAATATATTTGTTATATGGTTGAACGTTGTCAAGAGAAAGCAGTTTAATGTGGTGATTAAAGGCTAGAAATTAGGAGACTGAGTTGTAGTCCTGCCTTAGGCACAAAGCCAGCTAGATGACCTTGGGCCAATCACCCACTCTCAGCCCTCAGAATCAGCAGTGTCAAACTATTTCCAAAAGTTATTGCCAAGAAAACTGCATAGACTTATCCATGTAGTCACCAGGAGCCAACTAAAGGCAATATATATTTTTAAAGTTTGTTTAGAGTTCCCATGGTGATGGAGGCTGCTTTCAATACACTGTAAAGCTGGTCTCTCCAATAATATCAGTTATTGAAACAAGGCCCGATAAGCCAATGTGAAGAAGTGACTTCAAATAGCCAGGTTTAGCAAATAATAATAGCTTACTCTTTCTTCAACACTGGCTACAAATCAGGGATTTTCATTGCACCAGAAGGAGGAAGGATAGATTATAGGATGCAGGACAAACCAAATGACTTCTCCTCTCTTCTCCAACGACTTGCTGCCCCCTTCAGACATGTGCCACCTGAGCAGCTGCCATACCCTACTTGTAGTAGAGCTGATTCTAGCAAATGGGGGAGGGGGGGGAAGAGATACAGTTCAGTGAAACTGATGTGTTTCCCACCCACCTTACCCTCAATTTATCAAGTTCACTAGGAGGAAGGAAAGACTTTTCCAATTCACCATGAAAGCAAAGATGAAAATTGGTGTCGATAAATTCTTAATTCTTTCTTGCAATATAGCAGGTAAGTGAATATTTAAGACCTCTACCCTTGAAAGTGCCAGAGGTCATACAGAACCATACTCCATTGCTCTTGACTCTGCATCCAAATCTGGAGTCTTGACTGCTCGGCCCAGGAAAGTGTCACTCCTGTTGTGTCAGTAGCCAAACATCAGAACGGCAGAGAAGCACCAAGCTGCATGAATTGAAGCCTCGGGAGGAAAGATCTCTCAGGAGAAGGCTGATATTCCAGAAGAGCCTGACTGCCTAACACTGAGGATACTTTAGTGGAGTGGGGAACTTCCAGCATAAAAATTTCTGAGGCAGTCAAGTGCTGCAATATCTCCTCAGGGCCGTTATTGTCAACTTAAACCTCCATTCCTGGAAACTCCAACTTCGTGTTGGGTTCTTACAACTTGCTACTATTAAATCTTGACTGTCAGTGAGGAATGTAGTGCATCTTAAATGCTGGATTAAACTGAGGTGAAGATCTCACCTATGACTGCCACTGTGAATGCTTCTGCTAATTTTGACTCCAGAGGATTAATGACTTTGCTAAAATCTTCAGGCCAGGATAGGTAAAGGGAGGCCAATAGGTAATTTTTGTCTGAAATTTATGGTGATTATTTGTGTCCTTCCTTCCTTCCTTCCTTCCTTCCTTCCTTCCTTCCTTCCTTCCTTCCCCCTTTCCCCTTTCTCCATCCATCATGAATTTCAAATAATGGTGTTGCTTGAACTTCTTCAGACAATACAGTCTCTTGTTAGGCAACTGTTTTGAACTCTGTATGTCTGTAAATAATCATTTTAAAATTAGACTAATGCATAAATAATAAAACAAGCACATCTTTTCCATGGCACTCACCTTCTTCCATGGATCACCGTTTTATATACTGGATGTCTGAAAGAAGAAAAAGGAATTCCACAGCAGGGTGGGGGGAATAAACTACATCTAACAAAGCTTGCTGTAACGTTCATGGCAGGCTGAAATCAGAAACACATGGTGACTATGGGGAGAATGATGGAGAGAAAAAGATGAGAGGTTTCTGCTTTTAGGTCTTTTGTGTCTTTCTGAAAATGTCAAGACACAGCAAGGAAAATGTCAAGGAACAGCAATATGCTTATAATCCTAGATCCTTGTTTGTGACATGTTTACAAAGTCTTAGGAGCAAGAAATAGTCATCTTGCATTCACAAACTGGTGAGCTAGAGATTGTTTTTCCTCCCCAGTTAAAAATAATCTTAGCTGGCAAGGCTAAACCAACTCACACTGTGTATGACTTCAAGATGTCTCTTTCTTTCCCCTTTCCTCTCCCACCTCCCTTCTTTCAATGTCAAAATCTAGCCTCAACTTTTCCATTCAGATTGGCCCCTTTGGATCCAAATGGACCTGGTTCAGAAGAGTTTGATGAAGAATCAAAACCCAAAGTAGCACCTGAATAGGCTTGCCAGGAAATTGAAGATATTCTGGAAGAAGGCCATGGCCATCTCCTTCTCTACTGCTGCTATCAAGTCCATGAAGTCATCAGGCTTGGCTTGAAGGAGAAATTATCTTCTTTCCAACCGAACAGAATGTTGGGGAAAAAGCAATATTAAGGGACTCGGGACACTGCCAGTCCTTTTCTATCTGCCCATTTGCAGAATAACTCTTTAAAAACTGAACAGAAGAGGAATAAATTTTGGGTGTGGGAAGAAGCTAGGAAAAGAAAAACTGAGCTTGAAAATTAGCTGGATCTGGCTGGGGACTGTAGAGAAAGGAATTCCACCCCAAAATCCCCCAATGCACCCCTATGGGAGAGACAGGTTGGCAGTTGCTAGATATGTCAGCCACTGAGCCCTTCTATGTTCTCCTTCGATTCTCCCTCCTGGTCACATGACCCAGAGCAGAGCATCTGCAGCCCACTCTACAGTTCCCAGTGCACAAAAACAACACACACAGGAACAACAGGTGGGAAGAGCAGAAGCACACACACACACACACACACATAACACATTACATTAGTCACTGTTGATAAAGGGTTGCACACAGATAATATAGTTTGGTCTAGTGGTTAAGGCAATGGGCTAGAAACCAGGAGACTGAGAATTCTAGTCCCGCCTTAGGCATGAAAGCCGGCTGGGTGACTTCGGGCCAGTCACTCTCTCTCAGCCCAACCCACCTCACAGGGTTGTTGTTGCAGGAATATAGGAGGAGGAAGAAGGATTAGGTATGTTCACCACCTTGAGTTGTTTATAAAAATAACAAAGGCAGGATAGAAAATAAATAAAATGAAATAAATAAAATATGCTTAACCTTGTTACTGATTTTTAAAACCTTTATTTTTTAACACTAGCAGCTACATAAATACTAGCACTTCACAAATGTAATCAATACATTTTTACCATTTTATAAAGCAGGGACCTTATTCATATTCTCTCTCCCTCTCTCTCGTCAATATCCTAAAAAAAAAAATCCCTTCTCACCCCTTATGGGTGGTGTCTTCCTCAACCTCGGGTCCTCTACCAGAGGCCTGGGAGTTTGAGGGTTCTGTACGGTATCTTAGCTGTTCCTGGCACTGCACTCTTCTGGACAGAGAGCTCTGAGGTTGCTCCTGGGATCTGTTGGAGCCACTCTCCCAGCTTGGGGGTCACAGCTCTGAGTGCTCCTCTTCCCACCACTGGGACCACTTGGCCTTCACTTTCCACATCCTCCCTAGTTCCTCCTTCAGACCCTGGTACTCCTCCAGCTTCTCCTACTCCTTCTTCCTGATGTTGCTGTCACTTGGCACTGCTGCATCTATCATCACTGCTGTCTCCTGGTCCTTGTCTACTATGATGTCTGGTTGATTGGCCAGTACCTGTCTGTCCGTCTGGATCTGGAAGTCCCACAGGATCTTAGCCCTGTCAAGATACTGTCTTACCCTACGAGCCCTGTCTTAACCTACAAGAGACAAGAGTCAATATCATAAATACATACACACACACACACACACACTCATATTTTCCATAGTCTCTCACTATGAAGATTGATGACTGTTTTTGTTATTATAGCACTGTAGAGGAGTATGCAGGCAAACCTGAAGAAGGAATACTAGGATAGTAACATAAATACAGATAAGTCTTGGAAGAGAGGAGAGGATGAGAAGGAAACTCAAGACTGCCCTGCCTTGATTCTCTTTGGCATAACAGGGAGAGAGAGAGAGGTCTTTTAAGTTTCTGCTATTATACCCAACAGCAATAAAATAGAGTTCTAGTGGTCCATGTGAAATCTGTCCCCAGACCCAGCATTCCCTGAAGGGCTGAGAAGTATTTAATGCACTCATGACCATACAGACAATGTATAGTCTTCTCTTTATTTTTTTCAACTCATTTCAATTTACATGTAAATTTTTCAATGATGCAATAGACCATACTTAATCATAATGAATTTTCTTTGATACCCCTTTCTAGATGCTTCCAATATTTTGCTATTACTAATCTAGCAGCCATTAATAAAAACATTAATAGTGCCTTATTTTTCAAATGTGTATTCTTATCAAAAATAATGTGAAAAGGCCTAAATACGATGTTTTCTCTATTTTTACTAGTAATAGTAAAATATTGGAAGCATCTAGAAGGGGTATCTAAGAAAAATCAGTATGATTAAGTATGGTCTATTGCATCACTGAAAAAGTAACATGTAAGTTTTTCAACTCATTTCGAGTTGAAAAACATAAAGAGAACACTATACATTCATATTCCATATCCCTAAACTGACTAACTTTTGGACATGACCACCATAGATGTAAAAAGGAACCTTTGGACCTTGTTACTGAATTAACCCATGGGGCAGGGAATAGGATTCACACCATACAGTAAAACATAAACCAGGTAGGCTGGCTGGGTTTACACAACAGACTACCCACAGAAGTTTAACCATGATTGAAACTAACCAGCTCCAGCACATTATGTATAAGTTTCTGCTGGATTTTTGAATGACCTGATTACGCCTTGAACACAACCACACACTTGGGCAAACTTGTTAGATAAAAATATTTTTGCCACCAGAACCACCACCACTGAAACATGCTTCGTTTGGTGTGCTCCCCTTGGAGGTTGAGCTATGTAAGTGGGCCTCCAAATAAATGTGTTTAAAATCAAGAGGGGAGTCCAGTATTGGATAGTAGGGGGTACCTTCTCCCTTATTTATTTTGGAGTCACCAAAAAGTCAATCTGGAAGCTAAAACAGTAGGTTGTAGCCACAGTTTAGATTCCTCAGTTAAGATGCTGGTTGTTGTATGCTGCTGTCAGAATGGTGTGCGTTGCAAGGTGGGTGGTAAATCTGCATACACAGCACATACGTATAGATGTAATGTACTAATATTACAGTGCATTTGTAATACAGGCATAATAAGTCCTAAAAGGAAGAGATGTGTAGCTTGCTGATTTTAACAGAAGTCAGAAAGTATCCAGAGTTAGAACTTCTCATAAGAGTGGTTACCATAATCCAGGATGTTAATAAAGCATGCCTTATTGCTAACTGAGAATGAAGCACTGCAGTCAATAAGATTCACCACACCCTAACCAACTTTAGTTTGGAAAACAACAACTACTGGGAGCATGATCAAGATTAGATTTTACAAAGGAAAATCTCAAAATTCTGGTGGTTGTACTTGTGGGAACATGCTAGAATTAATAAGAAAAGCAAAGTCAGAGCATGAGAAAAAGAAATAACGTGATGTACACTGTACTCTGGAGTTCCTTCACATCTCATAAGATAAACAGCAGTCATAGTACTGAATTACACTTACCACCACACGTAGCACTCATTCAAGGCATAAGAACACCCACCCTGCCAAATCTTCTTCAGTGAAATTGACTTCTCCATCTGTGGCCTGTTCAGAACAAATAGAACAGTACAATAAATGGGTATTCCTTTCTTGGTAGTTTACAAAGAGCATTCTAGGAATGTTTTCTTGTTAGGGCAACTTATATTAGAAATACTGTTTTATGGATCAGGCATAGAAATTCATAATTTGAGGGACTTCTAATTCATAGGAGAATGGAAATATATTCTGAAGCCAATATTCTTTGTTACCAACCCTGAAATTCAACCCCATAGAACTGGGTGGTGTATGCCAGTGTTTTTCAAACTTGGCAACTTTAAGATGTGTGGACTTCAACTCCCAGAATTCCCCAGCCAGTATTCTGAGAGTTGAAGTCCACACATTTTAAAACAGATGTGCATTAAAGTGCATTTCTATCAGCCCTTCCTTTGAGAAACTCAAGGTAGGGCCCCTCCCCTTCTCACAGCACCGTTAAACCCAAAATTGCCTTAGGTAATTTCCTCGCTAACGATTTATAGGGTCTTCATTACATCACAAGGGACGTGGTGGTGCTGCGGGTTAAACCTCTGAGCTGCTGAGCTTGCCGATCAGAAGGTCGGCGGTTCGAATCTGCGTGATGGGGTGAGCTCCCGTTGCTAGTCCCAGCTCCTGCCAACCTAGCAGTTCGAAAACATGCAAATGTGAGTGGATTAATAGGTACTGCTTCGGCGGGCAGGTAACGGCGGTCCGTTTAGGCATGCTGGCCACATGACCACGGAGGAAGTGTCTACGGACAAACGCCGGCTCTTCGGCTTTGAAATGAAGATGAGCACCGCCCCCTAGAGTCGGACACGACTGGACTTAATGTCAAGGGAAACCTTTACCTTTTACATTACATCATCCAACCATCACTGAAATGACATAAAGCCTGCCCACATTAATGTTAATTTGGCATAACAATGATTGGATGACTCAGTCTGGAAGATACCATAAACTGCTAGTGTAGAAATGACAATAGTGATATACTACCTAGTGTGTTATACTGGTTTTTGTAAACAACGGAGAACATTTTAAAAACTTGTTGTGAAATTGGCTACTCACCTTTCTTTGTGACTGAATATTTAGCCCCTTTTCTGTAGGATTACTCAGTCTTCAATCTTGGCTTCTTTCTGTTATACAAACTTTGGTTCCCAGAATTCTCGGTAATAGTCATGCTGATTGAGGCATTCTGGAATTTTCTGTACACAACTGAAGTATGTCCATGTTGGGGAAGGCTGAACAATTTAAAAGCCTCTTCTGCAAGACTTCTAAGAGAATGTGGTTTCCAACTTAATTTTATTGAATGTTGGAAGGGAAATACTCATAATTTCCAGTAAATCAGAGGACATACTTTTCCTGCTGTATTTATCTACAAACTGTCTTTTTTGTAATGAGGCCATTACACTGCCTATCTGTTTATGCACAGAAGCTTCAAATTAAATTAGATATCCTCTTGATCATTGGCTTCCCCTGAATACAGAAAATACCAAGGTGTTATAATTCTCCTTGTGGAAAAACAGTCTATGAGAAGCCAGCCCCAGTTCCTGACAGTGGTTCTTTTGACCTAGAGTAAGTCAAGAAGTTTTACTCTGGAGTTGAGACAAGAGAGGACCTCCCCCTATTCTATAGGAGGACCTGACTGATTCACAATTTAAATTTTATTATTTTTATTATTAAGTGTGTATCTTGCCTTTTATCTGAAGCACAAAGGGGATTACCTCTTAGCTTGTCTTCCCATAATAATCCTATGAAGGAGGCTGAGATAGTAGAAGATATAACCTTAAAGACTTCCAGGAATTGAGTACAAGGTCTAGTGACCTCATAGACAGGTCTGCAGCTTCTTGACCAAAAGACAGAATCGTTCAGAATCCTTCTTCTGAATATTGGTTTGGTTTTTGACTTCCCAGCCCTGGAATTTCCAGGTTGTCTCCCAGCTAAAAGCCACCAGGCCCAAACCGGCTTCCAAGACCAGACAAGCTCAGTCATGGATTTCTGGGCTAAAAGGGCACTTCAGCTTGCCCACTCCCAATCCAATCCAGCATCTGAATTATAAATCACACTTCAGTCCTGCTATTTGCACTTCCGAGACCCAATAGTAGGGAACAACTGGGGAGTTCAGAAAGGAAAGCCAGGTGCCTCCAGCTGGCGTTTCCGATCATTTGCTGGGTGTTGCTTCACTTTGCTTAATGGTGGGGCCAATTCTATAACTATCTTCTGTCCAGTTGGAGAAGACACTTCTATCATTCTTCTCAAAAGGTCCCAAAGCACACCAAACAGGGGTTTGTATGAGAACAGTCAATTCTGAACTGTGCTATAATATTCCCCTTCCTTCTTGTCTTTTCCAAGCCAGAATTATTCTGTTCAATGGAATTTTCATCTGACCTGTTCAATGGCAAGAATAACCTGGCCATTATTTAGGATGGTAAAATAACTTTTCCAAGCCAAAATACTTAACAACAACAACAGCGATAAAAGCTCCACTTACGTTTCCAACTGACCGAGACATCCTTTTGGCCTTTAAGTTACCTTGTCTTGAATTAAAAACAGCTCATTCAAACTAACAAGGGCCAGACAGTTCACAGAAATAGAGCAGCGGCCGGGGAAAGGAAAAGGTGATGCATGAAAGGAAATGCATCATCAACAAAGAGGTCAACGGAGGACATTGAACTGCAGATACTGAACAATGAAGAACATCTCACTGTTGTGGGAAAGGCTGGAATAAGGAGACCTGTACATCCCTGTCTGCATTTCCTTCTTATGTGTCTTTAACTTTAAATCAGATTTAGGCCAGATGTCCCTTCAGATAAACTTCTGGTTCACAACATGGCACACTTCAGGTGTGTTGGGACTACAATTGTCAGAACCCCCTAGCTGAGAATTCTGGGAGTTTCGGTTGCTAACCATACTGGGAGGATGTCATCTGGGCACTCAAACTATCGGTTCTCTGCACAGAAGCCAGCATGAATTGTGGGTAATTGTGTGAAATTCTTCTCTCCTAAAAAAAGACATGGGAGATAGAACTAGGCTTATCTATGTTTCCAAACCTGACATTATTTTAGATGCAATTTGTAGACCCAGTGCCACTCCTTGGCATCCTAAGTCAGCTGGGCCTTACCTATCCTGGGCCTTGGGAAGCAATGTTGCAAGCCTCCTGAGTGATACTCCACTTAGAGCCCTATGGCATTGTGGGAAATGAAATCCAGAAATCCCAAGGCTGTGTTAATTAGGAATTCTGGGAACTGTAGTCCCAGCAATCTATATACTAAAGCCCCCAGATTGTGAAGGCTGAAATGTAGGAGGTTTTTAAACAAAGAACTATCCCTTGAAAATTCTTCAGTAGAATCTTCAATCCAATAGAAGATTCTCCTCTATGAAATCGGTCTGAAGGCCATCTTAGTGGAAAATGTTTAGGATAACTAATGGTAATTAGATGTTGATTCTACTTGTCCTATGCCATTTTCATTCCCCCTGGAAGAGCACTTTGGAGATTAAGCATTTAGCTTTTGGTTTGCCCCAGAATGTACAGCTATCCACAAAGCTAGGTCTGCAGTTAGGCAGTGCATCTGTGGTACTGAGTGTCAGAGACTTGAATTAGATGCCCGTTAAGACTCCTTTGGAAGCATCAGGAATAGACACCATGTAGTAGATTATCTCTCCAATGCCAATCTCTTCTGATCAGACCCTCAAGGTACATGCATTTCATCAGTTTTCTAAACTGAGGCGAGCCTTTAAACTGACTCAGTTTAACTTTACCCTCAGCTGTCCTAGAAGGAAAATACAAGGAAGGACCATACACCCTTCAGTTATGTCCACATGATACAGGTGATGTAGAATCCAGTGCCCGTGTGTTATTGTACTGCTGGTTGTATGGGGACATTACAGTCTGTTTTATTTGCCCTCATTTGATAAAATATCCAAACCGTATTGCTTTATTTTACAGGCAGCTCCTCTTATCTGATCAGGCAGAGTCTCTCTTCCTGGATGCTGCCAAATCTCCATATGCCACTAGTAAAATCAGTTAAGAGGTGATTGCTCCTCCAGCTTCATAAATATGGAAATTTTCTATCTAAGTTTTTCTTCTTGTGTATGTATCCTAGGTCTAACCACGAATTTATAACCAGAAATATAGATTTTGAGAAGATTTTTTTTATCCCACCTTTTTTATTTTTATAAATAACTCAAGGTGGCGAACATCCCTAATACTCCTTCCTCCTCCTATTTTCCCCACAACAACAACCCTGTGAGGTGGGTTGGGCTGAGAGAGAGCAACTGGCCCAAGGTCATCCAGCCGGCTTTCAAGCCTGAGGTGGGACTAGAACTCTCAGTCTCCTGGTGTCTAGCCTGGTGCCTTAACCACTAGACCAAACTGGCATTTAATTTAATTTAATTTAATTTAATTTAATTTAATTTAATTTAATTTAATTTAATTTAATTTAATTTAATTAAGACTTAATGGGAATTATAGAGTTATTGTATTAGTACTAACAATAATAGTCATTTTAGTTTTAAGATGTATAGTATTAACAGAAATAAACATTTTGTCTTAGTCTGTTTTCTTACTGAACTTATATTTCAAAGCTAGTGTTTCTGATTTTGACTACTTTGTTCTAATCAAATTGTTGGGTTGATTGCATAATACTATGATGGTCAATGACTGAAATAAAGATTTGATCTGATATCTTTCCAACCTCATAGTCCCTAAGTAAAGGAAGCCTTTTGCTATTGCCCCTTTGAATATTCTTCTGTAACCCTTGCTTGAAGCCAATTCCATCAAACTCAGAGCAATTGTGCCCATCTAGGGAAGGGATGGTGAACTTGGTGGCCCATATATCCTTATGATGCTCTCATTACAGGGAGTCCAATCAGGAATTGCTTCCTATTCTTCTAGATAATATTCCTGGAAGGACCAAAGAATTGTATGTGCAATATCATCTACCAGATTGCTACGAAAAAAGGACAGTGGTTACAGTCAAGTGTTCTGCTATTATCTTCCATACTGTGAAATGATGTATATTCAGATGTGGGTTAGTGTGTTTCCCTTGAAGGTTGCATCAAAATGCATGCATTTTGTTTTCTTAATCAGTTATAAATGAACCCTCAAGCAAGCAGGACAACTCTAGATTTATGCAAATACTTGTTCAAGCATGGCTCCCAAGAGTAATCATATCTAACACATGAAGAATAATGGCCTACATTCTCCTCGTTCCACTGAAGTCTTCTGCCATTGAGAAGAGGAAGGAAGCTCAACTCCCAAAATTGGCACAGACATAACTGGCGCTATTGTAAGTACATAAACAAGCATCAATGTTATTAATAAAAATAAATAACTTCACATGTTTGTTCTAGCAGCAGCCCAATTTCAGGAACAGCCAGGTCTTATTGGAATAGATGCGAATGCACCTCTTTGTATGCAGTACAGCACTTTCATATGGGGCCATCTGTTTAGACCACGTATATATCTTAGAAAGTAGATCAAAAACACTCTGGTTCAGATCAGGGGCACAATTTTAGAGGCCAAAGGAGGGTCTGTTTTACGTAGGTGTGCGTCTCTTCACACTCATCTTTGGGTTTCATAGGCCATGATTGTTCCTCAAACGTTCCTTTATTTCTGGACTCACCAATCCATTCTGAAAATGGAATGGAATGTAGCTCTGTACCCACTGGGTCTCCATGGCAAGAACACAAATATTTTTACTAATTCATTTTTTGTGGGTGATTTTGCTGGCAATTATCTGGAAGTCTAAAACAAAGCTCTAAAAATTCTCTGCCATGTTATAATATTGACCCACTTCAGATATTTTCAAATTAACCAGCCAATGTATATATACATGCTGGTGTGTACATATACAGTATGGAGGTGTGTATATAAAAATCTGGCCTGGTAGAACATTAGAAATCTGATTTAAAAAATGTTAAGTAAAAGAGACAACTGTGATGAGGAGACTTGTCAGAATGTGAGAGCTGACATTATATTCAAATTAAAATAAGAATGAGATGAGGCTCCCTAGAATTTTTTAGTTCAATTTCAATACTCAAGAGTTTGGCAGGCAAATTTTGAAGGGTTGAAAGTCACAGCCCAGCCTTTTCTTCTCCAATGTTGCCATAGGAACCCATCCTGTAGGGCAGAGTTTCTCAACCAGGGTTCTGTGGCACCCTAGGGCTCCACAAGAGGTCACTAGGGGTTCCTTGGGAGATCACGATTTATTTTAAAAAATTATTTCAAATTTGGGCAACTTCACATTAAAGAGGCAAGTTTCTTTATTTTTAGTTTAAGAACACTGTTAGTGCATATAGACAGGCCTACCCAGGAAACAAATACAATAATTTTGTAACTTCTGGCCTCTATTTGAGCCTGAATGTGCAGGGTTTCCCCAAGGCCTGAAAAATATTTCAACGGTTCCTCCAGGGTCAAAAGGTTGAGAAAGACTGCTGTAGGGTGAACATTTTTGGTCTGTTTTTCATGGTTAGGGAGTGTGCGGTTCAGGGTGAAATGGGAACTGGAAGCTATCCCAACCTGTAAAACTCTCCCCAAATTAATCAAATTGCACCACCAAAACTGGTTACAAATTTGGAGTGCTGAATGATTGTAAATAGCATGCTGGGGAGTCAGAGAATGCCCATCAGCCACGCATTGCCAGCTCCTGCTATGGAGCTGTGTATGTTTTTGTTTTATTTGGAAAGCTGCCTATATGTCCCATTTTCCAAAGCACTGTCCTTTATTACAACTATCCAGTGCTTTAGAAAGGAGAACATGGACCTTGAACATCTATACCTATATAGCTGGCTGGGGAATTCTGAGAGTTGAAGTCCACACATCTTAAAGTTCCCAAGGTTGAGAAACACCCTGATCTACACAGTCAGCATCACAATCCTGCGCATGCACCTTCTTCCCATTCCCCCCATCTCCACACTCTCACTGCACTTCTTCACATCTGGGGACAGGGCTGTCGCAGTAAGTGTTCTTAATCTTTTAATGCTAGATGTAATCTAATGCCTGCAACATCTTCTACCAATTAATGTTTCAGTCTCGAATTTCCATCCTGAGACTGACTTTGAACTAGAAACTCTGTTTCTTCCCAGCCAGGTTCTTTTCATACCATCTCATCTGATTTCTCATCAAGCAAGTGTTTGTATTCATTTTTAATGTTTAAAAATCCATTGGAAATGGGTCCAGTCATGTTTTTTGGTGGGGGTGGGAGATCTAACCATGAGCCAGGTTTTGCTCCAGCTCACACTAGCTCTGCCATGGATCTGCTGAGGCCCAAACTGAGTCTCAGCTATAGATTTTGGATCTTTTTCTTTCCACTTCCATTGTAGGAAGGTGCATTCTTGCTGGTACCTGCCTTTCACGGCAGAATGTATTGAGAGCCTTGTGAAAAAAGAAATGCTGAACGCAGTGCTAGGAAATGCAGCAGTGTCAAAAAAACAAGCCAAGTCAATACTCTGTTCACTTCAGGGGATAGCATGAATAATACCTTCCAGTGGCAATGCCAAGCTTTTTCAACTTATGCACCAGAAAATATTCCAATAAAAACAGTGGGGGCGAGAGGTGGATGGTAAGTCACTTAATTATACTTGCAGCAGCCATTGTTCCCTTTTTCTTTTTCTCGGAGGCTACCCCATCTGGAACTTTTTTTCGTCCTCAGCTGTCATCTAAGCATCTTTAGACCATTACTTCTTGCTTTCCACCTACATCAGCATGTTGTTAACTGCATCGTTGTTGCACTCAGCAAGCATCTCAAGCAATACCTTACTGGCAACATTTTTCTTCGACAGCTGCCTCGTTCTGAACCTGCCAGCAAGTGATGATCAAATGCTTGCTCATAAAGAATGGATTAATCTTAAAATAATAATAACAACAACTAGCACGCACTCACAGGTGGCTACTGCTGATTCTGCACGCCTTGCGGCAGACGTCGCTAAGAGTTTTCTGTTCTTCTTAAATGGTGATCAGATTCGGTATATCCTAGGTCTGTCCCAAAGCACTTCAAACATTGCAGGAGGGGGGAATAATTTAAAATAAAAGGAGGAGAAATTTGGCCCGCAATGAAAATAAGGGTCACAGGTGTGCTGAAATGCAAATCCACCAGAAGCTAGGAGTCAGATGGCGCAATCCCAGGATTACATTACGGCTCACAGCCCCAGGTTCAGTTGGCTGCAGAGCCTGGGACATGTGGAAGGACAAGCTGTTTAGCAGATTGCAAACATCTGTGTTCCTTCCTCCCCCTCCCCAGCATTAGGACAGGACAGCTGCTCATAAAACAACAGTCCCCCGTCTCCAGTGGCAGTTCACTGCCCTGTGGAGCCATTTCTTCCTGGGTTGCTGGACTGCTATGTGCTCCACTGTTGCAGTTGATCCAACAATGACCTGTTCAATCAACAATCTTTACCCATGGAAGCTCATGTTCCATTTAACCTTTACATCTCCCAGTGGCCACCTTTTCCATTTCTGCTCAGGCTGGGTATTAGAAATTAAAGCTGATACATTTTAAAATATTTATTTGACTTTGCAGACCCCCTGAGAGGGTCTCGGGGAAACCTCAGGAGTCCCCAGACCACACTTGAAGAACTGCTGCTCTATTGTAAGGGCTGTCAGAAGACAATCCTCTATTTGAAGGCAGCCTCTGCTTGAAATTCTGCCCACTTTAAAAGAGGAAGAGAAGAGAGGGCAAAGGCTCTCTCAGAGGTGAGTTGAGAGAATGCACAACCCAGGTCCCCACGCAATGTTGCATTTCTATTTAAATGTTTGTAATGATTTCTTAATGTTATTCCCATTTCTGTCCTCTCAAAGGGAGACGTTTCCTCTGAGTTACTGAATTATGAGTGGTCACCCTGATTGATTTGCCCTGGAGACCACTATGGATCATAACAATATTTTACAATGAAGCCACATCACTGCTGAAGTTTTTTTAAAAAAATGGTTGCACAGAGACAGATGAGGCTGCCATTTCAAGGAGTCCATTTCACACATTTGCAGTTTATTAGATTTGGCTAATGCACATGTTAAATATAGATAGATAGATAGATAGATAGATAGATAGAGATAGAGATAGAGATAGAGATAGAGATAGAGATAGAGATAGAGATAGAGATAGACCCATTTTTTCCCTGACAGAAATGAAACGTCTAAACCTGCTATAGTGGGCAACCCATAAACCAACTAAATCTATTCAAAATATCCTCAGAATACCCAACAGCCAAAGGACACAAATCAGGAGTCATCTAAACATACAATACAAGGATTATAAAAACCACTGGGGTGGAGGGGCAGCAAACAGGCAGGAAATTGAGAGAATGTGTCCATGAACATCAACTGGCAGTCAGAAAATAAGATGAGACCTCTTTAACTTCACAACACACTGATGAGTTCAACCACAATTTCAGCTGGGAAACTAGATCTCTTAGACCAAGCCAGATCCTATCTACCATGAATGCTGAAGAACAGGGTACATCTGAAATGCAAAGCATTTGAGTTTCAAAGCTTATTCTCAAGAGCAGTGAATCTATCGTCCTCAACCTTCTTTCAAAAACTGCATGCCAGCACTCAGGCAGACCACTGCTACAAGTTGTCTCTGCTCTGCAACCTTCTTCTTTAAAAAGGATGAGTTTGCTAGGAATAAAGTAAAAAAAGAAGGGGGGAAGTATTTGAAAGAGAATTGGAGTCCATCTCCAGTTGGGAATTCTAGGAGTCACAGTCCCTGCATATCTGTGTCAACCTGGGGAAACTGTTGTGGAATGATGTTGCCAATCATTCACATTTTGCCTAATCTACATCAATATTAAAGACAACACTGATTTCCCAACTTATGAACTTGTTCCTCTTGGAAGTAATGTTAGCAAAGCACTTTCAAAGACAAAAGAAAGGGAGAGTTTATGTAACCAGTGTTTAGGTGATGGGAATAGCATGAAGGACATCGTCTCACACTAATAAATGAGGCCATAAAGCTGAGTTACTGCTCAGACTGGTAAATTAGTTATACAAAGAGACATGCCATTTGTAAAGCTTAGCACTCTCACTGCACAAAATAAGAAGAGAGCAATGGGTTCCTGTTTCAAAATTTGTTTTTTAAGAGGCTGGTCAACCCTAACAATCAGTGTAAATCTAACTCATGTATTCCTCAAGGGCCGCAACTGTGCGGGGGGGCAAGCGGGGCACGTGCCCCACGTGCTGCGCTGGGGAGGGGGGTGCCAAAATGGGGGCAGAATCCATGTTTGTCCCAGGTGACACAGACCCTAGTTGCAGGCCTGATATTCCTTGCTTTTTTAAATTATGGATCTTCACTCTTTCCAGGGGTTTAATAAAGAAGAAAAATCCAAAGGAAAAAATTTGGGTATCTTTTAGGGCAGAAAGATTTGTATTTTTAAAATGGTACAAGATAATTATGGTTCTTGGAAGTTTCTTCTTTTTTTTTTCTTTGATAGAAACTATGCCCCACACACTAATCTCCATCTAGATCTTTCTACCAAGGGTTCTTTTCCTTCACTGCACTTCTTGCCCTGACTGTGTGACCAGGTTTCCATGGGTTGTCTAGGAAGTGCTGTAAAGGTGAAGCAGACTCTTAGAGAAGTTCGCATGGCTATGAAAGCAAATGTCAACAGCTCCAGCCATCAGTTTTTTTAAAAAAGTAAGCAGGATGTTTTATTTTTGAAGGAAAGACCAATCTTGTTGTTTTCAGCATTTATCTCACCATACATCTGTAGGACCAAAAATGCAAACAAACAAAAACCCACACACCAATCAACTCACAGTAGGATCTACCTTATGATATAGAATAACAAAATTGCCAAATGTTGTAAGGTGAGAATGATACAATATGGAGTGTATTCCAATCTGTTCCATGATCATCCTGGTTTCTTTTATTTCCCCTTTTTTTTTCCACTTAACTATCAACCAGCATTCTATGACCATTGAACATGCTCAAGCCTTATTGGGCAGTTTGGGGATATTTTCCCCCTTTGGAGCCTTTCTTTTTCTTTCTTTCTTTCCCTCTCTCTCCCTTTTACTTTTATATATCTTGGAATTCATCTGTATACTAAAATTCTTGTGTCTGTCTGATATTTTGTAACCTTCAATTGGGCAAAACACTGTATCATAGGGCAAAACTTTTTCAGCGAAGGTACCTCAAATGAGCTAACTTACATAATTCCAGGACCCATTACTCCCATGGGAATGAAATTTGGGAAAGTTGTTACTCTTTCAGTGCTGCCGCTGTGCTACTGCGGTCAGCCACGATCTCATGATCCTCACTGATGTTCCCTGGCAGCTTCCTACAAGTCAATGGGGCAGCCTGGGAAGCTTGCAGGGAGAAAGTCACTGGGGATCACATGACCACAGCTGACCATGGTAGCGCAGTGGCGGGTTTGGACTTGCAATTTCCTGCCTGGGAAGCTTGCAGGGAGAAAGTCAATGGGGAACCTTGCAGGGAAGGTTGCACGTTGCTCAGGTAAGTCTCCTGCACCTGCGTACCCTCTGCCGGTGAAAGGATGACCCAACGGGTCATGGGTTGTCTAGTAGAATCATAGAATTGTGGAGTTGGAAAGGACCACAAGAGTCATCTGATCCAACCTTCTGCAATGTGTAGGAAAACCATCAGAGCTCACATGACTTGTGGACATATCTCTCTAAGTCACCCCTTCAGAGTAGGCTAGGTCAGGAAATAGATACCATAAGAAATACTAAAAGTCTATGTTATTGATATCAGCTATTACAACAGAATCTTGAAAGCCTGACAATGTTTCCCCTTCCTTCCCTCTTATACCAAAGACAGTCAAGGTGAAGCAACCTTAAGTTTCTTTCTCACACTGTCCTGTTTTCCTGGACTGAACTCATGCTTTGCTAATGGTCTCTGCATGTCTTCTCCAAGATCATCTCTGTGCTCCTCTGTACTCTTGTACATGTATAATGGCACCTTGGATAAACCCTGGGTGCATCTCCAGGACACCCCCCCTCCAATTACAGTTACCACAAAGATAATGTAACTCTTTAAATGGACTTACCCTAGCTGAAAATAAAACAGAAAAGCTCTCCGTTCAAGAAAAAAGGGAAGAAACTCACCCATTTTCCATCATCACAGCAGCCCTCAACCTCCCCCCAAGATATTTCTAGCCCTGGCCACCCACAGTATCTCTACGAAGTATAGAAACCATAGTAACCTCTTAGCCTTTTGTTTTTTTTAAAGTTTTTAGTTTATGATAATGATAATGATAATTTTTATATATTGTTTCTAACTTTGTTGTATGCCACCCAGAGTCACTTGTTTGTGAGATGGGCGGCCATATAAATTTGATGAATGAATGAATGAATGAATGAGTAATCACCTTCATGATATAGAACAATCAAGCTTGTAGTTTTCTCCCAAATGGCTATCCTTTTCAGTAGGTAGGAAAAAGTAGCTATTTTGGATGTCCTTTAAAGGTAACAAAATATCCACAACTTACAATTTTGTTATTGGGGTTTATTTTCAGAGAAGAAAAGTCACTCTTGTGGAATTTTGTACCTCACATGCCAAAGTAACCTCATGGTGAGGGATAACATCATTTCTTGCTCTGTCATAGGGCAATGCCACCCTGCAGGCTAACTGTGCTGCTCCCAACTGTTCCTTAAGAAATGCCAGTCTGGAATGCAGCCGAATGGCAAAAGAGCTGGACTGGTGCTCAGCCTGGGCAAATGCCCCTGCAAGACCTGATTGGTCCTCCTCCTGCTTCTTGCTCTTCCCATCAGGGATGCAGGGATAGCAAGCTTTGCTGGTTGGCTCCTGTGTGGACCAGTCTACCAGGTGATAGAAGGACTGTTCCCTCTTCACTAGTCGTTGTGCCTTTCCTGTGCATTCCCAGATGTTTGCACTTATGGATGCCTTCACACCATTTTCTCACATATCTCCTTTGACACTAACCATGGACTCCTCTTTTTTTTACCCTTATGGTACCATCATAGCTCTGATGCTACAATAATCCAAGCAACGAGAAACTGGTTGTTCTTTCATTCCTAGGTTCCTCTGTGGCATCATGGAAAATTTATAGCAAGGCCCCACTGATATTTCAGCTTCATAGAAACAAAGTAGCACGATTCCTCCTTTGAAACCTGAAGAGGTTATTTAAAAATGGGAGGGAAGGGAAGCTTTGCATTACTGTGGACAGGGGTGGAAAAGCAATAAGAGCGTGCTTCACCCCACCTGGGCAGAAATAGAAAGGATGCCCACTAGGAGAGATAAGGTTGAATGGAGCATGAATTTCTGGGGGTGAGGATAGTTCACTGACCTAATGGGCCATCGTTGGATCAATTGCAGAAGTAAGATTATTAAAAAGAACAACTGCTGCTGATCAATAGAGAAAATATTTGCCTGGCCCCCAGAATTCAGCCACTGAGGGAAGGTGCATGTCAGGCAGTGGCGGCCAATTACAGCAGCTAGTAGAATGAAGCTAACTGCTGGATCCATCTGCTCTTGAACAGCTAAGATGGTCAGGTCAGAAAACAGCACTTTTGAATCAAAGCTGGATCACGCATGTGCAGACTGGGAGTGGGAGGAAGACAACTTCATCTATTTCTACACTCAGGAAGCCATGAACGGCCTGGCAATAGGGCAATCAGGAAATGCAGATCTGCCCTTCCTGAAAGTCTTTGGTCCTTCTTTGACAATTCCTCTGATGTTTCTTCTGGAAAAGAAGGAATCTCCACTTACATTGATGAAATCTACTGGCCGCTACAAAGATCAAGTTTCATTAGACCTCATTTGTATGCAAGGCTGGCCCCAAATGATTTACTAAGGGCATTTCCCCAACTGCTGAATTAAAGTGCTCTCCACCCATCCTTGAGACTGCAGAAAATGATACCAGCATGACATTTGTCAGTGCCACTGCTGGTCCCTATCCATGAAGAAGACAAAAGGATGAAATGTGCACCATGACCCTGCAGTGCAAGCTCTGCCCCTTATGTACTTAAGCATATATGAAAGTGCAGGCACTTGGGTTGCAATAACACAATAAATGTTTCATCACTTCTCCCTCCTCAGCAGATGTCTCAATTGTCTCTCCTCTGTCACTCTTGATCCTTTGATTGCCCCCCAAGGTGATGGGTGACAAGGCTCAACAGTTTTTATATACTTTGGGGCTGCCCTTGGACAGTGTCAGAGTAAGGGAGGGGGATACAATTTAACACTAAGGATGACTTAAGAATGTCTTCCTCATGGGCTGGGGATGAGATAAAGGCCATTTCAAGGGAACCCAGCCAGAAGAAGAGGTTGCTATGGCATGTCTGGAGTAGGGTTAGGTCCAAGTGAGAAAAAGACCTAAGGCAATGGACAAGTTATTCCATCGATTTTCAGTGGTGCTGTTCTCCGCATTGGCAGTCTCCTTTGGGGGTGCCTTCTCTGTCGCAGCACCTGCCCTATGGAGCAGCATCCCCCCTGGAGATCCAGATCCTGTTGCCTTTCACGAGGCATTAAAGATCTGGCTGTTCCCCCAAGTTTGGCCTGGAAGTTAAGTAAGCCCCGTTGGCTAATTTGCTTACAGTAGTTCCAGTCTTTGGAATGGAAGTGGAATTATATTTAGACCTTCTGCATATATTATATCACCCCTCTGTTCACCAGCTAGTGTCACTGCTGGGAAATGAGGGGTTACATACATTGTTAAAATCAGATCAAATCAGTTGCATCATAAGTTTAGGCACCCCTGGTAAAATTATATATTTCAATGAATTCCCAAGCAAATAACAGCTGGCACATCCTTAAACATGGCATCTTTCTGCAAGCTTGAATGTGTGATTACTACTTAGGTGAAGTTACATACGGATTAAAAACAGTGAATGTGGCAGGTGCAAACATTAGGACCTCCTTTCACTCAGTGTTTTTTACCACTTTCTTTGGAACAAATAACAGCTTTCAAATACTTCCTTTGGCCAGATACAGATCTTATTATTCTTGCCTTTGGATTTCTTCCCCCATTCTTCCTTGCAGAATTCTTCTAACTCAGAAACCCATAAACCTTTTTATCCTTTTCTAATGGCATTTCAGCATCTGTGAACCCCCTTATGGGTTCTGCCATGCTTTCAGTTCAGTCTAGTTTCTACATACTCATAGGATCTGGTTCACGTCTCACGTTATGACAAGTTTCTTTTTACCATTGCTTGTTGAATAGGCTGGGTTAATATTAGGGATGGAGTGCTTTAGATTTGATTCCAAAAAGGTTGTTTGGGATGTTCCTTGTGGCTGTCCACTCTAGGTACCACATGATCCTGTGGAAGGATAAGACTGCTCTTAAAAGTTGGAGAGAGACACTATGTTCATGCTTCTGCATATCCTAAAACATCTGTTTGAAACTATTTCCAAAATGCTGAAGGGCTCTAAATTTTGTTTTTTATATCTACTTCCTGGTTATTCATTTGACTGTTTGCTGTTTTCTTACAAGAAGTATTGATGTGTGTTAGCTGGCTTAGAAGCTAAACAGATGGGGAAAATATGTTGATTAAAAACAAAGAACACTTGTGTGGTTATTATGAGGTTCTGTTCCAGGTAGTACAAGCATTTGTGTGTGTGTGTGTGTGTCTGCACATGCACACACAGGCGTGTATATGTATATGTATATGTATATGTATATGTATATGTATATAGTCTATGTCTATATCTATATCTATATCTATATCTATGTCTGTCTATGTCTATCAATCTATATGCCATCAATCTATCTCTCTATATCAGATCATTGAACTTCACTTGGAACCTTTACTAAAAACTCAGTCTCTGCACCTTTAGCTGAAATCTGAAATTGTTTTCTTAATACAGGTCAATTGGCTGGCTCCAGAAAATTTGCTAGCAAGGCATGATGTTAAAAGATTAATAGCAATATAAAAGATGGACTTCACCTGCATTAAACTTCTTATCCATCCACCACCACCATAATTCTAATGACTATGCACTAAAACAATGGCCCATCCCTGAGAACCCAACTGGAAAATAAGAGCCAGGGCAGATTTTCAATGGAGAATTCAAATTCTCTTCCATGCTCTCCTCTGCTCTATTAGACCCACATGTATATCTTGAATCAGGATTAAGGCTGGTGGGAAAGGATAAATTCTTCAGGCATAAATCTTCAATGTAGCTTGAGTTGGTTAAGAAAATCATGGGTGATTTATTGGAGATTAGCAGATCAGAGCTGAGGAATGTAAAGAGCTTTATACCTGTATTCCTCCCAGTAAATTTGGTTCAATCTTATGCCTGTTCAGTTGCTTGCATTGCTTTTTCTTTTTTTACAGGGATGAAAACAGATGTAAGGAATGAGGCATGTAAAACAACTCCTTTTCACAAGTTAGTTTAGAAGTTTGATATCCTCAGTTTAAAAGGACTGGGCAGCAAATGCTCAAAATATATCTAGGTGATAATCTAGAGAGGCATTACTGTAACTAAATATTCCTTGCAGACATCCTGCTCAAAACACTGCACTTTGGTTCTTCCATGACCTCAGATGAAGCCCAGTAGACAGGATGGCTTGGCTTGGCTTGGCATGGCATGGCATGGCATGGCATGGCATGGCATGGCAATCAGAGTAGCACCATGGGCTGGGGGTTTCCCCATTCCTGGAGCAGATGACATTGGATGAGATCTGGGATTATAAACAATGTGGCCCTCTAGTCAGACCTGATTTGAGTTAAAATTATAAGAAAGGTGGTGACATTAAGAGGAATTTCCTGACAGTAAGAGCTTCTGGCCAGTGGAACCAGCTGCCACATTAAGTGACGAGTTCTCCTTCACTAGTGAGCTTCAGACAAGACATGATGGCCATCTGTCAGAAATGCTGTATTGAATCCTGCATTGAGTAGGGCATCAGACTAGATTACTGCTGTTGTGCTTTCTAATGCTATGATTTTAAAAGAGGCTAAACCTCAGCCCCAAGACTAGTTTCCTACTTGCCAACAGATTTTCTGCCTTGCCTGATTTAATTTCATCTGTTCTCCCCCACCCAGCCCACTACTGAACTTGGGCAACATTCAAGGTTACTGTTTGCTTTCTTGGAGTTAGATAGTAAGGACAAATAGAGATAGGTGTCTTCAGTATAATCTCCCACAGTTCTACAGCAAGGACCAGAGCTACTAGAAATCACTGTCCCAAGGCCCAATCTTTCCAGATTGTCCAGAAGGATACCATGATAGATGGTATTAAAAGCCACCAAGATGCCCAGGAGAAGTAGAGGCACATTCCTTCTGCCCAGTTTCCAGAAAAAGTCATCCAGTCATGGTTTGTACATAAAAATAAGCATAGGTAAATCCTTGTCATCTTTTTTACACATAACTTCCTTTTGGGCATATTCTGTTAAGTGGCTATTCCAATCCTAACGAATAACCAACCACCTCCCTTTTTTCTCTATCTCAAATTAAAGAGGAGACCACTTTGGAGTGTCTGGAAGGCAAAAGCAATCATATTAATCTCAATCACTTTGAAAATGTCACTCCTCTTGTTATCCATTGTGATAGCCAAGATCTAGAGTAGGGTTTTCTCAACCTGGGCAACTTTAAGACATGTGGACTTCAACTCCCAGAATTTCCCAGCCAGCATGCAGTCATGCTGTCATGCAGCATGGCTGGCTGGGGAATTCTGGGAGTTGAAGTCCACACATCTTAAATTTGCCAAGGTTGAGAAACACTAATCTAGAGGAAAACCTATGTGCAACCACATTATCACCTAAAAAGGCTAGGGGTGCATGGGTGTGCTGCGAAGAGCACAAGGGAAATTTGACAGCCCCGAAGCAAGTGCTGTTGCCTTCTATGGCCAGCTTGGCTGGTTTATTCCTTCTTGTGCACTTTCTAATTAAAACCAATTGCTGAGCATTCATAAAATACACAATCAGTGTTCTGATGACTGCAGGCAGATATGTAGCCCTGTTTTTTCTGTCCGATGAAAGACGCTTCAACAAACACAGCCCCGTCTGGTCTCGTTTCGTGCTTCACGTTTCACTACAGGCCTTTGTCAGGTCAATGACTCTTTTAAAAATAAGGCAAACATGGATCTGTGCCCAGCTTAGATCTTGCTGACGATGCAGTTCCTTTAAGTAGGTATGGAACACGGCTGCAACCCAGCGGAAGAGAGAGAGATAATAAGTTCTGCAATCCATTATGTTGCATTTAATAGTACATTTAAACCTATAACCTCATCCAGACATTTGTAAATGATAAAAACATGTGGGACGCTGCCATATAAGCAACGAGGTTTTCAACTGCATCAATGTGAATTTGTTTTTGATTTTTTCCCCCCCACAATCCGGCTGCTGTCTTTATTTCCTCATCTGCTTCTCCATTCCTTGTCATTTTAGAAATTCTGAATCCAGTCATTTAGAGAGAAATATGGTGGTGCATCATACAGTCTTGAATTCTTTGGTTCTTCCTCCCATCCCACCCTCCATGGAGCACCTTTTGGTACCTGATGATTATGCTTCTGTTTATCTCTGTGCAGTCTCTTGTTTTAAAATACAGGAATGAAGTTTTCAGTCCTCAGAGTGATGAATGATATATCAGTGATTTATCAATTTATACCAAACCCCTTGGAGACTGTGTTAGAGGTTAGTCACTGTCATTCTAATTTGTTTTAGAGATCAGGACAGTAAGGACAACTTGAGGCAATGTTTGAGGTGTGAAACAGATTGAAAGCACAAAAATAAATAAGATTCACAGATGCAGTTGGCATGAAATGCAATAAGGGATATAGCAATAGGTGAAAGGAAACTGGACTCTAGAAATTAATATAATAAGCAAGGAATGTGAACTGTGTATTTGTCTTAACTCCTGATGACTGTCTGGACTAGTCCCTGCAGTTTTCTTGGCAAGATTTCCAAAGTGGTTTGCCATTACCTCTTTCCTAGGGCTAAGAAAAAGTGACTGGCCCAAGGTCACCCAGCTGGCTTTGTGCCTCAGGCAGAACTAGAACTCACAGTCTCCCAGTTTCTAGCCTGGTGCCCTAACCACCACACCAAACTGGGTCTCTGTGAATATATGTACATTGTATCATTTCCTTGCACTAGGGTTAATGTAAAACAGCCACTCTAGTTTTGTTCCACATTATATGGTTTTATTTATAAAAGTATATTGCAAAGGGTAAAAGTAGGACAGGGCCCCTTTTAGTGACCAGGAAATACCATTAAAACGTGTGTGAAGATCAAGGGCCTTAGGGTCTTGTTTCTCTTTTCCCTGCCACTAGTATCAAAATTTTATGTCCAAAAAGTTTTTGCCCACCACAGACATAATTGATTGGTGTGATATCCTTCTCATGATTACAGAGTGGGTACTTATATTAACAGAAGTAACTGTCAGCCATCAATCAATAACTCTAACCGTTTAGTGGGGAAAAAAGTGGAAGTCAGCTAAAATAAGTAGACATAATTGATTGGTGCCCAAAACTCACTGGCTGGCAAAAACTTTTGGGTGGGCAAAAAAGGAACAAGAACTAGGCCATAGGTGGGTAAAACTAAGAACTGGAATTTATGGGTTTGGTGGCCTTTGTTTCATAAAAGTATGCGGTGGCGCTGCGGGTTAAACTGCTGAGCTGCCGATCGGAAGGTCGGCGGTTCGAAACCGCGCGGCGGGGTGAGCTCCCGTTGCTCGTCCCAGCTCCTGCACACCAAGCAGTTCGAAAACATGCAAATGTGAGTAGATTAATTGGTACCGCTTCGGCGGGAAGGTAACGGCGTTCCGTGAGTCATGCTGGCCACATGACCCGGAAGTGTCCTATGGACAACGCCGGCTCCAAGGCTTTGAAACGGAGATGAGCACCGCCCCCTAGAGTCGGACACGACTGGACTTTACGTCAAGGGAAACCTTTACCTTTACCTATGCTTATTTTAATTCAGGTGCATCCAAATAGAAGCACTTTGTACTGATAATTTTCGGCAACAAACGTAAAAAAAAAAAAGGTTCTTGAACTGCACAAAAGGGAATATCGGGAGGGAGGGCACATGATCTTTGGCCCATCAATGATTGATTGATGGATTGATTGATTAGGGCCATCAAGTTGTTGTTAACTCTTAGTGATCACATGATGATCACTAACCTGGTTTTTCAGGTCTTCCAATGGTGCACTCATTGCCACTGTAACTGAGTCCATCCACCTTACCCACAACTCAATTTTCTAATTGTCTTTCAGCCAGTAAATACTACACAAAGTTAACTACATCGATTTAAAGTCATCTGAAACTTAAAAGGGAATGGACTGAGAAATACTGTAGTGGTAATTTATCTGGGCAGCTCTTGTGAGTCTCACCATTATGTGCTTTCAGTTCCAATCAGGAGAAATACCAAATTGTTCATCAAAAGAAAGAAAAAGTAAGTATGCCCTTACTTCGATCTCCTCCACCAAAAAGAAGCAAAGAACAACATTTCATTTCATTTCAAAAACTCTGTTTCAATGGTTCTTAAACTGTTTGACCCTATTGCCCTTTTTCCTGGTCATGAATAATGTCATTAACACACACACCCCAAAATAACAGACTGTTGTTTTATACAAGTGTCTCAGTGGCACCAGTCCCAACCTGGATCTTTGATTCACCAACAAGCAACTACAAACTGCTCCATTACTCCCAGGATATGCCCAAATTACCTCCTTGAGGATAATAGTATCTACTTTTGCTCTCTGGGCTATTTCACTTTATTTATTTATTTTTTATTTATTTTATTTTCTATCCTGCCTTTATTATTTTTTTATAAATAACTCAAGGCAGTGAACATACCTGATACTCCTTCCTCCTCCTATTTTCCCCACAACAACAACCCTGTGAGGTGAGTTGGGCTGAGAGAGAGCGACTGGCCCAAGGTCACCCAGCTGGCTTTCATGCCTAAGGCGGGACTAGAACTCATGGTCTCCTGGTTTCTAGCCCATTCCCTTAACCAGCTTTCTCTGAGCTGACATTCTCTAAAGACGTATGTTGATGCTGCAGTTCCCAGAATTTATTTATTTTTAATCGTATGACATAGCAGTTCGGTGTTCATGCTGCTTTTTTTCTTGCTGGGAAATCCTTGTGAGGTCCAGCAGCCAGATGTGTAGACTATTTAGCCGTGACAAGTCACGTTGCCCGTGGTGCACCACGAGGAGGCTAGTCTGCGTTGCACCAAGTTGGGCTGAGAGAGAGGGACTGGCCCAAGGTCACCCAGCCAGCTTTCATGCCTAAGGCGGGACTAGAACTCACAGTCTCCTGGTTTCTAGCCCAGCACCTTAACCTCTAGACCAAACTGCCTCTAATGGTTCCCAGAATGCCTTGTCACCATGGAGAAATTCTAACTGGGAATTCTGAGAGTTCCTATCTCAACACATCTAGATACCACTGTATTATGTTGTTGATGGTACCTAAGATATTCCTATCTATTGCATGCTAGTGGGAAGATCCCAGCATAGAAAATTGACATCTTATATAAGGTAGCAGTTAGGAGCTCATGGCTCTCCAGATGTTGCTTCAATTCCCAGCATCCGTCAACATTGGCTGTGCTAACTAGGGCAGTTGAAAATTGTGGTTCACTAGCATTTATAAGCTATATCTTCCCTATTCTTGACAAAAAGTGAAGATCCCCACATGCAAAAAAATAAGATTCATATTGCCCACCCTATCCCTAATGTCTGAACTGTTACCTCCTGGGAAATACGCCATTAAGCAATAATTGACACCAGTGGTTTACAATATATGGTCTGCGATATATTGATGGAACACAAAAGTCCATGGGAGACTTCCCAAATCATTGGGAGAAACAGTAATAGGAATAGGAATAATAATCCTATGTACTCTTACATCTGTACACAATTCTTATGTCATTTTTATTTGAATAATATCCTTAGGAGATTGTGGTAATTCTGTAGACACGCTATAGCTTAGTTTCAGGAAAGCATTTGACACAGTATTCCATAACTTTCTCCAACCACCTGGACCATACTCTGGTGTGGGATGGATGGTATGAAAATAAAATGAATACATGGTTGACTTTAAAATGATGCTTCAAGAGCACTTATCATCTTAGATGAATAGGACTACATATCAGAATTGTAGATACCTCAAAACGATAGCTAATTCCTTAGAAATAGAATTCAGAACAATCTTGACAAGTTAGTGAAATGGGATGAAAACAGAATAAAATTTAACAGAGAGCAAAGTTTGTCATTTAGGAAATCAAATGCACAGGAAGAGAACAGGGGATTCTTGGCTTGGTAAAAGTCCTTGTGAAATAGTAGTTTGTCAACAGATTGCAAGCCAGCAGAATAATGCGGTTGCAAAAAAGACAAATGCAATTTTAGGCTGCGTGCATCAGCTTGCTTCCAAATCACAAGAATTAATAGATCTGCTTTATTCTGCAGTAGTCAGACCCCACCTTGAGTACTACATCTAGTCCTCAGCACTACACTTTAAAAAGGTTTCAGACAACTAAAACAAACTCAGAAAGAACAACAACAGTGCTTGGGGATTGGAAACTAAGTCCTATGAAGGCAAATTGAAGGAAGAGAGCAAATTTAGAAACAATTAAGGGGAAAATAATAACATCCTTCTAATCTCAAAAAAGAAGTTCAACATCTGTTCTCTTTATTTCTATTAAACAGGACACAAAACAATGAATTTTAAGTTGCAGGAAGGCAAATCCTAAGTGAATGATAGAAGGACACTTCTGAAGTATACATGCAGTTCAGCAAAGGAATAAGAAAAATGGACAAGTTCAAACTGAGGCTAGAAATGCATCTGTCTGAAGACGTCCTTTGATCTGAATTCCTGCACTGAGCATGGGATGAGATTCTGTTCCCTCACTGGCCTTGTCCAAGTCTGGAATTCTATTTGCAATGAAAGTTGCCTTGCAAGCATCCTCACGTAATAGCACAGTCAGCCAGTGCTCATATCTTCCATGTTGAAGAGAATGCCCTTACGGTGTTTTGTTTGTCTATTGGAGAGCAAAAGACTTCAGTGATAATGTGTGGTTTCCCTGAAGGAAAACACAAGTAAACAGCTGCTGTAAAAGAAGATGAGATGAGACTTGTACATCCTCATTCTTCATAACAAATTTCATCCCCTCTTCCACACAGAGACAGACTATGCTTACTCAGTCCTAATTTTCTTTCTTTCATTTTGGCTTAATAGGCTGTATGAAACTTACAGTGATTTATTCAATAAAATATGATATAACAAACCTCAGCTTAGTGCAGTGTTCCTCAACCTTGGCAACTTTAAGAAGTGTGGACTTCAACTCCCAGAATTCCCCAGCTATGCTGGCTGGGGAATTCTGGGAGTTGAAGTCCACACTTCTTAAAGTTGCCAAGGTTGAGGAACACTGGTTTAATGTGATATGTCACTGAGTTCATATGTTACATTAGACAAGTATTCAGTTAACCAGAAGAGGCTATATTCATGCAACATCCTAAGCCATTAACCATGGTTTACAAACTAAACTAGCCAGGTATACACAACCCCTAAGCCATACAATACCTAAGGCAACCTGTAGCTCTCCAGATATTGCAGAATTTCAACTCCCATCATTCTTAGGAAGCACAGCCAATGATAGGTAGGGCTGGGAATTGTAATTCAGCCATATATGGGGTGTCATGGAATCTTAATCCAAGCCAAAACCAAATAAAATCTGAAATATATAAAGGGCACCTCTTGAGGATTTCCACAGCAAGTGAA
Source organism: Candoia aspera (assembly GCF_035149785.1). Classification (NCBI taxonomy): domain Eukaryota; kingdom Metazoa; phylum Chordata; class Lepidosauria; order Squamata; family Candoiidae; genus Candoia; species Candoia aspera. The sequence continues at coordinate 103,959,460 of NC_086157.1, forward strand.
AATGTGCATATGGATTCCATTCAGAACTTTACAGACATAACTTTATACAGTACCTCCAGCTCAGTGGACTGGGATGAAGCCATTTCATACATTCAGTGGCCAGAGATCAAAGCACCCCTCCCTGGCATTTGTTATGCCATCAGCAAGCTCCTTTTTAATTTATTTTGGGTTTTAACCTCCCTATCATTTGGCTGAATTTATATTAGGCTGCAATGCTGCACTTCCATTGTTGCTGCAATTCATCATTTTAATTACATGAGGAAAGATAATATTTTTACTAATAAAGCCACCGATATGTAACTCAGGATTCTCAGCTGAAGCTGCTTAAAGACTTCAGAGACAGCCCTGCACAGAAGGCTTTGTTATAAGCCTTTTTTCTTCTTTTCACTGCCCTCAGAGCCCATCAAGATTAAATTATGGTAACGGAGTCCCTCCTCTCAGACTGAATTTTGGTAGTGCAATTTTCTGCTTTACTATATAAAAATAAGCAATAAAATTGCTGCACTAAACTGCTAATGTGCTTAATAAAACCAGACCTCTGGGGGGAAAATGGGGAAAAATGGGGGAAAGAAGAGTCACAGGAATTTTTCTCCTATTCCATGGTGAACTTCTGAGGTTGAAAAAATAATAATAATAAAATGTTTACTTCCTTGGGTGCTGAACCTATTATACTCCAAACTGGATGATACCAAAATATCTATAATTGTGTCCTATTCTTGGCTTAATCATGTTTGTCTGCTCTTGGTCTCTCCATTTCTGTCTGTCTCTTTTGCTATCTTGTCCCTAGGTCAGTGTTTCTCAAACATTATCTAGGTCAGTGTTTCTCAAACATGGCAACTTTAAGACATGTGGACTTCAACTCCCAGAATTCCCCAGCCAGCATGCTGGTGTTGAAGTCCACATGTCTTAAAGTTGCCAAGTATGAGAAACACTGACCTATGCTGCAAACCTTATTGATCAGCTGACCTTCAGAAGATGTAATTTGGAGCTTAAAATGTAAAGATCATCTTGCCACTGACATCCATTTGCCAAAATCTGAGGAAGGTTGCTCCAGCCAATCAAAGACTGCTTTATATATTCCCTGTTTCACTGGCTGCTCTGTTGCTGAGATCTTCCCTCCTCCTCCTCCTCTTTCATCCATTTATATTTTTAGGTCCCTGTGTTGCTACTTACTAAAGCCTATTTATCAAATGCCTGATCTGTATAACAAGTCTCTCTTTTGCTAACTATGAAAAGCAAGTCTCCTGTAACTTACGCAAGAGCCATATTGAAATTCCAGATGTGCACAACAGATCTACAACTGGAAACTCAAGCAATGTTTTTAGAAAGAGAATAGTGACTACCTGGATTTGGAGCCCAAATCTGGTAGCTCTTGATAAAATTTTTGAGTCCAGGATCTAAAATAACTTCACCACAGCCCTACAGGTTTGCAAGCTTGGCATAGTTTTGACTGATACAAGAAGAATGATGTAAGAAGGATTCCTTTCAATTGCAGATCCCGTCCCTTTAATGTTGAATTCCCACATGATTTTGTAGGCTTGTTGCCTGCCAGTGACAGTATTCTTGGCTGTCTCCTGAGTTCATGGAATCTATCAAAGTATCCAGAGCTGAATGTACTTTCAGTGTGTCATATAACCAAGAGAATTTTTATTTGACATTGGAAGGATAAATGTATACCTGACATGTAGCCATAGCTTTTTGATATGCATCCTTTGTATTTGAACTGGTCCTTTTTTGACAGAGGGGCAATGAAGAATGACTTTGTTTATGATGGCGTATGAATTTCTCTTTCCTTTTTTTTTTTTTTTTTGCATTAGACTTAGTGGTGGTGATGTTGAGGAGGATGAACATCATCTTGCAAATTTAGTTTTTGTGATCTAGTAACATTTAAACCTCAGCAAAGGATCGTTACCTTGTCGTGGTGCTGGAGCTTGAGCACCTCAATGATGCCATGAGCTAAACCGTGAAGGGCCACCCAAGATGGGAAGGTCATGACAGAGAGGTCAGACTAAATGCGATCCCTGGGGAAGGTAATGGCAACCCACCCCAGTATTCTTGCCGTGAAAACTAAATGGATCAGTACAACCAGAGATATGCCGGTATACCATCGGAAGATGAGACCCCCAGGTCGGAAGATGGTCAAAATGCTACTGGGGAGGAACAGAGGATGAGTTCAACTAGCCCCAGGCGTGATGACACAGCTAGCTCAAAGCCGAAAGGACGGCTAGCGGCAGACGGTGCTGGTGGTGAACGGCGAATCCGATGTTCTAAGGATCAACACACCATTGGAACCTGGAATGTAAGATCTATGAGCAAGGGCAAATTGGATGTGGTTATTGGTGAGATGTCAAGATTAAAGATAGACATTTTGGGCATCAGTGAACTGAAATGGACTGGAATGGGCCACTTCACATTGAATGACCACCAGATCTACTACTGTGGACAAGAGGACCACAGAAGAAATGGAGTAGCCTTCATAATTAATAGTAAAGTGGCTAAAGCAGTGCTTGGATACAATCCAAAAAACGATAGAATGATCTCAATTCGAATTCAGGGCAAGCCATCTAACATCACAGTGATCCAAATATACGCCCCAACCACAGATGCTAAAGAAGCTGAAGTAGAGCAGTTCTCTGAGGATCTGCAGCACCTACTGGACAGCACGCCTAAAAGAGATGTTATTTTCATCACAGGAGACTGGAATGCTAAGGTGGGCAGTCAAATGACCCCTGGAATTACAGGTAAGCATGGCCTGGGAGAATAAAACAAAGCAGGACATAGGCTGATAGAATTTTGCCAAGACAACTCACTCTGCATAACAAACACTCTCTTCCAACAACCTAAGAGACGGCTTTATACATGGACTTCACCAGATGGACAACACCGAAATCAGATTGACTACATCCTTTGTAGCCAAAGGTGGCGGACATCTATACAGTTGGTAAAAACAAAACCTGGAGCTGACTGTAGTTCAGATCATGAACTTCTTATTGCACAATTTAGGATCAGACTAAAGAGATTAGGGAAGACCCACAGATCAGCTAGATATGAGCTCACTAATATCCCTAAGGAATATGCAGTGGAGGTGAAGAATCGATTTAAGGGACTGGACTTAGTAGATAGGGTCCCGGAAGAACTCTGGACAGAAGTTTGCAACATTGTTCAGGAGGTGGCAACAAAATACATCCCAAAGAAAGAGAAAACCAAGAAGGCAAAGTGGCTGTCTGCTGAGACACTAGAAGTAGCCCAAGAAAGAAGGAAAGCAAAAGGCAACAGCGATAGGGGGAGATATGCCCAATTAAATGCAAAATTCCAGAGGTTAGCCAGAAGAGATAAGGAATTATTTTTAAACAAGCAATGCGCAGAAGTGGAAGAAGACAATAGAATAGGAAGAACAAGAGACCTCTTCCAGAAAATGAGAAACATGGGAGGTAAATTCCAGGCCAAAATGGGTATGATCAAAAACAAAGACGGCAAGGACCTAACAGAAGAAGAAAAGATCAAGAAAAGGTGGCAAGAATATACCGAAGACCTGTATAGGAAGGATAACAATATCGGGGATAGCTTTGACAGTGTGGTCAGTGAGCTAGAGCCAGATATCCTGAAGAGTGAGGTTGAGTGGGCCTTAAGAAGCATTGCTAATAACAAGGCAGCAGGAGACGACGGTATCCCAGCTGAACTGTTCAAAATCTTGCGAGATGATGCTGTCAAGGTAATGCATGCTATATGCCAGCAAATTTGGAAAACACAAGAATGGCCATCAGATTGGAAAAAATCAACTTATATCCCCATACCAAAAAAGGGAAACACTAAAGAATGTTCAAACTATCAAACAGTGGCACTCATTTCACATGCCAGTAAGGTAATGCTCAAGATCCTGCAAGGTAGACTTCAGCAATTCATGGAGCGAGAATTGCCAGATGTACAAGCTGGGTTTAGAAAAGGCAGAGGAACTAGGGACCAAATTGCCAATATCCGCTGGATAATGGAAAAAGCCAGGGAGTTTCAGAAAAACATCTATTTCTGTTTTATTGACTATTCTAAAGCCTTTGACTGTGTGGACCATAACAAATTGTGGCAAGTTCTTAGCGGTATGGGGATACCAAGTCATCTTTTCTGCCTCCTGAAGAATCTGTATAACAACCAAGTAGCAACAGTAAGAACAGACCACGGAACAATGGACTGGTTTAAGATTGGGAAAGGAGTACAGCAGGGTTGTATACTCTCACCCTACCTATTCAACTTGTATGCAGAACACATCATGTGACATGCTGGGCTTGAGGAATCCAATGGTGGAGTTAAAATCGCTGGAAGGAACATTAACAATCTCAGATATGCAGATGATACCACTTTGATGGCTGAAAGCAAAGAGGAACTGAGGAGCCTTATGATGAAGGTGAAAGAAGAAAGTGCAAAAGCTGGCTTGCAGCTAAACCTCAAAAAAACCAAGATTATGGCAACCAGCTTGATTGATAACTGGCAAATAGAGGGAGAAAATGTAGAAGCAGTGAAAGACTTTGTATTTCTAGGTGCAAAGATGACTGCAGATGCTGACTGCAGTCAGGAAATCAGAAGACATTTAATCCTTGGGAGAAGAGCAATGACCAATCTCGATAAAATAGTTAAGAGCAGAGACATCACACTGACAACAAAGGTCCGCATAGTTAAAGCAATGGTGTTCCCTGTAATAACATATGGCTGTGAGAGCTGGACCATAAGGAAGGCTGAGAGAAGGAAGATCGATGCTTTGGAACTGTGGTGTTGGAGGAAAATTCTGAGAGTGCCTTGGACTACAAGAAGATCAAACCAGTCCATCCTCCAGGAAATAAAGCCAGACTGCTCACTTGAGGGAATGATATTAAAGGCAAAACTGAAATACTTTGGCCACACAATGAGAAGACAGGACACCCTGGAGAAGATGCTGATGCTAGGGAGAGTGGAGGGCAAAAGGAAGAGGGGCCGACCAAGGGCAAGGTGGATGGATGACATTCTAGAGGTGGCGGACTCGTCCCTGGGGGAGCTGGGGGTGTTGACGACCGACAGGAAGCTCTGGCGTGGGCTTGTCCATGAAGTCACGAAGAGTCGGAAGTGACTAAATGAATAAACAAAACATTTAAACATCTTGAAGCTGGTATTTCTATTTTGTTTTGGAGGATTTCTTCCCATTAATGTCCAAATCCATCAACAGAAAAGGTGGATTTCATTTGCCTTTGCCTGATGGCAATCCTAAAATTATCTAAGTATCTTTCTACCCAGACCAGACAGCAAATTTTGGCATTAAAGTTATACTGTTGCAATCTATTGCATGCCTGTAACTAGGGAGGTCTGAAATCTTTTGAGGAATGGATTTTTGCCAACCCAATTCACAGTGGGATGAAAACTAGTCAAAACAAAATTCATCCTTCTCCAGGGGCGGAGGAGGGGGATCTGGCTCAGATTTGGAAAGTGGCTAGACTTTGTCTTACCTTGTAGAAGGAAAACGTCCTACATTCTCACTCCAGTGTTGGGCTCTATTGTGGTGCTGCTTCTTTGTAATATTTCTTGGAATGTTTATGTGCACATGGCCAAAATGCCAGTTCAGGACATGCTATGAAGGAGAAGTGGCCACAGTAGAGAGTTCAACATTGTTAGGAGTATATGGAACATTTTCTCTCTAAAAAAATGGGAAAAGCTGAAAGCCTCAGCTACCTTGGACATTTAGACAATAAGTAAACCTTCCCCTTCCTTCTAAACAGACAAGGCAATCTTTGTCTGAACATTTTAAGATATTCTCCCCAGAGAAGGCTCTAATGCTGGGAAAGGTAGAAAGAAAGAGAAGAAGAGGATGGCCAGCAGCAAGGGGGATGGACTCAGTTACAGTCCTGATGAGTGCACTGTAGGAAATGCTGAAAGACCACATTAGGGACAGATTGTCATGGAGAAAATCTATCTGTGTGGTCGCTAGGAGTCAAAAACTACTTGATGGCACATAATCAATCAATCGGTCAATAGACCCAGAGGAATTTGGGGAATTCATGAGGAATTTAGTCCTAATGAGGAGGTTTAGCCCTAGTCACACAACTTCATTATTAGGATACAAATTTAACTGGAACAGCACAGAATAGATAAGCAAACAGTCACCATGCTTATGTGAGTGCAAGGGCACAATTTGGGCATGGTGGAGCTGCGCATCACATCATGAAACTTCTCCTATAGATAAACAGGACAAACCCTATATTAGATTGCTATGGAAAGCCACTCTTACGATATGCATGGGCAAAGGTAAACTTCTGGGGGATTGTCCACTTACTTAGAAATGTGTGTGCAACCAAATGGGGATTAGCCAATGTGATTGCAGCATTTGAAATGCCTTGTGTGCCATTGACTACATAAGCTTTTGTGGATTCAGCATCTTTCATTGGGAACATTACTTAATGTGTCCTTGCATATCTGACCAAGACACTGCAGACTCTTGATAAAGTTTTGGAGAGTTTTAATCCATGTCCTGAATGAGTAGAGGACCGGACCCAAATCTCACCACCCAGATGGCAGAGAAGAGAGAAGGACACTGAGGAGTTTCTCGGGGTATTTCTCCAAAACATGTATTTAAAGGCAGATATAAACCATTTGGAACAAATGTATTCCTTGGGTACAGTTGGACTAAATGGTGCCTCATTTGCCTATAGGAACCATAGTTCTTTCTCAAGTACTAGATCTGCATTATGCGTGTGTACAAAGCACAGTAGGTCTGGAGCAGCAGCAACAAAGCAGCACTCTTCCTAGGGAACTAATTAGTATTTGACCTGAGCTTCAAAAGAAGTGGAACATTAGTTCCTAGGGTTTTTGATAATCTATTGAGATTGCTGAATGCTGTTATTAAACTCCTGCTAAACCAGTGTATATAATTCATTGAGATGCAGGCTGGACTCCACTTGGGGTTTCAAGTTTCTAGCTCAGATACCCACACAAGTATTTTAGTTTTACCTTTTGCATTGCCCTTTTCTGTGTTTAAACCTGAGATGCCCAGAAGTCTTCTAGAGGATCAATACTGTATATGGTAGGCATGTATACATCGCTAAAGAGAAAGAGGAGAAAGCTTTGCATAAGACATGCACATAATAATTTATAGGCATTAAGGAAAATTTCATGTTGGGCCAAAACTCCTTTTTCTACTTTTTATGCCACTCTCATTCTACTTGATAAGAAATAAAACTGTTTGTTTTTTCACCCCCAAAGGAAAAATACATGTTGGTGAAATTGTCATAGGTGGGGTGAAGGGTTTTTTGTTGAAAGGTGATGAGAATGTCATGCCTTTCACTGTTCAATCATCTTCCCAGCAGTCTACTGTTTCATGGAGAATCCCAGCAACAGAAAAAGTGTGTGATGCCCCACCTTCAAAGCTGAAGCTGATTCTGGATGTGAGACAGGCTCACTATCCTTAGGTAGCTGTGCCATTCAAATAGGTTTTCAGATCACATTTCACTCAGCAGAAAGACCAGGAAGGCCACAAGCCCAGGACGGTAGGCTCACAGCCTGTTGAACTCAATGTACTAATTATGACAGGAATATAGACATGACTAGAACATTTTTTAAAAGACAGTTGCTGCACCCAGTGCCTTCTTTATAAAGGGGTCCGTATAAAACCCAGAGTTAATCTGAGTAGGTCAGGAGCATTCCAAGCTATAGAAATATTTGACTTGTTGGGAATACAGATCTAAAATCTGGATTCTCACTGCTCAGACAGCACTAACTCAGATTATTCCAGTGTTTTCTTACAGCCCAAAATAAGTTTGTTTTCTATAACAAGTTCACACAAAGTGGACATGTGGATGAAGATGAGGATAAGGATGAAAAACACATTAACATGTAGCAGAGATAAGATGAGCTGACAAAAAGATGTATAAATTGCAAGAAACGTACAGAGTGATGAAGTAAATTATGAGATAAAAAGAGTTTTGTGCTTCAGCAGACAGCTGTTGATTCTGTGGTCACATCTCAGCAACAGAAGATTCCAGGAAGTCTAATACATGAAGTGCTCCAAGATTTCTTTGGATAACTTTGCTCCAAGGCTTGGATAGTTGCCAGAGGATTTGTGGTTTAAGTGACTGTGAAATGAGTGGTCATGGAGCAATCTATGCTCCATGGGTTAGATTATTGAGCCGGAGTGATGTGCAGAAGAGGAGATAAGGACAGAATAAGACAATATGGTAGCAAGCCCCCTGACTAGCTTTCCTTCTGGTGAATGGAAGGATTATGACTGGCCCTCTGCATCATGGGAAAGAATGGGTAGACCTTACCTTGGGAAGGGGGAATGGTTAGACCATTAAGGAAGAAGTTTCAGGAAAAAAATTACACAGTCCTGAGAAAAAGGAAAGGATGAGAAAGCATCTCAGTATAACTCTGCCTTGATTTTGTTTGGTATAAGATGAAGTACAGAGAAATTTTGACAGGCTCTTGAGATTCCATTATTCTACTCTAACAAGAGAGAACATTCCTGGAACCCCTACTGCATCTGTTTCTTGACCTGGTCTACCTCAAAGGACTGGCATACTGTATCACGATAGTCTTTTTGAGGCCAGGCAAAATCATCCCCCTTTCCCCCAAGTGGTATGAGTTCAACCACCACTTTCCTCCAGATGTGCTCACTGGCCTAGAAAAAATGTCTACCCATAGCATGCATGCAAACATGGTAACAGCGACTACAGTATAATTCACAGATCCTCTAGTCTTTTTCTTAACTAGTGGACGGAATCAGAATTATAACATGTTATGGGCATGTTCATAAAATAGCTGTCAATGTGATCATCTCTAGTGTCAAAGACCCATTTAACAGGGAACATTTATTTGTTTGTTTTCAAGAGTATTGTACTTTTAAGAATAGATAGTTCCAAAGTTGGTCAGCAGTTTACATTAAATGAAACTCTGCAGTGCCTTCTTATTACCTCCCTTGCCTTCAAGGTTGTTGTTTCTTCCCTATCATTTTTATTTTTTAAGAAAGAAAATGCAGTCTCCAGAGGCCTTTGGGAAAAGACAGAAGATGGTTGAAGCTGGTGTTCTGCTTTGCAGCACACTATAACTTTCTGTTCAATCTGTACAAAATTAAAAGAATGGGAAAATAGAAAACAAAATCCGATGGATAGGGAACCTGCCTTACACCATAAGAAGTATCCATGGGACATTGGCATCCCCCTGGGGATCCATTCATTACAAGCTAAATAGAAGGCCCTTTGACCAGACCATGTGACCCGGCAGGCTTTCATTGCTAGTCACCCTTCCTCATGCTGAAATTAGCCGCTTTATAGCTACAGTCTTTGAATTTAGATAAGCCTCCTCAGGTCATCTAGAGTTCAATCAATACCAACTGGAAAGCAGATGTAGATGTCCGTGCACTCAAGACAAGGAGAAAAGCACACCAGCAAGTGAGTAATAGTTGGAAGGACCAACTCTTCTTGCACACCAAGGGAGTTTTCAATTACCTGTATTATAACAGCGGAAAAATAGGTGACCTACTGGACCACGGTATGGAACTGCAGTAACAAAGTGCTCCAAGAAGCTAATTCCAGGATGCTGGACAGCCCAGGAAGAGAGCATTTCTGAAAAATGTCAGTGATGGTGTGGCAGACATTCCTTACCACCGTTTCCATTCCATTTGCCTTCATGGAGCACCTCACTGGAAGTCTCCAGTGCCTCAAAACCATGCTACAAGAATTTCAGCAGCAAAATGGCCAAATTTGGGGGCCATAATCCTTCCATTTTTTCTTAAGAAATAAGGGTGGGAATCAACGTAAGAGAACCCTACCCTTAATTCCCCTCTCAAACCCCAAAATTTCCAACTAGACAAAATTTGGAGGCACAATTTTGGCAGATTAGGATGGGAGAGATTAAAGGGTGGAAGAAGCAATTCCTGCAGAGGCTCTTATTCCTGGACAGGACTTACATCATGAGTACGGATGGTGAGCAGGAAGTGGCCCCTATCCAGGGGGGAAAACACATGCGTAGTTTAGAGGCTTTGAACTGTCCTTCAAAGAAACTCAGAGCAGACCCGCCTTGAGTTTTGGGGTTTATATATCTGGGTTTCCCATGCTCCTTCAGTTTGGTAGGATTTTCTGTCTACTATAGCAGTTAATAAACACTAGAGACAATCTCCTTGTCTCAGTGTGGTCTTTTGCTCAAGTCAGGACAACTTGTCTGGTTCAGATCATCTTTGAAGTCTTTGGTGTTCTCTGAGCTTGGTTGTTTTCTTGCAGACATTTCATTGCCCAGCTAGGCAACATCTTCAGTGCTAGAAGGGAGTGGGGTTTGCTCTCTGTTTATCTACAGTAGCTTGCCCTGACATGTTGGTGGGGGTGTTGTTCTCTCCTTGGTCGTTCCTTGATTAGGCTGTTGTTTACTGCTTGATCATTGGACCTCCTTGCCAGCAATCAACACCCAGGTAAGCAAAGATTAACACCAGAATTAACACCAGACAAACCATCAAGCAGTATAGAATACCCTAATCAAGGAACTACCAACTCAGTCAAACAATCAATCAGTAAACAACAGCCTAATCAAGGAACTCCCAGGGAGAGAACAACACCTCCACCAACACAGGCTGGACAAACCATGGTATATAAACAGAGAGCAAGGCCCACTCCCTCTTCGCACTGAAGATGTTGCCTAGTCTGGCAATGAAACTTCTGCAAGAAAACAACCAGGCTCAGAGAACACCAAGGATTCCACAGTTCAACCCTGAGCTACAGATATTCTTTTCGATTGGTATCAGATCATCCACATGGTAAGAATCAGGTACATTGGGAAAAGTACCTTACTGCAGCAGTTCAAACCCTAGAAGCAGCACAAGTCAGTAATGATGAAACTTACTTTATGGGACCCACCAAGCTGAGACAGTGCTTTTTGATGAGAGCTGCAGCCCATTTCAGCATTGAACTGATCCTAAAAACCATCCACTACCCCATTTTTCCTCTGTCTTGCTATGACTCAGCTTTCCTTTCTTTTATGGGTGTCAAAAAGACCAACTCCACATTATGTAAGAAAAGTATCTGGATTTTAGATGCAAAGACTCTACTTCAATTACTGTGTATTTCGCTCTGTGTCTATTTGACGTATGTGTATGTATATAGCGCATGCACACTGTAATGCAAGGAACAGATGGCAGCAGCTTGTTAAGGCAAAACTTGGAAAAATTCTTTTTTAATTAAGGGTAACATGAATCCAAGATAGATGGAGGCAGTTTTGAAATTGTTTTCCTTTCTTTACCTTTATTCAACTAAAACAGAGCAGATGCTGAGGGTCCAAAAGGTTTAATAGCCTCTTTATGAGTCATTGAGTGTTACATGGAAATATTCTGTATCTGTTCATTATGTAAGATGCATGTTATCTGGCTTATGAAAGTTATTCTCTCCAAATCTGATTAGACAATTTGTTTCTTCTTTTGTGCATGTTCAATAAATTCTTTGCAAACTTTTCTCCCCTTCCAATGTTGTATAAAAGAAAAAGAAATCAATTAAAAAAAGAAAGATGGTAGATGACTACTTTTGAAATCTGACTTGACTTGGACTCCTAAAAGTGATGACAACTTTGGTTTTCTGGATTTTTCCAGCCCTATCCTGTATAGCAGTTCCTGGATGTGACGACATATCCACTGCCCCAGGGCACTGTGGGAAATATATAGTGGAGGATAGTCTGGTGAATTTAATGCTAAGGGACCAAGCTGGTCAAACATCCACATTTCTGCACTAAGCCATAGTCAGGGTGGGCAGGTAATTGCTCAAGAAGGCAGGAACTATCTTCTTTTTTCCTGAATAGCAACTTCTCAGCATAAGGCTAAGGAAATAAGATCTAATCTTGTTTCTTGGAAAGGAGCCACCTTCTACATCTTACATATTCAGGAGCAATTAAGAACAGTCTTCTCCACTGTAAGTCTAGCCCTTAAAAAAACAGGATTTATTATATTCTCTTAAAAAGTCATAGTATCTTATATCAGGATACTTAACAGAAGCCAGGGAAAAAACGATAAAGACATTTTTAAAAGACTGGAAACCTCATAGGGACTTTTTGTTGAAAGAAGAACAGACTGAACTGACGATTTATGGAATTGGGGATCAAAAAGGGTTAAAGAGGAAGGGGGAAAATTAAGATGGCAATTACTCAATGGAAAGAATGATGGTAGTCATAATTCTGTGTTTTATTGCTTTTCTTACTTTTCTCACTTTTATCTTTTTTCTTATTTTCTCTTATTTTCTTTCATATTTTTTCTTTAATTTTCTATACTTTTATTGTATTGAACAACAGTTGTAAGGAACTGACACTTTGAATCCCAGTAATGACCTGACTCGTGCACAATTAAAATATGCAGAATTCAGATTTATTGAGAACATGTACAGATCAAGAGAAAAAGCTGTGAATGAAGATTCCCACCCGAACTACCTAATTAAAAGTTGGCAACTACCCCACTCCCCCCTTCTTCTCTTCCCACCTAATTCCAATGGCCATGCATGCCAAGCACAGATGTCTCTGATGGTACGACCTTGACTCTCCCTATTAGCCCAAACAGCATACTTTCACACTCCTTGGTGTTCCCCCTCCCCACTGGCTCTTGACACGCGTTGACTCATCATGGCAGATGAACACGATCAGACGATCCATCAACCATTTGATCGTGGAGTCTGACAACAGTACACAGAGAGAGACAGAGAGAGAGAACAGGGAGGGCTTAATTCTTCCACCTTTTTTTTTAATAAGAACTTTATTAAAGTTTCAAAGAAAAGTTAGAATACAAAATACAGAAAATTCCTCCTCCTTCCTCTTGATCAAGAAGAAATCAGGTGAAATTTCCAAGTTAAAATTTCTTCCGGCATTCCTTCTTCCTTTCTCTTGATCAGTGTGGAATAGGTTGGAGTTTCCAGGTATTTCGAATACCCACCACTAACTCCTGGTGGCAGAGCAACCTCACTGCCCATTAAATAGAGATTAGGAACCAGAAGCTAGGGTCTGCAACAGGAAGAAAGAGTACCAAGTTTAACTGTGTGGATGGAGACAGTAAAGGTGTATATGAACAGGCATCAACTCAGGCAGCTGCATATTTTGTCTGGGAAAAAAAAATAAATCCAGCTTTTCAACTGAGAATCCAGCCTGACGTGCATAACAACCATGATTGTGACAACAGCTTTAATTTGATAAATCTACTGATCAAACCCTCTAAACAGAAACTGAATTTATGTACTGATTACATTTGCAACCCTAGCAAATTAATTCAAGGGAACTGATCTTCTGTGTGCATCTCTCTGACAGAATGGCAGCAAATCACAAAAAGAAGCATTTTTGGTTCATATCATTACCTCTTTGTTTCTTCCTTATAAATATTAAAGTATTAGGACCACCATACCTTGGCTGCATAAAACTGGATGACCTCTATATGGTTCCAAAGTGATTCAGAAAACTATTTGTCCAGATTTATGCAGCCTAAGAGCCTCCTTTCAGATGATCTATGTATTCCTTCACTTACATTGTCCATAACTGTCAGTCCTTTTCTCCACTATCAACACTATTCCATGCTTCATGTTCCTGATTTTAGAACAAAACAGAAAACAAACACCATAGCTTCCTGAGACATTCTTCTCCATAGAAGGAACCAGTCAATTATATCATCAAAGAAGGAGTGGGGTGGCTGAGATAGGTCTGTGCTTGCAAGCGTTTAAGTGTTGGACCTGCAAACATGGCTCTTGGCAGTTTAGTTTCTCTGTTTCTGCTCTTTTGGGGGAAGACATAAAAAGGAGGAGAGAGAGCAGGACTTCTAGAGATGAAGCTCTCAATGCATGTGACGAAGTAGAGGGGAGTGGCAAAATGGAAAGCGAAAGCCTGCTTAGGTAGGATGGGGTGGAGGATAGTCTGGACCAAGGCAGTGGGTCAAAGGTTCCCTTTCACTGTAATAAAGGATGTCCTGGACTTGCAGCAAGAAGATGGGACAAAGCAAACATTAAACATACACTAAGGCATCGCAGGGCTGCAACTATCTCCACAGGGCTAAAATATGTCTCATTAATCAGCTAATAGAAGAAAAATCAGCTATTCATATTCTAAATATACTATTCATTTACTCTTTTGGGGGAAGACATAAAAAGGAGGAGTTTCCAGCTGTAAACACAAATGCTGGAATTGCAGTGTATCTCCTGAGTGGTGACCGCAACTTGCTTTTCATGATTGGCAAAAGAGAGACTTGTTATATAGATCAGGCATTTGATAAACAAGCTGCAGTGGGTAGTACAAGGGGTTAAAAATATAATGGATAAAAGAGGAGGAGGAAAAGGAGGAAGGAGGAAGATCTCAGCAATTGAATGGCCAATGAAACAGGCAATATATAAAGCAGTCATTGATTGGCTGGAGCAATCCTCCTTAAATTTTGGCAAATGGATGTCAGGGGCAAGACTGCCTATACAGTATGTTTTACTAAGTTCCAAGTTACTTGCTGAACATATTCTGAAGGTCAGCTGATCAATAAAGCTTACAAAATAGGTCCTTTTCTTGCCTTTCTTTTACTATGACATCCTACTTCAGGGGCTCACCCTTCTGATTGATCAGCCTGATCTGTCCTTTCGTCAATTAATGCAAAGCAGCACAATATGTCATTCCTAGGTCTGAGTCTCTCCACCAAATCTCAAGTGTACCCTCAGAGGACCTTCAAATATTGCCCCCAGATTGTAATTCTTCATGTCATAGATACTGGAAATTCTGAACTACATGGCAATTCATAAGTTAAAATTAATACAAGTTTAGGGTTAGATGTGGCTCTCATTTTTTTGGACCGTAGTTCTGGGACACCCCACACTGGCAAAAAGTTGTACCCTCCTTGAATAAATGGATTCATTCATTAAATTCAGATATATTTTCATTCTAAGATTTTGCATGCTGATATTTTGGGATTGTTTAGCATAATGGAGAAAGATGGAGCTGAAATGATTTACTACGCAGATATATTTGGTCCTCTACAAGTTCCCCCCCCCCCCAGGTGTTTTAGCCATGGCCAGGCACAAGACACTCATTGATTAGGTGGGCAACCTTCTGCCAGCTTTAACTTTCTAAGATTATTTTTGTGGTATATGAGGGGCTCAGAAGCATTCTTCTATATAACAATTATACCTGAAACTGGTCCTTGGCAACCTGTTAATTTCTGACTGACTGATTGGTTGATTGGAGTGGACCAGGAAAAAAAAATAGTAAGGGACAAAATGGAGCCTGGAAGGTGCCAAGGGAAGTGTCTAGAAATGCCATATTGGATATCTCAACAACAACAGTGGCAATAGCTACAGGTTAGAACTGCCTTCCTCACATGGGACCCTCTAAATGTGATTGACTTCAACTCCCAGAATTTCAACTCCCAAAATAGATGTACCACCACAGGTTCCTGGGAGCTGAAATTCAGTGCTTCAGGAAGTGTCCTGGTTGGAGAAGACCAGCCCAGCACACCAAAATGACCTGAAATGACCATAGAGAAACAGGATGTACAGCAGTACAGAGTCCCCCCTCCTCCCACAACTGTTCCTCCTCCCAAATAAGCTCTTGTGCTTGGACAATGGGTACCAAAAAGACTTCTCAAGGCCTTACGATATATGCTGGCAGATACGCAGGACCTTTTGTATGGATGGTGGGCATGGCCACCAGGGAAAGCCCCATGTCCTCTTGAACTCTTCACAGGGGTTTCTTTTTTACTTAGCACCAACAGGGAATGATCACAAGATGGATGTGAATGTGTGGTTTTAATGGTGAATTTCAGCTAATTGCTTAAGAAACTTCTTACGATATACATGTGTTAATTTTGGTGGGCATTTATTTATTTATTACTCATATTTAGCCACCGCCCATCTCCCCCAGAAGAGGGACTCTGGGAGGTTTACAATAAAATTCCCCATAAAACATAAACATTAAAATCACATAAAACAATTATAATAAAACTCAATAAATCCAAGAGAAATGTAAAATCCAGGCTGGTGGGAGGAACTCTAGGGTGCGAGCCATCCCCAAGAATGGTTATTCCCTTTCCCACCCCAGGCGAGACGGCAAAACCAGGTCTTCAGGGCCTTCCGGAAGGTCAGGAGAGAAGGGGCCTTCCTCACCTCCGGGGGCAAGATATTCCAGAGAGCGGGGGCCACCACAGAGAAGGCCCACTTCCTGGACCCCGCCAGATGAAATTCTCTTATGGAAGGAATCCATAACATGCCCTCTCTGGATGATCGGGTGGGGCAGGCTGATGTAATGGGGATGAGATGGTCCCTCAGGTAACCTGGCCCCGTGCCATGTAGGGCTTTAAAGGTAATAACCAACACCTTGAATTGGACCCAGAAGCAAACTGGCACCCAGTGCAGCTCACGCAGCAACGGTGTTATATGTGCCCACCTAGGTGCACCAAAAATAGCCTGCGTGGCTGCATTTTGGACCAGCTGAAGCTTCAGGATACTCTTCAGGGGTAGCCCCATGTAGAGCACATTGCAGTAGTCTATATGGGAGATAACCAGGGCGTGAGTGACTGTTCGGAAGGCTTCACAATCCAGGAATGGGTGTAACTGGCGCACAACCCGAAGTTGCGCAAAGGCCCTCCTGGCCACGACTGCCACCTGCTCTTCGAGCAGGAGTCGTGAGTCCAGGAGAACCCCCAGATTACACACTGAGTCTGTCTGGGGCAGTGCCACCCCATCCAGAACTAAAGATGACAGTTTCTCGGAAGATGAAGCCCCATCAACCCACAGCCACTCCGTCTTACCAGGGTTCAGTTAAAGCCTGTTGTTCTCCATCCAGACCCCCACAGCCCCCAGGCACCGAGAAAGGGCAGTCACTGCATCACTTACCTCACCTGGGATAGAGATGTATAATTGGGTATCATCAGCACACTGATGATACCTCAACCCGTGGTGACGGATGATCTCACCCAATGGTTTCATGTAGATGTTAAACAAGAGAGGAGAGAGAACCAAACCCTGCGGCACCCCACAATGGAGGGGTCGAGGGCTGGATCTCTCCTCTCCTATCACCACTGACTGGGACTGGCCCTGGAGGAAGGAGGTGAACCAGCGCAGAACTCCGCCGCCCACCCCCAACTCCCTGAGCCATCCCAAAAGGATACCATGGTCGATGGTATCAAAAGCTGCTGAGAGGTCAAGGAGAGCAAGGATGGATGCACTGCCTCCATCCCGCTCCCGCCAGAGATCATCCATAAGTGCAACCAATGCAGTTTCTGTCCCATATCCTGGCCTGAAACCTGACTGAAAGGGGTCCAGATAATCCATTTCCTCCAGGACCCTCTGGAGTTGTAATGCCACCACCTTCTCAACCACCTTCCCTAAAATGGGGAGGTGGGAGACTGGACGAAAATTGTCCAGCACAGTTGAGTCCAGAGATGGCTAATTGAGGAGGGGGCGCACCAGTGCCTCCTTAAAGGTGACCGGGAACACCCCCTCCCTCAAGGATGTATTTACCATCGCTTGGACCCAACCACATGTCACCTCCCGAGCTGCCTTCACCAGCCAGGAGGGCCATGGATCTAAATAACAGGTGGTGGCATTCACAATCCAGAGGATCCTGTCCACTTCCTTGGGTCCAACCGGATCAAGCTGCTCCCAGATAACAAGGCTAAAACATTCCCTCGGCATCTCCACAGACCCTGCTTCACGCATGGAGTCCAACTTAGATTGGATCCAAGTAATTTTATCCTGCAGATGCTCAGAAAACTCTTCCACATGGCCCTGTAGGTGGGTCACTGGGCCCACCTTCCCCAAAAGGGTACGTGTGATCTTAAACAGGACCGTTGGACAGCAATCTGCGGATGCAATAAGAGCAGAGAAATACTGCCATTTTCGCCACTCTTACTGCCACAAGGTAGGCCTTAATAGTGGCCCTAGCTTGTGTTCAGTCGGATTCAGTCTTTGTCTTCCTCCAGCAGCGCTCTAGGTGTCTCTTAAGCCCCTTCAAAACTCTCAGCTCCTCCATGAACCACGGGGAGTGTCGGGTTGGATGAGGCAAGAGAGGCTGCACAGGAGCGATCCTGTCCAAGGCCCTGGCCACTTCCCTGTTCCAGGCAGCAGCCAGGGCCTCCGCTCGACCGTGCAGCAGATCCCTGGGCACCTCCCCCAGCTCCCTCTGAAACCGCACTGGGTCCCTCAGTCACCAGGGGCGGGCCAATAAAATGGGTCCTGCCTCCCTGCAGAGGGGAGCGGCATAAGAGAATCTCAGGGCCACCAGGGCGTGATCTGACCATGATAATGGGGATAGATGCAGCTCTCCCCTCAGATCATGTTGCCACTGCTCCAACAAGAAGACCAAGTCCGGAGTGAGACCACTGTCTCGAGTCGGGTCCCGAATGATCTGGGACAGGCCCATGGCTGCCATGGTAGCCATGAACTCCCAAGCTGCCTCCGAGGCACGCCCCAGGGAAGGCAGATCGAAGTCCCCCAAAACCATAAGTTTGGGGAGCTCCACCGCCAAACCCGAGACGGCCTCCAGAAGCTCAGGCAGGGAGGTTGCTACGCAGCAGGGGGGCTGGTACAGTAGCAATATTCCCAGCTGTTCTCGGGAACCCAACTTGAAGAACAGGGTCTCACACAAGGCAACTTGTGGGGCAGGGCCCCTGAAGGCCACAAGAGACTCGGATGACAACAGCCACCCTTCATCCCCTACCCTGGTATCTCGGCTGGTGCCACACCCGAAACCCAGCTGGGCACATTTCCAAGAGGGCTACCCCCCCTTCTGAGCCCAGCCAGGTTTCAGTGATACACGCCAGTTCTGCCCCCTCCTCTGTGATCAAATCGCATATGAGGGGGCCTTTGTTGTTGACTGACCTGGGATTAAGGAGCAGCAGCCGGAGACCAGGGCCCTCAAGGATCTGCTGTCCAGGGCCCGGGTCTGAACTCGGAGGGCTGGAACACGCCACCGGTAACAAACACCGGGGGCATCTTCCCCAAAGATGGCCCGCCCTCCAGTTCCCGTCATAGCACTTAGAGAATGGTGAAAAATATATTTCAATCACATTGCTTAGAGAATGGCGTTTGTAAAACAGCTAAGAAACGTAAGCAACAAATGTGATCACAGCTCAAACAATAGAGAAAGAATGTTCATATTATCTGATGTTGCAGCATGCACAAAACTTTTCAAAAGAGTAATCAGTTCAGAAAGGTCTCCTAGATGATGGTGATGATGAGTGACATCATCATGCCAATTACTCAAAGTATCTGAAGGGATTACAAGATTATTAAAACATTTAAAAGATAAAGCACTAACAATTACATAGTAGAATACTTTAATAGCACAGGGGAAAATATGAAAATGAAAGTATCTAAAGCCAAATTGTGCGGGCATTTAAAGTCAAAACTGAAATCCAATTCTGGAGAATTGTGATCTGCATGTGTGAATAAGAATCCACGTTCAAATCCAAGTTTCAGTGCCACTGATAGGGCTAGGTGATAAGATGCATTTCTGAGCTCCTACAGCTTGGAGAGCCTTTTTTGTGTCAGAAAGGACATTTCCACATCAACACTTTGCAATATGTGGGGATCAGCTCTGGACCAATTTATCTCACATTATCATCTGTTTTGGGGAGCCACAATGTATTTTTGTTTTGGCTCCCTGAAAACTGCAGCAAAACCAGTATTTTCTTTTTAACCACAGGCTTGATGAACAGTCCCTTTTCCTACTGCAACTAGATTGTGCTCTCCGTATAGGCTCTGCATTGCAAGGTCAGCAGAAGTCAAGGTAATAGGGAGATGGTTTCAAACTGCTTTGAGAACAGAAAGTCAGGTGGTATGGAAGTGCCCCCTGGAGGTTTTTTGGAACTCTATACTTCTCCAATCTATATAGATACACAGTAAAACCCCATACATAGTTATTCACTTAATTTTCTTTGGGTTCCTTTTCCAGCAGAAAAATGCTGGAAACCTTCCATGCCCAACCCCATCTCATGGTAGGCCTTTATGTCTATAGCTCTTGATTTACCATTTTATTTATATGACTAAGCAAAATGATCAGGGCAATTGCTCACAGTGATAATAAATACTCTGCAGGATTGCCACCTGGCTGGTTTTAACCTTGTGTGTGTCCTATCTGTTCCTGAAGCCTCCAGGATGGTTTTATTTTTAGTTCAAGTTCACAGCAAGTCAATTAGGAAGTTAAATTTACTGTCTGTGTGTGCAGGCATGCGTGTGCCCACACACCCTATAATGTTCACTTGATTACACAGCTTGCCTGCAAATGTAGCTCTCCAGAAGTAGGACTGGTAATGGTAGTGGATCAATGATAAAGAAACCTCAAATATAGAGCAATAGACATAAGATGCTGAGCCAGCCTTGCTCAGTCTGGGCATCTGTTAAAAGTCTGGAGTAATTCTCAGAATTCCTAGCCATCATGGGCATTGGTGATAATGCTGGGAGTTGGTTTTTATATCTGAAGGACGTCCAGGTTAGGGAAGATAAGGCTGAACACTATTTTAGAAGATGCTGGCCACTATTTTGTGTACCCAAGAAAAGAATGCCTCTACAACATGGTAGCCACAGTGGTAAATCTGTGGGTGGTTTTCAAAGGAGGAGCTGAAGGTATGTATTACAGCAACTTTGCTGAAACTCAGCAGGGCTGGATATTCAATGCCTCATTGGGAGCAGTACCTAGAACCCTACATTCCAGGCTTCTTCCAGAGACAAGGTTTATTCTGTTAAATATTTTGTTATTGTTCAGGCAGTTCCTGGGTTATGCAAGCCATGATTTGCAAAAACCCAACTTTAAGCAAGGAATGCAGCTGCCATTCTGTGACATTTTTGGCATGCATGCAAGCATGCAATCCAGCACACATTAAAATCAGCTTTGGCAAGTGTTCCTCAACCTGCCTCAACCTGCCTGTAAACAGAATACCTGGTTACCCTTACCTGACAGTTGACAGTCTCTGAATGGATGGAAGAAATGTTACACAATTGATGCCAGTCGTAGTTCAAATTTTTTGCACCCTGTGAAGTCCTTGGTGCTCTCTAAGCCTTGCTGTTTTCCTGCAGACCTTTCATTGTCAGGCTAGGCAACATCTTCAGTGCAAAGAGGGAGTGGGCCTTGCTCTCTGTTTATGTACTTGGGGTTGTCCAGCTTGTGTTGGTGGAGGTGTTGTTCTCTTCTTGGGAGTTCCTTGATTGGGTTGTTGTTTGCTGCTTGGTGGATTGACTGAGTTAATAGTTCTTTGATTAGGGTATGTTGTGCTGTTTGATTGTTCATCTGGTGTTAATCCTAGTGTTGATTTTTGCATATCTGGGTGTTGATTGCTGGCAAGGGAGTGTACTGGTCTTTTGGCTTTTCTATTGTCTCTTTTGAATGGTATGTAAATGTTGTTTACCTCTATGTGTCTGTTGATGGCTGCTTTGTCTGAGTGCCAGGCTTCCAGGAATTCTCTAGCATTGTTGGATTTGGCTTGGTCTAGGATGCTCACAGTTTCCCAGTTGAAAGTATGGTTAAGTCTGTCCATGTGTTGTGAGATTAAGGAGTTTCCATCGTGTCTTCTGACTGCCAGTTGGTGTTCGTGGATGTGCTCTGCTAGTCTTCTGCCTGTCTGTCCTACATAGTGGCTGCTACAGTCTTTGCGCTGTATGTTGTAAATAACTCCTGTTTTTTCTTCTTGGCCTTCTGGGTCTTTTGGGCTGCTTAAGATGTTTTGAAGAGTTTTAGTTGGTTTATGCGCTACGGTGATGCCATGCAGTTGTAACAGTCTGTTGGTGGTTTCTGAGATGTTTCTGATGTATGGCAGTGTTATCCTTTTCATAGCTTGTGTTGGTTGTGTGTAGTGGGTTGGGTGGTGAGGCACTTTTTGATAAAGTTGAGCAAGTATCCATTTTGCTGGAAGATGCTGTACAGATGACCTGTTTTCTTTTTCTGGTGTTCTGGGCTGCTGCAGTGTGTTAGCGCTCATCTGAATAATGTTCTTACACAGCTCCTCTTGTGGGAGGTTGGATTATTGCTTTGGTAATGGAGCACTTGGTTGGTGTGGGTAGCTTTCCAGTAGACTTGTGTTTCTAACTTGCCATCATTTTCTCTGCTGATGAGGATGTCCAAGAAGGGCAGTGTGGTGTTGTTTTCTTCTTCCTTTGTGAATTTTATTCCATTGAAGATGTTGTTGATGGTTTCATGTGTCTCTTCCAGTTGTTCCTTTTTTATTATGACGAAAGTGTCATCCACATACCAGATCCATACTTTGGGTTGTATTTGTTGGTATATTTGTCCATCAACTGAAAGTAGGTCATAAGGCAGAGGGTGATAAGGTCCATTATCCTGGGTATTTCTATTTTGGTGTATTTGGCTAGGTCGGGTGTGCTGCATAGAACTGCTGCCATGGATTCTTTCGCTAGTGCCGGGTCTATGGATGTGAAGAGAGTTGTGACATCGAATGACACCATAATTTCGTCTTCTTCTATTTTTAGGACTTTGATTTTCTGGAGGCACTGTAGTGGGGAGTTGATCAAATGTCCACTCTCCTCTGTGAGGTGTCTGAGTTTCTTTGTAAGCTCTTTAGCTATGTGGGAGTCCCTGGTAATGATACAATTGCCTGAAGTGGTATGCCGGGCTTGTGTATCTTGGGGTGTCTGTAGAAGCGTGGGAGGACGGGTCCACTGCTTTTCATCCGCCTCTGTTCTTCTTGTGTAATTTGGCCTTTCTTGGTGAGGTTGCTGAGAGTTCTTTTGACCTGGTTGTCCAGCTTCTGTATGGGATTGGTGCTCACTGGGGTATAAGTTTCTTTGTCCTCAAGTAATTCTTTGGCCTTTTGTATATATTGCGATCTGTCCATGATGACGGTGATGCGGCCTTTGTCTGCTGGGAGGATGATGATAGTTTGGTCCATCTTCAGGTGTTTGAGGGCTGCTCTGTCTTCTGCTTTCAGTTGGTTGTTTCCACATCCTTCTGATTTGTGGTATGACCATCTGTCTTACGTCCTCTTGGGTTTCTGTAGTGAGTCCTGTGGTTTTAAATGCACCCTTTTATACAGCTCCCTCCAAGAAGATAAGCCTTGGTTGTCCTTTTCCCACTCCTCATTCTCTCCCCTGGGGACAGCTGCGTGTTTACATTCTCTGTCTTCCAGTCTAGATAACTACCATAATTTAGGCTGTGATTTCCCTACCACTGGCAGAACCCTGGCATTACGTCTGTCATACCAATGAACAAAAGGCTGGATATTATGGTAAAATATAATGGTAGGATCTGCCAACATAATGGGACAAACAAAAATCCAGTCTTTAAAAGGGGTCTTCTACCTCCCATCCTCCTTACTTTCTATACAGGCACTATAGAGAGTGTATTGACCAACTGAATTTCTATTTGGTTTGGAGGCTATAGGGCCTCGGATAAGAAGTCTGTGCAGAGGTGGTGAGGGCAGCAGAGAGGGTAATTGGGATTTTGCTTCCTCCCATTCAGGATACAGCATTTACACGATGACTGTCTAGAGCCTGAAATATTGTCAGCGACCCCTCCCACCCTCACTGTGGCTTGTTCTCCTTGTTACCCTATGGGAAAAGGTTCCGCTGCATTTGATGCAGAATGGCTATATTAGGCAATAGTTTTGTCCCCTGGACTATTAGACTCCTGAACTCTTAATAATCCCCTCTTACTTCATTGGGGTACATGTTGTATGTAGGACCATGATATTTATTAGGGATAATGATTAGGGGAGTGGAATGGTAAAAGAATATATATTATTTTGTTGTTTGTTCGTTCAGTCGCTTCCAACTCTTTGTGACTTCATGGACCAGCCCACGCCAGAGCTTCCTGTCAGTCGTCAACACTCCCAGCTCCCCCAGGGACGAGCCCATCACCTCTAGAATATCATCCATCCATCTTGCCCTTGGTTGGCCCCTCTTCCTTTTGCCTTCCACTCTCCCTCGCATCAGCATCTTCTCCAGGGTGTCCTGTCTTCTCATTATGTGGCCAAAGTACTTCAGCTTTGCCTTTAATATCATTCCCTCAAGTGAGCAGTCTGGCTTTATTTCCTGGAGTATGGACTGGTTTGATCTTCTTGCAGTCCAAGGCACTCTCAGAATTTTCCTCCAACACCACAGTTCAAAAGCATCTATTTTCCTTCTCTCCGCCTTCCTTATGGTCCAGCTCTCGCAGCCATATGTTACTATGGGGAACACCATTGCTTTAACTATGCAGACCTTTGTTGTCAGCGTGATGTCTCTGCTCTTAACTATTTTATTGAGATCTGTCATTGCTCTTCTCCCAAGGATTAAGTGTCTTCTGATTTCCTGACTGCAGTCAGCATCTGCAGTAATCTTTGCACCTAGAAATACAAAGTCTTTAACTGCCTCTCTAATATATATATTATACATTATAGTAATTATTTTTTGTGAGCCAATTGCAACAAAATTTCATTTTAATGTGCACCTTGGTGTATAGTAGAGGGACGCGGTGGCGCTGCGGGTTAAACCGCTGCGCTGCTGAGCTTGCCGATCGGAAGGTCGGCGGTTCGAATCCGCGCGACGGGGTGAGCTCCCGTTGCTAGTCCCAGCTCCTGCTCACCTAGCAGTTCGAAAGCATGCAAATGTGAGTAGATTAATAGGTACCGCTTCGGTGGGAAGGTAACGGCGTTCCGTGTCGTCATGCCGGCCACATGACCACGGACAGGTCTACGGACAATGCCAGCTCTAACGGCTTAGAAACGGAGATGAGCACCGCCCCCTAGAGTCGGACACGACTGGACTTTACGTCGAGGGAAACCTTTACCTTTACCTGGTGTATAGTGGAATGACAATAAAAGTTTATTCTATTCTGTTCTGTTCTGTTCTTTTTCAGAGATCCAGGTCAAGTCATGCTGTCCTCAGAGATGCTACAGCATTTTTTTTTTCAGCCAGATGTGTTGAACATTCAGTGGGCCTTGACCCTGATGGCTTTTAGAAAGGCTGCAAAGACCTGGCTCTTTCCTTGGGCTTTTGGACCATGATGTGTCAGAGCCCTGATTGGATGATGATGCTATTGCTGTTTGGGTCACCATTTTATTATTTATTTATATTTCAAATTTCTATCACCGCCCATCTCCCCCCAAAGGGGGATTCTGGGCAGTTATTCATTATCATATGCATTGTGGGGAGGTTTGTTTTTGTAAGCTGCCCATAGTCACCTTGAGTGGCCATACAAATGTTTCAAATAAATGAATCTATATACTACTAAAGCTCTCAGTGTTTGTTTGTAACCTTCAATTTGGTAAAATGGTGCATCACAGGGCAACAATTTTTGAATCAACGTACCTCACATAGGCTAACTTAAAGAATGTGCCCAAAATCCAGGACCCATTACTCCTGTGGAAGTGAAATTTGGCAAAGTTGTGGCTGCATCAGCACTACCGCACCTTCCAACTATACTTCCTGGAAACCCGTAGGTTGCGTGGTGCAAGGGAAGAAGGGAGGGATGTATCCTTACCCACTTTCCCGCCTCCCTCTAGCCCCTGCACCCAATCAGCTGGTGGCAAGGCCCAATGAGTGAGCGGCAATTGGCTGCTTTGGAACTGAGGCTGAAATCTGAAATCTCTTAATGGCGGTGGGTGGCAAGGGAAGGAGGAAGGAATGACTTGGATGCCTGCTGACAAGGTAGGGCTGGCTGGGGGGTGCTGGTAGTTGACGGGTGAGCCCTTTTCCTCCCTGGAGGAAGGGGGGCCCTTGGGGGCACACCAGGATGGGGAGTGGGGATGCAGTTTCCCTTGCGGTCTGCAACTCCCTTTGTTCCCCCTCCCCCCAGCAAAGTGGCAGGCAGTTCCATGGGTCAGCCGAGGAGGAGGAGGATGAGTGATTTCCAACACTCCCTGCCAGCTTCCCACAAGCAAAGTCATTGGGGAAGCCCGCAAGAAGTCGGAAGTCACTCACATTCCCATTGCTTTTTTGCCTGCCTGCGGTCATTCTGTTTCTCTGTTTAGGTAAGGAAATATCCCTGAAAGGATGACCCAGTGGGTCACGAGTTGTCTAGTAAACATCTAATGTTACCTAGCCAAGATGGCTTTTGGCCATGTTCTGGGAACTGTAGCCCCAACACAAGTGGTAGGCACCAAGTTTGGTGAAGCCTGGTTTGTGGCTACCCACACCACTAAAAAAAAAACCCTACACTGCCTGTCTAGCACTGAAAGAAAATGGACCTCACACACACACACACACACAGATGCATACATACATACTGTACTGATATGCACAACCCTAAATTTTGTGGCAGCAAATTCTAGTTTAACGGTGTGATATCCTGAGATGCAAGATACACAGGGAAAACAAGAAAGACAAGAAAACAAGGGAACACAAGGAACACAATGCAACAATCTTATCCCGGGGTTCACCAAAGAATAGATGGCAACTTCTTCTAGCAAATGAGTGAAGCAACCGATCCTTCTAAATGGGCCACAGGTGGCAGACACCATGGGGAGCCGGAATGCTCCTCACTAACACATGAATCCACAGACCCACATAGTTATAAATTTGATTCTTAAAAAAGAATGTAGATCCCTTCAAAAACTTTGTCCTATTCCCTGGCCCATTAAAATCTTCTCTTCTTTTCCTTCTCCTTCTTCTTCTCCTCCTTCTTCCATGGTATATCTGTATTGTGCGCCTTAAATAAATCTTTGTCCCGGCAAAATCATTTCCCTAAACTGCTATGATTACTGCAGTTCTTAACCTAGTTTTGAAATCAGGCTATGTTGCCAATTATAATAAAGGGGGAAAGAGATGCTTTCTTCATAGGTGTTAGCCACGTGGTGGTAATAAAAAACTGGGTTGTTTTTTTTCTATGCATGTATACACAGAGGGGAGGGGAGGGAGGGGAAAATGTGAAAGGGAGAGAAAAAAAGAGAGCAAGAGAAACCAGATGTTTGCTTTAGTGTTTAAGGAGAATGTGCCTCATCTATAGAAAAAGATACTTCAATCCAGAGACAGTGCTGTATGGAGGGTGAGGGGCTGTGGTGGTTTATTGTTGAATAAACAGCACATCTGCATTTATGCATACATATTACCAAAGCCAGACCAAGACATTTTACTTCCTAAGACAAAGAAGGAGGTGACCACCCCCACTTTAAAAACCAACTGCATTTTCACTTGAACAATTACACACAGCTACCAGCCCTCTTTCCCTGTGCAGCTTGTATTGCTGGGAGAACTTCCTCCTTTATTGTTCTGGGAGCTTGGGTGGATGAAGAACCGGGAAGGAGGAAGGACCATTCAGATGGCCAACAGGGAAGTGTGAAAATCAACACTGCATTGAACACCCTGTCCCTGTAATGGGCTGAGAATAACCTTGGGAGACAGGAGGAAAAGCCACAGCCTAATCAGTGATCTGACAAAAGATATCTCAGCCCACTGAAGGAATGGGGATGGAAAAAGTGCCTCAGAAGGGACCCTCCCTAGTTGTCAGAAAGTAAAGGCAAGGAAGGGATGAAGTACTACCAGACTTGCAAGATTCTGTTACTGTAACCTGACGCGGTGGCGCTGCGGGTTAAACCACTGAGCTGCCGATCGGAAGGTCGGCGGTTCGAAACCGCGCGGCGGGGTGAGCTCCCGTTGCTCGTCCCAGCTCCTGCACACCAAGCAGTTCGAAAACATGCAAATGTGAGTAGATTAATTGGTACCGCTTCAGCGGGAAGGTAACGGCGTTCCGTGAGTCATGCTGGCCACATGACCCGGAAGTGTCTATGACAACGCCGGCTCCAAGGCTTTGAAACGGAGATGAGCACCGCCCCCTAGAGTCGGACACGACTGGACTTTACGTCAAGGGAAACCTTTACCTTTACCTTAACCTGACAATAAAGGTAGTGTGGTACTCATGGTTTTGGTTTCCTGTCCGGATTACCTTGAAGGGCTGACTGTCCCCTCTTTTTCCACGTGTGATCTCTCTCTCTCATTCTTTCTCTCTCTCTCTCTCTCTCTCTCCACCTGATTGGAGAGGGAAAATCCAGGAAGTCAAGTGACAGGAGATGGTAATATTTTCTATCAATGGGAAACCTCCCTCCCTGTCAGCATTAAAAGAAGTGTCGCAAAAATGTCTTTGCAACATTTTGTCTGGAGCAAGTTGGCTTTCCGACCCCTATGCAAGGCTGACATCATGAGGAGACTGGAGTTAACGTGGCACTATTCTCACATGTGGAAGAGGCCCAACTTTTGAGACTGGTAGGGAGCTAATTATTCTAAGTCCCGCACGTGAAAGTTACCTGTCATACCCTTAGCAGCCACTTATAACTAAAAAGCAAGATTCTCCAAGTCTTCTTTAACCAGATTTATTGAAAGATAAAAAGGAATTAGGTTACAGAAATTTTGGCAACTGGATATGCTTACCTGAGCACCCAATTTTATCTCTAAATTGATTAGGATAAAGCCTCCTTTATCATCTTGCTAACTGCTTGCTTGATATAGTGGAGAGGCAGATACCCATTGTCTTGCTGAAGAATACGTAGATCATCTGTGCAGGTAATATTTTGCAAACTGTCATCCCTTTCCCAGGCTCTAAACAGCCCACTTAAGTACCAAGTCTAAATTTTGGTTCATTACTTGAAACAAGGGGGCCAAATGGATCTATACATTTTTATTCAAGGTATCTTATAAAATTAACATATAATCTTAAAAAAAAGGGGGGGGATCACATTCAGCCAGAAGAAAAGGCAGACAGAAGTCTGAAATAAATGCACCTTCTGTAGGACTTTTGGACCCTTAAGAACTTAAACACACTATACTTGAAGTCTCCATGCTAGTTTTGAAGCCTAACAGGAAATCGTGGGCAACTGCATCTCCACGCATTTCCTGCCATCCCCAGACATCAGTGATCTAAGGCAACCACTTCATCCTACCTATTAGCACAAGCAGGCCTTCCTGCAACTTTTCTTTACTCCTAACACCATGAAACAAAAATACTTTTATCTTGCTGTTTGGTTGCAATTTTTCATTATTTGAGGGACTGTGTAGCTCAATTAATGTTGACATTCTTGACCAGCTAATAACGGAGTGTTCAAAGTGAGTTCTGCCAGATGTTTGCTGTATTTGCTTGATGAATTTTCAGTGGTGTGTCTATCACTTCTTCATTTTTTTAAATGCCTGTGAGAGTGCATGTGAATCTGCTATTTTACTATTTGCCATTTGCTATTTAGCATGCATTTATTCAGCATTATGTAACTTGTTTTTGTATCCTGTGGCTATATTGTCACATGGGCCTCAGTGGTAGAACCAAATAAGATTTGAAAAAATGTGATACTGCAGTTCTACGTCTGTTCAGAAGAAAGAAAGAATCCCTGGTTGCAGGTTGCAGGCACACAACATACAAAATTTAGTTTTGGGTCTTGTTTCTCCCATTATTTTTTGAAGGGGGGGCCTTTGATACACCCAGCAGCATCTACAGGGGCTCAGAAAAGTCAAGATGGTATCTAGGATCAAAGTCTTTCTCTTCTTTTACATACGTTGCACTTGAGATACATATAAAAAAGATATGAGCCTTCAATCATGTGGTCGCAGACATCATTTTGACTTTCTGATCCCCCTGGACATACCATCAACACTCATGTAGGAATCTGGGCCAGAAAACATTGTGCCTCCTGCTATGAGAGAAAGCCCTTCTTAAAGTGTGAAATCATGGACCAAGCCATGCATCATTTTGAAAGATTTTGAAAATAACTAAAGAAACTACCGAGCTATTTTCCCCATGCTATGATCCACAATTGATATACAGTTTGGGGACATTCAGATGATACATAAACCCAGACATGGAGGAAAGCATATTCCCCCCATTCTCCCAATTTGGCAATTCCACACATCCTTTAAGCTAGGAGCAGCTTGGCAGGTTGAAGGAAATGTGGGCAGCATATAGGATCAGCAAGGAAGAACTGTGTAGATATGGTTCCTAAAACAAATTGGCCTTTTGTCTTGGCTGATTCAGATATGAGGCAGTATTTAGATTTTTTTTTTTATCTAGCCTTTATTATTTTTATAAATAACTCAAGGCAGGGAACATACCTCATACTCCTTCCTCCTCCTATTTTCCCCACAACAACCCTGTGAGGTGGGTTGGGCTGAGAGAGAGAGCCTGGTCCAAAGTCACCCAGCCGGCTTTCATGCCTAGGGCAGGACTAGAACTCACAGTCTCCTGGTTTCTAGCCTGGTGCCTTAACCACTAGACCAAACTGGCTGCTATTCCTTTCTCTAGAGTAAAGTAGTAGTGGAGTAGTGGGGAAATCAGATTTCACTGTTTCCTTAACCTAAAAAAGCACAATCAATGCTGCATTTGTTTGATGGTACATCCCTTGAGGCCTGAGCATGTGGGAGATGTGATGTGTGCCCCAGATGGAACAATGGTGATTCAGCCACCAGACGGCTACACCTTATGGACGGTTTGTTTTTCAGCATAATATGAGGCAGGATTAAATAGAGATCAATGTTCCGGCCAACCTCAAGTATTAAAAAGTACGCCAGATATCAGGGCTGGAACAATACTTCATCAGATTTCTAGATCCTCAGATAAAATGGTGTCTGAGATTTTTTTTTCCAGATAGAACTGCCAGTGGCCAACTTGAAAGCTGATGCATGATTTGAAATAATTTTGAGTAGCCTGACTCAGCTTTCATCTGAAGGGAGGTCTCTTTTTTAAAAAAAAGTGAAACAGAACTTAATGAACAACATTCATTTAGAAAACCCAAGTCCCAGAACAGTTCTGAAACTACAGGTCACTGATTCCTAACCTCACAATTTTTAATCAGGAATGTTAGCTTGCACTTGATGGAGGTGTTCTTTTTTCAGTTTTAAGACTGAAAGGGGAGAGGTTGCACAGGCATGATCTGATCTAAAGCCTCAGGGGCCCACTTATTCCAAGCGGCGACCCGGACTTCAGATGGACCATGCAGCAGACCAGCAGGACCAACCCTCAGCTCCCTCTGGAACCCATCCAGTTCCATGAGTCACTGGGGGCAGACCAATCTAATGGGTCCAGCCTCCCTGCAGTGGATAGTGGCACTAGACAATCCCATGGTAATCAGGGCATGATCTGACCATGACAAAGAGGACACCAAAAGCTCCCCCAATTTCAGATCGCATAGCCGCTGCTCCGACAGGAACACCAGATCCAGTGCGTGACCACTGTCCCATGTCGGGCTCTGGATGACTTGGGATAGGGCCACAGCCGTCACGGTGGCCATGAACTCCTAAGCCGTCTCAGACCCCACTCCTAGAGAAGGCAGATTGAAGTCCCCTAAAATTCTAAGTCTGGGGAACCCCACTGCCAACCCAGAATTGTCTCCAGAAATGGTTTTGTAGGTTTTTTTGAAAAAATAAAAATTGAACGTTGAGATTAATGTGTGTATGCTCCCATGTGCATCTGATGAAGTGAGCCCTCTTGAGATCTTTATTCTGAAGGGGACAGATAGTAGAGAGCCTTTGAAACAAATAAAATTTGGAGAAAAAATATGAAGTTGCATACTGTAACGTTTTTTTCCCCCAGAATAGCAGGAATATAATGGAAAAAAAAAAAAGACAACTCCTAACCATTTATCCTCACTCCCAATATTCTGTCACTCTACAGGAGCATTTTTCAACTTGTTACAATTGTGGACCACTAAACAAACACTAGAAAAATGTGTGACTGGCCAATTAAACAACATTCCCTGTCCTACATTTTGGTTTTTTAAGACATTTAAGATCACATTTTTGGTAAAATAATGACTGTGGTTGCGTATACGTGGAGATCACCGTTCCACTGAGTACAGCACCTGGGGACTCACACTGGGTAACTTAGATTTGAGAACTGTTCACCGTTGTCAAGTTTCTGCATAGAGAGCCAGTTTGGTCTAGTGGTTAAGGTGCTGGGCTAGAAACCAGGAGTCTGTGAGTTCTAGTCCTACCTTAGGCATGAAAGCCAGCTGGGTGACCTCGGGCCAGTCCCTCTCTCTCAGCCCAACTCGGTGCAATGTAGACTAGCCTCCTCGTGGTGCACCCCGGCAACGTGACTTGTCACAGCTAAATAGTCTACACACCTGGCTGCTGGACCTCACAAGGATTTCCCAGCAAGAAAAAGCAGCATGAACACGGAACTGCTATGCCATACGATTAATTTTTTTTTTCTGAATGTTAAGACTTATGTTATTGCTTGTCTTCTTGTTTCTATGCTTCAGTGAACCAGTTTCTCAGTCACTGATCCACTGTTGCAAGACAGGGACTGAGACAGAAACTGGGGCAACGAGAGGGATCTTGTGTGAAGCCCTTCACAACAAGACACAAACAACGGAGCAAGAATTACACCAACTTCCATAAGATGTTTTTAATGAGTTGGAGGAACGTACAAAAACTTGGAAAGTGTGAAGTGCAATTTCCAGGCTTCGTTCAGTGAGTTTGCTAAGGCAGAGTCTCTGAACCATCTGAATCTCTTCTTCCTGTTTTTTTTCCCCCAGCCTGGACTGAGCTATCATTTAGGATGTAAGCTACTAATAATCTCTTTTCTTATCTTTTGGCTGTTTGTGTCTAACATTCCTCCTGTTACTTTTCCAGCCTCCCATCAATCTCTCACTTCGGGTTAGCTGTTGGCGTGCATAGAGAGTTAAGGCTGAAACTGGCCTATGAAAATGGGGAAGTTGCAGTGAACCATTTGCTGAACCTCTGTAGATCACCAGCAGTCTGCAAACCACACTCTGAGAATCATTGCATCTGCGTGAGACAAGAAGCAGAATCCAGAAAGGGGGTTATGCAGAAAACAGTATTTTCTTTTTTAAAAAAATTAAGGGTTTTTAAGAAAAGAAGAATAAGATTTAAAAGGCCCAAAAGGAAAAGGAAGCACACGAGTGGATAAACAAGAAATTTACAAGCACCACAGAATTAGGTTAAAGTTTTCAATATTTCATTTATCAGTTTTAAATAAATTTCAAAAACTACGAATCATTGTTAAAATCCAATGAACATGAAAATATCAGCAGCAATAATCAGTGTAGTATAAATCATAAAATGAGATTAAGAATTCAGACTTTTCAATCTGAGCAATTGAGGACTTCATGTTTAGAGAAACCCAAATTCAGAGAACAAGACTTTCTTGACACCAGGAACTCTCCTCCGTATCCATACAATTTTATACTACATGACTGAAAACAGTCATCATCAAGTGTCCCAGTATTAAAATAGTACATACCCCTTATTCTAGCCCAATCCAACAATGAGGTCTTTTGTAGGCCATCTAGTCCAATACCCTGTTCAGAGCATGGGGATTAAATGGGGCTGTTCTCCCCTGAAAATTCCTGAAATTCTGGGAATTATAATCCCAACAAATTTGGAGGGCTTCAGGTTGTAGAAGGTTATTCTATAGCTTGGATTTAATGGGTTTACAGTGATGGTCTTAAATGATAATGAAGGTCATTTCACCTCCTTCCTATTGAGTAAGGCCCTGGACATTTATCTGCCTTAGCACTCTGCACTCCTGGTTCCACCAAAACTTACAAAGATAGGCAACTCACAAGAATTGGCTTTGCAAATAAGATCAATCTATTGAAACACAAAAACCTATTTTTGCTTTCCTGGAGACATTTCAGTATAGACTCATGATAACCCTCAGCATTGATCTAGCCATAATTTATAGAACATACAGCTCATCAACATTTTTAAAGAACATGGAAATGGAGTCATTCTATCCTCAGTTTCATAATGAGCTTACCAAGATTGTGGTTACGTAGAAATAAAATAAAAGAAGAAAGCAATGGTTTTGAACAGAGTTTCTTTATTATCTGATGCAAAGTCAATCTTGCAGAGAAAGTCTTCATGCAAATGTTATCTAGTACGCTGGCCAGAGACTTCCTGTCCCTGCAGCAAGTGCAAAGGAAGTGTAGAGATCCCTCTTTGCAATTTACAAAGCTGCTGCTGAGTTTGCTAGGAAACAGCTTAAGAAAATCTCAACAATATCAGATGTACTCTTCCTTCTGATTGGTTACTTTCCTGTACAACTGACATCATCTTGTTACCAGGCGAAAAACATCTGAAGCTCAAGCTTTGATGATGTTGCACAATGAGTTGGCTGAGGAATGCCAAAAAAAAAAAAGCCAAGTTGTCATGTGGCAGAGAGGTTAGAAGTTAGTCAATGAAAAGCACTTTTTAAACCTGTAGTTTAATATTAGCAGATCATTAGTACATGATCAGGAATTGGGGCATAATTAGGGGTTTTCTTGTTCATCAGGAAAGGAGATACACAGTTGGCGCCATGATGTGGCCCTGAGGAATTTTATCGAGATTGTTTGTTTGTCCATCCGGGATTTTATATTTTATATTTATATTTTTTATGATGCACTTGTTTTTATGAGTTTAATCTATTGTTATTTTAACTGAATTGTAAACCGCCCAGAGTCGCTTGGTGAGATGGGCGGTGAAGAAATGTGGGAAATAAATAAATAAATAAAATTCACACATCGGATGAGTTGGACTATAAATCCATAATCCCTGCAAGGTGGGCCAAGAAGTTTGGGATTATGAATATTGTAGTTTACACCCCCATTTGGAGATCAGTGTGTTGCCAAAGAGATAAACTATAGTGAATTAAAATATACTATCAGTGTGATAATTGCTAAATGAACTTTGGGGAATACTTCACATACTTCAAAATTAACCCCTGCATATGCAGAAATGCTCAAATTATTTACTTTATTCATATACCACCATATGGTACATGGATTCATAATACGATACACTAAAAACCAAAACAGTTACAACAGCAATACAGAAATAATAATCTTGAATTATCAAAACCTTTCATTAAATAATAATAATAGTAATGTGCACTAATTACAGATCTTAATTAAATGTCCTTCTGAACAGCTCAGTCATTTAAGGTTTTTTAAAGGTCAGGAGGGATGAAGCTATCTGGATTTCTGGTGAAAGGCTATTCCACGAGGCAGATTCTAGTCCTGAGAAACAAAATGATCTTGCTTCCCCCCCGCCTTCTTACATGGAAAACCTTCAGAATCCCAATCTGAGATAAGTGCACTGGATTGGTAGGATCTCCTTGAACTAGATCAGTGTTTCTCAACCTTGGCAACTTTAAGAGGTGTGGACTTCATTCTGAGAGTTGAAGTCCACACCTCTTAAAGTTGCCAAGGCTGAGAAACACTGTTATAGAGATGCCACTGGAGCAGAGAAGAAAAAAAAATGTTTCTGGACAAAGGGTTATTCAGTTATGCTGGGAGTTAACTTCAGTCTCTTGTTTTCCCATTCAAATCCTTACAATCTCCCAATGGCAGGCTAGGACTTCTATTGTACCACTGGCTAGGCCCACAAAATATATTTGGGTGTCTTCAGCATATCAAAGATCTCTTCCCCCCCAAAACCAATTGATTATTTCTCCCACCGGCTTCATAGAAATGTTAAGAAACCACCTTGTGGCACCCACATTGGAATGGCTGACCGGACCAGTAGACCTCTCTTATCCCACTACCACCAATTGGAGCCATTAACTCTGGTAAGAGTACAAT
This sequence comes from Candoia aspera, assembly GCF_035149785.1. NCBI lineage: Eukaryota > Metazoa > Chordata > Lepidosauria > Squamata > Candoiidae > Candoia > Candoia aspera. The sequence continues at coordinate 103,994,876 of NC_086157.1, forward strand.
CTCTGAAAAATGGTGTCTCCATCTCCCAGCTTGTGCAGGCACCTCACAAGGATACCATGGTCAGTGGTACTGAATGCCGAGATCTAAGGGAACCAGAAGGGATGCACTTGCCCCAACCAGGTCCCACCTCAGGACATTGACTAGCACAACCAATGCAGTTTCCATCCCATATCCTTGTCTGAACTCTTTGGAGCTGAAAAGCACCAAAGAGGATTTGAATTGGCAACTAACCTCAGACAAATTAGAGAATTATCTGACCATAGCCATGGACTACCAATCATGTTCTTTATTTTCAGATCATCATGCACCTGTTCTGCAGTGAAGATTAGATCTCGCCTATTGACAGGCATCAAGCTACAGATTACTTGGGACAAGCCCATGATTGCCACCTGTTGCCATCAAACATCCTTAGAGGATTATTACTAACCTCCCTGCCTTGCAAAACCCAGGAGAGCAGATCTCCTCAACAGTAACACTGTCACCCTTGCTCAACCAGGTTTTGCTAATCGAGGCTCACCCATGACATTCTGGATGAACATGGTCTTATTACAGACCAATCCAGCATTGACCAGCAGCAATGGTCACTGAGATTAAGACCTTCTGTAATTTTATAACCCAGCCCCAGAATGAGAGTACTGGACCAGAAATAGACATTGGCACCAAATTGCAGATCTCCTTTCCCCTGGAACTGCCTGCCCAGAACCTCATATTTTTCCTATCCATCATGAAAGATCCTTCTCTTATGACTCCACCAGATCTTATGAATTTGCCTATCTTAATTTGCACCAGACAAAGCTGTTTCCACACCTAATCCCAATCCTCTATTTTTCCCCCTCCCATTGCCTTACCTCAACCTCACTTTGCACTTATCTGGAAGGGCTGATCTTCTGCCTACCAGTCACTGGAACATGTCTGTCCCACATACAGTCTACACATTCACATTACTGTCCCGCCAGGAAGCTCCATTTCATAAGCAGGCTGCCCAAGATAGTTTGGCACTTCTTTGTCAGTTTTAGATCGTGAGCCTAGAGGCAAAAAAATTATCTTTATTTTTAATAGTGCATGTCTCTGGGGAATTAAAGGTGCTTCTGAAAAAAAATTATTGCTATAGCTGTCATTGAAAGCTATTTCTGTGTTCAGTCTTCCACACCTCATAATGGGCATCAGTTAGCTGCACTCACTTGCTTCCCTGGCTGAGTATCCAATGCTTTGAAAAATAAATACAAATAATAAACTGTGTACCTATATTTAGAACATCTTGTAATCATCAGAAATCAAGACTGACTTAAAGAACCATAACAACAACAACAATTACAAGCAATACTGAATTTTTCATATAGATTTCAAAATTCAACCATGGAACCAAACAGTCTTATCAAAAGTTCTGTTGTTGTTGTTATGGTTCTTCAAGTCAGTCTTGATTTCTGATTATTACAAGTCTAGAATGATTGGTCTTACTAGATAACCTCTTATGCCATTTTCAGAGCTGGGGAGATTACAAAACCATTTTGTGATATTTTATCGTTGTTAACTTTTAATTCCACTGATATAGATTTATCGTAGAAGCTGTCATTGTGTTCACACAACAGAGAGAATCAGAAACAAGTCAATGCAGATTTTAGTTTCTCATATGTTCAGCTCTGCTATGTTCAGCATCTCATATGAACCTAGAGAATCAGGATTCTTGACCAATCAGGATTGGCCAACCATGGGTATGTGATTTGTGTAAACATAGCTAGTTAGGTTTATAGTCTGCCTTTCTTCCAGGAGCATAAAGTGGCTTATATTTAGATCTCCTTTAATTCTGAGTCCACAATATCTTTAACAATTAGAGAACCAGTGTGTAAATGAGGGAGGGAAGGAAAGAAGGAAGAAAGAAAGGAAGGGAGATCCAATGGTGCCGAACAATTTCCCCTTGCTCAGTGGAAGGTAGTCAGTTTACAGAACTTGAAGGTATTGGAGGAAATAGATTATCTGGACCCTTTTCAGATCCTTTTCAATAATTGTTTCAGACTAGGATTTCACCTGTCAATGACCTTTGGTGGGATCAGAATTGGGGTGATATATTCATCCTACCCCTTCTTGATCCCTCAGCAGCTTTTGGTATCATTGCTCAAGGTATCAAGGTTCTGGACTGGCTTTGAGGGTTAGAAGTGGAAGACACAGTATTGCAGTGGTTCTCTTCCTTCCTTTGAAGCCAGGTCCAGTAAGTGTTGGTGGGGAGGAGAGATCTAGCCCAAGCCAAAAAGGACAAACAGGAAGAAAATAAAGAATTTCAGAGAGCTGTTAGCAGGTACAAGAAACAGTGCTACCACTTATATAAAGATGATGATGGAAACCGACACAGAAAAATAAGAAAAGTCTTCCAAAAACTCTCCAAACGCACAAGGAGGTTCCAACCTGAAATTGGGACACTAAAATAGATAATGATTCAAAGAAAATCAAAGGTAGAAAAAGTATACGGATACTCAGATACTCAGATCTAGTGATATGTCTATACCTTTAAAGATCAGAAGTGTGCAGGCAATAATTTTCCCTGTGATACTTTGTAGAAATAAAAGTTGACCTTTGAAGGAGCAGGTTATGAAGAATATTGACACAGATTCCAACTGTAATGGGTACACCACTGGAACGCCTGAAAGGCGTTCTCTCATCCTGGAGAAAGTCTATCTTTGTGTTGCTAAAGTTAACGCTGATGGCACATAATTATTAAAAAGCTACCCAGGGTCACTATTTGCAAACAGGGTAACTATATAATTTAAATTTAAAAATAAAGTCTGTGGTTCTATTTTTATTTCAATAATTTTATTTATTTACAGCCAAAAGGCCCAGAAAACAAGTCACAAGCAGAATCTAAAATTTGGCATTAGATAAAACGGTCTAACAAGTAAAATATTTGATCAATATTACATAACACATTTAAAACTCCAACTGATTGAAGTGTTACTAAAAGCTTTGTTTTTTTAGCCATAGTTAAAAATCTGGCTGTTGCCTCTGTAATTTTAGGATTTTTATCTGCAAGTAAAATTTTAACACACTCAGAAATATCTCTTCCTGGTTTTTATTTTAAAAAAGGCCAGATAACATCCTGCTGAAGACTTTTATAAAATTCAAAATACAATAAAATATGATCCACCATCTCAAGATCAATACCATTACAGGGACAAAATCTTTGAGAGATGGGGATTTTTTGAAATCTACCATAAAGCATATTTGATGGCAACACATTTAATCTGGCTTTTGAAAAGGCTGTTTTGTATTAATTAAATATAAACTATTAAGATTTTTATGGAGCTGAAAAGTATATCTGTAATTAATTCCAAAAGCTACAGGTGAACATGGAACTTTGGCTTTAGCCATTAATTCCTGTACTGAATTACCCCATAATCTTTGTTTAATACAATGAAATGCTGATGTCATACCCCTGGAAAATAAATGATCAGGAACAATGCCAATCTGACTAATCTTTTGGTTCACCTGTTTAAAACCACATATCTATAAAAGATTCATGTGGGATTTCCTGAAGCAACCCTTCCTTGTTTTTTAAAATGTGTATTTGCATCCAAAACTGAACAGTGCTTAGCCAAGCCTTTGTTTTCAAAGGGCACTGCCCAGTTTCCAGGAGAAGAATAGAGTTTGGAACACAACTTTGAACACTTAAAAGAAATATTTAAAAATTCACCTGCAGTTGGGCTGTTTTATTATTGGCAAAGGTAATCCAAATTGGAGGTCCATATAAAATTTGAGATGCAATTTTTGCATTAAAAACCTGTATTGCTGCAGGAACAAATCTCCCTCCTTTTGAATAAAAATACTGAAGCAAGGCCATCACAGTACATTTTGCTTTCAGAAGTATTATCTTGCAATGATGTTGCCAGGATACAGCATGATTAAATAAAATGCCCAAATAACTAAAATTCTCCACTTGTGTTATTGCATGATCTTGAATTTTCCAGTTGCACTTTCTAACTTTTTTTTTCAAAAACCAAAATTTTATTTTATCATAGTTGATTTGTAATTGATTTTCTTGGCAATACTTATTAGTGCCTTAAGTAGGCATTTCAAACCTAATCCAGAACGTGAAAGAAGAACAGTGTCATCTGCATATAACAAAGCACAAATTTTCCTTTTGGCTAATGGTGGCCAGCGGCCAACAACCTGAAATAATATTTTCTCCAGATCATTGACATAGGTATCAAATAGTGTAGGGGCCAGAATACGACCTTGTCTCACACCCTTGTTCATTATTATTATGTTTGTTTTTCAAATTTCACCACCGTTCATCTCACTCAAAGAGTGACTGGGCAGTTTACAATAAAACTGGAATATATAAAGATTAAAATGCAATAAAAACAATATTCTTAAAAACAAATATAAATTCCCAGATAGAGATGTTAAAAAGTTCCTAAGTTGAATTCATTTAATTCATAGGAGTCTCTTCAAGGCACTAACCACCCCCAGGATTCATTACCCTTCCTCATGCCCCAAGCAAGATGGCAGAGCCAGGTCTTCACCCCTTATATCACCTGCAAGTAAACCTTTTCTGTTGCATCTAACTTGCATTATACTATCTTGATATAGTGCCAGTATTAAATATGTGAGATGCCTGTCATGGACCAAACTCACTAATTTAGCCCAGAGTTTTTTCCCATTAACAGAATCAAAAGTGGCCTTAACATCTATAAAAGCAGCAAATAATTTGCCTTTCAGGAAAATAGAATATCTTCCTGCTAGGTAAGCTAATACAAAACACTGATCAATCGTTGATCAGCCTTTTCTAAAAGCAGCCTGAGTATTTGTTAAAACAAAGTGTTTCTCAAGGTAAGAGGTAAATTTTTCATTTAAACATCTTGCATAAAGTTTTCCCAGGACTGACAACAAACTAATTGGCCTATTATTGAGAGGGTATTCCATTTCTCCCTTCTAATATAGGGGAACTGTTATAGACCTATTCCAGCCTGAAGGGATTAAACCAGAACTATCCATTGCAGTAAATATGGCTGCTAATAAAGGGCCCCACCAAACTAGATTTTGTTTAAGAAGTTCAGTGGGTATATTATCCTAGCCAGGAGCCTTACCAGATTTTACTTTTGAAACAAGGTCAACAATCTCTTCCTGCCACACTGGTTACAACTATGGAAAGGTAAGTAACTTTGATCTAAGGTTGTTTGCTATGCTTACAATAGGCTGCCCCTGCTCCATTATTTGAAATATTTTTTCCAAGTCTTAGATGGTATACAGCAATCTGGGACTGAGGGAGCAGTGAAAGCCCTGGAAATTAAATTCCAAAAGGTTTTAGAGTTTTTGTAGAGAAAAGCATTTATTAATAATGATCAGGAATCTCTCTCTGCTTTCTGTTTCTTCTGGCATATTAGTATCTTATAATTTTTCTTCAATTCATAATATTTCAAAGGGGGCTGTTGTAAACTAGACTTTCTGTATGCTAAATATAAAGCTCTTAATTTCTTTTAGCAGTGGCACAATCCATATCAAACCAGCTGGAAGTAATACTCCCAAGTATTTCTTTGATTTGATGCAGTAAATGCTCCAGATACTATGGACATACAGTTTCTGATGAGAAAAAAATACTGTGTTGGAACCAGAGAGGCAAAAGCGAAAGTGAGTAGATTCACAAACTGGTATCTGAATTTCTGTCTGGAAATACCTAACACACATATGTCATTCTGCAAAATATTAAAGACAGTGTACAGCCTACTGCAAACCATGGAGAATTTGGGCTTGAACATGCTTTTTGGCTATCTAAGGATCAACAAATGGAGAAACAATTATCTTAGTGTAAAGAATTTGATGCCCATAAGCTAAAAGAGAGAATTCACTGAAATAAAAACAAACAATAGAATTACAAGCATAAGACAAACTTTCCCCAGCCAAGATGCCAGTTGTGTGGATTGTGTGGAAATCCAGTTGTGTGGATTTCAGTTCCCAGAATTCTTAACAAAGACTATTCAGGCTGGAGAAATCTGGGAATTTAAATCCACACATTTGGAAGGCAGCCAAGTTGGGCAGATTAGGTTAGACTGAAACTCTCATCAAGTCTCACCACTGGCCTGCTGTCTAGAACATGTAGGCAGTGGGTGACTGAATGGGGTCACATGTTGACCACTTATGCACTAAAACAGGACAATAACCTTCTCCAACAGTCAGTCTCCCAAGGCAGGCTTGTATGGAAATGTCTGCTGCCTGGGATTCTGGCTGCTCTCTGTTGGACAGCATCATATAACTTCCAGCCTGTGAAAGGAATCTGAATGTCTTTCAGCTACAGGAAGTTTCATTTGCACAAAATTAATTAGAAGGTTCTCTGGCTGTAAAACAGCTTGGCATGCTGAAATTAGGAATTGTGACTCAGCACACACCCCATCCCTGAATTTGGAGTAATCTAAAAGATTTCTAAAGCTGCTGCACTAGCATTGCCAGATATTTTAGAGCAATCGTTGCCCCATTGCCAAGATGGGTTGCTTAAGAATGGAACATGATTGATTGGGATTGTTCAAGGTCTCCCTGAATTATTTACAATGGCAAGAGACTCATTAATTTTATATGTTGTTCCAGAACAGATGTAAGGAAAAATGCATAGTCTTGATAATTGTATTTTGTAGCTTAATTGTACTAACGTTAAGCTTATCTGACACAATTCTGCCATTTTCTAGATTATATTGTAATTGTATTTTATATAGGAGGCTGTGGGGGCCTGGATGGGGAACACAGGCTTCAGCTGAACCCAGGTAAGACGGAGTGGCTGTGGGTTAATGGCTCCTCTGTATCCAGGAAATTGTCATCTTTAGTTCTGGATGGGGTTGCACTGCCCCAGACAGACCCAGTGCAGAACCTGGGGGTTCTCCTGGACTCACAGCTCCTGCTCAAAGAGCAGGAGGCAGCCATGGCCAGGGGACCCTTTGCCAAACTTCATGTTGTGCACCAGTTACGCCCTTTCCTGGATCAGAGTCCCTCCAGTCAGCTACTCATGCCCTGGTCATCTCCCATATAGACTATTGTAATGCGCTCTACATGCGGCTACCCTTGAAGAGTATCCGGAAGCTACAGCTGGTCCAGAATGCAGCCGCGCGGGCTATCTTTGGTGCCCCAGAAGGGCACATGTAATATCTTTACTGTGCAAGCTGCATTGGGTGCCAGTTTGCTTCTGGGTTGAATCCAAGGTGTTGGTTATCACCTTTAAACCCCACACGGATGGGGCCAGGTTACCTGAGGGACCACCTCTTCCCTGTTACATCTACCCATCCCACCCAATCATGCAGAGAGGGCATGCTGTGGACCCCGTAGGTAAGGGAACTCCATCTGGCGGGGTCCAGGAGGCAGGCCTTCTCTGCAGTAGCTCCTGCCCTCTGGAACATCCTACCCCCAGAGGTGAGGTGAGCCCCATTGCTCCTGGCTTCCGGAGGAGTCTGAAGACCTGGCTCTGCCACCTGGCTTGGGGCGGGGAGGGGAATAGTCATGCCTGGGGATGGCTAGTGCCCTAAAGTGCCCTCCCACGCAAGGACTGAATTAGATCATAGCCATCTGGACTTCATTTTTATCTATATTTATTAGTTACTTGTAATTGTATGTTATCTAGTGTATTTTTATATATTGTAATTATATTATGTATCTATTGTTTTATCGATTATTTTGTTGTAAACTGCCCAGAGTCCCCCTGGTGGGAGACGATGGGTGGTGACAAATTTGATTGATAAATAAATAAATAAATAAATGTTCACTGAGATATTTGTGAACATGACTTCATCTGTGAATATTCCATTTCATTCATTTCCATTAGTCTCATTTTTCTGTTCTTATATTTCAAAGCAAATAGTATAAAATATGTTTTTGCTTCTTGCTCTGTTTCTAGGGGCAGGGAAGAAGTGAAGATATCAACAGATTCCTTAAGTTTTTAAAAAGCCTTGAGCATCTCCTTACTGGTTCAAGGAAGTTTGGGGAATGGAGGGTGGGGTAGGGGATAGTAGCAAAAAATGGTATCAGTTTCCCTATATTTGAAAGGAAGTCTGTCCAAACAATATCTTTAGTCCCTAAACTATTCCATTTAAAAGATCAGATGCAATTTAAAATACTTGTGTAAGCATTTCTCTGTCTCTCCTGATAACAAGGCCTCATGGACAGTTTCATCATTTTAACTTGGTTTAACTTCTCTGTTCTTGCTGAAAACAAAATGAGTCAGGGAAGGGAGGCAGTAAGATTACTCTTACTGGCCCGATTTTTAATTTCTTAGCAAGAGGTTGAAATCCAATCAAAATAAAGCAGAGCATTCAAGTTACCATTTTCCTACTCTTCCCTAGATGAAATTTCAGCAATCCTGCAACACTCCAATACTGCCACCCTCTAATACAGCCTTTCTCAACCTTTTGACCCTGGAGGAACACTTGAAATATTTTTCAGGTCTCAAGGCACCCCTGCACATTCAGGCTCAAATAGAGGCCAGAAGTTACAAAATTGTTGTATTTGTTTCATGGGTAGGCCTGAATATATGCATTAATCATGTTCTTAAACTAAAAATAGAGAACGAACCTGACCTCTTTAATGTGAAGTTGCCTGAATCTGAAATAAATTTTTAAATAAATTATGATCTCCCAGGGAACCCCTAGTGACCTCTCATGGAACCCTGATGGAGAAATCCTGTTATAATATGATAAATGAATTTGTGTAAACCTCCTCATGAATAAACCTAAAAAATATATACATAATAGAAACTGCTGCATTTGGCAGAAAGTTTTGTTAGATGTCCAGACCTGCTGGTTTAGTCATCTCTCAATCCAGTCCGCACAGAGTATGAAAACTCCTAATTTTGGGTAGAGAGTCCATAGAACCAAGTACAGCAAAGTTGGTAGGTTGATGACTGTAGCCGCAGCACCATCTATCAAGACATCAATCTGAAAAATGTTTTAGCTTTTCAGACCCCAATTAACTTGGCAAATAAGGTGTTGACAAGTGCTCCAAACCAACAGTATAGTGAATAGCTGCCTCCCATAGAAGTGATTGGTTCTATCCAGGAAGCAAGCAAGACACAGCATTGTTTAAATCAGCCCTAATAGAAGCTCTAAGAGCAGGCTTGAATTTCAAAAGCTACTTATTGACTGCTGAAAGGAAAAACAGGAATCTCAAACAGGCAAAGGTGTGTCTGGGAGAGATAAATTTAAATTGGGTGAGCCTGTGAAGGTCAAAATTTTATTGTGCCCTCTTTGACATTTAAATGAAGTGAAAGTCAGAAGAGAAGGACTTTCATCCTGAACGTTGTTAGAAGCTGGTTCTCACTTTCTCCTGCATGGGAATGTCAAATAATACTTCCCTTTTCTATATTTCTTTTCTGTCCAGCTTCACAAAAAGGAATGAGACAGAAGTGCAGGGCAGAACAACCAGCAAAACACATTCTTGTTTGGGGGAAGGCAGCTCATTCTGCCTTAATTTGACAGATTCTACCGTACTGAGTTGTTGTTGTTTTTCTTCCACGTTACTTGATTTGCAAGATTTAAAGCATGACTGAGTGCGCATAGGGAACAAAGTAAAAGAACTCTTAACATCCAGGTCATAATATATTGTTATCCACTTCCAAATGCCTCAGTCTTGATTGGTAGGAAAGCCTTTTCTACCTTATTAGTAACCCACTCCATTGCATCCCTGATGGAATAGAAAAGGCTGGGATCAATAGGAAAGTGAGCAGTTGTGAGAAAATGCCTTTTGGCTTGTGTTGCTACAGCAAACATCCTATTTCTTTCTTGGGATCATTTCCATCCCACCTTCCAGCACTGTAAGTCCAACAAGGCAAGTAACAAAAAACTAGAAACAAAATCAACTCACCAAAATCCACACAATCAATCTGTAAGTAGAATCTTCTTCATAGGCCCCTTTGTGTCTTACCACCAAGGCTGTAATCTAGACTAGACTCAATGAGACTACACAGGAAGACTTTTTCTACCCTTTAACTCACCCACTCAATAACATCCTCTAAGGCAGTGTTTCTTAACCTTAGCAACTTTAAGATGTGTGGACTTTGACTCCCAGCATGCTGGCTGGAGAATTCTGGGAGTTGAAGTTCAAACATCTTGACAAGGTTGAGAAACACTGTCCTAAGGAATGGAAAAGGCTGGAATCAATAGGTAAGTGGGCAGTTGTGAATTAGCTCTGTTGGTCCTGCCCATCAGAGGACAGATAATGGTTACAGATGATTACAGATTCTTCCCAGATCAAAACCCAATTTCAGGTCTTACCAAATCTGGGGATGAATTGCAACAGAAATTCAAACAGAGGGAAGATAACATTCTTTTGATATTTTACACTGTGACTATCCCATCCAGGAGGTATTGTAAGTTGGCTCTCAGCATTGAAAAACAAGTCCCCATCAGCTTTGTCCTAATTATATCTTCTAACTGCATTAGCACAGAGACCAGCTACTCTGACTCAGCATTTTTCACTAACCCGACAACCTGAGGCAAACAGACCTCACATACACTCTCCAACTTTTTCAACTTCCCCAGAGCGAATATCTAATCTCATGCTGCCTTGCAGCACAGCTGTCTTGTTTCTACATGTGCAAGCAAGCTATGCTGTAGCTGTGGCTATTAATTCCTTTATTCTTTTGCCAAAGGCAATTGCTGTTCCTGAAGAAGTAACACCAGGCTCACTCATGCGGTGCATGGGATATTCTCCAAACTGCTCCCTAAATTTATTTCTCTGTTAATCTCTGTCTTTTCACCAATTAACTTTATGATAGGGCTGGACTTTCCATATTCCACAAATTAAATATTTTTTGTTCTAGGGGATGTTAACTCTTGCAGTGGGAGTGGTTTTAAAGTTATAGAAGGAAGTATGAATAACCAGGGATTACCATGAATGCCTCTGCAGGGAGGCAAAGGCTGCGAGAACAGGCAAGGAAGTGAATTTTTTTATTTTCAACTGGATTTCTTTGAGGGAGTTGTTTTTTTCTTTGCATGTGTTTAACTATATCAAGCCTGTTTAGGTTTATACCACAGTTTTTATGTATGTCCTGCCTCAGAACAACGGGGAAAAAGAACTTTAATGGCACATTTGGAGGGAGCTGTAGCAGTGGACACAAAACTGGATTTAGAGAGATGCAAATTGCCGACTTCTATTATAGACACTCTTTTGCGCTATTTCTTGCCGCTTTCTCATTTAACTTTAGGCAGGGGAGAAAGGATTTGCAAGCAGGAAATAATGGGTCATTTTCTTCTTCTTTTTTGAAGCTGTTTTTCATGGGGCACCTATGCAGCTGCATAGCTGTGAATAGCCACATGCTATTTCGAGTCTGTAATCCTGAACACCCTGTACAAACGTGTAGCTGGTTATCAGACTGAAAATGAGAACCACTTCATTTGTAGTGCTCTACTAGGACTTAGGGGAAGTACATAAAAGATCAAACACTCATGACCTTTTAAACTCACTATAACTGCCATCATAGGTATTGTTCTGGTACTTGACTGAGTGATAACCACAGTGGATGCTGTATTTATGCCTTTTGAACACCCACTGCATTTGGGAAAAATACCTGTGCAGCAAGAACCTCAGAAACAAAAAGGAATCTAGCGTAGAAGATGTGCACCCAACTGAACTTTCCTTTTAGCTGACTTTACACCTTAATTAGCCTTTGCAACCGCACAGTTGATGATGAGGTCTTGAAGAACAGAGTACATAAAACTGCCTGATTCTACAAGCTCCTGCATGTTCCCATGGCCATGCCACAGCTGGAGAGTTTGAATTGGTGAGCTTCATCAGGCAATATCCCACCTGTATTCTAAAGTGGTACAGTCCAGAAAGCAGCAAGCAGACTGTAAAGCATCACCCAGACCAACTGCTACTGCTTCTTCACCAGGCAAAAAACCTTTCCACAAAAATGAGATTTATGCCATTGTGATATTAATGCAAGAGTTGCATCATGTATACCGATGCTCTTTTGATGTGTCATCCAATGCACTCCTGGCACCCACAGTGGATTTATGCTGAGGCTGTGCTGCCAAGGAAATGTATGTTCTCTCTTCTGTACCCCAGTATGTTTTGGGCTAAATTAGTCTTTCAGGACACAGCACTTGTGAATCTCAGCTTTGTTCAGTGGCAACTGGATTCTCAGTCTCTCGGTTTTGTGTGATGTCACTGTTCCCCCTTGTTTCCTCCTGCTAGCCAGCACTGCTAACGGCAGTGATTGGGTTAAGCCCACTCAGTTGAGCCCAGTCTTTGTGATCAGAAAAGCCATGTCATTGTCTGTCTCCTCTCCTGCATTACAGGGTTCCTGTTTTTGTTTTTCTCAAGAGACGTGGGGAATTTCCCCATTAGTTGCTTTGAGTTCACCTCCTTTTACTTGAGCAAACATGCTTGAGCACTTTAAAGGTAGGAGAGACTGTGGAATCATCCTAAATCGTTGCATTCTTCCCGGATTTCAATGGCTTCAGTAAAGCCACAGTTAAAAAAAAAAAGCCCTCTAAATAATCCTTCTTGAAAGGCTTGGGCTTGTGCTTCTGTAACAAACATCCTACTCTATTTCTTTCTTGGGATCATTTTCAACCCACCCTTCAGCACTGCAAGTCCAACACAGCAGGCAACAAAAAAAATTAAAAACAAAATAAACTCACCCAAATCCACCTGTAAGTGGAATCTTCTTCATGGGGCTTCTTGCATTCAATGAGCCATCCAGATTGCAATCTCTTACCAATTTAGCTGCACGCCATGAGACAAATCACTAAGTATTTGTATATTATACTCAACCATAAGGTGGTTTGTTTTGCTTTAGTTTAGTGTGCTGTGTTGTAGCTTGTAAACCGTGGTTTATAGCTTTGTTTGTTGTGTGAATCAATCAATGCTGTTTGTTAAAGTTAAGTGTACTGTGGCTTAGCACACTGTGAACCCAGGCATAGGGCTGTAACTTGCGTTTTGTATCGCAAGCACCAAGCCAGAAAGCTTTTCACAACCTAGTGTCCTCTAGTTGCATCGGACTACAACTCTCATTAACCAAAGCTAGCCAGGCTGAGTTAACTGGGAATAAGGGCAGTTGGAGTCTGAAGCACCTGGACGTATTGTGGAAGAATGGAACAAAGCATTGCACAATCCCTCCCCCACGCCCCCCCAAAAAGATTTGGCTTCAACAATTTTCCGCTCCCATTTTTGGAAGCAGCTAAAGCAAGGATGATGCATGCCTCACAGTTCCACGGCTTTGCTTTAGGATTCCGACAGTTCCGTAAAAAGCTTTGCTTTTCCTCCTTTCTCCCGGGAGCGGCAAAAAGGGGGCGTAACCGCCTCGTGCGCGCGCTGTCCCCGGTCCCCTTGACAGAAGCGCCTGCGATTGGTGGAAGTAAGCCCAGCCTCCTAGCCTCCAGCTGGACGTGCGCCTTCCCTTCGCCCCGCCCCCTTCCTCGGCGTCTCCGCCCCTCACTCGGAGACTGCCCGGAGATGAGGACGGGAGAGCGCCGCGTCGATTGGCTCGCGCTCCGCCAGCGTTGCCACTGGCCGGTCGGGCAGGGAGGGGGCGTGGCCGGGGCGCGGCGATTGGCCGCGGCAGAGGGGTGTGCGCGAGGGGATGGAAGCCGCTGTTCCTGGGCTGGGGAAGCCGAGCGGCGCTGGAAGGGGCGGGGGAGGGGGCGGCGGCCGGAGGCGCTTCTGCTTGGGCTGCTGCCGCCGCCGCCGCCGCCGCCGCCGCCGGGCTCTGAAGACAAGCGGACGCTGAGCCCGCCGCCGCCGCTTCCCTCTTTCCCCCGCTCGGCCGCTGCACCATGAACAGAGGCAGCGGCGCCACGTCGTGCCCTCCGACGGTCCCCGGCGACGGCCACAGCAGCGGGCACGGGCGCAGCGAGTGCCGCCGGGTCTGTAGCAACTGCCGGAAAGTCCTGAGGCAGGTGGGTCTGCCCTCTCTCCCCGCCACGCCGGGGGGCTGCCCCGCCTGGGGCTTGGCTGCTCTTGCCGGTGCCCCTCCGGAGGCGCCGGACGACAGCTTCCCTCATCCACGGCACCGGCTGGGGATGACGGATTCGGCGCCTCTGGGGGGATCCGGCCGAGGAAAGGCTGAGGGAAGGCGGTCTGGCTGCTTCGCTCCGGCCACACCTCCTCGGAAGGTCTGTGATGGGGTGAGCTGGGTATAAATCTGCTTCTCAAAAAAATAACCGGTGGGTTTTTTTGTTTTTTTGTTTTTGTATCTTGGGTTGTGCATTGATTTCTTCAAAAATCTATAAATAGATGCACACAAACATATATATATATATATATATATATAAAATTTATTACAAATGCTTCTATGCTGCTTCATTCAGATACACACACACACATGAGAAATATATCTATACAGAGAGAGAGATACATATATTAGCTTGCTAGGTATAATTTTTTATGGCAATAAATGTACACTCACGCATTTACCTGTATATCTTCCCACAGTACAGGGACATAAAATAAGACACAGGTAATATAAACACCTAGTAATTTTGCATCAAATTATGTGCTGATTGCATGCTGTGCAAATTATCCATACTGTATTGTTAATGTTATGTATCTTGCATCCCCATTGTGCCTTTCCTGTATGTGGTGTTTCTGGTTTTGCCTTTTCCCAAAATGTGTTCCAGGGGTTTACTATTAAGACCTAACCCATTTAAAGGAAAAGAGTTTTTGATGATGCATAAGAAAAACAGCCATGAATAAAATTGTGCATGGTGCTCAGGAACAAATATCGTAGATAATCATGTTCATTAAAATCAGAACCTGAGTGGAGAAGAATTTTGTTTAATCATCTCTCAGTGATAACTTCATATCCAGCTAGAATATAGGGCTTTCTGTAAATAAATATGGATGTAGGAATTGAGTCTTTGTGAATGCTAGTAATCCTTATGCTAGTAATCTTTATTCTGCAGTAAAATACCAAAATAAATAATGGATAAATAAGTGTTAACACTGCAATGCTGTCTGCACTTCCATCACTGAAAGATAAACGATATTTGTTGTGTCATAGGTCCAAATGCCAAAACAGCAGATTCATGATCTGCAGGTTTTTGTGATCGTACTGTGATTCATTTAATAACTTAGAATCAGCCTTCACCAACCTAGTGCCCTCCAGATAGACCACAGTTTCTGTTATTGCCTGATACGGACTAAGATGGGGAAGGCTGTATTGAAAATTGTCAATACATATCTATATATGTATCATCTAGTATTATAAGCACTTATAAATCCCACCAATTTCAGTGGGAGACTTAACTGACATGTATTCATTTTTTTAAATAACTATGTATAATTTTTGTATTGCTGCATTTATTTTGTTTTCTACACTATTGCTTTTCTTCTGATTATTTCAACTCTGCCCTGTTTCCCCGGAGGTTCAAGACCTTGAAAAGATTCAGAACAAATACTGTGACAAAGTTCTGTTTTGTTTGGATTGTGTATTCCCCTTTCAAAGCTTTGACTCTATAGATACTGTCTCCTACTATCAATTTATCCCTAGCACATATACATATGTATGTGTATGTATGGGCATTTCACTATATTCTTCTCACCTTGGCCTTCTTTCTTCACTATATACTTATTGCTAATGAATATGCTTTGAGAAAATACTAAGGTGTTGCTTGTGATAAAACTTTTAACAAAGGACACTAAAGGACTGATATAATTTTCAGTATTGATTGTTCCTATCTTATCTATTAGAGTAATAAAATCCCTTCTAATAGAAGAATAAAATTGAAAAAGTAAGGAATGACTGTGTAGTGAGGTTGGTACAATCAGACTGTCCTCCTAAATATTGTTTTCAACAGAGGTCTTGGAGAATGTTTGTGTTGCTGACTGGTTATGCTCCACCAATGTTTTGTGATACCTTTGTTGTGTTGAGATATACAATTTAAGCGTACATTCCTTACCCCCTGCATGTCATTGGCTGGGTACATACATTACACTAGACCACAACAATGCAAACCATATTATAGCTTAGCTTGTTGTCTGAACCATCATATAGTATATGAATTGAGTTGTGTGTTCAGTAAACCATAGTTAAGGAGACTGTGGCTTAGTTGATGTATAAATATGGTTATTGTATTAATGGCAGTAAAGGTGACTTTTTCCACTTCCTGTGCCCAAATTAATGCACTATAATTATTGCAGAAAATCTATCTATGTGGTCGCTAAGAGTTAACACTGACTTGATGGCATATAATCAAATCATTTTATTAAAAACTTCTAGACTGTAATTGATTGGACGATCTATGCATACTGCCTAGATTTGTGTTTTTATGTAATCATAGAAACAGAAATCTAGGCAGTATGCATAGATTTGTCTTACCCAATCAATATAACTTGCCCTGAATTTAAATGGATCCATTATTTTAAATGTCTGGAAGGGATTAACTGTAAATTGTAAATGCCTCAAGAGACATTTCCCATTTTTTTCCAAAGAAAAAGGGTCAGAAGACATGCCTGTAATTGTCCATGTAGATGGTACATAAAGACTTATTTTAATTTGCATTTTGAAACTATCAGTCTGGTTCAAACAGTGGGCTAAGCCACAATGTGATTGGTTTTTACTTAGCATGGTTATATGATCCCAGTCACTAATGCCTTGGAAACCATGGTTTATGTCAGTGTGTTTTATGAATCAAGCCAATTCAGTAAACTTTGGTAAACCTTGGTAAACAAAATCATGTCTAAGCATAGCAGGCCTCAAAATTTTGGGGATGGTGGTCACAGCTGGAATTTCAAGAACATGGTGGGCATTCTTCCAGAGTAACTGCTTGTGAGTAGGGTTTTCTGTTCATAAAATGACTGCAGAAGGAGACATAAACCATTGTAAGTCACTGATTTAACAAACACCTTGCTACCTCACAGCAGGATCATCTATATGGCTCCTGCTATATGCAACATTTATGCTTTTCCAGCAGGTTTGTATACCTGCATCAAATCACTGGACTGTATCCTTCAACATGTTTCTGGGGTACAAAGGCATTTTTATAAGTAAAAATCATGACAGAGATTGACACTTTGTTTTCAGTATGTAAGCTTTTTATTTTTTGTAAAACAATTTACGTAGGAAGGGAGCCTGGTGGGTGCCATGGAGGGGAACTGTGAGCCTAGCGTGATGGTTTGAATCATTGTGTGCACCCATGTGCAAATTTATTCAGAAGAATGCCTTATTTGGATTGCAGTCTTTTGTGTGACAGAATATATATTGACGAGAAGCGAACACTATGTACTCACCTTGAGCTCCTGAACAAGGCAGGATATAAATCAAATAAATAAACAAAATACACTTTCATTGTTTTACCAAGTTAAGCCGAGGTAGAAGTCCTTGCAACTGCATCAGCACTGTATTCCATTAATTGGCAATAGCAGTTAATATGTTACAGTAATTAAAATGTGGGTTGTAGATAGAAGAAACTGGTTCAAACTTTGTTCAGCAATGAAATTCATTAGTGAATCTTGGCCTTCCTTTCTTTTAATTAAGCCTATTTTCCACTTCTCTGTGGAAAAAAGGCAGGGTGAAAACAGTGTTAAAAACTAACATTCAGGAAGAAAAGAACCCTGGCTGTGTATGCTGGCTTGTAAACTGGCATGAAGTTGAAGCTCTCCAATTAAACTCCTGTGGGGACTTTAGCTTAACACAAGTCAGAATCTAGGCCAAGTAATGACTGGGCACACAAGGGGAAGGGATAAGGAGGAGTACTTGACTGTAATGCTCGTTCCCAGCTCCTTAAGTGTAGTTTATAAACCTGTGGACAATCACCCAAACTCTGCTAATATCTGCTTTTACCCTTGGAGAAAACCAAACTTCTTATAGTGTATTCTTAACCATATTAACATCCTAGTCATCCATAGTTTAGCAATATTCTGATCAGTTTATCTCTTAGTGCGTGTGGCTAATTGAATGCATTAGCTGATGTTTTTTATTTGTCTAGTGCAAATGAATTAAAACTGCTGAGCTGGGCAAAAGCATCAACTTACAGCAAAAGTTTTGTTTGCCTTTGTTCTGCTCTGTGTGTGTCTGTGTGTGTGTGTGTGAGAGAGAGAGAGAGAGAGAGAGAACCCCAAGTCTCGCTTTGGCAACCTCTTTCTAATTATATTTTTGCACCATGATTTCTCTCGTAAATACGAAGAAACACGTAAGTCAGTGAGCTCAAATATTTGTGCTCTTTGTCCCAAAGCTGTTTTTCTTTTTTCCTTCCTCTGTGAGGCCAAGTGCCAGTCAAAGTTGTTTTTCAAGCCATGAAATCGTAGAATTCTCTCTTCCGTTCTCCCAAAGGGTTTGGCTCTGGAAAACAGGCATGGGGGTAGGGATAAAGCATTAAAAAAGAAAAAAAGAGCTGTGAGTGCTTTAGATTCGTAGAAACTGTATTCTATGCTAACAAATGTATGTGTTTGCTGCGTGTATGTGTTTCTAGCTCTTCACACACTCCTGAACTCTTGGATCATATTACACATCATACTTGATCTCCCCCCCCCCTTCTCTGTTGTAACTTGTGAGAAGTTTCATGGACTTGAGAAGCACAGAAAAATACAGCTGAATTCCTACCTTGGCTGAGCTCTCCCTTCAATAGAGGTCTCCTGGCTTGAATGAACTCCACCTCACAGAGGATGGAATGGAACTGTGAATCAGGTAGTCCCTGATTCAGATTTCATCTTAGAAATCAGTGTGCAGATCAGGGTAGGAAACTTGAACTATTGCTGAACTAGAAATTCCTGCATTCTCCAGTAGTGGCTAATACTTTGTGGGAGTTGTAGTTCATAAATATCTCAGTGCCACAATTTGCCTATTCCAGTGTAGATGTTCTTCAACACTTCCCCACATGAGCCAACCTGCATAATGATAATGAGCATGGAGGCATCCTATGAAAAATAAGTAGCAGTGCTGTTTCAGCATTTTGTCTTCTATTTCTGTGGAAAGTTTTATGGTACATAAATTTTGGTTCCCAGTCAAGAAACTTGGCAGGGGGAGGGGACGCTGTAGGATCATAACAAGGATCAAGACCACCACAAGAAACTATTGTTTCTAGAACCCATTGTGGAAGCTTAGAACTAAAACAATATTTTCAAACTGGCTTATAATGTGAATTACATATTCATTGTTGCTGCTTGTCAAGGTAAAATTCTCTGCATGTTTATTTGAGAGAAAGCCTTGCATACCCTAAGAATTTTGTAAAACTGCAAGCATTTTTCTCAGGAGTGTTATAGAACTGGTTTGCCATTGCCTTGTTTCAGATTTTTTTTTTTTAATTCCCCAGGTTAGCCAATATTCCTGGAATTCCAGGTGATCCTCCACGCATGTACTAACCAGGACCAACCTGCTTAATTTCTGAGATTAGACTTCTGCTTGAATCAGGCAGGGGAAATCTATGGCCTTCCAGGTGTTGCTAAAGTAAGTTTTTTAGCAGCCCCAGCCGATGTGGCCACTGATAAAACATACAAAGAGTTATAATATGGGGGACCAGATTCTCCATCATGGCCTAAATATACTTGAATCAAACATATGCTATTAGCCAAGTTTATAATTACCTTTGCAGCTTTCAGATAGCCATTACCCTCTTTCACTGTTTCATGAGGGAACTTTAGAAATATTATCCTTACCAAGATTATTTTGAATTTAAGGGCAGGCCAACTGCATCCATAGATTATCAGATCTAAAATTTACCAGTCCAATCCTGGTAATCTTTTAAAACATAGAATATATGAAATATTTGCATAAATTAGAGATAGGGTCAATCTCTACAACAGCAGACATTATAGGCTGCCCTGTCTTCCAGCTGAAT
Source organism: Candoia aspera (assembly GCF_035149785.1). Taxonomy (NCBI): domain Eukaryota; kingdom Metazoa; phylum Chordata; class Lepidosauria; order Squamata; family Candoiidae; genus Candoia; species Candoia aspera. The sequence goes on from NC_086157.1 coordinate 104,014,618, forward strand.
TGATCAGCATTGCTTTAAACCATACCTTATGAACTTAGGGTTAGTCTTTGTTTGCCTTTTCTTGTTTCTGAAAAGCTTTATTAGATGTTTTAAAAAAGACAAGCAAACAGTAAATAAGATATTTTTAAATTTAAATTATTTTATTGGCATTATTTTTACTTCCCTTCTATTAGCAAGGAAGATATGGCAAGAAAGTAAAATGTAAAGAATACTTTTTCCCAGATTTGGGAAGTCTAATGGTAAATATCCTAAGAAGGAAAAGGCTAAAAATGTCTTGGTTAGGAAGAACTGCTATGGTAAAAATAAATATTTTGCCAGGGCTGAAGCTTCTTATATCCAAACATTCTAATAAAAAATTGAAGGCAAGATATTAAACAAGTGGCAGAGACAACTAACTTTATATGGTCTAATAAAAGGCTGAGGATCAAGTTTTTTTACAAGGCTAGAACAAACGAGGTGGACTGGCAGTACCAAATTTTAACTATTAGCAAGATAGCTGCTTAACTTGGGCTACATCTGGATTAAATCTCTTTAGGGCTAGATTGCTTTTATTGAGGGAGCAGGACTCCCAAATGGTTTACACAAATAACTTTGTGCAAAGAAATATGACCAGTGGAAAGACAATAACTCATACAGAGTGCAAGATCTAATTAATAAGGAAAAGATGAAATCTTTTGAAATTCTTTCTTTGGAGTGATCAGAATCACCACACTGGTTTCAATATCTCCAAATAAACAGTATAGTTCTAAATGAATTACAAATGTGTTAGTAGACATAGACTTGTTATGTTTAACATACTAATATGTCTCTCTTTCTGGAAACATTTATGGGGTTGTCAGAATCTAGCTGTGGCAGCAATCCCCAGTATTTTTAGCAGCAACAGTAGAACCTAGCAGGACATAATGCAAAGAAGAACTGTTTCCTAAATTATTGGGGACTAGAGCACATAGTTGACTCTGGATGATCTCAAAAAATTGTTTAGAGCTGGACATGTTTAATATTTAGTAGAAGACCAACAGAAAGTACCAAGGGCAGTAGGCTAGACTGGAAAGTCATAAAACCATCCTGGGTGAAGACAATGGCAAGCCACTTCAGTACTGTTGCCAAGTAAATCATATGGACATATCTATAAATATGCACCCAGGGAGTTGAGGTCATCTCAGAGGAGAATTTACCTATACAGCTGTTGCTGCTACTGTTATCTTAACAAAAGCTGTATCATCCACACTTTATCAGCTTTTACATGTGGACCATCAGAGGAACAAATGGGGATTCTTGCTGAATGGCTAGTGAGTTACCAGAGTATAGGTTTACCTGTCAAGTATTTCCAGTTGCCTTGATTGTTGACTTCGAAAAAGTTGCTCATTTCTTTGGTCCCCATCTGTACAATAGTAATAATCATGTCTTGCCTCACAGGGCTGTTGTGAGCATTAAAAAGTGATGATACATCTGTGTTCACCTAGTACTTTAAGGATAGGCAGGCTATAAATCTAATTAGTGAAATGAGTGTATTTGCTTCGTAAAGTAAGTTATGAAGACTGGGACAGACATCAGGCGACACTCATTCTAATAAGGTAATGTTTGGCTCCTGCCCAAAGTTAACTTAATTGTATTAAAATATATTTTTGGCCAATGGGATTTGTATATCATCTAGTATATCATTAGTACCATATGTCTATTTGGTCATGTTGTTATTTAGAATTACTCCATGTATAATTTTAGCAGTCATTGGTTTCCCATTTGGACATTACTTGTGGACTAATGCTGTCCATGAAAACTTCAGGGTAGATGGAAGAGTAAAGTACACTGTGTGCACAGTTATTAGGCAAGTGAATATTTTGACCGTATCATCATTTTTATGCATATTTTCCACCTCCAAGCTGTATAAACCTGAATGCTTATTGGATATAAGCATATCAGGTGATGTGTATTTGTGTGATGAGGAAGGGTGTGGCCTAAGGAGATCAACACCCTATATCAAGGTGTGCATAATTATTAGGCAGCTTCTTTTCCTCAGGCAAAATGGGCCAAAAAAGAGATTTAACTGACTCTGAAAAGTCAAAAATTGTAAAAAGTCTTTCAGAGGGATGCAGCACTCTTGAAATTGCTAAGATATTGGGGTGTGACCACAGTACCATCAAACGTTTTGTTGCAAATAGTCAACAGGGTCGCAAGAAACGTGTTGAGAAAAAAAGACGCAAATTAACTGCCAAAGATTTGAGAAGAATCAAACGTGAAGCTACCAGGAACCCATTATCCTCCAGTGCTGTCATATTCCAGAACTGCAACCTACCTGGAGTGCCCAGAAGTACAAGGTGTTCAGTGCTCAGAGACATGACCAAGGTAAGGAAGGCTGAAACTCGACCACCACTGAACAAGACTCATAAGTTGAAACGGCAAGACTGGGCCAAGAAATATCTGAAGACAGATTTTTCGAAGGTTTTATGGACTGATGAGATGAGAGTGACTCTTGATGGACCAGATGGATGGGCCTGTGGCTGGATCAGTAATGGGCACAGAGCTGCACTTCGACTCAGACGCCAGCAAGTGGGCAGGTGGGGTACTGGTATGGGCTGGTATTATTAAAGATGAGCTAGTTGGACCTTTTCGGGTTGAAGATGGACTCAAAATCAACTCCCAAACCTACTGCCAGTTTTTGGAAGACACTTCCTTCAAGCAGTGGTACAGGAAAAAGTCTGCATCTTTCAAGAAGACCATGATGTTTATGCAGGACAATGTTCCATCGCATGCATCGAAGTACTCCACTGCGTGGCTAGCCAGTAAAGGCCTCAAAGATGAAAGAATAATGACATGGCCCCCTTCCTCACCTGACCTAAACCCTATTGAGAACTTGTGGGCCCTTCTCAAACGGGAGATTTACGCTGAAGGAAAACAGTACACCTCTCTGAACAGTGTCTGGGAGGCTGTGGTTGCTGCTGAACAAAAAGTTGATCGTCAACAGATCAAGAAACTGACAGACTCCATGAATGGACAGCTTATGACTGTTATTGCAAAGAAGGGTGGCTATATTGGTCACTAATTTTTTGTTTGAAATGTCAAAAATGTTTATTTGTAAATTTTGAGTTGTTTGTTTATTATTCTCACTTTAACAGATGAAAGTAAATGAGTGAGATGGGGGAATTTTTGTTTTTCGTTTAGTGGCATAATAATTCTGCACACTAATAGTTGCCCAATAATTGTGCACACATAGATATGCTCCTAAGAAAGCCAAAACCTCACTTTTACTTCCTTAAATATTCAGGTTTGAGGTTTATTAACATTTTGGACTGAGCGAGAGCACTGTAGTTGTTCAATAATGAAATTCATCCTCAAAAATACAACTTGCCTAATAATTGTGCACGCAGTGTATATAGGTAGTAACTTTAGATTCTGGATTTTATAATCTCATAGTGGTCCTTTTCAGATGGTAGTATATCTCAACATGTGGTAAGCCAAACCTACTGTGTTTGGGTGGGATTCTGGATGTCTTCCCTAAAGTTCCTATCTCATAGCCCACTGTGTGTTGCATAAGTTATAAATCTGGAACAAATTATTCATAGCTATGCTGCATTGCCAACTTGATTTCTATGGTTCTCATACTCCATCTAGAATACTTCCAAGTTCCAGAAGCGGGGTAAGTGAGTTTATATATTACATAAATGTTCCACTGTGTATGCATATACAAAATGGAAGCTATAGTCTTGTGCCTCTAATCAGTATACCTCATTAGAGCATAGTTGTGTTTATGACACTACTTTCTCACATTCATACTTCATATTTTTTGCTGAAAAGTGTTAGGTATGTATCTTAAATGTGATATGAACAACTCCCATTTCCACCTTCCCCCATTTCCACCTTCCAAGGCAGACAGAGAATAAGCAATGGATAGTTGTTTTATTTAACTTTCTCACTCCTGGGAAAGTTGAGGTTCTCCATTCTTCTAATCTTGCCATTCTAGTCCAAGGGTAACCAGTGTTTACCTTGTAGCTTGTAATTCTTATTCTATCACTTTTCTCATTTTTTTTCCCCCAACAGTCCAGAGTCCTTCAATCCTTGTAGGGCACTGAATCATTTTTTTTCTAGCAAAATTCTCCAGTAAGAAGTTTTATTGAAGCAACAGGGCATATTCTCTTCAATGTCTGTGGAAAATGGATAGTCTTCTTCAGTATTGACCAGCAGTGGTAGGTGACTGCATGGCTTCAAACAATGAAGTCATCTTAGGCCACCATCAGTTTGCCAGGATGTTGTCTAACCAAGTAAAGTTGTTCTTGCCAAGAACTGAACAATTTTTAAAAATCAAGTAGGTATTGTGGGAGAGAGATACTGGCATCCTTTTATTTTTCAAGAGGCATTTTGAGTGGTTGATCAAGTAAGCTAAGAAATTCCATCATGTTTAACTGATTAAATGTCTGTTAAGAGAAGGCTGTGGTTTTGAGGAGGATTTTAAGAATGCTGCCAAATATTTTACAGTGTAGCCTTCATACCTGACTTGAAGGAATCATGATATATTTTGTTTTAGGAGTGTTTCTGTTATAGAACTTAGCTTAAATGTTCAAGTATTCACCACTAATTTGCTGCTTGTTTTCATGTTGCATCTCTGCCAAAACATTTTATGACAGCTGTAACTAGAAAATTGTTTGTGAAAGTAGCCAGAATGATTTTTTAAAAGCTATTAAAATAGATGTGGCACCCTTGTTTAATTGAGCATGTGGGTGAAAGTGAAACTATAAGAAAATAATAAATGAAAGGGTAATCAGTGGTGCAGATGTAAAGCCCCTTTATATAGAGTGGGTAGGTGTTCTAGAGTTTACCCGTCTTGATTCCCTCAGTGTTTCTAAAATCATAAAATAGGGTTATTTGGGCCACTACATCAGCTGGCTATCCTGGTTCTGTTTATACATATGTAATGAGCTTGAAAGTCAGAAATGCTTCTATTGTTGAACTGCTGCTATTGTTAGGAAGATTTTCATAGCGTTTAACTAGTCTTTCTTTTTTACCTTAATTCTGTTATTTGTTTCCTCTTCCTTCTGTTTGTTTTCATTTCCTTACCCTTGAACACTCCCATTGCTCTTCTCTGAACCTGTTCTAGTTTATTTGAATCCTTAAAGTGTGGTCTGACCAATGCAAAATAAAGTGGAACTCTTTCTTCCCATGATTTAGAAACTATGTTCAGGTCCTGCAGCTGAAAACTGCGTTTCTCCATTTGACAGCCAAACTCATATTCAGCTTCTGATCACCTATAACTCCAAGATCCTTTTTCACACATATTGTTACCAAGCTGGATATCCCACATTCTATATTTGTGCATTTGATTTCTCTTTCTTGCATGAAAACATTTACATTGGTCTCTATTAAATTTCATTTCAGTCCAGTTTTCTAAGCTATCAGGATTTCATTTTTCATTTTTGTCTTTGATACTATGAGCATTTGCACCCAAAGCATGCCTTCTGTTTCACCCAAGTCAATAATGAAAATGTGGAAGAATACAAAATCCTGTGGCACCATAGCTGATATTTTTTTCCAGCTTTATGAGGAACCATAGATTATCATCCTCTATGATTTCCAGGACTTCTGTAAATCTGCTGTGTAGGCATTCCATGGAGCCCATACTTAACTAGGTTGCTAATCAAAATGTCATGATGTATTTTGTCAGATAGCCTGCTGAAAACAAGATATGTTACATCTACAGTATTTCCACTATCTACTGATGAAGTATCTGAACAAAATATGATGTAATAATAATTGGACAAAATATATCTTTGCCAATCTCTGGGAATTACTGAATTGTGTTCCGGGTATTTACAGATCAATTACCTTACATTCTGCTCTAGAATATTTCAATGTGAGACTGACTTGTCTGTTTTTCCTTAGATTTTTCTTTTCCATTTTTGGAAATAACAGTATTTACTCCCCTTCAGAGTCTAGTACTTTGTCCTTTTTCCAGAATTCCTCAAAGGTGCTGACTGTCAGCTAGTTCTATTTCAGTACTCCGGAATATAATCTAGCTACCCTAGGAGATTTTATCTATAGGAATTCCTTGATCTTTCTATCAGGCTTGGGCTAGAATTCTGCAATTTCAACCGATTTTCTGCAGTTGTTCAATAGAATATACAGTATAACCTCTTCTCAGTGAAGACTGAGGCCAAAAGAGAAGTTGAATAAGTCAGCTTTTTCAATGTTACCTGTTGTTATTTTCTGAACTTTACTGAGCAACGGGCATAATGTTTCCTTTCCCTTCCTTTTGAACATGCCCCAAGAAATACTTTTTATAAGCATCTTCCACAAGATATAGCTTTCCTGATACCATCTAGAATCTTGGGACTTGGGCAGTTACTGTAAATATGTGTAATAAATAAATATATAAATAAAAATAAAATGTCTACAAATCTGGGGTACTTGTATGTCCTATTCCTTGGTGACCTGCTTTTCTTCCCACTTTTTTCCACTGAGTATTTAGAATCAAGTCTTTATTGCAGTCAGTGACCAAATCATATCTAATTTCAAAGAACAATTGAATTAAATAAACTAAAGTATTACAAATGAAAATAAGAAATAAACTGTAGTCAAGTAGTAGGTGTCAGTTGGCCCGTATTTCCACTGCATGTTTGAATAGACTTATCATGTATCAGTCTTTTGATCAGATTTTATATCTAACACACTAAAATAAAAGCTTTTCTCAAGTTTTCTTATTTGGAATGGTTTGAGAAATCCACATTTACATCGCTGTAAGATCTGCATAAAAAGAAAAATCTGGCAGTATTTCATATTCTGAATGTGGCACCCTGTGTTGGGTAATGTCTAAAACAGGTGTACATTCAGAAAGCTGTGTGCATATGCATCCTGTTGCATCTTAAAGATAAGCATGCGGTGCTGTTTGTTACCACAGCCACAATGCAGTCACATAGCTGGGATAGACCAGAATTGAAGACAAAAAACAGATAGAGGGTGACAACCCTCCTACCTCTGGACTAACAGCATCTGTCTTTGGAACATGTCTCTCATCCCACATAGATTTGAATAATAATGACTTGTTGTAACCATACCATTCATCTCCCAATGTGCTTACACTATTTGCTTGGATACGTTTATTTCACTCCCCTCTGGCAAGGGGAGATGGAATTCTCCATAAATTTGCCACATATAGCTTCTGATTTTTTCTAGATTTCAGTATTAAATGAAACTTTGGGAAACCAGTGAGAAGGGAGTTGCCATGGAAAAACCGTATGTAAAAGTCAATGAGCACATGTGTAAATATATGCCAACTTTCTGTTAAATAATAACTTAGTTAATGCTAAACATAAATATGAACATATTAACTGTACAGTTACTCTCTAGAAGGAATCAGTGCAGTCGAACATGTAGGTTACCCATTGTGTAGGTTTTTGAATTTCTATATTTTATGAACTTACATGTTTACTAGTTGTAAAGAAGAATCTCTGAATGGAACTAGTTTACAAACGTTCTCTCTATACTTTTTTTTAAAAAAGTATGCACAATATACAGTGCCACAAAGATACAAGACTTGGTTGTAAAAAATGAAAAAAGTACAAATAATATGTCCCCCTAAATAAACATTTTTAGCGGTGACATTTGCTCCATTGTTTAGGAAAGAAATGAAGAATTGTTTTTTGGCAGATTAGTTTCAAGCAATGCAGAATTAGTTAAATCAGCTCTTTTTTAAATACTAATTTTGAATCATGGTTTAAATTGCCTTGATTTGAATCAGTCAGCCTTAGAAGGGAAGAGGTTAAGCACAACTTTCATGTTGCTTCTCTGCTGAAAAATCACTTCCTCTTTAAGTTTATTTTTATTAATAGAAGCTACCATTTAAAGATTGTTGCACATGTCTTCATATTATGTGGACTGGACCTTGACATGGCTGTGATCGCTCATAGTCCAAAGCAATGTATATTTGGATGCCAGAAGGTAGATATAGTACAGTCAAGAAAGATTGCCTTTTATTGAATTCATGCCCTGGTTGAAAGCTGCTCAGTTTCACTTAGCAAGTCACAATGTTGTGTTCTTATTTCTTAACCTCTAAGCAGCTCTAAAAGACAGCTAACTGGTTTGGAATCAGATTGGCTTGGAAACCCCCATCTCTCAAATGGAGAAGTCGTCTTTCTCCAAACATGGGCCAAGGCTTCCAAGTAGAACAAGTCCTGAGAACTATTAAGTAATTACAGAAGAACGGACCATGTTTTTAAATAATGAACAAGAGAGACCAATGTGTATCTTTTTATGTATGTATTCAGTCCACTTCTTTCTTCAATAATCTCACTTTTTAAATTTCTGAGCAACACAAGCAAAACCTCAGTTGTGATGTGGATAAAGAACGCACAGGAAGGTGGGAATGCTATCTTAACTTGGTGTGCTTCCTTCTGCAAATGTTCTCAAAATTGTATATATAATCCACCTTCCCTTAAGATCTCAGAGATACAGATGTTATATTATGTTATAACCCTCTTCTACCCCCCTGCCCTCTTGGAGGTGGGGGGAATTTCTCTATTTTTACACAAAGTATATCCTGTGTGGTGTTTTTCAGTTACACTGATCACCAGGAGGCACTGCATGACAGTTTTTGTCCTTTATTGGGACTCTTTAGAGGTGGGTAGCCAGATCTTACTCTATGGGGTTCAAAACTTCTACTGGAAATTAAACAGATATTTTTAATGTTTCATGAAAAGCAGACAAGTGGCAGTACTTCATGACACCAAGGATCCTGTCTCGTTAGACAAAGAGCAGTTTGCTCCTAGTTAGCCGCAGCTATGGTGTTGTGTTTGTGTTTTAATTATTTGAAGTAATGAAGTATGTGTAACTCTATTTCTATTAAGCAAACATTAGAAGAGTAATAATATCATTTGCCTCTGTTTTGGACATTCCCTTCATACGTGTTTCTTACCTTTCTTCATTTTGCAATTATTTAACCTGCATGCCATAAAGCCAAGCTTTTATGCAGCCTTTAAATGATTCTACTTCCACTGTTATTGTATTAACTTTTGCTATCACAGTCATGTTATCCACTTCATTAGGTTCAAAGGAAGAATAACCATGTTGACACCGTTAGGCAGTGTTTACATATGAGTCCATAATCAGGGTTTGTTGAGATGCCAAGAATCGTATAGATACATAAACATGCTAGATTTAGGCACCCTCCTTAATAACTTCATTCTTGCTAGCTGAGGTAGGCCTTATAATACATCTTCTGATTGTGAAGGCACAGTTGATGGCTGTCGTACAGTTGAAGCTTCCTTATATGCCCAGCATGGCCTGTTTTGTCTGATGAAGATGGGCTTGAATTAATTCAGGTTGAGATCCATTAAAAATTTCCAAAACAGGATTAAGTCATTTTATCAATTGCTCATGTATTCTTATATTACTTGATATGTTTTTCATTCCTGCAGTGTTTGCACTGACCGTTTTTCTAATCTAGCCTAATCTAGCCTCAGAGTTCGTTGGGTGCTTTCCAATTTTAAATTTATTGCATAGGAGCTAATATCATCATGAATCGTCCATATGCCTGCTGGACCAACATTTTCCTTCCCAATATTATATGAAAATAAGTGAGCACAAGTGTGCCTCCATCCTTAGGAAATTGCTTGGAAGGTGAAATGAGGGATCATGTCGTACATTAGCACAAGGAACACTTGTTAGCAGGGAGCTACATTTGGTTATTCTGTATGAATTTAGAATATACCTCATAAAGTAATATAGGAGTGTCTGGTCCTTCTACAAGGATGTTGGCTATTTTGAGATGTGCCATTTTGTTTTGATACAAATCAGTATGTCTTTCTAGTTGCAAGGCATACACAGTCTTTCTTTATCCAAGCAGTCTGGGGGGTGGGGGATTGGCTCTAACTTCTGCTTCTACTTTCCACTAGGGATAAGAGTAAACAACTGAAGGGACGCTGTCATTCTAGTTGCTGGGCTGAAAATCTGGCTTTGAATGGGTGGGTCAACATGCTTTGCCTGGAAGGCTGCCAGGCTGAGCACACCAGCTCACAGTCAGTTCTCATATCTTCCCTCTCTTGCTTGTAAAACTGGGAAGTCAAGTGGATTTTTAAAAATTCTTCTGACCTTCCTAATACTGAAATATTGTATATGCAACATCCTTTACCTCGGGCTGTAGCAGAGCTGGACAACACATGCCCTCTTGTAGATCTACTGTGTGTTTCAATTGTCTAGTGTTTTAAACTATAATAACTAATAACTTACACTTGAACCTTTCCTGGGCCCAGTTTAAGAGTTCCGTAATAGCATTCATAAAAATAAATTATAAATACAATCTAAAGGGCCACACAGGAGATGGTGGTAGAGGGAAAATTCTTCATTTAACAATATAACTGAATGCCTAGGGACATAATAGTTCAGACTATACATACAGAAATCAGTTTTGCACATCACAGCAGGTCCTAACATGGTTATTTGGCATTAGCTTAGTATACTATGCAAACCAAGATATTGTGTTTCATGGTTAATCAAACTATGACTATTATAGCCATCTCTGAACCCAGCTTGGCTCATTGTCCTGACCTTGTGTTTACATGAATCAGCTCTTCTGCATGGATTTAAACAAGCACAGGCAATTCTTACTGAATTCTGAGATTAACTTATGAATAATCATCCATGTGTGTAATGCTAGATGAAATAAAAGTGTTTTATTTAGGATTTGGTGTCCCCAGATCTCAAGTTTATTAATGTAAACTTCCAAAAACCCAGGACAAATAATAGTAATTTTAGATTAAGGCAGATTCTTCATTCTTTACACATCTAGCAGAACCTGGCAGTTTTGGGTCCTTGCTAGTCTCCTAATTATTCTGTAAATTGCTGTCTTGAAATCACAGATGTAATGTTATGTCTTAATTCCAAACAACCCATTCTACCAAAAGATTGAAAAGTGTCTGCTTTAATTGTGTTGTTTGTATAATTGTTCTGTGTTTCCATGGAGATGAGTGCTGCATTGCTGTTCTATGTCTTACCTATCCTAGATCTTTCAAGCCAGATGTTTTTCCTAGGTTTTTAATATCCCAGAAAACCACTGGGAGTTCAGTGATATCCCTGGAGACGATGCATTACTTGGAAGAAGCATGTATTATTTATATATACTCTGAGCATTCACACATGGATAAATGTTGAGAAAGAGAAGAAAAACAGGAGAGCTTATGTATATCAAATGGAGACAAGAACAATAATGCTAATGAACATGAAAGAGAATCAAATGCCTGAAGTAAGATGAAGGAAGCTTTTTTCCAGCACAGTCTGCTCAGGACCAACCCAAGACATTCTGGTGCTTGAGGAGACAAGCAGGATGGTCTCTTGCTCCCATTGCATATAAAAAAACCATATAGACAGGTACACTAGTAGCAGGCAAGCATCTTCACTCATACCCAAGGAAAATAGAGTAGTTCAAGAAGCGTTGGGCCAGCCAGGCAGAACACCTTAGTCCCCCTTGCTGCCACTCACTCACTGCTCTTGTGGTTTGCTGCCCATTCAGACAAATGGTACAGTACAATATGCAGTGGTGCATATTACAATGCATGTATTATGGGCAGAGCAACACATGCAGGATAGTTGTTTTGAATGCATGGCATGAATTGTCTGCCTGCTTGTCTGTCTGCTCATTCAATTAGGCAGCTTTCTCAACAGTGTTGTCTATCATTAGTTGGGAGGAAGTGAGTAAATGAGGTGCAAGTTAGCAACAAGCCAGCACTGCTACTATATAGACATTAGCTCAGGAATTTGGATTTACCAGCGGTTCTCAAACAGAAAGATCGTCTATGTGTGGCTTCTGTCTCACCCTGACTAGAGACAGGGCTGGCCTAGAACTTGCCCTTGTCTTGCTTTGAAAGACACCACAGGTCCATCATTGATAATTATGCTGTGCTATAAAAAGAAATAACTCAATGTATAAGAAGTGCATGCGATATACTTGCTTTCGGTTTGTTGAGAGGCAGGATTATGCGCTTATGGGATCTGTAAAGGACTAGAGGGAAGAAATAAAACCAGAGCCAGCTGAGGCTGGAGAAGCAAAGGTGGTAAAGAGCACTGGCAACAAGCCCTGCAAACCCTTGGAAGACCATTTGGAATCCATCCTTCCATGACTTATGAGGCACTGGGCAGCACCAACTCAGCAGCCCTGAAGCAGCCAGAAAAGGCCTCTTGAATGCCAACAAGCTGTACACTAGTCAGAATAGTGGCAATGACCCTCTATAAAACCAGAGTAGTCTTGAGGCTGGAAATGATGGTGCAGCATCCAGTGACTCTGTGGATTAGCAAGTCAGATCTCCCTCTACTTCACTGACAGCATAACAGAGGGAAATGGCATAGTTTGGCAGAGGAGGGGGATGGTGAACCCTGAGTGAAAAGCAAGAGAGGTGTGAGATGGTCTGCTTGTTCCAACATAGGGCAGGCCTCCATCAGGCCAAGTTTATCCACAAAGAGCATGGGATTCTCAGGTAACTTACCTTTACCTGCCCCTCCTGAGTGAGGCAGTCTGCAGAACTGACTTACGTGTAATCCTGAAACCAGATCATGGACAACAGAAGCCATCATGTGGGAAGAGAGGGGGACCAACTGCCCTTACTTCCAAAATCCTACTCTTCTTCATTTTCTCCCTACTCATGAAAACCAAGGTATCCAAAAGAAAAACAATACAGAGCCCAGAGCACTGCTGTCATGTGCACATTCCAACTTAAACCAACCAAAAACGAGGCCTCTGCATTCTGGACTAATTGAAGCTTCCAGGTGGTCTTCAATAGCAGCCTTTTTCTCAGTGTTGCTTGGTAAGCTGCTTAACCTAGAGCTAGGCCCAGCAACCCTACACTGTCTTTTAAGGAACTGCAAATATTCCCTTCAGATCCCAACATGGACTTCAGAGTGCTCTTTTCAGATTACTTCATAGAAATCATCAAGAAGGAGGGAGCGAAACCAGCCAAGCCCAGGGCACCCTCCACGTTGCTGAACAAGGTCTTTGTCCTACCCAAGGAGATCATGAAATGGTTACCTATGCCTAGGATTTACAAGCCAATAGTCCAGATTTTTGAATTGGTAGTGACAGGGAGGAAGGAATGGTGCTCACAGACCCAGCAGAACATAGAATGGACCAAACAATCCCATGAAGCAGCAACTCTGGGAGCCAGGGCTGTAGCTACGCTGCCATTGCCCAAACTTTGATGATACAGACTTGTGATCACCACACAGAAGTCTGGACAGAAGCCAGATGACTAAGGCTAGCAACAAACTAGCTAAGCAGCAGAATTTGAGGCAGAATAGGGTCCACCTATAATGTACAGTCAGATTCTTGGCTTCTGGAGTGATAATTGAGGCCCTTGCAGCAAAGTCCTTCTCAAGGAACAAAATGTTTGGGGAGTTAACAAACTCAGTCCAACTAGAAAACAAGAATAAGATCAGAAAAAAAAAACTTGCCTTCAGCCTTGAAGGAGAAAAACAGGTACAGATTAACTGTCTGTGTTCTTTTGTTCTAGAGATTACAACCCAACATTTTGGGGGGCAGGAACTTCGCCAAGAACACACTCATGCCCTTGAAGTAGATCCTGCACTTGAAACTGGTTGAGAGTATAGCAGCTGGATTATGTGCTTCCTTTGCTGCTAATCATCTTTTTGTCTGAAGCCAGGTTAAAGAATTTGGTCTTTAAAGCTTCAGTGTGAAAGGCTGGCTTCTCTCCTAGTAATCTGTCTGTGGTTTTAAAACTCTGATCTCAAACAAATTGTCCCTGCCCCCAGTAGTAGGGACTAGAACACCATTGTAGAGTACAAAGTTTCTTTCTAGCCACAGAAGAGATGAAGCTTATAAAAGGTGAGCTCTAGAGCATTGCCACCTAGTCTTTACCTGTACTTTGATGCTCAGTTGTTTCATATAAGAAATTCCTGGTGCTCTGTTTCCTCTCTCATACTGTTGTTCCTTTCTTCCTACTTCAAACCACTTCCTTTGTAGCTGGCATCTACTACATCAGCAATTCATGACTGTTCCTTGGCCCCAAAGGTAGCTGTCTTCTGTCTTGACTTAGGTACCACCTGATTCCCATTTACTTTAGCCAGCATTATGTGTGAGTGTGTGCATAGATGCTTTCTCTTTTTGCACAAACACCCCCCTCATTGCGCAATTCAGACATTCCTTTCATTGTTCCCTCATCATACTACCTGAAGAAAGTCATGTCTTCTCTCCATGCATCTTACTTTATCTTCCGAAAAACTGGAACTGAAGTAAGTTGGCCATGTAGCACATCACAAATTTTTAGAACTTTTATTTATTTTTCAAATTTATTAGCATCGCCCATCTCCCCCAAAAAGGTGACCCTTTGCATGTGAATCTAGATGGGCCAGGAGTGAAAGATGCAGGTTTAGAAATATTACTGCCATTTAAATAGAAATGTGGAAGATCTGTAATGGGGAAGTCTGTGAATGGGTGATGGCTGCTGCTCCTCAGTTGGCCATTCAAGAATTGGCTTCTGATTATCAACTTTCAGGCTTCTGCTCTCTCCTGTGAAGGTTCTCTGTCTTCAGGTGGACCTCAACCCTTCAAACTGAGAAATGCTTCAAATAGGATTGTCCCTAATGAAATAGGTTTGCTGAACATTCTGTTGGTAGCAGTGAAGGCAGATGTGTGGGATTTGGGGATGGACAGATCACTCGCAAAAGAATTTTTTTAAAAAAATCAACTGATTATAGAAAGTTCCTGAGTGACTTACTTGCCCTTTGGTAAAATTGTCACTGTTTATTCATTCTTCCTTTCTGACAAAAATAGAATGCAAACTCCCTTCTCAGGAATTGGGGAGAATCTAGTTCTTGAGTGTCAGGTTTTTGAGCTAAAATATTGTTTTTGCATGTCCTACTGGTTTGCAGGATGGTCCTACTGGTGGTGAGTTTGTGCCATCACTCTCCATTAAAGTACGACACTGAGAAAAGGAGTTATTTTTACTCGATGCTTTTATGAGTTTCATGTTGTATCCTTTGATACAGACATAATTAAAATGTTGGAAAATAGTAGGCAGAGAAGCATTACAAATTATAAATGTGACCTCCAAGAGAAAGGCAAAAAATGCTAACATCCTAGATCCCTGCAATCTGTGCACTGAGTACTAATACAGCAATTTGCAACTTTAAAATATTCTTATTTAGCTATGAAATTAATTCTATATAAGTGCCTAAGAGATAGAGGGACCCAGTTCAAATTTTGGGCCCATTTAGGGGTGCATATATTATATTCCTTGTTTGTTCTCTGGAAGCATAGTGTATGAAGAGGTGATCAGCCACCATGCAGCCAGTGAGAGTCTGAGATCGTTAACCAGAGAAAAGCAGAATGGATGCACAAGCCAAGAGGCTCAGTATCAGCAAGTAGACTGTGATAGATAGCATCCTGGTCTGATGGTAGTTGCTGCAGCATTTCTTTTTATCCTTTCCAACCTAATGGGAAGTTAGAAAGAAATTATGTAAAGGGACTCAGAACTCTGTTCTTCTGTCTTGACTGTCAATTAGATAACTCTCTAAAAGCTGAACAGAACTAGATCACATTTGGTATGGGGAGAGGATGGCAAAATAGGCTGCATCTGGCCAGGGCCTGTAGGAAAAAAATCCAGAATTTTCCCCCAGTGGATCCCTATGGGAGAGGCAGTTGAGAAGTGTCTTGAAATATTGTGCCTCTCCCATTCCAAGTCCCCCTCCAACCTTCTTTATGATCACCTGATCCACAGCAGAGCTAAGGGGTTGTAAATTATTTTACTTATTTGCCATTTTTGCAAACAACTCCATCTCTGACTCTGAGAAAGGTACAGCAAAATGAAAAGACAAGTACAATACCAGAGAAAACCAGTAACATGGAACAAATTATGTAAACAAATACACAGATGGACACCCACCACCATAAAATGGAGCTAAAAACCCAATGAAATAGGGTAGATCCTACCTGTCCTTCAGATGCTCTGGGTGATCTATATAGCATTTCTTCTTCCATGTCTCGTCCCCGCTCCCCCCAGTAACAACTACTCTGTGAAGTGGGTTGAGCTGAGAGAAAATGACTGGCCCAGTAGGCCAGTGAGCTTCCATGGCTGATGGTGGACTTGGACCTGGGTCTCCCAGCTTCTAGTCCAACACCTTAAATGCTGTACCACCCTGACTCTCCAGAGTGTAGGCTGGACATGTTTTTTTCTAACTTGTTTATTTTTAAGAAATTGTCATTGGCTCATTTTGAAAAAATTACTATTAAAATTTTTTTTTCTTTGAAATGGTGCCTTTTTAAAAATAAATGTGTTCTGTGCCGGACTGCCAGAAATTAATTAATTAATTAATCAATTTATTTATTTATTTATTTATTTATTTATTTATTTATTTATTTATTTATTTATTTATATTACCTATCCCACCTTTATTATTTTTATAAATAACTCAAGGCAGGGAACATACCTACTACTCCTTCCTCCTCCTATTTTCCCCACAACAACAACCCTGTGAGGTGGGTCAGGCTGAGAGAGAGGGACTGGCCCAAGGTCACCCAGCCGGCTTTCATGCCTAAGGCACGACATTATCCTAGTGCTATGATTTAAGCGATTTTACAATATCAAATTACATACGTTCAAAGTATTTTGTTTTCTTTTTTCACCTGTGGCACGGGATGAAAGGTTGAAAGAATGTATATGTGACATCTTGCTAAAGGAGAGAGGCATAAGGCCAAGGTCTAAAGCCATGTAGCTGAATTACAGCCTACTACTGTAAAATGGAATATTTGGATAGTTACTTCTTAATTCCTATCAGTTTCAGCAGAAGATGCCAAGCAAACCTCAAGAGCTCTCCTACTAAAACCAAAGCCATCTGTAGAAATTAATGTGGAATTCTGCTGCTCCTATGGGTCTTCACTATGAGAGTGCAGCTTTTTTGAACAATTTGATTGATGCGGTACTTTATTTCATTGGCTTCTGTTAGTTGCGTATTGTTCTAAAATTTTCAGGTAGGACATATATTTACACCAAAAAAACTTTCAAAATTTGATTTTAACTTCTGAATGCAGGCCATTTCAAATGTATTCAGCAGCAAAACTCTTAGGACTTTTGGTGCGTTTGTATGGCATGCATACTTTGAATCTCTCTCTCATACTTTCTGTATTCAATCTGTTCTTGTAAAGTTTCCTTTTCTCCTGATCGTTATGAGGGGCACCCTAAAACTAGCTTCCTTCTTTTTGAATGAGAAAGACATTTTTGCATGTTATTTAGGGCACAATGGCAGGATGTTTCCACTCATGTGGATGGCGAGGGTGGGGATGGGGGGGTCCACTGAATAATAATGACAGAAAACGTGCCTGTCTCATGGCTCCAATTATTCTCCTGACATTGAAAGTTTTATAAAAGCAAGCACCACATCTTGTAATTCCATTGCCATTAAGTTACAGTAGACAGTAGTAGAATATCATGTCACTGTATTTACTCACTCATTAGAAGTTGGCTCTGAACTGCGGCTGTGGGAAGCTGCCTATTCTTGAGCAGAGAGGAATAGTGGTCAGCAGGCAGTTTTCAGATGTGGCTGGAACATATGGTCTTGCTTTGACATTGGCTGGGAAGTAAGAGGCTGTCTGTCTTAAACAGCATCTTGGATATCAAATGTCATTTTGATGAAAAGTTAAGAAATGGATAAACAAGGACTATGACTGGAATATAGAGAACATTTTTTCGGAGTACACTATCCATTTCTGTTTTCAGGTTTCTAGGGATCATTTCCCATGTTGTATGGAAGGACTCCTGAGTTTGCCAACAAATTCCCAGTCCACAGGGAGATGCAGCAAATTGAAGGTTCCTGATAATGGTATCATTGTGATGTTTATGTTCATCAATACATGATCAAACATAGTTTTGGGAGGGATTTTTTTGTCCAGTCCACTTAATTCAGTGCAGGATTTGCAGTTCAGGGTACCATACAGTATCCATGGCTACTGGATCTTTATCTAAATAGCTTCATTGAAAGAAACCCCATCAACCTTACCATTAGGCTTTTTCTCCCAGTGTTTAGATAAATGTTGCTTTCTTGCAGTTCCCACCTATCATTCTGTCCTGGCCTCTGGATCAGAACAAAGAACAAGTTGTCTCCTCCTTTATTATAGCATATTTAGATATCCTGAGACTTGTATTGTATGTTGTCTGCAGGCTAAACTTGCACAGTCCTTCCAGATTCCTCATACTTCGGCCAGGGCAAGTTGATCAGTGCCAGTCTTAAAATGTGGTACCACTTTTATGTAGTATTTTCACTCTACATTGTTACCTGTATGCCTGAAAAACGAAAGGAGAAAGTACAGACCGTGTTGGCTCAGTTTTCTTCACCAGCAGGAGCAATGTGTTATTTCTCCATCTTAAGCAGAAATGCTTCCAGACAAAGGGCCACTCACTCAAAATCAAATAAAAAATTTATGCAAGTTTCTCTCTCTCTCTCTCTCTCTCTCTCTCTCTCTCTCTCTCTCTTTCTCTTTCTCTTTCTCTTTCTCTTTCTCTCGCTCCCTCTCCCTCTCCCTCTCCCTCTCCCCCCCCCCCGACTGAAAAAGTGCTCGAAAAATACAGGAGAGTTGTAAGTGGAAGGTTATGATGGCTAAAGTTCCCAGTACAATGAATGAAGCAGGGTGATTACATGGTAAACGTTTCACTGAAAGCAACCTATGTTTTCTTGAAAATAAGTCTCATTAACGTAATACATTTAAGTTCATAAAATTACCAGATTTAATAAATAAGCTTAGTATTAAACTTGTTTGTGAGAAAAGCCTTAGGATCAACTTGATGGCAGTGATTTAGTTCCATGTGTCTCTGTTTGTTTTTTGTTTGTTTTAGATTTTATACAGCTGTCAAGCCTACAGTTTGAAAAAGAAGACTGGATAGGAAAAATGTGCCTTTCCTCAGCAGCTACATTGACCAGAGGGAGGCCCATCCCTGGTTGCAAAATTAATGTATAACAAACATGAAATTCAGCTCTTCCTATGGCAGTTTAATCAAGTTTCCTCCAGCCGGAATGAAATAGATTTTGTATGTTGGGGGAAACACTCCTAATTGTTTATATTCTACATGGTTCTTAGAAGGTCTAAAAATTACCTTCCTGGAAACCAACCTGTGGCACTCAAGATTTATTTAACTATTCTGTGAAGCATTGGTGGTTGCTTTAGAAACTTAAATATGATTCATGTCAAGGTTTATTTTGCTGCATTTGTGCTGAAAGTACCAAGATGTAAAGCTGTGTGTTACCTGTTTTTTTAATCTGTTAAATAGAGAATTGTTTAGCGAGTGAAGTATCCTGGGATTCCTTTAATTTGGGGGGGGGGGGGCGGCAGCCAGCAGCCTAGCGTTCTCAAAGGTTTGTCAAAACCATGAACTTAAATTAGTCTTCTAACTTGACTTCTCCCAAAGAATCCTAGTTGTCTACCAGTTTTGGCTTTTTTGAATGTGTGCTGAGAATTCTCAATTGGAGATAGGTGCATGCACTCACCAATCAGAACTATAGAAGAAATTCTTAGAAGAATGTGGTCAAATTAGCCTAAAAATGCATCCTTTGTCTATAACAGCTCTGAGATTACTTACTGAACCCTATAAAGATGGCTTGGTGATGGCATAGCATGTGGTGAGGTATATGTTGGTAGTATGTGCCCCTTTCTTTACATAGACTTTACCGGAACTGTTTGGTAGTTCTCCTGGAAATAAGTTGAGATAGATTGAAAGACATGAAATTTAACATTCTGTTGTTTTTGTCATTTTAGACTCCAGAAGCTTTATGGGACTAATTCAACAAATACATATCCAGAGGTCACGTGTGGGGTTTCAGTTCATTATAAAGAGGTTGGGTGGTGGTGGTGGTGGTGAGAGAAAACATATTCTGATCTTTGTCACTCCTCATCACAATCACTTCTCAGTGCTTCTTTTTTGAATAGGGAAACTTCATATTCAAAAACTGCAGCATATCCAGTTCCATTTGCCTCAGCTACTAACCATTTTGTGGTAGGCATATCTTGTATCTATTTGCACAGCAGCCTGAGTTAGAAAAATGAACACTTCCACTCATGCATACCCAAGCGATACAGCCCATGGTAATTCTTGATTTTGCTTCATCTGCAAATCATGCCCAGCTGACTAGCACTCAAAAAAAGAGCACACTTACTCAGAACCAGTTCTTCATTTTTATTCACTCCATTTCCAGTAGACGCAAGTTAAAAAGTACCTAGAGAGAATTGTAATGAACCCTAACAAAGAGAACTTTATATATTATCTAATGCAGCATTTCTCAACCTTGGCAGAGATGTGGATTTCAACTCCCAGAATTCCCCAGCCAGAACTCTGGGAGTTGAAGTCCACCCATCTTAAAGTTGCTGAGGTTGAGAAACACTGATCTAATGAGTTCCTAGCAATAGTTCATATTAAAAGAGAGAATCGTCTGCTGTTCAGTACTGGGCATGTTTTATATTTCTTAATAGCCTTCGGAGAGATTAGATCTGCTATGATATTGAGATGTCTGTTCAGTCTCCTGGAACGTATTACAAGAACAATTCTGAACTCTGATCCATATAAAAATGATCCTCCCAGGGTTGGTTGCCCTTTAGTCAGCTTCATGCAGCTTTGCACGACACCAGTCTGTGGCAGTCAGGACCTGCACTGTGGAAATGATTGAATATTGAGTGGCTGACTCTCCTGCGTAGTCTTGAAGTGCCTGTCCTATTTCCTGCTCTAGTTAATGTAAAAACAAAAAGATTACATGCAGTTTCATTATTAGAGCTACTTTATTATCTGCCAGAGGTGGGAAATGGCTTTGCAATGTTGCCTTTGGTTCTACTGCTGAATTGGAGTTTTGTCATAGGCAAAGTTAACAACGTACATTTTCTTCCTTGGTCAATATTAAATCTTCATATATTGCTGGCCCCCTCTTCCTCTGTAATCTGCCAGTGTAAATTGTTTAACTGGCTTACATATGTCCCTCTGAGATTCCAGGGCTCACCCATGCTTATTTTTGGTGTTCAAAAATAAGCGTGGGTGAAAAAGCACAATGCCCTTATGGCTTTGATCTCCCAAGGAAAAACTGGACTGCGCTTAATCGGGTTCAAACTAATCATGGCAGGTGCTGATATTGGAAAGATAAATGGGGGCTGGTGATAATCCTAATTGTGACTATGGGAACGTCCCGCAAACTTTACATCACATCACGATGAAATGTCCCCTGAGAAGGTTCCCTGGTTCCCTGCAAGAATTACATCATCTCGAGGGTACTGCTGTCCAATGGCTAAACAATCTAGATATCCAGCCATAGGCTTAGTTACTTTAGCAACTGCTCATACATAACTTAATTTATTCATAATCTTATTCATCATTTGTATTGCGGGTTTCTAAAATAATTTATTGTCCCAATGTCCTATATTTTATACACTTCCATACATGGTTTCTGTGATTTTTATGCAACAATGCTGCATTCTGCTATGCCATACGAAATAAATGAATAAATAACCAACCAACCAACCAACCCATGCTTATATACAGATCAGAAATGATCCTCAACTACATGCATTTGCATTTGCCTGTGCTTTTACCATATACTGAAGCAAACACTGAAGCTGAACAATCCTAGAATAATTTGAACCTAGCATTTCCTTTATCTCTGGAATTGGTGCCATACAATGAAGTGGTTAAGGATTAGAACTGGAGAGGCACAGAAGCTCACTGGGTGTCTTCGAGCAGGTCACACACTCCTACTATAACCTATCTCAAGGATGGTTGCAGGAGGGAAAGATTGGAGGAAGCAGTGTTGGGTTCCCCATCTCAATCTCCTGGACAAAAGGTGGGATATGAATCTTAATCATTATATAAAGAAAGAGGGCTTCCTGTTTTTACGTATTTATTATATTATAGTTTATAGGTAATAACTAGCACCTTGAATCATGTTCCATTCTGCATGTCTTTTACTGATCCTAACTTTAATTAAAGAGTCTAGCCAGGATATAGGGTCCCAAAGTCATTGGAGTTGGGAAGTCTAGATACTTGAAATAAAAATCAATAGAATCTCTGCTTGTATATATTTCCATGCCAGTCGCTTTATCAGTCTGCCCTCATCTCTGATGAACTGCATATTGTGCTTTAAACCTGAAAGTTCAGTTCAGTAACTGGTTTGAGAGATGGGCAATGAAAGCAGTTGTGATATAAGAACATTGTGCACATATGTGAAACTTGGCCAGTGATCTTGACTACTGATAGCTTTCTGCGTAATCTGCATTCTCTTTGTGACATTACGTACAGTTGGATTTCATTTTTTAAAATTGCTTTTATTAATCAAATACAAAAAAGAAAGAAATTAATGTACAAAGTTGTGGAAAAGGAAAAACATATAGGGCATATGTCCACTGATACTTATGCATATAGAAAAATTCTGCATAAGCATTTCTGTAAATGGTAGTCATACTCCAGATCCAGCATTAAAGGTAGCAAAATTCTGGCTATATTGCACCAGCCTAGAAATAGGAAGAATGTGCTTTGTTTCTTTTTAATAAATTAAATATTAATTAATATAACATAACAATTAATATAACAACAACTTTGTTGGTGAAGAACATTCACTGATGTTCTTATCCAGATTCTGAAGTGGTCCAGACCAGAATTTTGTTGCAACTAGCTGTACAATAAATAGGATAAATAGGATTGTTTTCTGTTTTGGTTCTTGCTTTCCTTTTGTGATGTGCACTTCATCTCTACATCATGCCCCTTGAGAAACATGAAACATCCTAAGGCACATGGAGGGAAGGGTTGTAAATCCTGCCTAAGTTAGTTTATCTCCTGGAAGCTCAGATGAGGCTGGTGTGGTAAGTTATGCTGATTACCAAGTTGTTTGTGGTACCTGATTATGAGATCAGCTTGCTCTATTACAATCTGTCCTGCATCATTAACAGAAACACCACTGCTGTGATTGTCTCAAAGTCCTGAAAAATCTCTAAGCAAAGAAAAGTTAAATAAATCACCTTTCATATTCACTTACAAACAGAAGGAAAGCTAGTGGATCAAGTATATTAACTTTAAAGCAGATCTCTTCAGATTATTTTTATGAAGCAAAAGATTGCATTAGAATCCTTGTAAGGTCAAGGCTAGATAATAAATCAAGGAGGAAATAGGTTTTGTAGGACCTAAAGTGTGCATACTGTGGGAAAAATCATTGTTGACTGCAATATCATGTTGAAGTGTTTATGAAGGACTGAAGATTTGTGATCAGAGTTTTCTCATCTGATAAAGTTGCATATTATTTAGATGACACAAAGTCCTTTTGGCTGACAATTGAGACCGGTTTCAGAGTTCCTCATTTCCAGCAGCATTTCATAGCAAAAGAAGGTTCATTCTATTACAGCTAACAGCCTCTTCCCATGCGGCTCCCAAGAAAATATATGTATGTATGTATAAAAATATAAATAAATTAAACTTCAGAACGAGCTTTCAAACTACTGAAAGGGAGTAGTACAAAGATCAGCAAAATTCATTTGTCAAGTATTCCATGTCATTGCTTGAAGCTGTATGTGTAATTTTTTGTTTATGCAGCTATTAAACAAACCAAGTGTATGTAATTGGCATTAAACCCACTATTATGAGGTAGGGAGTTTGTAGGGAGAAAGATGACGTGACTTTTACAAAGGGGCAGAGTGTAGTCCTTCTGTTGCCCATGCCTGTACATAACCATTTGTGCCTTACTTGTCAGGCAGTTGCCACTAAGGTAGATGACAAGGTACTGCAACTTTTTTATTTGTCCAAGTGTTTCTGTGTGTGTGTTTTTCCATATAACCTTGCAGTTACATCAAAGAGGAAAAGGATACAGTAAGGTTGCTCAGGGTTAAACCTGTCCTCGGTGTCCATGACTGCAGCCCTTGAGGAATAAGCATGTTTCTGTTTGAACATAGCTCTATTCTGGATCCTTTTGGGATTGGATCTCATAAAGCTTTGGAAATAGGAGAACAGGCCAGTGGCACCTGCAATAGTATATAGCAGCCTTTCTCAACTTTTGACCCTGGAGGAACCCTTGAAATATTTTTCAGGCCTCGGGGAAACCCTGCACATTCAGGCTCAAATAGAGGCCAGAAATTACAAAATTATTATATTCATTTCATGTGTAGGCCTATGTATGTATGTATGTATGTATTAACAGTGTTCTTAAACTAAAAATAAATAATGAAGCTTACCTCTTCAGTGTGAAGTTACCCAGATTTGAAATAATTTTTAAAATAAATCGTGATCTCCCAGAGAACCCTTAGTGACCTCTCCCAGAACCTTAGGGTGCCACAGAACCCTGGTTGAGAAACCCTGGTATATAGTGTGGAGTGTTTCTGTGCAGGGTGCAAGCATAGCCTTGCTTCCTCTCAGGATTCTCTGTTCCATTTCCATTTCCATTTCTCCAGTTTTCTATTTTATTGATTTACTATCTCTCTCCTCCCAGCACTACCACTGCTAGTCAGTCAACATTTTATACACTTCTTAATTATCTGTTTTGAAGTCCACCATCATTTTTAAAGTTTTTTTTAATGCACTCTAGCAAACTTTAATCTTCCCTCAAGCTTGTTGATTACTCCCTTTTTATATGATCCCAACTTCACAACAGATTGAGTCTGCCTTTAGTATGTTGCATGTTGCCCAAATAAATATTTATCTTTACCCTGCCTTGTTGGTTGCCCATCTCTGGCATCATCTCTCCCTCCCTCCTTCCTCCTTATCCATGTCCTCTTGCTGAGTATATTAATTATATCTACAATAACACCATAATGAACACTATATAGCAGCTGCATTTACCTGTATAATAATTCAGTGAATCCAGTTCAGGGTTAAGGACAGAGCACTATTATCTTCACTTACTCTAAAAAAAACCAACTATTGTTTGTTAGTGTCACCCACAAGGGGGGGAAAAATCATAAAAGGCAGGGTTCTTCTTGGCTCCCACCTCCATGGATATTTCCCAAAAATACACCCTTTTCAGTTTATCCTTAATTTTAAAAAATTGTTTAAGCAGCCACTACAAAACCAGCACACACTTCTGTTTATACATCATGCCTCCTTCCTTGTTCTTTTGAACCAAAGAATTGTTTTGTAATTTCTGAACATCTTAGGTTGGCATAGCCTTGTAAAGAGCTAGTCTCCAGAATAGCAGTTTTGACTGACTAGGAACCTACTATTCAGGCTACCCTGAAATCAGAAGAGATGGATTGCTGCTAAAGTTTTTGGAATAAACAGCATCTAGCAAAAATATGGACTCCTTACAGTTTCACTTGGCATGGAGATTCAGTTCATGGTGCCAGGAATTTTATTTTGCAAGTGGAAATGACTATGGAAAATATAGTCAATAGGCAGATGCCATTAATTCACCAAATCTATGCAAATGTTATTTTTAATTATGTACACTGTTAGATTCAAATGTTGTTTATTCATTTAGTCGCTTCCGGCTCTTTGTGACTTCATGGACCAGCCCACGCCAGAGCTTCCTGTCGGTCGTCACCACCCCCAGCTCCCCCAGGGATGAGTCCGTCACCTCTAGAATATCATCCATCCACCTTGCCCTTGGTCGGCCCCTCTTCCTTTTGCCCTCCACTCTCCCTAGCATCAGCATCTTCTCCAGGGTGTCCTGTCTTCTCATTATGTGGCCAAAGTATTTCAGTTTTGCCTTTAATATTCCCTCAAGTGAGCAGTCTGGCTTTATTTGCTAGAGGATGGACTGGTTTGATCTTCTTGCAGTCCAAGGCACTCTCAGAATTTTCCTCCAACACCACAGTTCCAAAGCATCTATCTCCCTTCTCTCAGCCTTCCTTATGGTCCAGCTCTCACAGCCATATGTTACTCCAGGGAACACCATTGCTTTAACTATGCAGACCTTTGTTGTCAGTGTGATGTCTCTGCTCTTAACTATTTTATCGAGATTGGTCATTGCTCTTCTCCCAAGGATTAAGCATCTTCTGATTTCCTGACTGCAGTCAGCATCTGCAGTCATCTTCGCACCTAGAAATACAAAGTCTTTCACTGCTTCTACATTTTCTCCCTCTATTTGCCAGTTATCAATCAAGCTGGTTCAAATGTACTTGGGCTCATATTTTTCTAATCCATCTCTTTCAGTCTCATTCATGTCTACTGTTCTGTTTTGTTTTTGAATCCATGGTTGGGCAATGTCATTACTGGGACCAAACCAAATGTTCCAAAAGGTTTGTGAGCTTTTGATTTCTCCAGAGCTCATGTGGTATGAAAAAAAGCAGGGAATGCTAGATTAATCCAGATGTTGCAGTTTTAAAGCCTGTATTTTAGAACTGTGTCAGGGAAAGATTGCCTTCTAAATACAGATTATTACCACCAAACTATCACCTATAATTCTGGAGCACAGAAGCAATTACTGATCCCCATTTCTGAAAATATAGAGCTGGCTGTAACCTGTATCTCATACATCTCTTCAGCCTTAAGGATAAGAAACGTATTTCTAGATTCTAAGAGAGAACACAAATAAGGAGAAACATGGATATCTTCATACAGTTCAGTATTGGCACAGCTGGAGATTAACTTTAGTTGCAATTGAAGCCAAATTATTTAGCATTGTTTAATGGTTGATGGGTAGAACTCTCAAAATGTAAACTTCCTCTCAGTCTTGTAAAATTATTCCACCTGAATAAATATGGGAAGACATATAAAGCCACACTGGTTCATTAAAAAAATTAAATCCTCTGGGATTCTCCCCCCCCCCCAATTATTATTTCACAAATGAGGATGTTAGATCTGCCATGTTGGTAACAGTGTAATACAGTATTCCATCTATGAGTAACCAGATGCCTCCAGGAATAGTGTTATCACAAGCCTAGATATGGAGACAACAGTTCTCCCACATTGTTTGACCCTAACATCTGATAGATCGGAGGTGCCATTTCAGCTGTTGTGGCTTGTAATTATTGGTAGGCTAATCCTTTCAAAAGCTGTATGACTGAACGTCTGCAAGAGGAAGTCATCCTGTGGTACCAAACTTCATATGTTAAAGTTATTCTGAACAAATCTCTCATAACATTTTTGTGACAGTTTCTCTCCTCCCTTGCAAAAGAAAGAAAGAAAAGATCTAGCTGAGCTACCTCAGTAGCTTCTCTTTGTTCATTTGTTCACATCTGTGAATGGTAACTCCAGTATCCACCTGCCTGTCTAAAGCAGTAATTTTTGTTCTATTTTGAGGAAAGTATGAATAGGAGGGTGTTTTCACTGACATGTCTGTGGTTGTGATCAGCTTTTGATCTTTATACTTGATCTGCTATCCCACACATGTAACTCAGGGCTGAGACAAGGCAGAGTAAATTAGCAGCATTACTATCTTGTTGACTGCGGTCTAAAATTGTACTAAGATTATTTTTAATGTACAGGCACTACTTGCACCATATTTTTATTAACCAGACCAGCCCCTTCTAGATGTGCACAACTAAAAAGTCCCATAATCTCCAAGATCAGCCACCCAGCGCATGTGGCTGGCCTCAACTAGGAGCAGACTGATTTAAAAACATTCCACAGAAACTTGGCTTGTACCTCTGATGAGATCAAATTAAATGCTATGTAAAATACACAAACACATTTTATATCTCTGCCTTTTCAAAAAAATCTTTTTAAGAGCCAAATTTGGGCTACAAGGATAGGGAATTTAACACTTTCCCCTATCATGAAGATCTCTGCCCAGCTGCAGAGCTGTGGTTTGTGCAAGATGGGTAAAGAAGTAAAGGTGGCTTCCTGTATGGAGTTAATCACTATGGAAGAGGTGGGTTTAATCAAAGCTGTAGCGTTATGGGAGACGGTTGAACAACCCATTTGCTCAGATTTCCTTTTTGATCTAATTGGGCTACAGCAGTGGTTCTCAAACTGTTTGACCCACTTACCCCTTTTCCTGGTATCGAATAATGTCATTAGCCCCACAGAAAAAACAGACTGTTGTTTTACACTAGCGTCTCGATCATGGCAGTCCCAGACTGGATCCTCGACTCACAAGCAATTATATATTCTCCATTACCCCCAGGATATGCCTAAATTACTCCCTTGGGGGTAATTACCCACAGTTTAAGAACCACTGGGCTATAGCAACCATTTTTAAAAGAAATTAAAGCCATGTGAAATACGCTCATACAATTCATATATTTTTTTCCTGTTCTTGTAATATCTTAAAAATGCAGTGGAAGTGCATTTTTGAAATGGGCAGCCTCCTCTGTTTTTTAAACATACATGCATACATGCATGCGCATGCCCTGGATCTGCAAACATGTTATCACTCTAACTGGCCAGGGCAGGGGGGTCTGAAGTTATGGTTTGACTTACGGCATTTGGCTATGTCCGAGAGACCAGTTCACCCTCCTGTGTGCATAAATTCTATTAAAAATAATGAGGATGGAACTGAGAGCACCACCTCTTGCATGGTGTTATGAGTGTGTGTATTTATGCTTATCTTTGCAGCATCTGCTAAGATGAATTTCCCTGCCACTGAACTAGTTTGTTGTAGCGATAACTTGCTTAGTGCTGCCATCTAATGAGTTTCCCTTCGGCTGATTTGCCAGTAGAATGATTGAGACTCATCTGTTCCAGCTGCTCGGAAGTACTTCTTACTTACCTAAACTGAAATAAATGTTGTTCTAATCCTCTGAAATGCCATATAACAAACAAGTTTATGATTCTGATCTGCCCTTGACGTGGTGTTGCATGTTTTATCTGACTTTAACTTGCAATAAAAGGTGGGAATCTGACCCTTCTTGGATTAATAGTTTGAAGGCATTCACTGTTCCATAATGCTTGCACCTTGATTTGTTCCTTCCCCCAAAAAAGAAACAATGATCTCATGTAATTTAATGTTGTATATAGAAAAAACACCTTGGAGAAAGAGGTTGAGAGATTCACAACTGCTAGTCCTAAGGCCAAATTTAGCCTCTTTGGAGTTACTAACCAAGAATGTAATAGCTTTGTCGCTATAGAAGTTTCTTGACCCTCCTGTTTAATGTTCAGGGGAGAGGAATCAGAGACCACTGCATCATCACTTCCTAAGTTTCTTTTTTTTTTCAAAGAACATTTTTATTTTTCAAAGTATAGTTAAAATAACAAAATATAGAATATAGAGAAGCTAGAGTACCGAGCTAAAGAAAGAAGAAATATAAAGGTGTAGAACAGAAAGTAGAAACAGAAAGTGACTTCCAACCTTCTCCAGTACAGATATGAATACATTTATAAATATAATCTCTTACAATTAGCTAAACCTTAATAACATTATTTCTATCAGATCAAACCATTTAATCATTAAAACCCAAAATCAAAACTTCATTTTTTTCTGACAAAGCAAGCAATCTAAAAGTGGTTGCCATATAGACAGAAATCCCAAAGTAGTATTTTCTCTTATCAACATTGTTAACTTGGCCATCTGAGCCAACTCCATCAGTTTAATAGTCCATTCTTCCACTGTAGGAATTTGTGAATCTTTCCATCTCTGTGCTCAGAGGAGGTCTCCTAAAACTGATTCTTGATGGGGAGGAAGGACCCAAATGTTTCAAATGCCAACCGTACAGACAATAGTTAACTGCTGAGCACTGTCCAAAAATAAAGCAATACAACTGAAACTTCTGATTCTTCCTCTTTTCAGTTATTTATTGTCTAGTATCTTTTTTAGAAAGTGATTCAGCGTTTGTGTTTCATACAGCAGGAAGCTGGATTACTGACAGCTCTGCATTGCGTTCTTTAATATCTTTTTCTCAAAAGGTGCATTTCATTAGAAAAACTATATTCACTTTCAAAGCATTCACTTCACCCACACCAATTTATAGTTTATATATTTTATATTGGACATGCTGGCTAGGGAATTCTGGGAGTTGAAGTCCACACATCTTAAAATTGCTGAGGTTGAGAAACATTGGTTTAGAGAGGAGAGAACAAAAATGAATTTCTCCAACTCATGGAAATAGTCCAGCATACCCAGGCAAAACGGCCAGTGATTCTGCGGGCTAAAGATAAGGGCAGTTGAATTCCAGCAGAGCTGGAAGTCATCTTGTTAGGTAGGAAAAGCTTCCGCTGAGGGAAGGTTGAGGCTGAGAAGGTGCTACATTTCAAGTTGATGTTCTGAATATTTAAATGTTCCTTTTGAACTTGAGAGTAAAGTGACAGAAGAAGAAAACACTCCAAGCACCAAAGCAAGGAAAATTTAAAATTAATAAACAGCTGTCTTATGGAACAAGCATACTGTTCTGTATGTCTTCAACTGTAGTCCAAAATATTCAAGAGTTGGAAACAATTTGCATTAATTCTTAACATGTCTGCTTTTTCTGTCCAGCAAGTTTGACAGAAACATTTTGACTTGGCAGTTCTTCACTTCCTCTTCTCTTCTCTTCTCTTCTCTTCTCTTCTCTTCTCTTCTCTTCTCTTCTCTTCTCTTCTCTTCTCTCTTCCTCTTTTCTTTTCTTCTCTTCTCTTCTCTTCTCTTTTCTCTTCCTCTTCCTCTTCCTCTTTTCTTCTCTTCTCTTCTCTTCTCTTCTCTTCTCTTCTCTTCTCTTCTCTTTGTTGGAACTTGCTGCAGCTTATTTTTCTGATACCTTCCAAGAACTGATATATTGTTCAACTGCCTTGGAGCATATACTCATATTGTTGAGATGTCAGATCCATTTCTGTGCCCATCTGGAATAAAATACTCTAATCTTACAGCAGTCTTGCAAATGGCTGCCTGTAGTTAGTGAAAATTGCTATCAGACCAGAAGGATTTCCAAATATCTCATTTTTATGTTGTCATATTACTGACATAACAATCTGTGGGCAGGTAGATTTTGATGTGAACTAAATCTGAGTTGTTTAGAAGGCTATGATTAGAAACCTTTTGAATTTCAGCCTGTTTGTTGCTGCTTCCAGCAATATATTCACGTCAAAGAATTTTTTTTTAAAGAAAGATAACAGTCATTTCATAACTAAGTACTTTGTCCAGTCATCAGGACTGAATAGCATTTGTCTCTGTGGTTGTGGTAACAGATGTGCCATATACTATGTGCATCAGGCTTCCTATCCTTAAACAAGAGCTTGGTGAGAGAACAGGATAAACAACGTTTCTGACTCGGGTTCATTCTGTTGGCAGAGAAGGAGAAATGTGACCCTCCAGGTGCCACACAAGTTAAGCTGTCAACATCCATCATCATTGACCATGCAAGCTAGAGTTGATAAAAATGGTAGTTCAGCAACATCTGGAGGATTGTAGTTTCCTCACTCCCTACAATGTAGGAGCCTACACATGATGTACGTGGAACATTTAAAGCTGTCTAATTTTGAGTCAGACAATGGTCAGTCTAGTTAGCACAGTTTTTTCAGACTAAAGGTCACATTTGGCCTTGGAGAAGCATGAATTCAAGGAGCACATTCCAACCTATGGTCTGATCAGGACAAAAAAGTAAGATTTTAATTTGATTAAATACAGTTAATGTGATTATTCCTCATATTTTAAATAATTTTCCCCTTCTATCATATTAACAATCACAGTTGGTATGGAGATCTTATCCAAGCCTGGAGGACACCTTCAATTATATACTCTTGAACTAGCCCATTGTGACTGGCTGCTGATGTCCCAATTTTGCAGAATAGGGATCTTTCTAGTCCTGCCTAGAGAGGCTGGAGATCAAACACAGGCCCACTTGCTCTAATACTTAGCTGTGGCCCATCTCCAATAAGCATAGTGATCTGTTTTTAAGAAATCAGTTTTGTATGCAGATGTGATGATGTTTGCGTCCTGTCATCACTGGGCATATCCCTTTAATATTATAAGGGAAGGTTGGGGATGAAAGAAAGAACAGAATATTGTAGCAGGCATGATTGAAGAGACATTGGGGGATTTTATTGTAACTGAAGGTGGAGATTAAGGAATTAAGCCAAAGATTTTATGGAAACAGTGGATTTTGAAAGGAATGCAAAAGGATGAGGGGGCGCTTTGTGTTGTGGAAGAGAATTTTAGCCATAAGTAGCACCAGGGGAAAGTGGACTGTTTGAGAGCAGACAACCAGGAACCTGAGGCTAGAGCTGACACTCTATAATGAGAAATAAACTGAAAGTGAACCCAGGTCTGGAATTTGGGGTAGGTGGAGTATAAGGGAATGGCATGTTGAATCATTCTACTTCCCCATTGTTTCTCTTGCAGTAAGTTATCTTTTCCCAAGCTATTTTGCCATAATAATTGGCCATCAGGATCTTAAAGTACATGGAAAGATGTGGCTGTGTGATTCCAGTAGCTATTGAGCTAATATTGCATGTTTGCTTTTAATACTGTCTTGGAGTCAGAATTTAGTCAAAAAGGAAATCTATAAATATGAAAATATATAGGTTCTTTTGTGGCACTGTGGTTTTGACAGCGCTGCAGTATGCATTTTTTTAAAAAGGGGATAGCCGACTGGACCAGATGTCTTTTTATGAATTCCTAGACCACTTGTTCCTTCTGTGATTACCTTTATCTTTTTCCCTCCTACAACATTATCCATTCTACTCATTATGCCATCTCTGCAGTTGGGTTGGAACAACAGAAGTTAAGTAGCAAGGTAGCATTCACAGAATGTCCTTTGTTCAAAATGAAGCTCACAAAAAAGGGTTTGCAGGATATGCCATGGAGGAATGTCATTCTTTGACCTCTGACATTGCTTAGTCAAGAGATATTAAAATATAGCCGTAGGTTTCATAAAAGTTTTGCAGTCGAGTTGATGCTTTACCACCTGGAAGTCTTAATATTAATGATGGCACAAGTACAGTTATGCTAAATATTGCATCTGTTACTTTCTTTTACAGGAAAAGAAAATCAGAGTATCTCTGCCTTTAACAAGAGGACCAAGTGCCTTTATACCAGAGAAGGAAGTAAGTAATTTTTCTTTCTTTCTTTCTTTTAAGAAATGAACATGAGACATCAAAGCACTGCAAGGAGATTTATCGCCCCATTGAATAATTTCCACCACGGCCATTTCAATTTCTGGAATGTCCCAACAGTTTAGAATCCCAATTTTTGAATCATACTATTGAGGCGCTGGCTTAGTCTGATGTATATGAAATCCAAAAGAATAGTTGGCTTAGTCTTTGGTAGCAAAGTTTACGAAAAATCCTATTTTTTTCTGTTGTTAATTAAAGTAGTTATTTTGAACCCTGGTATTTATATATGAGCTCAACTAGCCCCAGACGTGATGACGCAGCTAGCTCAAAGCCGAAAGGACGGCTAGCGGCCGACGGTGCTGGTGGTGAACGGCGAATCCGATGTTCTAAGGATCAACACACCATCGGAACCTGGAATGTAAGATCTATGAGCCAGGGCAAATTGGATGTGGTTATTGGTGAGATGTCAAGATTAAAGATAGACATTCTGGGCGTCAGTGAACTGAAATGGACTGGAATGGGCCACTTCACATCAAATGACCACCAGATCTACTACTGCGGACAAGAGGACCACAGAAGAAATGGAGTAGCCTTCATAATTAATAGTAAAGTGGCTAAAGCAGTGCTTGGATACAACCCAAAAAACGACAGAATGATCTCAATTCGAATTCAGGGCAAGCCATCTAACATCACAGTGATCCAAATATACGCCCCAACCACAAATGCTGAAGAAGCTGAAGTAGAGCAGTTCTATGAGGATCTGCAGCACCTACTGGACAACACGCCTAAAAGAGATGTTATTTTCATCACAGGAGACTGGAATGCTAAGGTGGGCAGTCAAATGACACCTGGAATTACAGGTAAGTATGGCCTGGGAGAACAAAACGAAGCAGGACACAGGCTGATAGAATTTTGCCAAGACAATTCACTCTGCATAACAAACACTCTCTTCCAACAACCTAAGAGACGGCTTTATACATGGACTTCACCAGATGGACAACACCGAAATCAGATTGATTACATCCTTTGCAGCCAAAGGTGGCGGACATCTGTACAGTCGGTAAAAACAAGGCCTGGAGCTGACTGTAGTTCAGATCACGAACTTCTTCTTGCACGATTTAGGATCAGACTAAAGAGATTAGGGAAGACCCACAGATCAGCTAGATATGAGCTCACTAATATTCCTAAGGAATATACAGTGGAGGTGAAGAATAGATTTAAGGGACTGGACTTAGTAGATAGGGTCCCGGAAGAACTCTGGACAGAAGTTGGCAGCATTGTTCAGGAGGCGGCAACAAAATACATCCCAAAGAAAGAGAAAACCAAGAAGGCAAAATGGCTGTCTGCTGAGACACTAGAAGTAGCCCAAGAAAGAAGGAAAGCAAAAGGCAACAGTGATAGGGGGAGATATGCCCAATTAAATGCAAAATTCCAGAGGTTAGCCAGAAGAGATAAGGAATTATTTTTAAACAAGCAATGCGTGGAAGTGGAAGAAGACAATAGAATAGGAAGGACAAGAGACCTCTTCCAGAAAATTAGAAACATTGGAGGTAAATTCCAGGCAAAAATGGGTATGATCAAAAACAAAGATGGCAAGGGCCTAACAGAAGAAGAAGAGATCAAGAAAAGGTGGCAAGAATATACAGAAAACCTGTATAGGAAGGATAACAATATCGGGGATAGCTTTGACGGTGTGGTCGGTGAGCTAGAGCCAGACATCCTGAAGAGTGAGGTTGAGTGGGCCTTAAGAAGCATTGCTAATAACAAGGCAACAGGAGACGACGGCATCCCAGCTGAACTGTTCAAAATCTTGCAAGATGATGCTGTCAAGGTAATGCATGCTATATGCCAGCAAATTTGGAAAACACAAGAATGGCCATCAGACTGGAAAAAATCAACTTATATCCCCATACCAAAAAAGGGAAACACTAAAGAATGTTCAAACTATCGAACAGTGGCACTCATTTCACATGCCAGTAAGGTAATGCTCAAGATCCTGCAAGGGAGACTTCAGCAGTTCATGGAGCGAGAATTGCCAGATGTACAAGCTGGGTTTAGAAAAGGCAGAGGAACTAGAGACCAAATTGCCAATATCCGCTGGATAATGGAAAAAGCCAGGGAGTTTCAGAAAAACATCTATTTCTGTTTTATTGACTATTCTAAAGCCTTTGACTGTGTGGACCATAACAAATTGTGGCAAGTTCTTAGTGGTATGGGGATACCAAGTCATCTTGTATGCCTCCTGAAGAATGTGTATAACGACCAAGTAGCAACAGTAAGAACAGACCACGGAACAACAGACTGGTTTAAGATTGGGAAAGGAGTACGGCAGGGCTGTATACTCTCACCCTACCTATTCAACTTGTATGCAGAACACATCATGCGACAAGCTGGCCTTGAGGAATCCAAAGCTGGAGTTAAAATCTCTGGAAGAAACATTAACAATCTCAGATATGCAGATGATACCACTTTGATGGCTGAAAGCGAAGAGGAACTGAGGAGCCTTATGATGAAGGTGAAAGAAGAAAGTGCAAAAGCTGGTTTGCAGCTAAACCTCAAAAAAACCAAGATTATGGCAACCAGCTTGATTGATAACTGGCAAATAGAGGGAGAAAATGTAGAAGCAGTGAAAGACTTTGTATTCCTAGGTGCAAAGATTACTGCAGATGCTGACTGCAGTCAGGAAATCAGAAGACGCTTAATCCTTGGAAGAAGAGCAATGACAAATCTCGATAAAATAGTTAAGAGCAGAGACATCACACTGACAACAAAGGCCCGCGTAGTTAAAGCAATGGTGTTCCCTGTAGTAACATATGGCTGCGAGAGCTGGACCATAAGGAAGGCTGAGCGAAGGAAGATCGATGCTTTTGAACTGTGGTGTTGGAGGAAAATTCTGAGAGTGCCTTGGACTGCAAGAAGATCCAACCAGTCCATCCTCCAGGAAATAAAGCCAGACTGCTCACTTGAGGGAATGATATTAAAGGCAAAACTGAAATACTTTGGCCACATCATGAGAAGACAGGACACCCTGGAGAAGATGCTGATGCTAGGGAGAGTGGAAGGCAAAAGGAAGAGGGGCCGACCAAGGGCAAGATGGATGGATGATATTCTAGAGGTGACGGACTCGTCCCTGGGGGAGCTGGGGGTGTTGACGACCGACAGGAAGCTCTGGCGTGGGCTGGTCCATGAAGTCACGAAGAGTCGGAAGCGACTAAATGAATAAACAACAAAATTTATATATTTGATTAAAAATGCTTCGAATGCTCTTGGTTGTTAAGAATGTATCAGCTGAAGTCGACTGCAGGTTCTGAATATTTATGCCATGTTAAACTTCACATTTTAAAAACGGTCTAAGATTCTGTGGCTTTTTGAGGAAAAAACTGTCGAGGAGGAAGATGGGGAGGAGGATAGATTTGAAAATAATACGAATCTGCTGCTAGGTAGTGATAGATCTTTATCTGTGCCTGCTGCACAGGAATGTCCCAGATTGTGCAGTACGAGCACATGGCACTGTTAAAATATGGGGTTTTTTGGTTTGTTAAGGAAAAATTATGATAAAACTGCAGCTGAATAGTCAGAATGTGCGAACACAGAGCAGTACTTCCTTGGTAGTGGCTTAGCAGTGATGGAATGGCTGGGGGATTTCACTGTCTGGCCATTTCACTGATGGATTTGGACAATTCTGTTTGGTTCTCATGTAACTGTGAGCCATAACGTAGTTGTTTCCTTACAGCACCATAGACCGATCCTAAGAAAGAACCAAAGGGACTCTGGCAATTTAAAACTATGGCTTTGTTGTACAAATCCTGCCTTATTTTATTTCGCGGTATCTGAACTTGGAATTCTGGCTCATCTTTGTTCTTTGCTCTACCCACTTGTTCTGGGATTAGCCAAAGAACTGGAAGAACAAGCAGATTACCTATCTGCAGGACCGACACTAGGTTTGTTCAACTAAACTCAGCTTAGCATTATGCTAAACGTCACAGGATAAACTACTGTGTTTCTTCAGATGGCCTTTGGTGCACCTGAAACTCTATCATACTGTGGCTGCTATTCTGTGTATGTTTTGGTTTTGGTATGTTCTTGTTTATTACCTTTGGGGTAATAATCTTTTAAAAAAAAAACTCTTTTACCAAATCTTGTTTAAACTTCCACACATGCTTGTCCTTAAAGCGTGTCTTGGAACAGTTATTTATACCATGTAAAATTAAATCAAATCAATAATGTCTCCCATGCTTTTGAACCTTTTCCATAGGTTATGCAAGCCAATAGTTTGAATGAACATATGCATCTGCTTGTGGAAGAATATTCTACGTCTGGTCGCCTAGACAACATCACTCAGGTCATGAGTTTACACACTCAGTACCTGGAGTCTTTTCTCCGCAGTCAATTTTACATGTTGCGTGTGGATGGTCCTCTTCCTTTGCCCTACCGGCACTACATAGCCATCATGGTAAGGCCCCTACAAAAGTCTACCTCTTCTTGATCATCTCCCGTCATAATTACATTAGTATATTTTCCACTATTGTTATAAGTTAAAGCAAGTGTCACCTTCTTCTGAACTGAGAGGGGATAACACTGTCACCCAAACCAATTGATCTTTTCCTCTAAGGGCTGGAAATCTAGCAGCTGGACCTTTCTGAAATGAAGAATTAACCCATAGGATTATGAATTCAGGCTCGAGTTAGGATCACTGTATAACTGGTCTACAGTCATAGACGGAGTTCCTTCACTCTAACAATTTACAGGGACTATATGCTTTGTTTGGTCAAAATGTGGTTGCTGCGAGCCACTTAAAATCACTGTGAGAGATACGCAACCACATAAGTCCTTTAAATAACACACTTCAAAACAAGGAACTCTGAATTATGCACTTGGAATCAATCAAAACTATAATCTATAGTTTCCAGAAACTAAATTTTGCAGTAGCTGAAATACAGTATTTTCAGCATTCATAAAGAATTTTTCCAGTAGTCACAACACTTCTACTGTAGTACACTATATTGTTGTTCTCTTAGTGGTGTTGGGAGGGTTATGACTGGATAAGAGCAGTTTTCTTAAAGCCGCAATGAATTCATGGGAAAGGCAAGATTTGAACAAATGGCTTCTAAACTCACAGCTCTCTGTCGTAATTGTTATGGCAGAGTTCACTTCTTGTACAGTACATTCATGTGGGGGGTGCACACGGCCGTAGCCGTTTCAGACTTGGCTGCACTCATGTTCTGCACAAACGATATATGTATAGTTCACGCATCTTCCTTTCTGTTAAAACAGTTGCAGTGAAATTTTTTTGTAAGCTTTTGTTGTGGAAATGCTTGAATGCAGGGTTCTCTCTTCCTTGCTGTAAAGCTGTTTTTTCTCTTATGTCTGCCATCTCTTACCATAAGAGGAACAGGGAGCTACTGGTTAGCCACCGTTGCAGCTCATCTGCCTCTTTGGGTTTTATCTGTAGGCTGCTGCCAGGCACCAGTGTTCCTACCTAATAAATACACACGTGGAAGAGTTCCTGAAGACTGGAGGGATACCAGAATGGCTGAACGGCTTAGAGTACATTCCTCAAAGACTGAAAAATCTGAACGAAATCAACAAGCTGCTTGCACACCGACCTTGGCTGGTTTCCAAAGAGCACATTCAGGTACTTTTTTTTTAGAATTGGCTGTAGAGGGCAAGCCAGATGTTCAAGCATTTGCAGGTGCCAAAATCTAGCTTTTGCTAGGATTCGATGGGAACAGGATCTCCTTGCCACTTTCTTTGGATCTTGAGCTCTGTGGCACCTTTCTGTAAATCAGAAGTTGTCACCAAGTCAAGGCACAGAAAAGCAGCCAGAAGAAGCATTTATAGATGTGGCTTCCCTCCTGTCGACACCTCCTCCTAAAGCCGTTTTTCCTGTTTGGTTGAGGGGTTTCCAGGCTCTGTTATTAAAACATCTGTCAGGCCATTGGGAAGTGTGTTTGTTTCTTTCTTTTCAAAGGAGGAAGAGGTTTGGCATCCAGGTGAGCAAAACTGCACCTATTGAAACTCCTTGCATAACTAAGCCATGTTGTAATGCATGGAAAGCGATAAGTGGCCCCTTCTGCAGGGAGCGAGACAGAGCTAAAAGAGGAAGGTGTTTATGCTTTTGACTTTCTCAGAAGAGAACTGGCTACCTCCTGTTTACAGTTTGGCAGAGAGCAGGTATGGCTTGCCTTCCTGCCATTCCACTTGAAACAGCCAGATGATTAAATTGTAAAATACCTTTAAGCAGGCATGCACAAGGCTGAGGCCACCCTTGCCCTTCCAAGGGCACACCAGGGGCAAGATTCCAGTAAGTGGCAAGGCCAGAATCAAATAAAATCCATCTTGATTTAAATTAATTTACTTTTAAATGTAATCACTTTAAATTAAATGAGTTAAATCTACTTAATATGACTGCTGCCTTTTTATTTATGATGCTTCCCTTTCACATTAAAAAAAAACGTATCACCTTTGGAAGGATACCAGCTTTGTGGATCAAACGTAGCTGGGGAACCTTTACCTATGAATGTTCCATGTGGGACATAGCCAACATGGGCATGAGATTTGTAAACATCATTTTTGCTCAAAGTCTGGGAGACAGGAGGCACTGAGCGTTTTTCATTTAAAAAAGACCCTGCCTGAGATATCAAAACATCTAATTAGAATCCTGGTTAAACACTAAAGCAGTGTTTCTCAACCTTGGCAATGTGAAGGTGTGTGGACTTCAACTCCCAGAATTCCCCGGCCAGCATGGCTGGCTGGGGATTTCTGGGAATTGAATTCCACACACCTTCACGTTGCCAAGGTTGAGAAATACTGCACTAAAGAGTCTTGTTCTTCCCACTTTGATTTATATTTTGCAGCAGAAACCTTGAGAAAAGCTCAAGATCTCTGGATTGTGCGGCAATGATTCAAGGAGATTAGACTAGAAGGCCTTCTGGCATACTTTGGTTTTGCTGCTTCCAACTCAGAAATTAAAATTCAACAGAGGAAAATACATTCTGCCTGTTTCCTGTGCCTATATCTAATATAAATTCACATATGTACTGTTTTTTCCTCTTGTTTTGTTTCAGAAACTTGTTAAGACAGGGGAAAATAATTGGTCTCTTCCTGAACTGGTTCATGCTGTGGTCCTTTTGGCACATTATCACGCTCTGGCAAGTTTTGTCTTTGGTAGCGGCATCAACCCAGAGAGAGATTTTGGTACCTCAAACGGCTACCGGCTCATATCAGTTAACAACTTCTGCGTCTGTGATCTCGCCAATGACAACATTGAAAATGCATCCCTCAAAAGTAACAGCTTTGGGGTTAGTGTTTGAAGATTGTTCTTTTCTTTTCTCTCATCCTTTTTTGTTGATGTTATAAAAGCTGGCTTGGAAGGGGAGATCATTCCTGCCTGTGGTTTTCTCTTGTGTCTATCAGTGCTGGGAATGTGGGAACCAAAATGCAAATCCCAGCAGAACTAGGATCAAGTGTTGGGTGGAGAGCAGGGACTGAAAAGTCAACAGGACATCTAACATCTTAAGTCAGTTGCAGGGCAGTGTCTGTTCTCGGATGAGAAAACATTGCTGGGATACAGATGCAGGCAAGTCGATAGGAGTTCTGAAGAAATGACCCATAGGTTGTGCCGGGGCAGGGAGGGGGCAGCATTTCCCTACAAAGAACACTCTGTTAAATTGCTGGGCCATTGTGATTTCCTTCTTACATAAAAAATATAATTGCATCCCAAACTGGAAAGAAAAATAAAAGGATTCCTAAACTTGACAGAAAATTTGCTCAGCCAGAATAATATCTCTTAAATGAAGGATAACTTCCCTTAAGTTTACTTTTGGATGTGCATGTGGTTTTGTTACACAGACTAAAAAAAAAAATAACAAAGTTTCCCAGACTGAAGGAACCATGAAGATTTATTTCATTATTTCAAACAACTAGTCATGATTGAGAGCAATTTCCCACTGCCGATTTATAGCTACACCCAGCCATCACTGAAGTGATGCAAAGCTGTCCTCATCAGTATTATTTTGGCACAACGCTGGTTGGAGGACTCTAGAAGATGCTAGTGGGGAAATGACACGGCAAGCCAAATGTTATATTTCTTATTAAAATTGATGCCAGCTGTATTTACAAAACCTTTCCAGGGTGGATCCAAGTGCTAATCAGAGATGAGTAATATTTCATGCTAGGTTTTTGACTGCAGAAGCAGTCCATAAAATCTCTAACAGCTAAGCTAGACTTTATCCTTGGCTGAAAATTTAGAAGCTAAAGAAAAAAGAAACACAAATTAATATAGAAGAAGGCTTTAATCTTTCTCCTTCCCATTGCATTTCTTCTTCCCTAGCCATCATAGACAAGTTATTGAGAAAATAGTTGAGATACAGCCATAGAGCTAGAAATGCCATCTAGACCCCTGGGTCCAAACCCCTGTTTCATGCAAAAATCCAGATTTAAGCATCCAGGGCAGATGGTTGTCCAGTCTCACTTTGAACATATCCAGTGAACGGAAGCCTACCACATTTCTTAATAATTGGTGCTGCTGTGGAGCTGATCTTACTGCTTCAACGTTTTTTCTAACACAGAATAGGAACCTGCTTTATTAAACTTAAATCCATTATTCTTGTACTCTTTGACAATAGATAATGGGTCTTGATCTTCCCGTGTGACATCCTTTCAGGTATTTGAGGGATGCAAACACACACCTCCTT
The DNA here is from genome assembly GCF_035149785.1 of Candoia aspera. Taxonomy (NCBI): domain Eukaryota; kingdom Metazoa; phylum Chordata; class Lepidosauria; order Squamata; family Candoiidae; genus Candoia; species Candoia aspera. The sequence continues at coordinate 104,056,151 of NC_086157.1, forward strand.
GATCTTCTGTTTTCAAGATTAAACATACCCAGCTCCTTCAGTCTCTCTTCAGTGAATTTAATTTTCTTGAAACCACCTTTTCTGAACATGTACCAGCATCTCTGAATCCTTCTTAAAATGTGATGCTCAGAACTAGACATAGGATTAAAGACACTATCAGAATAACACGTAATAAAATGAAAACCTATCAGCTTGTTTCTTTTCTAAAACAAAAGAAAATCAATACTTCTTTTGATCCAGCTTGATGTTGCATTTGCAGATTTTGCAGCCAGTTCACACTGATGATTTATATTCAGTTTGCAAAAAAGTAAGATTCCAAGACCTTTTTTCCAGTTACTGTTACCAAGGCAGGTATATCAGTACATCTGAATTATTTTCCTGAAGTGAAGAATTTTGTATTTATCCTTGTTAAATTCCATTCTGTTATTTCAGCTCATTTCTAAGATCATTTTTATTTTATATATGTCTTTTAGGATTTTAGCTAGAATTTTGTGTCATCTGCAAATTTAATAAGTATTCTTTTTAGCTCTTTATCTATGCCATTAATGAAAATATTGAAGAGTAGAGGGTCCAGGACTGATCCTTGTGGAAGCCCACTTGATACCTCCTGATACTTCTTTTTTATGTAATTTTGATAGCTTATCTCTTGGTATCCCTTGATAGCTTTCTTCTTCTCCACTTTGCTGCGAAATGATTGATGAACATTCTTTGAATACAATGTTTGAGCCAGCTGTGTGTCCACTTAATTGTCATTTTGCTAATTCAAGTACTTTATCAAATGCTTTTCTAAGTCAAGATATACAATATTGTATCTGCAGCAAAGAGACCAAAACTTCTTTTTGACTTTTGGTAATAATTATATTTTCAAGGTCCTTACAGATCAATGTCTTTATGAGTTGCTCTAGAATTTTCCCAGGTATTGATGCTGGATGGCAGGTCTGTAGTTCCATGGATCTTTTTTTCCTTCGTTTATGAATAGAGGTATTTCTTCTCCAGTAATCTGGCATTTCAACTTCTCTAAGATTTTTCAAAAATAATACATAAAGTTTCAGATGGATCAACAGCTAGGTCCTTCTGTACAATTTACATGGTCCTGAAGATTTCACTCATTCAAAATACATAGGTATTCGCTGAATACATTTCTCTCAGTCTCAAGCTTTCATCCTGCCCATTCATCATGTTTGTTCACAATTTCTTAGTGAATAGATATCATCTTGGATATCTGATTTGAAGAGCATTGCTTTTTGTTGTTGTTGTTGTTAGCTGTTAAAATTCACATTTTGAAGTCCAAGATATGTGTATGACCACAGTGAGCTTTAATTTCCACTGTTCTTTCTGACTTTTCACTGAGTATTTTAATATGTCCTATTACATCAGCATTCATACTTGTTTCTACATTGCTTATTTATCTGAGGTTCTGACTTCTGACATTTTATCTCCAGCTCCCACAGGATTCAATTGAAAGTCCTTCTGATCAAGCTTACCATTCTTTGGGCAGACATATTTTCACCAATCCTTATATAATGCCTCCCATGCCTGCAGTTCATTATTCAGATAACCAAAATCATGGTCTCAAAAAACAGATCTCTCCTGTTGACCATGCAGTTGTTGGTCAGCCATCCACTTGTATTATTCTGTCCTTTTCCAATTGAAGTCCATGTCCATGAACTTAAAGCTGCTCTAGGCAGAATCATTTATACTCACATGAATTAGCACTAAGAATAATTGTCAGACTTGATATATGTTCCACCAACTATAAAGAGTAGGATGACCAGGCAGGATTAACCAACAGCTCTGGCCAGTCCATGATTTGTTTTGGTTCCTCATGATAATGAGCCTGTACTCTGACTCTTTTCTTTGCCTTCTGCAGAGCACAGTTGAATCCCTCTGTTCTTCATAGATCCATCCTCTTGTATACTGGTCAACAATGTCTTTTTTTCATTCCCCAAAGGCTAAAGGCCTGTTTATTCTCCAGAAGGCTCCAAGCTGAATTCCAGCGGTACAGAATATCATCTATATCTTCTGTATATTATTATTATTGTTGTTGTTGTTGTTGTTGCACAATCAGCCAGATGTTTAGACTGGATTTGGCATTTTTGTCCACCTATGGAGTCCTTCCAAAGGACCTGGGATAGGCAGATGTTGTTTAATAATATTAAAGGTATCATCGCAGGATGTAAACTGTTCCACGTAAAGCTGCCTTTTGCAATTGACTGATGGTGATTTTGTCAATGCCAGTAGTGTTCAAGTGGTGCTCCAGTTGTTTTGGAATTGCACCCAAGGCATCTATTACTATTGGTACTGTCTTTGCTTTCTTTTATTTATTTATTTATTTTATTTTATTTTTCAAATTTCTATCACCGCCCATCTCTCCCAAAAAGGGGACTCTTTTGCCACAGTCATTCTACTTCTATTTGCAGGCCTTTGTATTTTGTGATTTTCTCCAGTTCTTTCTCTTCTATTCTGCTGCCTCCAGGTATTGCCGTGTCCACTGTCCAGACTTTTTTGTCTTTCTTGTCAACAGTTGTTAAGTCTGGGGTGTTGTGTGGCAGATGCTTGTCCGTTTGACTTCTGAAGTCCCAGAGCACTTTAGCGTCTTCATTTTCTATTACTTTGTCTATTTTGTGATCCCACCAGTTCTTGCTTGCAGGCAAGTGGTGTTTCTTGCAGATATTCCAAGGCACCATTCTTGCTACTTTGTCATGCCGTTGTTTGTAATCAGTCTGCACGATCTTCTTGCAGCAGCTACCTAGGTGGTCCACTGTGTCTTCAGCTTCTTTGCAGAGGCAGCATTTTCTGTCTTCTCAATTCCGGCTCTATATGCATTTGTTCTTAAGGCTTGGTCTTGTGCAGCCAGAAGTAGCCCCTCTGTCTCTTTCTTCAACTTTTTCCTGCTCTTAGCCATTGCCAGGTCTCATTGTTACCTGCTTTGCCAGCTAGGTTTTTATTTTTAATTTTGCTGGCCATTGTAATACTTTGCCTTGCCATGTCTCTTTTCTATTCTTCATTTGGTCTTTCTTATAGGCTAGTTTGGTCTCTCTGGTATTTAGTAAGCCTTCATGGTGTACTAGCTTCAGTGCATCTTCTTCAGTATCCTTCAGATATTCTTCCAATGCCCTTTTTTCTTCTTCAACTGTCTGGTGTACTTGCAACATTCCACACCCACCTATGCTCCCTGGTTGTGGTGGTGGTGGTGGTTGTTATTTTGGATCATAGGGGTTGAGCCAACACAGTAGCATGTAGAATTTTTACCAAGTAGAAAAACACCTTTTATGTAAAATAGAGGATTTGTACCTGGTTACTTGTTCAAGGAACCTTCTGTACCAACTAGCAAAGCAAAAACAAAAGTCCCTCAGGATCTGGATCTATAGTTTCCAAGTCATATTTAAAGAGAAAGGAAATATCAAGTCTCAGTGGCTATTGAAATAGGTTTAGAAGTGTGTGGGCAGCACCTGGTAAAACTTCAGTAATCCGAGAAATTGCATGAGATTTGCTATATCTAGTTTGCGCCAACAACATTCATTCACTACCCCTCTCCATGCCTTTCTGTATTGGCCAACCATCCTCCCTTCCACCACATTCATATGCTGCTTCATGCATTGACTTTTGTTCTTTAAACTTCCCACCTCTTTTTGAGGATTTCCATCAACTCCAACCATGATTTTCTTGGTCTTCCACTTCCTCTTGATGCATTCACTCTTCCTTCATATATTTGCTTTGGATTGATTCTCCATCCAATTCCTCTTACAACAAAACCATCTCAATGAACTCCTTTGAGGTTGTTCACTCACTTTTATATACAATCCACATTCATTCAGCATCCACTGACCATATCTCATCTTCTCATACTACACACATACTCCTAAGTACCCTATTTTCACTGCATCCAACTTGGTTTCATGTTTCTTCTGACGTACTCAACTATTGCTTCTTGGTAACAGAATAGGCAGAAACATAGTCTTATCCACAGCCACCACACATAGTGGGAAGGGTGGTTTTGGTTGGGTTTGCATAATTTAGCCAGGAATAGAACATGAGCATCCCCCCCCCCAACTTTGAATATAAAATGTTAAAAGTAGGATGGGGAGCAAAAATTAGTTTCATCTTGAGAGAGAATCAGCAACTTGTAATGTTCTTCCAACTTGTGGTCTGTTTTAGCTCTCCGATTCATTAAGTGAGCTGGAGGCCTTGATGGACAGAATGAAGAGGCTGCAAGAGGAGGAGGAGGCTTCCCAAGAAGAAATGGATACACGTTTTGAGAAAGAAAAATCAGAGAGCCTACTAGTTGTTGCCGAAGGTATTGCACTCTCAGTGCTCCAGTGGAGCTTCTTTCATAATTCCATTTTTAGAGGTATCACTGGCGATCAATACCTGAATTCAATAAAAACAAGCTAAACAACAAAAAGTTCTCACTTGCTGGAGATCATTTAGAGCCAGTTTATACATGCAGAGAAATCTGCTGTCTTCAGACTCAGTCATTTCAGAGTATTGTAGGTAGGACATTGTTTGTATGTTCCCCTATACCAGTAATAAATCTTAAATCATAAAAAGTCTGAAAGGCTTTAGCTGATTTTTCTCTCTGACGTGCTAGCTTTACAAAAAGAAAAAGAAAGAAAATATAGCTGGAATATAGCTGGCTGGGGAATTCTGGGAGTTGAAGTCCACACATCTTGAAGTTACTGAGGTTGAGAAACACTGATTTAGAGCTAGGACAGGGATTATTTCCCCCCCCCCCCCCAATGAAGGGCTACTTGCCTTTCAGCTAATTTGTCAGAGGGCTGCATGCTGCTACATGCTGCCATCTGAGAGGCTGAATGCCCTTGCCAAAGATCTGAACTGATCACTTGCAGAGAGCTTTTGAAGTTAAGGCTGGGTGCCTGAACTTTAAGTTCTTAGACAATGGCTACCTTGGAAATGCTTCTTGTAATCATATTCATGTTATACATGCTTAAAGTCAAAGACCTTGCCAGAGCTGAGCAAATGGGTCAGAAGGTGGAAAGACGATTTAGTATTTGAATTCAGGTTAGGTTGGAGAAATTATGCTTGTGGCCCCCAGGCACTTGCTGAGTGGGGAGTTTGGCCTGGCATTTTATTTTAACTTGAAGTCTATTGGTTGAAAGGCACTTCCTCCAACAGAGTTTTGTGCCATTTCTTCAGCCTGGACATCCAGTGTTTAAACATCAACTCCCTTAATCCCCTAACAAGCATATTCATTGTTGAGAATTCTGGGAATTAAAATCCACCTATGTAGAAGGTGCCTCAGTTGGGGAAAGCTGGCCTGAAATATTCATCAGGGGGAAGAAGGCAAAAGAAAGCCAAAAGCTAGGTCTCCACATGTTGTACAATAAAAATTACTGCATTCTTCCTAGGATATCACAGAAGCCCCTCTGAAGGAGCTATCTAGGATGCACAAATTATTGCAGTGACTAACAAAATTGAAAAACTGAGCTGACTAGCTGGAAAGAGGGATAAAAATGCTGCATTTCTTACCCTAGTACTGTCATACTTTTTAAAAATAATATTTTTAAAGCAAAATATCTCATGCAGCAAACATTTTCTTATGCCACTTAGAATGGAAAAGGTAAAGGATTCAGGCTGCAAAAACAAGATATTTAGAGACTCTTTTACTGCTTGGTCTCAGCTTTTAATACCTTGGTCATTTTTTTAAAAAAATGCCATCATGGACTTCCATAAAGCTTGTTCCAAAAGAGATGGCAGGAATCAGACATAAACCAAAGAGTAATTCAAGGCTTGACAGCTTTGATTTCTTAAACTGCATTAATGAACTATTTGGATGCTTGCCAATTAGGTTTCTTCCCACATAGTTATGTTTTAATTGGCTAATGAGCCAGAATAAAGATAAAGGCGTCCTTGTGATAGTTGGGTGAACTGAAGGGTTTCTTTTTAATGGCGCTAGTAATAGACCCGGAGCAGGTTCCCCACCCTATTTCATTAGGATGCCTGGGAGTCAGCCAAGATGGGGAATCAAGATAATTTGCAAACAACTTTGCATCAGTCAACCTTCAGGAAGGGCATTTAACAAACTTAAGCCATTTCAACATTTGGTAGGCAGAGAGGAGCAAATGGATGGAGGGTTTCTTGATAAGGGAAATGTCCTGCCTTAATTACTGGTATTGCTGTTTTTCCATATTGCTCAGAATATTGAAGAAGTTGGCTTTTAGCCATAGATCTCTCTTCATCAGCTTTACCCAAATGGCTCTAAGCTACAATCAAACTAGCTAGATCTGGTTTTTCTTTCCCCCCAGAGATGTGGGCAGTGTGATTCAATCTGTATTTGTCCCTGCTGATCCAGTGGGGCTATGACTGAAATACAGCCACACTTGCCCAAGCTATGGCATTCATTGGACTGGCATCCTATTTCAAACCTAGGGGTATCTCTTCGGGCAGGGTCCCTATCCTTTGCAAGGATTTTTCCTTGTTATCAACTAAGGGCTGGTTAAAAATCTGCAGTTCTGAAGATACCTTTGTATAGAGATTATAATGCCTGAGCCATCCTCCAGTGCTGACCCAGTGAATTGGAAGTGGTTCATGGAGGTTCAGTTGATTAGTGTTCTGAACTGAATGGGGCATCACCCATTCAGAAGCATCTTTAGGAACAACTGGGTTTTATATTTTGATGAAAGGTTTAGTTTACAAATACTGTATATGTATATATTTGAAATGAATGCCCGGTTGGTGCCCAGCTATTGCCTGTTAATTCTCTTTCAGGTTGTCTTTTTTCTAGGCATGGGCTCACAGCTTCGTTTTGGACTTCAATTTCTTTAATTTACTGAGGTCTTTTTAAAAATTGTCCTAATTTATATCACACTTCAGAACAGTGTATCTGGCTGAGAACAAATCAACTATGTTTTTCCCTGAAACTGAACTTCAAAATGTTAGATGTAGCTCAGACAAGAATAGTTCCCTTTCTAAATTCAGAAGTAAAATTAGGTCAGGGGGAAGTACATGGGGAACCAGCCCAGGCTTATGACCTTGGTATTGTGTAATTGTTTTGAGATAAATCTTCTAAGGGTACATTTTACTATATCCTGCACTTTTCTTCAGTAGCATTTGATGATGAATTAGTTTCCACGGCAGATGTTTCCTGCTATGTTGAAGACCCTGGATTTGGTTACAAAGATTTTGCAAGACGGGGGGAAGAACATCTTCCAACGTTTCGAGCCCAGGTAAATTACATGAGTAACTTAGTGATGGAGAACCAAATTAAGAAGTATAGATGGCATCCTCTGTCAGTCCTGAGTCTTTTGGAGTTAGCATCCTGGCTTTTGTTCAAAAAAACTTCTATTACATCTCTGGACATAGGAATATTGTTCTATCCAGTCCAGAATCGAAAGCATGGCCTGATTGCTGCTTTCTGAGACTTACACCAGGAACCTTCTCAGCCTTACCTAGAGATGCCTGGGGTGGTCCTTGTGACCTTTTGGCATACAAACCACATCCTCTGCCATTGAGCTATGATCTTTGTCCATGGTTAATACAGAGTCAGGGTATACATTCTTAGAGAAGCATTATCGTTGGAGAAAAAAAAATCTCAAAAGATCCTAAAATAAGTTAATGTAAGAAAAATGTGTTCCAGAGAAGTTCCCTTTTTTCCCCAACAATGAATTCATTTACTGATTGCGCTTACGCTCTTTCTTCAGATAAATTAGAACAACTCTCACTGAGCTACCAATGTATAGGGCCAGGACTGCTCAGCCATAAAAAGATTTGTGGAATTCATTTCTTTTATAGGACTACACCTGGGAAAATCATGGATTCTCCCTTGTGAACAGACTGTATTCTGATATTGGACATCTCCTGGATGAGAAATTCCGGATGGTCTACAACCTCACCTACAATACCATGGCCAGCCATGAAGATGTTGACACCACAATGTTAAGAAGAGCTTTATTTAATTATGTTCACTGTATGTTTGGCATCAGGTATGTTATACATTGGCTGGGATAATGGATGTATTCAGTAGTCTCCTGACTTGTAATAGTCACACTATATAATCAGTGGATGTTGTGTATTGTAGTTTAATAGTACTTTAGGTTTGAAAAATTAAATAGGATGCAGTAGAGGTGAGATAATTATTAGCCTCTTGAGTGAGAGAACTGCAGTATACGTTAACTTGTATTCTCCTTTTTATAGATGAGTATGTATGTATAATTAAAGAACAGAAATAAACACAATCAAAAGTAACATGATGGCATTCTCTCTAGGTTAATATCCAGCCACTGTTAGTTTTTTTCCCAAGAACTGAAGAAATGCTGTAGGATCAGCAGGTTTTGTTTTTCTATTTAGGGGCAGAATAAATATGATGTTAACTATGCCTTGATATTTAATATGCTTTTAATATTTAACCCTATTTTCTCCTCCCCTGCTGTAGTCCTGATGAAAGCTGTTCTACAAATGCTGCTTTTGGGGAGAAAATAATTGGAAGGAATCTCACTTCATTATTTCTATTAGCTAATCAGACTAATGCAGCTTCACAGGAATGTGTTTTTTATCTAGACCATAGTAGGAAAAAGCAGAGTTAAATTTTCACACCATGATAAATACCAGATTTCAACCCCCCACTCTAAGCCCTCCTTCGGCCATGTTGGAGAAATACCTTGAGAACCCCCCCGGGTCCTTCTCCCATCTCTGCCAGCTCGGTGGCGAGGTTCAGGTCCATTCTTCTACCCATTCAGAACATGGATTAAAAACCTCCAAAACTTTATGAAGGGTCTGCAGTCTCTTAGTCAGACCCACAAGGACATGCAACTTACACGCAAGTAACGTTCCCAGAGGAAAGACCCCAGATACACATACAAGCAAGCTTATAGTAGTCAGGGTCACACAAGGCATTTCAAAGGGCGAAATCGCATTGGCTAATCCTCATTTGGACACTTACACATTTCTAAGCAAGTGGAAAACAACCCCCAAAAGTTTATGTTTGCACACACACATCATAAGAGTGGCATTTCCATAGCAACCTATGACAGGGTTTGTCCCATTATCTGTAGCAGCTGTCTTGGGGGGCAGTGTGCAGTTCCACTGCACCCGCGCTGTACCCTTGCATGCGCATAAGCACAGCAACCATTTGCTTATCTACTCCGTGCTGTTCCAGTTAACTTTGCATTCTAATTTATTTATTTATTTATTTATATTTCGAATTTAGTCACCGCCCATCTCACTCAAAGAGCGACTCTGGGCGGTTTACAATAAAACCAGGATAAACCCAGAATAAAAAATCATTAAAATACAATACAATAAACCATATTCTTAAACAAAAATATAATCCAAGATAGGGGTGTTAAAACGGTCTTAATTTATGGGGGCGCCTTCAGGGTGCTAGCCACCCAAGGTTGGTTACCCCTCTGCACACCCCACGCGAGATGGCAGAGCCAGGTCTTCACCCCTTTCCAGAAGGCTGGGAGAGAGGGGACCCGCTTCACTTCTGGGGGAAGAATGTTCCATAGGGCAGGGGCAACGGCAGGGAAGGCTCCCTTCCTGGGCCCCACCAGTTGACCGTCTCTCATGGACGGGTTCCATAACATGCCTTCTGTCATGAGTAAGGATGGCGAGCAGGGGGCTCCCATCCAGGCTGTAAGGCACATGCGTAGTACTGAGGAATTAGGTAGCCATTCAAAGAGACACAGATCGGGCCCGCCTTAACCTTTGGGGTTTATACGTCTGGGTTTTTCCCACGCTTCTTCAGTTTGTTAGGATTTTCTGTTATGTAGCAGTAATAAAACACTAGAGACCTATTCCTTGTCTCAGCGTGGTTCCTGGCTGTTAGGACACCTTCTCTGCCTGACTGGGTGGGACGGGTCAATGTAATGTAATGTAATGTAATGTAATTATTTGTTTTTCAAATTTTGCCACTGCCCATCTCCCCCTAGAAGAGGGACTCTGGGTGGTTTACAATAAAACGTAACAAGTTAAAAACAATAGCCATAAATAGTATGTTGTTGTTGTTTATTCGTTTAGTCGCTTCCGACTCTTCGTGACTTCATGGAGCAGCCCACGCCAGAGCTTCCTGTCGGTCGTCAACAACCCCAGCTCCCCCAGGGACGAGTCTGTCACCTCTAGAATATCATCCATCCATCTTGCCCTTGGTCGGCCCATCTTCCTTTTGCCTTCCACTCTCCCTAGCATCAGCATCTTCTCCAGGGTGTCCTGTCTTCTCATGATGTGGCCAAAGTATTTCAGTTTTGCCTTTAATATCATTCCCTCAAGTGAGCAGTCTGGCTTTATTTGCTGGAGGATGGACTGGTTTGATCTTCTTGCAGTCCAAGGCACTCTCAGAATTTTCCTCCAACACCACAGTTCAAAAGCATCGATCTTCCTTCTCTCAGCCTTCCTTATGGTCCAGCTCTCACAACCATATGTTACTCCAGGGAACACCATTGCTTTAACTATGCGGACCTTTGTTGTGAGTGTGATGTCTCTGCTCTTAACTATTTTATCGAGATTGGTCATTGCTCTTCTCCCAAGGATTAAGCGTCTTCTGATTTCCTGACTGCAGTCAGCATCTGCAGTCATCTTCGCACCTAGAAATACAAAGTATTTCACTGCTTCTACATTTTCTCCCTCCATTTGCCATTTATCAATCAAGCTGGTTGCCATAATCTTGGGTTTTTTGAGGTTTAGCTGCAAGCCAGCTTTTGCACTTTCTTCTTTCACCTTCATCATAAGGCTCCTCAGTTCCTCTTCACTTTCAGCCATCATAGTGGTATCATCTGCATATCTGAGATTGTTAATGTTTCCTCCAGCGATTTTAACTCCAGCCTTGGATTCCTCAAGACCAGCATGTCACATGATGTGTTCTGTGTACAAGTTGAATAGGTAGGGTGAGAGTATACAGCTCTGCCGTACTCCTTTCCCAATCTTAAACCAGTCCGTTGTTCCGTGGTCTGTTCTTACTGTTGCTACTTAGTCATTATACAGATTCTTCAGGAGGCAGACAAGATGACATGGTATCCCCATACCACTAAGAACTTGCCACAATTTGTTATGGTCCACACAGTCAAAGGCTTTAGAATAGTCAATAAAACAGAAAAAGATGTTTTTCTGAAACTCCCTGGCTTTTTCCATTATCCAGCGGATATTGGCAATTTGGTCCCTAGTTCCTCTGCCTTTTCTAAACCCAGCTTGTATATCTGGCAATTCTCGCTCCATGAATTGCTGAAGTCTATCTTGCAGGATCTTGAGCATTACCTTACTGGCATGTGAAATGAGTGCCACTGTTCGATAGTTTGAACATTCTTTAGTGTTTCCCTTTTTTGGTATGGGGATATAAGTTGATTTTTTCCAGTCTGATGGCCATTCTTGTGTTTTCCAAATTTGCTGGCATATAGCATGCATTACCTTGACAGCATCATCTTGCAAGATTTTGAACAGTTCAGCTGGGATACCATCGTCTCCTGCTGCCTTGTTATTAGCAATGCTTCTTAAGGCCCATTCAACCTCAGTCTTCAGGATGTCTGGCTCTAGCTCACTGACCACACCGTCAGAGCTATCCCCAATATTGTTATCCTTCCTATACAGGTCTTCGGTATATTCTTGCCACCTTTTCTTGATCTTTTCTTCTTCTGTTAGGTCCTTGCCATCTTTGTTTTTGATCATACCCATTTTTGCCTGGAATTTACCTCCAGTGTTTCTAGTTTTCTGGAAGAGGTCTCTTGTCCTTCCTATTCTATTGTCTTCTTCCACTTCCGCGCATTGCTTGTTTAAAAATAATTCCTTATCTCTTCTGGCTTTTTTGTTGTTGTTGTTTATTCGTTTAGTCGCTTCCGACTCTTCGTGACTTCATGGACCAGCCCACGCCAGAGCTTCCTGTCGGTCGTCAACATCCCCAGCTCCCCCAGGGACGAGTCCGTCACCTCTAGAATATCATCCATCCATCTTGCCCTTGGTCGGCCCCTCTTCCTTTTGCCTTCCACTCTCCCTAGCATCAGCATCTTCTCCAGGGTGTCCTGTCTTCTCATGATGTGGCCAAAGTATTTCAGTTTTGCCTTTAATATCATTCCCTCAAGTGAGCAGTCTGGCTTTATTTCCTGGAGGATGGACTGGTTGGATCTTCTTGCAGTCCAAGGCACTCTCAGAATTTTCCTCCAACACCACAGTTCAAAAGCATCGATCTTCCTTCGCTCAGCCTTCCTTATGGTCCAGCTCTCGCAGCCATATGTTACTACAGGGAACACCATTGCTTTAACTATGCGGGCCTTTGTTGTCAGTGTGATGTCTCTGCTCTTAACTATTTTATCGAGATTTGTCATTGCTCTTCTCCCAAGGATTAAGCGTCTTCTGATTTCCTGACTGCAGTCAGCATCTGCAGTAATCTTTGCACCTAGGAATACAAAGTCTTTCACTGCTTCTACATTTTCTCCCTCTATTTGCCAGTTATCAATCAAGCTGGTTGCCATAATCTTGGTTTTTTTGAGGTTTAGCTGCAAGCCAGCTTTTGCACTTTCTTCTTTCACCTTCATCATAAGGCTCCTCAGTTCCTCTTCACTTTCAGCCATCAAAGTGGTATCATCTGCATATCTGAGATTGTTAATGTTTCTTCCAGAGATTTTAACTCCAGCCTTGGATTCCTCAAGACCAGCTTGTCGCATGATGTGTTCTGCATACAAGTTGAATAGGTAGGGTGAGAGTATACAGCCCTGCCGTACTCCTTTCCCAATCTTAAACCAGTCCGTTGTTCCGTGGTCTGTTCTTACTGTTGCTACTTGGTTGTTATACAGATTCTTCAGGAGGCATACAAGATGACTTGGTATCCCCATACCACTAAGAACCTGCCACAATTTGTTATGGTCCACACAGTCAAAGGCTTTAGAATAGTCAATAAAACAGAAATAGACGTTTTTCTGAAACTCCCTGGCTTTTTCCATTATCCAGCGGATATTGGCAATTTGGTCTCTAGTTCCTCTGCCTTTTCTAAACCCAGCCTGTACATCTGGCAATTCTCGCTCCATGAACTGCTGAAGTCTACCTTGCAGGATCTTGAGCATTACCTTACTGGCATGTGAAATGAGTGCCACTGTTCGATAGTTTGAACATTCTTTAGTGTTTCCCTTTTTTGGTATGGGGATATAAGTTGATTTTTTCCAATCTGATGGCCATTCTTGTGTTTTCCAAATTTGCTGGCATATAGCATGCATTACCTTGACAGCATCATCTTGCAAGATTTTCAACAGTTCAGCTGGGATGCCGTCGTCTCCTGCTGCCTTGTTATTAGCAATGCTTCTTAAGGCCCACTCAACCTCACTCTTCAGGATGTCTGGCTCTAGCTCACTGACCACACCGTCAAAGCTATCCCCGATATTGTTATCCTTCCTATACAGGTCTTCTGTATATTCTTGCCACCTTTTCTTGATCTCTTCTTCTTCTGTTAGGTCCTTGCCATCTTTGTTTTTGATCATACCCATTTTTGCCTGGAATTTACCTCCAATGTTTCTAATTTTCTGGAAGAGGTCTCTTGTCCTTCCTATTCTATTGTCTTCTTCCACTTCCGCGCATTGCTTGTTTAAAAATAATTCCTTATCTCTTCTGGCTAACCTCTGGAATTTTGCATTTAATTGGGCATATCTCCCCCTATCGCTGTTGCCTTTTGCTTTCCTTCTTTCTTGGGCTACTTCTAGTGTCTCAGCAGACAGCCATTTTGCCTTCTTGGTTTTCTCTTTCTTTGGGATGTATTTTGTTGCCGCCTCCTGAACAATGTTGCGAACTTCTGTCCAGAGTTCTTCCGGGACCCTGTCTACTAAGTCCAGTCCCTTAAATCTATTCTTCACCTCCACTGCATATTCCTTAGGAATATTAGTGAGCTCATATCTAGCTGATCTGTGGGTCTTCCCTAATCTCTTTAGTCTGATCCTACATTGTGCAAGAAGAAATTCGTGATCTGAACTACAGCCAGCTCCAGGTCTTGTTTTTACCGACTCTATTGATGTCCGCCACCTTTGGCTGCAACAGATGTAGTCAATCTGATTTCTGTGTTGTCCATCTGGTGAAGTCCATGTATAAAGCCGTCTCTTAGGTTGTCAGAAGAGAGAGTTTGTTATGCAGAGTGAATTGTCTTGGCAAAATTCTATCAGCCTATGTCCTGCTTCATTTTGTTCTCCCAGGCCATACTTACCTGTAATTCCAGGTGTCATTTGACTGCCCACCTTAGCATTCCAGTCTCCTGTGATGAAAATAACATCTTTTAGGCCTGTTGTCCAGTAGGTGCTGCAGATCCTCATAGAACTGCTCTACTTCAGCTTCTTCAGCATCTGTGGTTGGGGCGTATATTTGGATCACTGTGATGTTAGATGGCTTGCCCTGAATTCGAATTGAGATCATTCTGTCGTTTTTTGGGTTGTATCCAAGCTCTGCTTTAGCCACTGGGTGCATCCATCTCTTAATAGCTGTTACTTGCATACTGTAAGATACACCAACAAGAGTGCTGTCTGATGTGTATTTTAGAACGTGTTACAACAGTGTTTCTCAAACTTGACAACTTTAAGATGTGTGGACTTCAACTCCCAGAACTGAAGGGTCAGCTAGTTTGGCCCTTATTCTTTCATACTCACGTTGCCAAATGCAAAAGGCTATGGCAAGAAGCAGCAGCTAATTCTGGGAGTTGAAGTCCACACATCTTAAAGTTGCCAAGTTTGAGAAACACTGCAGCATGCCAACGTTAGGTTAGTTGTGCTGGTTTGTGTTTGCTTCCAGGACCAAAGTAACTGTGCTGTCAAGGGACCTGATCCCTCATTTTCTGCTAGTCCAGAATGTGTCTCCTGTTGGTAGAACTTTGGATCTTCTTCAGGGCTTTCTCCTTCTTTGTCCTCATGGGACTGACAAAATGCTATTGAGTGGCTGAACTGCACTGAATCTTGAACCCTGACTGAACTGGGAACTGTAAAAATCCAGTAGCTTTACTGAAAAATTAATCCTTTCTAATATGCAATTAATCCTTTCTTCTAATGTTCAAGCAAAAGCAAGAATACTCATAAACAAATGATTGGAACAGCAGTTTAAAAAACATAATCATGATCAGTCTGGTTAAAATTGCAGCCTGCAACATTGTGGGCACCCAATTTATGTTCTCAGCTTTCCCCCTTTGACCCTCCAAGCTAGATTCCACGCTCTGCCCCTCAAGTCACAGCGCCGAACCTTTTCTTACTTTAAGTCTGTTTATAACCTTGTAGTTAATCAGTGGGATATCCATTTTTGTCAGGACATTCCAGTATCTGGAATTAACGAAATGCAAAATCCCGAGAGGTGTTTTCAAAAGGCAGATAATAAAAAAACCAGTCAATAATCTTAAAACCAGCTCATGCCAGTTTCATGAAATTACATTCAGCAAAACCCAGATTGGTCTAGTAAACGCCCTTTTTTACGTTTTCTACTGAAAAGGCTAAGTTAAAGCATGTTTAACCTATTGAACCAGAGGAGGCATACGCACAATACCCTAAACAGCTTAGGACATAGGAAGGACAGAGATACCACTCCCGGAAAGGGGTTTGTTTAGTGGAATGCAAGATTAGGCCCTTCCCTGAAAATACTTAGACAGGTAAGAAAATCCTGCTTAGCTGTGCAGCATTTTTAAATAGAGGGTTGAAGGTTTGAACTTTTTTTCTTACTATTTTAAGGTTCATTGATGTATTTTTTTAAAATACGTCTTTTAGCTTTCTTTTTCATTTTTAATTGTCTTGGCAGCCCTTGCAGGGTTGAAAAAAAAATTAAAATACATCGCTAAATAATCAAGATCTAAAGTGCATACTGAACACTAAGACTCATTTGATGGGTCAGCTAGTTTGGCCCTTATTCTTTCATACTCGCCAAATGCAAAAGGCTACAGCAAGAAGCAGCAGCTAAGTAGGAAATGTCTTTAGTGCCACTTTCCTACGGAACAATTTTCCACTGCAAAAATTCTCCTTGCCTCTTCAGGATTGTTCAGCAACTTGCATTCCTGGGCCAGGCATCGCTCAATGTCTGTCCTGACTTTTTAAAAGCTTTTTGCTTCTATCCTATTCTATTCCTGACATTGAATTTTAAATTTTGTTTCTGTAAAGCGCCCAGAGTCCCTCCTTTGTGGGGGAGATGGGAGGTAATAAAATTCGGCAAATAAATAAATAAATCCTCCGTCACATGACAGAAGTCATACAGAGGCCTGGCCCTGGGAACAAAACTGCAGACACTAAACTTTGTCTGTGGTGGTTCATTGCATGTCCCCACATAGCAGCATTTGTGGAACAACTTTCATCAGGAGCTCCAAAAACTCACGTTGAAAAGTGGCAAGGCTTCAGGTGGTGGCCATCTTGACTTTTTTGATACCTCCTGCAGACTCCCTTGATTGTGGCTAAATGCTCATAATGTGCATTTCGGGTGGAAGGCAAGAGAAGGGCAGCCATCTTTCTCCTGTTGCCTAGTAAATTTTTGTGACTCTGATCTGCATGAATTCCAAAGCAGAGCCCAAAATATAATTGCATGTTTGCAATATCTCTGCAACCCCACTTTCTAAACTTTTCGGATGGGTTACCATGATAGAATTGTGGGTGAAAATTTGCTGCTCAAATAACCGGAGATGAATCAGATTCCACAAAAACCTTCAAAATGATTTCCAAGAAGCAAACCTTTCGAAGGAGTTATAATCACAAGAATTGCTCCTAGTGATGTTCTCTCAGTCCCAGCAAATATGCTGGGTGAATTTGGTCCTAAGATTGTTAATGAGAATTGGCTCTTTTCAGATAAGTTTCAGGTTAATGTTTGACCGAGCTAATGGAACTAGGTCATATTAGAACTGTAAGATTCACAGTCCAGCGTTGAGGCATATTTATCCTGATGCACAGTTTCAAGGGATTTTTCAGTCAAAAGAAAAAGAATTGTGTTTTAAAAATATCCCCTGTGCTCAGAAATGAGAGATTCAGACCGGCTTAATCTTGCCTAGATATGATGACTATGATTATGGCGAAGTTAATCAGTTACTTGAACGGAACCTGAAGATTTACATTAAGACAGTGACCTGCTACCCAGAGAGAACAACCAAGCGCATGTACGACAGCTACTGGCGCCAGTTCAAGCACTCAGAAAAGGTGAGTCCCTCAATGCAAACACATCAGCACACGTTCTTTTTTGTGCATAACCCAGGAAAATGGCATTTCTGCAGAAGCAAATTGTCATATCCATATGCTGAACACACCCTTCCATTGCATTAATATTCTCCACAACCACCAAGAGTGAAACTTTGGGGTGGCCAGACCTTTCTACTCCAAAAGCTGTGGGTGGAACAGTCCGCCTTTTAAAAAACGGGGATTGGAAGGAAATTCTGTTTTAAGCCTGGGCAGATGACAAGGATTCTGTAACGTCTGGCTTTGGCAGTAACTCTGTAACGGTTTCTTCTCACATGCAGCGTTCCAGTTGATGCTGCAAGCAATAAGTGGTGAATTGGCACCCATGGACTAGTCCACTGATGTTATTTACTTGTAAAATTTATCTAAATGCCTGAAATCACCTGGATTTTAGGCAGCTTACAGAAAATAAATGTTTAAAAGAAGAGATCCAGAAAAAAATTAATTATGGCTAAAATACAAAATGAAAAATTATAAAGTTAAGAAGTGGTATCGTGATCATTCCCCAAAAGGCCTTCCGGAAGAGCCATGTTTCCACCCACTTCTGGAAGGCCGCGAGGGTGGGGCCCACGTGCACTTCAGGGTCCCAGAGGAGGGGGGCTGCTACAGACAGTGCTTACCACCAGATCTCCTGGTAGATGGGGACACTCAGCAGGTGCTCCCTCACTTTCTGGAGAAGATGTGTAGAAACTGTTGGGGAAAGGCGACCTCTAAGACACCGAGGCTCTGAGCCATGTAAGGCTTTATAAGTCACGACCAGCACCTTGAATTGCACATGGAAACCTACTGGTAGCCAATGCAGGTTGCACAGCAAAGGTATAAAACCGCATTATTTAAACCGATCAACTAAAGATGTAACGTGGCTGTACTGCTGCACTAAGCTCACATGCTGCTACATTCAGGACCTCCAGGTGGTCTTCAAGGGCAGCTCCATGTAGAGTGAGTTACAGTCTCATCCCTTTAAGCCTCATCATCCCACCTCTTGAAAGACCAAGGCACCTTTGAGAAAGGTCCTTAACACCATGCTTGTCTCTCCATGTATTACCAATCTGTTTAAATACTTCCTTAGGTCCACGTGAATCTTCTTCTCATGGAGGCTCGCATGCAGGCTGAACTGCTCTATGCCCTTCGTGCCATCACCCGTCACTTGACCTGATGGGCCAATGCCGTTGTGTGAACCAACTTCCAAACAAGACAAGCAGTAAAATGCTGCCTGTGGGGTGGCATCAAGCTATTGGATTCCGTAGTGTTGAAAGCTGAAGCTGTGTGCCTGGCAGCTGTCACCGTGCAATGATTTCTCGCTCTTCTCTGTCTGTCTATATATTTCTTGATGCTTAACTTTACTAGCGATAGCAAACATAACACTGTGGAACGCTGCTGCTGAAGTGGGTTCCCATCAAAGTATTGCTCGCCAGCCCTAACCCGGTTTGCTATCTCTGATACTTTGCTGTTTTTTCTTGCGCTCGGAATTAAAACTTTTAAAGTATGTCTTTTTGAGGTTCCAGCTGTCCCACCCAGTCTCTCCTGTAGACAGTATCCCACACGGGATTGTCTTTCTCTTCTCCCCCACACCTTCCTTTTAGCTCTTTCTGGGATATTCACATGCCATTTTCCTAAATACAGTATATGCTATGTTTTAAGCTGAATTGCTCAGCTCACTTATTCTTATGTAACTCCTAGAAATGTAGTTCTTCAGCCGTAGTTTGGAGGTCATGTGAAGTGAATGCAACTATTGTGTCTGCCTTTTTGAAGAATAATGTGAAAGCAGCTGCTGCAAAGCCTGCGGCACGCTACTGAGACACAACATTGGAACGCTTTTTTTTTCTGAATGCAGTGGTTCTTCCCATAACCATTTCAACTGTACAGGTCCAGGGATCGCCTTATTCTCTTTGGCCTGGGATTGTCTGCTTTTTGCCCCTCCAAGCGCGTGAGGTCCTTTGCAACCCAAGTCAGCAACTCGGTTAACTTGGCATATGGGAATTTTTTACCAAGTCACTTTATAACGTTTTAAAGCGTTTAACTGGTTCTTAGATCAGGCAGCCGTGCAGGGTATGCAAGTGCAACACACGCTGCCTGACCAAAAGGAAAAAAAACTATGCACAAGTATGGGGTTGTTGTTGTTGTTTTTCAAATGGGAAAGTTTGGGCTTGTGCTAAAGCACACCACTGGCGAGTTGAGACCAGCCCTGTTTCTGCTCTTCAGCTTCTCCAAACCTTGTGCATCTGAAGCACGGATTCTCTGTGGCTGCTTCCCTGAACGTTTTATGTGATGCTGCCTACTGTTGGGTCCATCTTGCCCAGCATCACTGGGTTCTGGTTGGCAGTTGTTCCATTAGAATCTCAGGTAGGCATCTTTAGGGTTGTAACGTGAGATCCCTTGTAACGTGAGATCCTTTCACTAGAGATGCCAAGGACCCCTTCTACAAGCAAAGGAAGTGCTTTCCCATGAAGTTACAGCTTTTTCCACTGCTGTTTCTTTAAAAAAATACTACTATATAAGAGTAATTACAATGGTGTTCAATTCAAGCTTTAGAAATTTGATTCCTGTTGTATTTCCCTGAGTGGTAGTGTCAGAGCAGGGTTTTTTATATATATATTTTAAAGCTATGAATCATGTTTCTGTGTGTTGTCATGAGTGAACAAAGGAAGTGCAATATTTGAGCAGAAAGGCAAGTTTTCCCCAAACTTCCTGCTGAACAGTCCTGTTCAGGATGGCTGGAGAACAGCTGTTTGTTCCTTCCCAAACCTTGTTATGACCCTTGGCTTGCTTGCCTTGAACGATCAGCTACTCTTACATTGCCAAAGCATCTATTAAGTAAAACTGGGGTGGAGCACGGATCCCCCGTACACTTCTGTGGAGCCTCAGTTCCTTCCAATGGAGACAACAGTGTGAGTTCTAGGGAAGTGAATGGCAAATGTGCCACAATCACTTTGAGTAGGTGGTTCCCATTGGCAGCTGGCCTTTTTGAAGAAAAGATGTGAATTGCCAAAAAAAAAAAAAAGATCCTGTCTCTGTGGTGCTTGAGCACACTCTTACAGTTTTAGAGCACAAGATACCAGTGTTTTTATAGCTTTAAGTGTGTTGTGTTGAATTTCAGCAAAGTGCCTGAATACTGACCCACTGAGACAGTGACTTTTCAGTTAGGGGCTCATTCCAGGGAACGTTAGTCATAGCTAAGTCCCACTGAAATCTAAGCTGCTTTGGCCCAACTGTGACTGGCTTGTCAAAGTCGACAACTTGCCCACTGCCTTTGAGCAGACTTAATCTACCAATAAATCTAAGCACTGACCAAGATTTTGGCAACAAGATTCAGTTGTGACTAACTTCTGCTGGACTTGTTTTGGTGTAGACTCCTCCCTCACCCACCCACCTACCCCTTTCCTGGCTTAAGACTGACTTCAGTTTGTTTTTCTGTGCTTTGGAAATGAACGAAGTGGGTTTTCTTTCATTCTAAACGAGCAGTAGGAAGCAATATAGAATCATTTTTTAAAAAGTGAAAGATTTTCATAATGGTTTGTTTTATAAGAGTGATTTTGAAAGTCTTTCCATGTTAAAAAAAAATACAAAAATAACCAGACCAGGGTTATTTTGTTGAACTTTGAAAAACTTAATTCTTTCCCCTTCTATTGCTGTTGTGTTAGGATGTTGTTCTTCCACCCCTCTCCCCCTTTTCAGATGTTGAAATGATTGTTCACTTTCCTATACAGAGTTTTCTTCTGTATGTCGAACTGTAAGCTATTTGTGATATCAACGTCCTCTGGGGATACATTTACACTACAGGTTTCTATCAGCTGCATCAACTGCACTGTTGTGGCTTCTCTTAAAGAAATCTAGAAATTCTAATTTGAGAGCATTTAGAGTTCTCTGTAAAACTAATTTTAAAAAAAAATCTAGTGCTTCCCCCATCCCCATCCACCCTAAGCATTATCTCCCTCTTGGTGGTACACTTTCTGCAGTTCTGCCCTTAGGAAGGAATTCGGTTGAATGGAGACAGCTGTTAAATTAGACATGCACTGTGGCAAGAGGGGGGACCATTCTGTGGGGGAGGCACCGACCACATACCAACCTAAGCTAAGTTGGCTGCTGCTTGACAAACTTTTCCAGTCCTCCCTCCTTGCAGGTGCAGATGGCACAGGAATTTCATATTCAAGGAGAGAAGTCAGCTGGTTGTTTTGCTGTGGTAAAAGTCGGGCCCGTGTTCTTCTCTCAGCGTAGGATTGCTGTGTCCAGAATCACACTGAACCAGTGGAAGAGTTGAGCACACTTGCAGGAGTCAGTGGCATTTTTAGTTTTGAGTGGGGTCTGGCTTTGAACTAGAGCCATGATGGAGATGGAGAAGAAGCTGGTGAGGTCTGGTCTCCAGCCACAGAGCAGCAGAGTAACTGCTGGAGACCAAAGGGAGGCAGAAGAGGGGACTGATGCCTTTTCCTGCATCTCTCTCTTCTGTGCTCTGTATCCTCAGTCAAATTCTCTCCTCTTTGTCGCTAGACAAGAAGGGACATCGGGAGGAACAGCAAGTGGTGGAAGGTTGAGGCATCCTTTGTCCTACTACTCTACAGATAATCTGGTCTGTCTTAACAGGAATGGTTACATATGTGATCTGGTTCGTGTTTTGGATTATAAGAGCTTTAATTTTTCTTTCAGGGGCAGGTGGGATTTTTTTCTTTTTAATAGAAGCTGGTGTTCTAAATGCAGAAGCAGTAACATCTTTCCTTGTAAAAGTTTCCTTTTATTACAACGGAAGAGTAATCTCGCCAAGAGGTAAATACTGTAGGCTTTACATTTCTAAGACTGTTTACTTTTTCTTTCCTTGGTGAAATATCTAACTTCTGGATTCATTAGTGGAAGCAAAGACTTGATTTCACTTGGTGCATTTGGCGTTCGAGGTTGGAGCCTACTCTTTGAGAATTAGGGTTTTTCCTTAGAAATACGATGTCAAGCCTAAATGTTACAAAACGTTTTCAAGGTCGTAAGTTAAGACTTGTATGACTCGGTCAAGTAGAGTGGTTAGATTTATATACTTAAATAAGTTGGAGTTATGTCTGTTTTTACATGCTGAATGTTCAGAATAGACATCCATTTTTACTTTTTTTTTAATCTGATTTATCGCTTAAGCTCACACATGTGCCAAACTGTAAATATGCGGAAAAAAGGGGGGGGGAGCACATGTGAAAGAATCAACTTTTATGCATTAAAATGTAATACAATTGTTTGTTGCATAGGCAGTTTTCTGTTTTGCTTCTGTTACTGTGGCTTTAGTCGTCAGCAGCTGGTGGCCCAAGGACCAATATCTGTCCCATTATCAGCCAAGGGGAAGGGCAAGTCAGACTGTCACTAGCAACATCACTCTGGAGAGGAGGGTTGGGGAACCTATGGCCCTCCAGATGTTTATGGACTACAGTTTGCAGCATTGTGCACGGCTGGCCATGTAGCTGGAGTTAGAAGTAGCATCTGAACAACATCTGGAGATTCAGACGTTTTCCTCCCTTGTTGTAGATCTGGGCAGTACAGTAACCTTCCCCAAATGTGGGGAGGGGAGAAGTTGGGGCTTTGGCTCTAGATAGGACATAACGAGGCCCTTAAGCATTTGCTCATTTGTTCTGCTGCACTCTTTGGGCAAGATCTAAATTGGGCTACTTCAGAATTTCTCCCCCCCACCTCAGTTTTTATAAGCTATACTGAGTTTATTTGGGGAGGGGGAGAGGTAGGTTCACAATTGCAGTTGGCCAAGAAAGAATATTTGAGAAAGAGGAAAGAATTATAACTTGAATTTTTAATTCCCAGGCATAGGAAATGCTTATATGTGGCAAAACCCAGGTACTAATCCCGGGCAAGAGTTGAGACAAAATGGAATGCAAACTCAGCTGCACAAAAGACCTCTTCAGGCTTACTTGGAAGTAACTTCCCCTGCCTAAGCAGGCATAGGACTGCAGCCCAGATCCAGTTGTGATTTTGAGGACAGGGATGGTGGTGGAAGGGTGCTTGTTTTTTTCCAGCATCTGTTTTATTCTTGTTCTCTAGTGAGATTACTATCTGGGGAGCTGTGATGAAAATTATCTGTACAGGAAACAGGATATATTCATAGGCTAAAAGGAAGCAGCTAACCTCTGCATTATGAGAACCCAGATTCTGCAACTGAAACAAGATGTTCTAATTCCATACCTACATTAAATAATGGGCTTCATTGGACTGCTTTGATCTTGGGACAGCTGGTACATCACATCAGAGGAGATGCCAAGTTCCAAACTGAACTCTCTGGTGACCTGAATGTAGCCACGTAGATTTCCAGACCTCTTGCATATTTCTATTCCACAACTAGACTCAGCTTCCGCTTTGAAAGACTGGAGGACACTCCTGGTTGTTACTGGGCATCAGACCCACTCATTCCTCCTGCTGTCTAGGGAATTCTGGGAGTTGAAGTCCACACACCTTAAAGTTGCCAAGGTTGAAAAACACTGGTCTGTGGAGTGAGGCCATTTATAATCAAATAAGATCAAATAATAAATATTTCTTTAAACCAGCCAATCACAGTTGGAACACTTCCATTTGCAAGAATGAACAAATTTGCTTTGCAGTGCCATTTGGTTTTTCAAGTTTTTTTGTAGAATGGAGGGGGGGTCATTTTAATGTAGTGGCTTATATATGCTTTTTTTTTCCCTACATACATAAAGAGGCTAGTAGGACTGCTTTTAAAAAGCATAAATGCAGGAGAGATTTAGATGGATATGACTTTTGATTCAAGATCTTTTTTTCAAGGACACAGAAATTTTTAGACTTATCCTTTGAGCTGAAAAGGGGAATCCCAGGAATTCTTTGCTATCTGTGAACACCAAACAAATTCAAAGCAAAGTTGCTCATGAGCTTTTCTGAAGTGCTGTTGCTCAGGTGTCCTTTGATCATAAAAGGTGCAGCCTGCTTTCAAAGTGCACACATTATGGCAAGGAATTACCAGGTTTGTCCCTGCAAGGATTTTGCACAGAACTGCACACAGATCTTCCACCTTGCCAGATCAGTGGTGCATATATTTCCCTCTTGAGAAGATGTCACAAATGCCAGAGATTTTTCTGACCAGGCAGAGAAATCTGTATGTAGAAGCAGTTCCTTTTTGGGCAGAAGCTGCATAATTCTTAGTCTAGGTAAAAATCTCTTCTCTCTGAGGTTTTTTTTTTTAACCTGCTTTCTGTACATGCATGCTCTAGGATGCTTTGAAATTACAGTGATCAGCTCTTTGGGGAAATGCTGACTGGGGATGATGGTAGTTGAAGTCCAACATGTCCAGAAGGATACCAGGTGAAGAAAGGTT
Organism: Candoia aspera; assembly: GCF_035149785.1. Lineage (NCBI taxonomy): Eukaryota > Metazoa > Chordata > Lepidosauria > Squamata > Candoiidae > Candoia > Candoia aspera. Next base: position 104,080,559 of record NC_086157.1, read on the forward strand.
GACTCAACCTCTGGCAGTGTGTACTGTCTCATGGTGCGCCAGGGCAGCATAGAACAAAAAAGGTGGTCAGATCTAGATTGCCTTTGCAATTTGTGCACTTCCCTGTCCAGTTTAACAGCCTCCAAATGAAGCTGCCCATTCCCCCAAGGGAGAAAGCAAGGGGTCACGTTTTGAGGCTAAGGGTTGCTCAAAATATCTCCCGTTGACATTAAGATTTTAACCAGGGAACACCCAAAGCTTAGATTCCTATAAAACAGAACTTCAAAAATAGAACTGCGTTTTATTTGTTTGTGGACTGATTGGAACCATGGAGAGCAACATATGATTCTATATATAACCAATGTCCACTGGTTGACCTCCTGCACCGTTCAGTTAGGAAGCCCAAAGAGCTTTCCTAGCAATTTCTCCCCCTTCTTTCAAGTTCACCATTTATGATTTCTGAACAAGTAGCCTGAATATAGCATTTGGAATGGCGCACTCTTCTAGACCTGACTTGTATCAGGTTGTGATTAGGTGAAGACCTGGGACAACTGGTCAGCCATACAAAGGGAGGGAGGGCCACCCAAACACTTTATTTCTCCCATCCCAACCTCTCCCCCAGTAGCCCTGCCAAATCCTTTCACATCAAGATGAAGGTAGGTATTTCTTTCCAATTTAATTTAAAAGGCAAACAATTGAGTTCACAAAAGGATAGGAATGATCAGGAGGGATCCTTCAGAAAGTCCTTTTGCTTCTCAGCACCACATCCCCCAATGGCCTTACTACAATCCCAGTGGATGTGGACCCAGTTAAAATACGTACCAAAAATTTCTCAAACAGGCCATCAGAATCGTGTTTAATCTGGACTTTCTGAGGCTTACGCTCTCCAGATGTAGTGAGACCACAACTCCCAGCATGTCTAGAGAATGGCATCTTAGCACATCTGGAGAGTGGAAGGCTGGTGTAGTCCTTGAAGTTATCTGGGACAAAAAGAAATGGTGTCTGAATGTATGCAGAGTGGCCCAATGAACTAGCTCTGAGATTGTAGTCCAGTATGTAGCATGTATAAACATCTAGTTGCACTTAGTGATTACTCCCAAAAAAATTGTCATCACTTTTTTCCTCCTGTTAAATGTAGTGTATTTCTAGAAGCTGTGATAGGCCTTTATGGTCCTTGACTTCGTTACTGTAACTTTTTTTTTCTTCACAATTTGTGAAATATAGAGCTGCAGCCAGAAGTGAGGTGGGATTATGTCCACCTTCAGTTGTGTACTGTGTTATGGCTGTACGTAGACTAAGCTTATGTTATTTAGAATTTCCACAGCTGTATTACGTGTGTGTCTATGGGTTGTGTTTGTGTGTGTTTTGGTCTGTGGGGAGAGAATGAAGATGTGTCTATGGGTTTAAGCTTTTTAGGGTTTGGTGTTTCTTATTTTGTTTTTGATAAGTGACTCGGTAACCATAACCATTTAAAACTGCCCTTTCCTGTTAATTTGAGATCATGTCTTTAGTATGGGTAGCATGAACTTATGTGTATGGGAGAGACAAATTTATTCACACCACTCTAAACATGTGGGAATGGTTGGTTAGCAGTATAAGGATCCAGTTAGAGAATTTAAGTAGCATTATCTCTTCATCCTTGCTCAAAAATGTTTAGGGAAAATGCAGGTCAGCATGAATTGATATCTCAGCTTCTGCTAGCATTTAAGAGAAACCACAGTACTGGGTGGAAAATGTCCAAGCGTGAACACCATAGGAAAGTGGTCCATTTCCCTTTTCATCCACTGTCCAAAGTTTATCCCTCGGAAGGAGAAGATTTGTTTGTGGGAAGAGCAACACCTCTATGTATTTTCAGTTTTTCCTGTAGCCAGCAGTAAGGAAGCGGACAAAAATCAAAATACATCTTTGATTGAATACAAGAATATAAACAGATGCTCCAATAGTGGATCATCTGAGTGGGCCATATTTGGCCCATCAGTTGCTTGTAACTGACCAACAGGCTTTTCCACCACATAGTTTAATGCCAGTAAAGAGAGAGAGAATGGGAGGAATGGATTTTTTTTGTGTTCATATAGTCTTGGAAAACTTTTATTCTGTTACCTCAGGACATGTTTGAAGTTATTCCAGAGCAACACACAGTTGACTGAGGTGTCCCTTTCCTACACTCCAAAATATAAATATTTTATCACAGGAATAACTTAAGCATTTGTGGGCTTTTGATTACCCTTAACAACACCAGCAAAATAAAACTAGCAACACACACCCGTTCTTTTTGAAAATGTGCAGATTTAAGACCTAACCAAGACTTTAGCTTAAGTTTTCTAACCAATATGGATATTGGACAAGCCAATCCTACTGGATCTATCTGTGTGACTCACTTTTTTTTCTGTCTTTTTTGGTTTAAGCTTTTAGTTACTCATCTTGAATTGTATTGGAGCAGATCCAGAAAAAAAAACATTTAGTGAGCTGAAACAAACGTATTTTTCAATAAAGTAATATGTGTGTGCATATTAATCTGTTAACAGCAATTCATAAAATCTGCACTTTTTATGAGGTTTTCAAAAAAAAAATCTATTTATAGGTACGGAACAGTGGGGTTTGTTTAAACTGTATAGCATTTATACTTGCTGAAATCTCTTTCATTGTTATCAGCAGGAATTTTACTGGTTCAATAAAACTGGCAAAAAAAACCCCACCTCCTGTCCTGTTTGTTCTTTTCAATTCAGTGAATGTCATAATCTGCTTTTATCATGTATTTTACCTGAAGGGCAAAGGTATCCAGTGATGATGAAAGCTGCAATGGGGAGTAGGGGGTTCAGGACAGGCAAAAAGAATTACTACATCAGCTAGTATCAGGTTGAACCACTGTTTATTAAATTAAATCTCATTGGCTGGCTTTACAGAATATCCTCAGCCTCTAACAAGCAAACTGCTTTATAGTTTAACACAGTCTTTCTCAACCTCAGCAAGTTTAAGATGGGTGGACCTCAACTCCCAGAATTCCCCAGCCAGCATGCTTCAATTCTGGGAGTTGAAGTCCACCCATCTTGCTGAGGTTGAGAAACACTGGTTTAGCAGGATGTGGTCCATCATTCTAAGATTATTGGTAGTCATTTATCACAATGGTGGCCTACTACTTGTAAGATCAGAGGAAGCATGCATCTGAATATTAATTGCTGGGAACCGACATCAGAGAAGGTGCTTCTTGCGGGCTTCCCAGGGAGACCTGTTGGCCACTTTTGAGAAACAGTATCGTACTCAAGAGACCTTTGGCCTGACCCAGCAGGGTTTTTTGCTAATTTCTGATTCACAGAGCCTAACGTTTCTTCTCCAAGCAAGAATGAATGCTATGCCTTTGGTAACATCCAAGCATTCCCCAACACTTGTGAATCAGAAGCACAGTGTCTCTCACAATGGAGATACAGTCTGTCGGCCTTAACTTGGCCTAAGTTGAAAAAACATCCCAGAAGATCTCAGTGGCAAACCATTGTTGCCCCAAGAACATACCCATCAGTTTGCAAAAGTTAGCAGCCACACATACTGCAGTCCAGAATTCATTAAATCGAAGGATGTGCTGCTATAGCTTTAAAAAAAAAATCTGTGCTACACACACTCCATTGATCATCAAATCATTTTGCATGATTCAACCGTCAGTTCCAAAGAACTAGCTGCAGCTATTGGGGGGTTTCTGTTTTGCTGCATATTTTTTGACTTTTTAAAATTAACGTGTTTGATAGGTGCGGCCAGCCCTTTGCATTGCAAGAGAAGGCATTTCAAATAGTAATCTGCCAGGTTTTAATTAACCATGATTAATTATAGCTGGATCCTGCCCTAAACCTTTTTTGGTTTGGTTTTTGTTTTTCCAAATTAACAGGCATATGCTGTTCCTCCTGTTAACACAAGAGGGCGGTGTCCAATTAGAAATGCTTGTTCCAAGCCTGGCAGCCCCTTTTCACACTTAACAAATGAAAGTTAGTTCTATAGGGCTGCAGTTCATGAAAGTTTGTATCTTTTAATAAAATGTATTACTCTGAAAAGGTACTGCCAGACTCCTAATTTTTGGTGACCATTGACTAACCCAACTCTCCTACAGTGTCAAGTTTTGTGTCCTTAATTCCTAATGCAGTGGTTCTTAAACTGGGGGTGATTTGGGCATTTTGTTGTTTATTTGTTCGGTCGCTTCTGACTCTTCGTGACTTCATGGAGCAGCCCACGCCAGAGCTTCCTGTCGGTCGTCAACACCCCCAGCTCCCCCAGGGACGAGTCCGTCACCTCTAGAATATCATCCATCCACCTGGCCCTTGGTCGGCCCCTCTTCCTTTTGCCTTCCACTCTCCCTAGCATCGGCATCTTCTCCAGGGTGTCCTGTCTTCTCATTATGTGGCCAAAGTACTTCAGTTTTGCCTTTAATATCATTCCCTCAAGTGAGCAGTCTGGCTTTATTTCCAGGAGGATGGACTGGTTTGATCTTGCAGTCCAAGGCACTCTCAGAATTTTCCTCCAACACCACAGTTCCAAATTTGGGCATATCCTGGGGGTAATGGAGGAATTTGTAATTGCTTGTTTGTGAGACAAAGAACCAGTTGGGGCTGCTGAGATGCTTGTGTAAAACAACAGTCTTGGGGGGGGGGGGGCTAATGACATTATTCAAGACTGGGAAAGGGGGTAATTGGTCAAAGAGTTTAAAAGCCACTGTCCTAATGGAATATTGTACAGAAGCTTCTTCCCAAAGCTAGACTGTTAACAGTGCAGGAGCTGGCAGTTCATAGTCTCCACAACTGATAGGCTGAAGACCAAGCCCAGCTGTTCACCTTGGCTGCACTAGCTAGAATGGAAAAACCAACATCTGGAGGCTTCCACCTTACATATTTCCCATTATGGATTGTCACACTGAGTGATGGCTTGAGTTATTATAGGTCTTCACGAACTTGATGTTTCTGACGTGCTAATTATTCATGGAGGAATAAGTCTACTAATGGCTATAAGAATTTAGGAGAACTTTCATGCTCTATCTTCCATAATTTAATCTCCAGGGCAAATATTAATGCTGTGTGTCTGATAGAAGAAGCTGGTCTTCTCTCTTGGGAACTAAGAGTTGTTCTATTTGAATGAATTTATTCTGCTAAAAAAAAAAAATTAGGATAAGAAACTTCCCACAAAAACAGAACTCCTTTCAGATTAGAGAAAGGCAAATGGGCAAAACCTCTTAGCCCTACCTTGATGTTTCTGCAGAATGAACACCGCACTAGCTGTTGCTGTGCTGTGACTCATTCTAGGGCTGTTTTAAGTGTGTGTGTTTGTGTGCATGCACGTGCACGTGCCTACAAGTCAGTGTTGACTGCTGGTGGCTGCCTGGACAAGTCCCTGTAGTTTTCTTGGCAAGATTTCAGAAGTAGTTTGCCATTGTCTCCTTCCTGGGGTTGAGACAAAGAGACTGGCCCAAGGTCACCCAACTAGCTTCATGCCTAAGGTGGGACTAGAACTCATGGTCTAGCCTGGTGCCTACACCAAACTGGCTCTATTATTCCCCTAAATAAGATGAGAAGTTAAAAACTGTCCTTCCCATTCTATGGAAGTTGCGTTAGCCCCTTGATCGTGTATCTGCCTTTTTCCCACCAGTTCCGCATCAGCGTCACTCTCATTTCTATCCTTGTTTGTGTATCAAACATCAACAAAACGTGGGTGTGCTGTGCCAGCAGAAACCTTTGTCCTGACATGCATTGGGCTGGAAAGGACTATGCCCGCAATGTCTCTAGAGCTAGCTAACAGCAAGCCCAAACTGAAGCACACAGAATATACCAGAGTGGGGAGAGGTTGATGGTCGCTCACACCAACCGCGATGCTGGCCAACCTCACAAAGCCAAAAGACTTCCTGCAAGCCAGTAGTTTGAGCATTCTTGTGCCACCTCCCTGGAAGGCTTTCTAAGTATCATGAGTTTTTGGGAAATAGTGGGTGAACAAGGGGTACCTACAGGGTGTGTCAAAAAAGCAGCCATGAGGGTGCAACCGAAGCACCATCCATTATTGCACATTTAAAAATGGGCGGAGCTTCCACTGCACCATCTGGGCCACCATCTTGACCTTTCTGACCACGCTCTACAGACATCCCTGGTGCGAGCGAAACCCGTGTCCCATCTGAACAAGTCCCGGCTCTTTCAGTAAAAAAGCAGAGACTGGAAAGGGAGAGGCCATAGACCTATTTGTCTTTACACGTAAGTTTGACGAATCCCATCCACACAAAGATGACATCTGGCTAACCCTGGCTGATTTCGAAAAGCTGTAGCACTTGGATGGGAGACTTACAAAGGAATCCTCAGGGGTGTAGGCTAGGCTGGGTAGTTGAAAAAAAATCCCAGGAACCAACTGTTGGTGTGCTGTTGCCAAGATCATTTGTTCATGTAGTCACTAGATACTGAGCCTACCCTGAGACTGCTTATGCCAGTGTTTCTCAACCTTGGCAGCTTGGAGATGTGTGGCTGGGGGATTCTGGGAGTTGAAGTCCACACATCTCCAAGCTGCCAAAGTTGAGAAACACTGACTTATGCAAACCAAATTAACTTCCTGGGGAGAATTAGGCTGGAAAACAAACCAAACATTAGAGAAAATGCTATTGCTCCTACCAAAACCAGCAATCCAGGGCAATTTTATGCCTTATTATGCTTCTTTTGCTTGTTTCAGCCCTAAGCAAGATAAGCATTGCAACCTTTAGCTGCTCCTCCCCTCTCCTGAGCTTAATCTTAACATGGTTTAAGAAAAACCTGTCTGGACTGAGATGTTTTGGCAATGGTTTGCAAGGGATCCAGTCTGGGCTGCCTCTGATTGGACAACTAACTTCCCTGCTGCAGTCCCCACCCACCTCTCTGTTCCAGGAAAGCAAATGCTCAGTTGCTTTCCTTTCTATGGGTGGATTTTACTGGACATATTGATCAAATGGAATGTCTATATACAAAGTGAATGCGTCAAAATGCATTTACATGCAGGCACACCAGTTTTAAAATTACATGTATTTGGCCAATTTTTATTTCAAAGTCTGCAGCAGCTTCCATTATAAGCCTCCCTCTCTGTGGTCTAGTGGTTACCAGCCAGGCTTGATCCGCAGACAAGGAAAACATCCCTGGTGTGAACTCAGCAGAACCTTTAAAATTATTTTCTTTCTTCACCCAAACTTTAGGAGCTGGGGATGAAACATTTCTACTTCAAGGGGCTGGAGAAATGGTAAGTTTGATAAATGGTAAGCCAGTTTGGTCTAGTGAGTTCTAGTCCCGCCTTAGGTATGAAAGCCGGCTGGGTGGCCTTGGGCCAGTCCCTCTCTCTCAGCCCAAGAGCCAATCAGGCATGGTATGAGAGTTCTGGTCCCTCCTTAGGCGTGAAAGCCAGCTGGGTGGCCTTGGGCCAGTCCCTCTCTCTCAGCCCAAGAGCCAATCAGGCGTGGTAGGAGAGTTCTAGTCCCACCTTAGGCACAAAGCCAGCTCAGTGACCTTGGGCCAGTCCTCTCTCAGCCCAAGAGCCAATCAGGCATGGTATGAGAGTTCTAGTCCCACCTTAGGCACAAAGCCAGCTCGGTGACCTTGGGCCAGTCCCTCTCTCTCAGCCCAAGAGCCAATCAGGCATAGTAGGAGAGTTCTAGTCCCACCTTAGGCATGAAAGCCAGCTGGGTGACCTTGGGTCAGTCGCTCTCTCTCAGCCCAAGAGCCAATCAGGCGTGGTAGGAGAGTTCTAGTCCCGCCTTAGGCACAAAGCTAGCTCGGTGACCTTGGGCCAGTCCCTCTCTCTCAGCCCAAGAGCCAATCAGGCGTGGCATGAGAGTTCTAGTCCCGCCTCAGGCACAAAGCCAGCTCGGTGACCTTGGGCCAGTCCCTCTCTCTCAGCCCAAGAGCCAATCAGGCGTGGTATGAGAGTTCTAGTCCCACCTCAGGCGTGAAAGCCGGCTCGGTGACCTTGGGCCAGTCCCTCTCTCTCAGCCCAAGAGCCAATCAGGCGTGGTATGAGAGTTCTAGTCCCGCCTTAGGCACGAAAGCCGGCTGGGTGACCTTGGGCCAGTCCCTCTCTCTCAGCCCAAGAGCCAATCAGGCGTGGTATGAGAGTTCTAGTCCCACCTCAGGCGTGAAAGCCGGCTGGGTGACCTTGGGCCAGTCCCTCCCTCTCAGCCCAACTCACCTCACAGGGTTGTTGTGGTGGGGAAAATAGGAGTAGGAAGGAGTATTAGGCATGTTCCCCGTCTTGAGTTATTTATAAAAATAATAAAGGCAGGATAAAAATAAAATTAATTGAAGAAATAAGTAAATGTTGCACCAGAGGACTTCTCTACAAAAAAGGGAAAGGTGTCTGTGTGTTGGGGGGGTCCCTGCTACCATTGACTACCTTTATACCCACAGACATGCACAAAAGGATAAGACTAAAATCAAACTGGTTGGCTCAAGATAATGTGCTCTTTTGTCAGGTTGCAATGATGCATGATTATTGTAATCTCTTTGATCGTTGTGAGCCGCCTGGGCAGCATACACATTTAATAGATGATGATGATGATGATGATGATGATGATGATGATGATGCACAGACATATAGCATTACATATGTCTTCAATTATTTTCATGTACACCTTTCAGGCCTAGCATCTCAATCTTCAGGGCTAGAAACTTAATTCAGAACAGTGCAGTTCTCTTAATTTTGAATGCTGTTAGTAGAAGTAACTATTTCGGAAACTTGTGGGCTAGTGCTTATCTGGGGTGGCCAAACTTGTGTTTATCCTACAGTAGCCAGACCTCAGGAGGGGCCTGAGAGCATCTTTTTTAGATGAACTAATTTTATTCATAAACTTTTGTGAACTGCAGTAGTCTGAAAAGGTGTTCCCAGGCTCCTCCTGATTGTGGGTTTTGGCAAAACGACGTATCAGTTCTACAATTTGCACGTGGGATGTCTCTCCCCCGCCCCCAAAGTGCATTAATTAAACTACAGATTCTTGCCAAACCAGAACACCAAGAAAGGTAGTTGACTGCTTGCTGCATTTCTAGAGGAGAAAATGTTGCCCCAGCTAGATTTTCACCACTTCAGCAGACGCCAGAAAGAGAGTGGTGCCACTTCAGGTCCCGTTCCCCAAAATGGACCAATGGTTGAAAACTGGTTCACCAAACCATTCAAATGATAACACAAGTAGCAGTGCTCTGTACGAAAATTCAGAAAGTGGACAATAACGAACAGTCTCAGTGCAACTCCCAATTGCGAGTTTGCATGAGTTGTGCAGGGTGGAACTGTATTCTCACTCCAGCATCCCAAAGAGCTGACTCCAAATGGGAATGATGATGGGAATCTCAACCCAGGATTTCACTGGGTTGGAGATTTACTTGCTCCTGGTACTCAAGGGCTGGATTTTTCTCCAGAAGAAAATTCCTGGCCAAGTTTAGGGCACGGGGTGCCTAAAATGACTCAAGTGGTAAACAAAAACTTAATTTTGGATTATACTGTTTCAGTAAACAGTTTAAAAGTCTGAAAAGGCCAGAAATGGAGGGGATGGGAATATCAATAATCATTACCTTAGTTGCCCCCCAAGGTGAACCCCCAAGCTCTTATAAGAGGAAAAAGCAGCAAGGAGGGGCGTTTAATTGAGTGGTCCTTGCATTTCCCAAACTTTTATTTAGTGATTCACAAGTGCATAAGACATGAGACACACTGCCTTGGGGAAATGCTGTTTATTTTCTTAATGGATGAATTTCTGTGTTGTTCTTCATCTAAAATGTCTTGTGACAGTTTAGAAACTTACATATTTTTAAAGATACCACTATAATGCAGAATAAAAATAGCAAGGGGGACTGCCAAAGATAGCAGAGCTCTAGAAATGGAATCTGCAAGAAAAGAGTTTGGTGTCTAGGCTCCTATTCCTGTCAGTCAAATCTTTCCCCAAGATACTCCACTCCACTTTCCCAGGATTGCTTCCATACATAAATATTCCTCCCTGCACACACTGCAAAATGGTTGGTAAACCCTCTGTTCATAAGTCACTAAGCAGGCTTAGCAATCCATTCGCTAGTTTTGCAGTATGTTTTCCTCCATGATCACACTCCTTGTCGGGGAAGCTGCTGCTGTTCTAGAAGTCTTCTGCAAATCCAGGGAATTGCACAGAGTTTGCATGATGAATCAGTTAATGCTTCCCTTTTTTGCATTGCTGGTGCTGTTTTGACTACATTACGATCCCCATTTCTGGAAATAAAGGCAATATGTTACTATATATGATGTCTTCGAAAGCCTGGCAAATACAAAAGGCCTTTCCTTTCTGCACAGAACATGCTGAATTTGGGCTTGGTGACCCTCCCTGGCAAGAACATCCTGAAGATTAAACATCTCAAAATAAAAATCCCTATTGTGGGTCCTGCCTCATCTCATCAGACCGAAGGGACTGAGAAAGACTTTCTATTTCTGTAGGAGAAAAGGGGTACCTTCAAGGCTAAGGTAAAGGTAAAGGTTTCCCCTGGCATTAAGTCCAGTCATGTCCGACTCTAGGGGGCAGTGCTCATCTCCGTTTCAAAGCCGAAGAGCCGGCGTTTGTCCGTAGACACTTCAGTCGTCATGTGGCCGGCATGACTAAAAGGAACGCCTTTACCTGCCCACCGAAGCGGTACCTATTAATCTACTCACATTGGCATGTTTTCGAACTACTAGGTTGGCAGGAGCCTTCAAGGCTACCATTCATGAATACCCATAAATTTCAATAAAACCTTGATTCTCTGAACCTCCATTCACTAGACTTCAAATGCAATTGTTAAAATGTTATTCCTAAATTATGGATCAAGTCCATCGTTTTTGAAGCAGCCTGGACAATTGACATAATTTACATTTATTTGTGGTAATTAACAGCATTGCATAATTATGTAACTGATATTTAATGCCATTCGCATTAGTCAATGCAGATTTAATGGGCATCTGGATTTAACAGACACACCTTCCATGCAATGGCCCATTAACTCAATGTCTTACTATAGTAAAATTTAGATAGAAATAGAATGCATAGTCAGAAAGAACTATAACCAGAGGCATTGCATGCCTGCATAGTCTCCTTTAGGGCTTCAACTTCCATCCTCTTTCACCACTGACATAATGTTGAGGCTGTTGGGAGCTTAACTGGAGGAACACAGGTTTTCATCTTTGTGGGCAACTTCAACCGTTTTCCATTGGTCACACAAGACAAAGTCCTAACCCAGTGCCTGGAGACTATGTGGATCTGGATGGCGAGGAGCAGCTCAAGCTTAATCCTGACAAGACTGAGCGGTTGTCTCTACTTGGGCACCCAAGATCTGGAGATGTTTTACCACTGACTTTCAATGTGGTTGCACTCCCGCATTCAAGACTTGTGCAGAACCTAAAGGTCCTCTTGCGCTCAACTCCTGCTTGAAGAGCAGGTGGCAGCTGTGGCCAAGAGGGCCTTTGCACAAGTACATCTAATGCACCAGTAGTGCCACTTCTGGTTCAGGAAAGCCTTCAGCCACTCATTCCTCTTGACTGGATTTCTGGATTTGTACTTTACATGGGGCTGCCCTTGAAGACCATCCAGAAGCTATAGTTGGACCATGACACTGCTGTTTTGTGAGCTGCATTGGTTACCAGTTGGCTTCCAGGTGCAATTCAAGTTACTGGTCATCACCTTTGAAGCTGTTCATGGCATACAGCCCAGCTGAGGATAACTTATTTCCAGTTGTCTGTGCCCATTCAGGATGGTCAAGCAGGGTGTGTGTGCTCTGGATTCAGTCAATTAAACAATGTCATATTGCCAGACCCAGGAAGCATACCTGCTTTGTTGTAGTACCTGCCACTTGGAATAATATTCCCCAAGATTTGTGTAACTCCCATCTTTATGTTGTGTGTGTATATGCCTTCAAGTCACTTCTGGTGACTGCCTGGACAAGTCCCTGCAGTTTTCTTGGCAAGATTTTGGAAGTGGTTTGCCATTGCCTCCTTCCTTGGGCTGAGAGAGAGGGACTGGCCCAAGGTCATCCAGTTGGCTTCATGGGACTAGAACTCACAGTCTCCCAGTTTCTAGCCTAGTGCCTTAACCACTATACCTCTCATGTCACTTAGGAAATTGTTAAAGAGCTGGTTGTTCTCCCATGTCTTGGAGATGGGGTGATTGTGGGCATGCATTATGGTCGCTTTCTTGTTGATGTTTTGTTCTTCTGGTTGGTTGGGTTCTTGTTTCTATATACTGTCTTTTTATTTGTAAGCCACCCAGAGACAGACTTTAGAACCAGAAATCAGAAAACTACAACTTCCAGAAAGAATACAGCATATGGTACCAAAATATACATAGCAGTAATCCATGAACAGTACCCAGCACTTTACATACATTATTTGGCTCAATGTAGTAAATAATCCTATGTATTTGCTCAATACTCTCCTCACCTACTCTACGTTTTTGCGGGGAGGGGGCTGAACTTGATACAGGCACTGATAGTGGGCTTTCTAAGAGGCAAGTGGCATGATACATGCCACAATGTCATCATGCAAATAGTGCTAATTACACAAGTAACATCATTTGCATGATGACATCATGGCACGTGTAGCTTCATGGTGGCTTCTACCAGCCATCCACGGCAATGACTGACTTTGTCCATGATCAAGCCCTCGGTGATTTGTTTGACTTTGGCTTAGCATCATATGTGAACCCAGCCATTGTAGTCTGAAAACCATACTTTAGGGTTTAGTCTGTTTATGAAACAAGGTAATTGTGGTTTATTCAATTAACCAGTTAAGCAACTAGAAGCTTACCACAATGTGTGAATCCAATTCATGACCAATGTGAGATCTAAAAGAGATACTAGGTCAGTCTCTTTGCCATTTGTACTTCTTCACGTTGGAAATTTATTGTCTCTTTAGCATCAAACATTAGTTACTGGGTTCCTAAAATACTGCCCTAAGTTAATATCCCTGTTACTTGCCTTGAGGACAGGAAGCAAACATAATTTATAGCTTATCTGAGTTAACCCAGGTTACATTAGTAGTAATGGCTCAGTAACTGGGGTGTTAAACAGATGGGCTGCTCCCTAATCACACGTATATTTTAAGTGGCATTAAACTTGGGGTCAGTGCATTCAGACCTCTATCATTGTACCAAGGTGACCATGACTTACAAAACAATTCCTTAAAATCTTTGAAAAACCATTCCCACCCACAGAAAAATCCTTTCCATATTCTAAAATTCAACCTTCTCTATCCAATGTCTTCCAGAGGAGTTGGATTACAACATCCAAAATTCCTACCCAGCACAGTGGAGGATTATTCTGGCTGAGAGCGATGGGGGTTGCAGTCCAACACAACTAGAGGCTGTTGGGTTATCCACAGAGCCAAAGGAATATTCAAAGCAATATTCACATTTTTAAATGCTTTAGTCAAGAGAATCTCAGATCCAGTCTGCTTCATGTTTTTCAAAAGGCTGGACACAAGCTAGGAAACCAATCAGTTCAACAGTTCCACAAGTTCAACATTTTATAAGTGCAATTTTAATTTCCCATTAAATCCCCGTTTCGTGGTTACGTAGCTCACCCATGTTCCCAGAACATTGGTTCATCACTGGCAAGGTCACCACAATAAATACGTGTAAGAACAGCTGAAGATAAGCAATATAGAGGACAAGTATTGCTTCGGAAAGTAATCTTTGGAGTCATTCTTAGAAAGCAGTCATGGGAAGAAACTTTTTGGCTAGATGAGACACAATATAGTTTAGGCCCTTCACAAAATTTGTGATAGCATCAATGGCCAACAAGAACATGCCACTGATGCCTGAAGCAATATCTTGGAGAACAGCAGGAATGGCACCCAGGACGTAAAAAGGGAAAGACACAACATCCAGGATCAGATTAACAGGGACGCAAAGAATCCTGTAGGTAACCACCAGAACATTGTAGATGTTTTTTGCAATGCCGTTCAGGATGCTGACACCCACTTGGACCACACAGATAAAGATATCCAGCAGGGCCGTGGAAATTCCTTTGACAAATGTGCACACCCCACTGATAACCTTCTGGACAAGGTACATGAGCAAATGCCACAAACATTTCACAATTTGGCTAACCAGACCGAAAACAAATTTTAGCAGTTTCAAGAGAGGGCTAACAAAGAAGTGAAAAAGCTTCTTCAGAAAGCCACTCTCCTCCTTTGCGTCGGTGTGTTTACACTGAGTTGGCTTTTTCATGTGCGGTTCTGGTTCCTTCGCCCGGACCTTCTTCACAGAGTGCAGCACTGTCTCCAGCTTCTTAGCATCCTGACGATCTTGACCACAGTTGTTTTTAAAGAGCTCAACTCCTGCAGGAAACTTCTTCTCAAGGGCTTCTACCGTTAGGTCTTCCAGACGGCTCTCAACACCTGCCTCTTTAATAAATCCCACTGACCAGGTCTCAGCACCATTATCACAGCAGGCTGCCAGCCAGAGGAATTTGGGGACCGCGACTTTGTCTTTTACTTTTTCAGCGGAAGGCACTGCTCCTGAGAGGAGATAGAGATCTTCCCCATTTTGACAGTGCGGAGCCAATCCTTGGCTGACAAGCTCCTCAACTTCCCAGTGCCAGAGCTCCTGGAAAGGAGGGGAGATTGGCACTGTGTTGGTCAGCGTGTGGGTGGCAACTTGATGATCATCCTTATGGAGGGAGCTGGGGTTTAGGTTCCCCCTCTCATAGCCAGAGTCTGCATAGTCTGCCCTGAGAGCCTGGTTTCTTCCCAGATGATCCACCGTGATCTCAGCTTCTGGCACCATTTCTTCCAGACCATTTTCAGGGTCATCGATCTGAAAGAGGGATAGGAGCAACTGCTGAATTCAGAACCCATATTTGCAACCAGAGCCATTTCCTGAAAAATATCAATCCCATCCACTACCCCCAAATAAATGGTGGGAAACAGTATTTTGGAAATCTTCACTGATGATGTTACCTAGTCAGATAATGAAACATCTGCAAGCAAACAACCAAGCTCAGAGAGCTCCAAGGACTCCACAACTTTGGAAATCATAAATCATTTCCAATATTTTGGTGATGGTTGTTTTAAGACAATTCTGGTACTGTCCTTTTAAGTTTGGCAAACTGTTTTTTGTAACAAAGCATATGTCCCGAGTTAGAACTTGTAGTTCTTGTAGCAAAATTTTAAATTCTCAAATTGAAGCTGCCAATTGCAAACATACACTGCAATTTTTGAAATCTGGAATTGAGAGTTAGCAATGGGGACAACTGAACTTTCTGATTTTAAATTTGTTTTAGTGTTATTTATTGGTCATGGACCAGTAAATTCATGAGCATCTGGTCAGTCACCTTTGGGGAAAAGAATGCTGGAAAGATTTTGAGATGACCCAAGAGAGGTTAGTACATACTTACAATATTATTTTTTTAAAGGCCGGGCCTGTAATCTCATGACAAGCTTAGCTATGATTAAGATAATGGTTTAAGGAATTAAGCCAGAAGGAGGCTTGCTTTATACAGGCAGAGTCCTTACACTGATTGATTCTCCAATCAAGCAGAGATATAAATCACATGGATCAGACCTGCCTTGCTGCTTCAGATTTTTGCAGCCTCATGTCATGAGCTGTTCCTCTGACTTCCATTCCACAGTCAGAACATTTTACATTCTGTAACATTCCATAGCATTCCAGGATATCTCAGCCAATCAGAGTAGAAGGCTTCACTGCCAGAGGCAAGATAACGTTAAACCAAGGTAGAAATCCCATCATCATTCTTAGGGAATTAATTATGAGTTTTTGTTCAGGAATGTGTTGGCCACTGAGAGGTCAGTTGTACTCAATCAAATGAACACAGTTTCAGAAAGGCAGAGCTTCATTTCCACCAAGATGTGCTCCCCGCATGGAGCATTTTATACACGACCCTTGGCGATGATTTCCAAACCACTGCTGGAACAGATTACTGTCACAGTTCTGACCAATTTGACAACTCTGGTTTCTGACAGCTGGTCTCTAGTCAATGGCATTCTGCATGTATCTACAGACCTCTTGCCTGTTGTTATTTACATTTTTCAGATCAAAATTTCACTCTTTTTCAGCATTTAGAAATGGTGGGTTTGTTTAGCCTGAACAAAACATCAAGGAAAAAATTTAGTCACAATCTTCAAATACAGGAGATACTGTCACAGAGAAGAGAGGGCAGATGTGTTCTCTGTTTTCTGGGGGACAGAATTAGAATTAATGGATGAAAATAAAAGGGAGGGTGATTTTTAGTTAGGCTTTAGGAAAAACAACTAACAATAAGAGCTCTTTGATGGCAGAATAATGCCTTGAGTAGTAGTGGGCTCTCATACACTTGAGACAATGAAGTGGATGCTTGATGGCGATCTGTTAGATACTAAGCTTTTCAATTTTCCTCCCAGTGCAGAAGATTGGCCAAGGTCCCATCAAATCAGTAATTGGTCCTTTGGATTCCTGTCTCACACCAAGCCCTGTCCGTTGCTAAGCAGAGCGTCTCTCAGTATTAGGTGGTGATAAATCTGAAGCAGCCAGTCGGTAAGTGACTTTCCAGTGCCAGAGGAGTACTCCCTCTCAGGACACCCATGAATTGGCCATGTATGCTTATCTCCAAACCTCACTTGGGAAGGGATGAGACAGTGTGCCTAAAATCTGCTTGGACCGATGTATCTGTCTTGATACATGTTCTCTCATTTCCATAGAAATGCATCTCACTGCACAGATGACTTGAACATTCTCTCCATCAGTTGTCTAGGTACTAATGGAGGCTGGAAAGCATCAAAGCTTATTCATCCTCCTTCGAACTCTTCGTCTTTAAACTGGACCAATACTGGACAGTTTTTCACACAGAAACAAACACAAAGCTGTTGTTTGAGATTATTCTCACCAAATCCCATCTCCATCATTGTTGCTGCTTCTGCTGTTGCCATTGTTTATCTCTGATCAGACCATGACTCCCTCCCTGTCCAGATCAACCAAGTACCAACAACTGAATATATAGCAAGGACTGGTGTACCACAGCCTTCCTTCCAAATCACTGGGGACATCCATCCACCCACTAAACAGAGACCAAACTGGTACAGTAGATAGAGAGCTAAGCTTGAAATGAGGGTTGTCCCCTTGGGGCTGATTCTCACATGCAAGGGTATCATTTGGACTAGCTATGCCTAATTGTTCTCACTAGCAGCCAACTATTGTGAATGCTTCTCAGTGCAGCTGGTTCACACATTCATCTGCTTGTGTATTTTGGACATGAGATATGAATGCCTGCCTGGCGTTTGGCTGTGTGATGCCCTATTCAAATATATAAGAGAGCATCTGATTTTGCGAAATGCCCAGCCTGGACGTGTGAGTCGGGCCTCTGCCACTATATGAGTCAGGCATTTCTGTTTCTCCCAGGCCAAATGAAAAAGCAGCAGCACAGAAGAGCTTGACCACTGAAAATATGCTACAGAAACAGCAACACATCTCTCCTGAGGCATGTCGCTGAAATATTTCTTGCCACTCTACATTATCTGCAACAACTCTTCTACACAACCCTTCCCTCCTAGCTACTGGGTGGCATGTTCCTATAACCGGGTCAGTTAAAAACCTGACAGCTCTATTCATACAACATGCTAAGCTTGATTAGCACTAACCTAGCTACGTATTATGCAAGGATGTTTGTTTGTTTATTTGTTTAGCTTGCTGACTAAAGTAGGGTTCAGTGTATTGTACAAATCCAGGAAATGAGTTAATTTAGTAAACCTGTTATATGATGGAGGCCTCCTGTGATCCCTGTGCATTCCTCTACCAAGCTAGACCAACAGTGATGTAAAGTGCAGCCTGGGGATGATGGGTGCTTTAGTCCAATTATTCAGAATGCAAAGGGCGGCAAATGTATACATTTTCTGAGCCAATATGCCTATTTATATCTGTCCCACCAAGGTCCCTTGTGAACCTGGATGAAATATTAATTTGCTGCTTGATGTTTTACAACCTCAGAATGATGATGCTCTCCTGGGCCTGGTTCTAACACCAAAGCCCTCCTCCCCCCCCACACACACATGTTGTCATGTCTCATCAAGAAAAGCCATGCACAGCTAAGACGGTGAACATAGCAGGGCATCAGCTGGTTCTCCAAACAGGCTTCTGAGACCAATTGGTTCCCTCAACGCACAATGCTTTCCTTGAAAGCGCCCTGTTGTAAACCAACTGAGTTGTCACAATGGGATATATTTGTTTGTGGGAAATAGCTGGCTCCCCCCCACAGCCCCAATTGCCTTTTCCATTCCCTATTCATTTTACAATCAAACATCCTTCTGTTTCGAGAAGAAGCTTGTTTGCAGACCACCACAGTCAGGGCAGAGGTTGGTACAATCCTGGCCTCCTTCAGAGGGAACATTCCCTCACCCAGTGGGAACAAATGGCTTATCAGGTCCTCAGAGAGATCATACGTAGCCAAAGAAACTTCAAGGGGGGGGGTATGGAATGAGCATATATGCCCTCTGTTTACTTCTCAATATGATGCACAAGAGGCAGAAGCAGTGCTGGGGAGAACATCCGTGGTTCACCATGGGAAAACAACTAGATCCCACCAGTGTTGTTAATCCTAAAAATGATGGGATTAAGTCAGAAGCTTCTGCAGCCATGTTAAGTGTTCTGGGACAGGGACTGTAAAGACAACCCAGGCTTTATTTTAACTCCATGGGGGGAGGGGTTAAATTTAATTACTGGCAGGGGAAGGGACCATTTATCCCAGGAAAACAGCACCGATGGAAAGTTGGCATTATTGCACCAACCCAAAAAATAAGCTAACAGCGTTGATAAAAGAAAACACCCTGCCTGGATTTGTTTCTACTTGGCGACCACTTTTAGATTATTTGCTTGTGTCTGAAACAAATGAAGCTTTGATTCTGGGTTTTGATGATTAAATGGTTTGATGTTATAGAAGTAAGATTACTAAGGTTTAACTAATGGTAAGAGATTATATCTGTACAAAATGCATTTATATCTGTATTGGAGAAGGTCGGAAGTCACTTTCTTTTTCCACTTTCTGTCTAGTTCTGCACTTTTATAGTTCTTCTTTTTTTCTTTAGTTCTCTACTCAGTCTTACCTATACTCTGTATTTTAGCTATACTTTGAAAATCAGTAAAGTTCTTTAAAAAGGGGGGGGGGTGAGTAGGCATTACATTCCCAGCCACCATAACTCAGATCCCGTCAAAAGCGCCCTCTCTGCAATTTGTACCAATGGGGAATCCCCTCACTCCCAATTGCTGGGCAGAATTATCCTCTCTCTCCTTTGTTACAATTCATGTCCCTGCAATGCTTTCCTTTAAAAGCCTTCCATGAGCAGGCAGCACATTTTATTAGTATCAGAAATGCCCCCAGGTTTGACATCACCTTGGACAAAATCCCTTCCAGTGGTCCCTTGATCTCATCCTGGTCACTGCACCACGCTGCCCAGTGACATCCTCCCCAATTTTTTTAACCAGGTGGTAATAAACAAAATTCTTATCCTTTGGCTGCTGGAGCTTGTCTGTAGCCATTGCTGTATTCCTATCGCCATCTGCCTACTCTCCCTAGATAGTGGGGCCCCAGACATAGACCCAACAATCCCATCCTCGTGGTGCCAATGATTCGGGATATAGGTTGAAGGCAGAAAGCCAGCCCTACCTGCCTAATACAGTTGCTCCCCACAGCTCTCCAGAAAAGTGCTTATAATTAAGTGTTTAAGGGGGGGTCTGCTAATTGCACTGCTAAATTAACCTCTAGCAAGCCCTCAGTGATGAAGTCAAAGTGGAAAGGAGGAGGGGGCCAGCTTGGTGCTAGAAGATGTTCATGGGTAAAAGATCCAAGCCTCAGTCCTGGCTTCCCCTGCGTAAAACAGAATCTCAAATGGTAACAAGATGGGACAACACTGGGATTGTTCTTGGAGACCTTGGATGGCTAAGTCCTGAGCTAGATGAATCCCAAGGTCAGATTCAGCACAAGGCAGTTTCTCATATTCACATCAAAAAGATGTCATCAAAAGGGACAGTCAGCCTCTTGCAGCCAAATCTGTCAGTTCGGCATGTGGCATTGCCAAGCTTTTCCCCAAGTATCTCGGGGGAGTTAACCTGTGCCACTTGGGAGGGAATGGCAGGAATTTGAGTTCTGTGCCACAACCACTGGCTGACCTTCTCACTTCTGTTGCAGCCTGACCCATTTGTGTCCCCCTCTCTATCGTAGCAAGAGGCTGCATCCTCAAAGTGGGCTCTGTATAGTCTTGGCTTCGGGTGCCGTATTTTTTTCTGCCAGAGCTCCTCCATATATGCATGTGGCCAAGAAATGAAGAGATTGAACTTCTCACTTCTGATGAATGATAGAACTAGGGCTCCCCACATGGGGTCCAGAGACCACCAATCAGGCTCCCTGGCCCGTCAGACTTATATATTTTTAATGGATTGTGGTTAAACTTACAATGCGGAATAAATGGAAACCTGCCAGCCTTCACCAGTCACTTCATTTCTAAGAAAGCTTCTGAATCCCACTGGTTTTGGGGGTACAGGGGTCTTCTGGTAGGGTTCTTGGCCTGGATAGGAGTTCTTGGTGTGTTTCACCTGTGGGTCTTCCTCTAAGCATCTCCAGTTTGCCTTCAAACCTCTATTCTGTTGAGCTTTGGGGATACAGATGTGTGATATGACATGTGAGACTCAGATCTTGCCTCCGACTTGTAGTTAGGTTTTGGGGCAAGAGATTCTTCCTTTGGGTAAATCGTTTTGGCTTAGTGCTGACTCCCACCATAGCAGACATTCTGTGAAAGCACCCAATGAATGCTGCCTCCAAATTCCAAAATGGGCTTTCCAGCATTAAAGCTGGATGGTCCCTGTAATAAAGTCTTCCTAGAGAGAACACATCAACAGATCCTGCTGGTAACACCAGCAAGACAGAAATAAGGATGGAGTTGGGACCACCATTTACCGTCCCTCTTTTAAAATTCATACACAGACTATTCACAATGGAAAAGTTTGATTTAGATGAATGGCTAGTCTAAACATTTTCCTAGATTAGCGGTGTACATGGTGCAAAGATTACTGCAGATGCTGACTGCAGTCAGGAAATCAGAAGACGCTTAATCCTTGGGAGAAGAGCAGTGACAAACCTTGATAAAATAGTTAAGAGCAGAGACATCACACTGACAACAAAGGTCCACATAGTTAAAGCAATGATATTCCAGTAGTAACATATGGCTGTGAGAGCTGGACCATAAGGAAGGCTAAGAGAAGGAAGAGAGATGCTTTGGAACTGTAGTGTTGGAGGAAAATGCTGAGACTGCCTTGGACTGCAAGATCAGACCAGTCCATACTCCAAGAAATAAAGCCAGACTGCTCACTTGAGGGAATGATATTAAAGGCAATACTTTGGCCACATAATGAGAAGACAGGACACCCTGGAGAAGAGCTGATGCTAGGGAGAGTGGAGGGCAAAAGGAAGAGGGGCCGACCAAGGGCAAGGTGGATGGATGATATTCTAGAGGTGACGTACTCATCCCTGGGGATGCTGGGGGTGTTGACGACTGACAGGAAGGTCTGGCGTGGACTGGTCCATGAAGTCACAAAGAGTCAGAAGCGACTGAACAAATAAACAACAACAAGCAGTGTACAACCAGCATTCAGTTTTCATCAAGCTCCCATCAAGCTTTCCAATCTCAGGAGAAAACAGGAAGGGAGGCAGGAGAATGATTTCCAAGCCTGGGATCTTCTCTCTGACCTCAGAGGAAACCCCAAAAATCCAATGCTCTTAAGATGGTCTCTTAAGAACACTCCCAGAAAAGTGAGATATGGATGTAGGGAGGGTAAATGTTCATACCTGGCAATCCTCAGATAATTTTATGTACACCTTGGGTGAGCCAGGAAGTTGATATTGGTCCTCTTTCCTCTGCATTGATTCTATCAGTATATCAGGCTTATTGTTTAATTCCCAAGTACTGTAGTTGGCTCTCTAATTTTCCTGATGTTCTTCCTTCAGAAACCTTAGAGTACTTCACCCTTCCTTAGCCATGAAGAAGGATAGGAACAGGATTGATGCTTTTGACTTTGGTGTTGGAAGACTCCTGAGAATACCACGCATAGCCAAAAATACAAATAAATGGATCATTGAACAAGTCAACCCAGAGTTGGGGCAGAAAGGACCAGGCTCAAATTATCCTACTTTGGACACATTATGCAAAGACTGAGTTCTATGGAAAAGGCTCTAATGCTGGGAAAGGTGGAAGAAAAGAGAAGAAGAGGATGACCAGCAGCAAGGTGGATGGACTCCGTTAGAGTGGCGATGGGTGCAGTGTTGGGAGATCTGCAGGGCCAGGTCAGGGACAGATCATCCTGGAGAAAAGCTATCTAGGTGGTCACTAAAAGTCGACACTGACTTGATGGCACATAATCAATCAATCAATCAATCAATCAATTCTTAGCCAGAAGTTTTCCGGGCACTGGATTACAACTACCATCATCTCTTGCTGGCAAGGGCAACCCCTAAAGGGACCCATGTTTGGGGAAATCTGAATTATAACATCAGACTCACCGTCATTCTTTTTCAGCTAATTTGCCTTCCCCAAAATGAAAGCACACACCCATTTCACGCCTCACTTTCCCTCAAAGGAAAAGCTGTGTCTAACCTGTTCCGTTTTTAGAATGCACCAGGGCTACTCCTTTACTTTCATGACTGTCTTAAAAAGGGCTGCAACTCAGAGATAATTAGCAAATTGCAGAGAAGGATTAGCACTGAGTTTCCTAACATTCCCGTCACATTTCCTTTCCTTAATCCAGGTGTCTGTATGCAGAAACATTCAGTCATATCAGATACCTCCTATGGCTGGATTGATACAGCCTCCTCAGTGAGGACTAGGCTCTAGATTCATCTTTGCTTTGTCACACTTGACCAGACACCTGGATACCGACTTTCTTTCTCAAGGAAGCTTTGTAACTGATTACATTTATGCTTACGCATGTAAAACTATGGATTCTGCAATGGGAAATGGGTGTAGGAGGTTGAAACAGCAAATAGCTGCTCTTAGAGCTAAATCTGTATTTCATAAAAGACTTGAGCTTGCATCAAATGATTAGAACAACCTCACCAATTAAAGGTAAAAGCTATTGATTTTTTTTTTTTTAGTGACTTCAAGTCAGTGTTGACTCTGGGCAACTGCCTGGACAAGTCTCTGCAGTTTCCTTGGCAAGATTTCGAAACTTTGAATTGCCTTCTTCTTCCTAGGTTTGAGAAAGATAAGCCCAAGGTCACCCACTGGCTTTGTGCCTAAGGCAGGACTAGAATTCATGGTCTCTCAGTTTCTAGCCTGGTGACTTAGGGATTTTTTAAAAAAAAATTAAGGCAGAAAGTATGACGCCTTTATGGTCTTTTCAGAATTCCAGAATGGATGTTGTTCTTTTTTCTGCCACCCCCAATAAAATTTAAAAAGAAGTGAGTCAAACTTAATTATAACTTCCTCCCATACTGGTTAAAGGGCTTTCTTTCTCCCTCCCCCCCCCCCACATCTCTCTCTTTTTGTCCTTATAACTATACTTACTGCAGTGAACATTATAGAGGCTTTCCTTATTTTAATTTGCGAAGCAATCACTCTGTGTAATAAGCAAACTTAACTGTGCACTTAATAGGATTTCACATAGCCATTCGGCCATTTGATAGTGGTAAAACGCCACAGGCACACCATACCCGGCTAATGTGTCCCATCAAAAGCTATAAATAACAAGATATGCATTTTAAAAAGTCGGTGCATACCGCATACAATCAGGAGACCTCAATCGAGGAGAACAAAAATGTATTTATACATAACAGCATGATCTTTGTAAAAAAACACCAAGCTGCTTTTAAAACCACGGTTTACTCAGTGCACAGATCACTGATCTAGTAAGGAAAAGTCTTCTCTGGAGGTTGTTGAAGGTATGCAGAATGGATGGAATGCACATGTGTGTTCACACAGAATCACCAGGCATGAAACTCTTGCAGTTCACCACCCCATGAAGCATGCCTTTGGTCTACAGTAGACTCCCCTCCCCGCACCCCCATTGTAGTAGATTACACCGCATCAGGTTTTGCCGGCCTGCTAACCCTCCAGGTGTGATGGATTTTTTCAACTCTGATAAGGCCCACCCAGCAATGCCAATTTATGGGCACCAAAGTCCAACTTATATAGAGACCCAAGGAAGGCCCATTGAGGTGGCCAAAAAGGGGCAGGAGTTGGCAGAGATTTGGTGGATGAGTTCACTGGGGAATGGGGGTGGGGGGAGGCTTGCTTTGGTTGAGGAATGCAGGGGACATTCACCAGGAGGTAGCTGAGCCTGACTGCAGCTCTCTTCCTAGGCTACTGTCCATGGTAAACGTGGCTTTGCTGCCAGAGAATTCAAAGGGGCTTAGAGTTGGATTCTACAGAGGTATCTTCCAGGACCCACCAGCCCACCTTGTCCAGAAACGCATTTCCTGCAACGGCTCTTTGCAGCAGGCAGTCCTGGGCTGGGCTGGGATGAGGTGGGGGAAGGGGGTTCACTGACTGCCTACCGACCCAGCGCATCCCCCCTTGCCCCCGAGTGGCACATCCTTCCCACGACATCCTACCGCTCCATGCGCTCCCGCCCTCCGGGCTGCTCTCCCCACGAAGCGGCCTTCCCTCTCGCCCTCCGCCCCGCGCCCCGCGCCGCCGCCGAGAGACTCACCTGCGGCTCCACCAGCCAGCTCTCCTCCTCCTCCCCGGGGGGTCCCCCTTCGCTGTAGCGGAAAGCCGAATAAAGTGGGACTCTCTCCTGCGTGCTGTAGAGGGTGGCGAAGCGCGGCTCCCGGCGGTACTTCTGGCAGATCTTGGCTGCCCGCTCGTCCAGGAAGCCCTGCGGGGGAGCCTGTTGGTAGAAGAAAACGTCGCATTCTGCAAAGCCCGCGTCGTCGTTGCCCACCACCCGGCCGTGGGTCGAGGCGGCCCAGGCCAGCACGGCGAGCAGACAGGCGGGGAACGCGGCTCTCATCTCGGGCGGGGCGCCGATCCCGGGCTGGCGAAGGCGCGGGGCTTCTTTCCCGAAGCGGGGCACGGCGCGCGAAGGGGCGCTGCTGCGGAGAGACGCTCCCGCGGAGAGCCTCGCGATCCGGGCAGGCGGCCGGGAGGGTGTGAGAGGCGGAACCTCCGCGCGGGCCGTGAAATACGAAGCGCGCCCGCTGCCAGCCGCCGCCCCTCCCCAAGTCTGCGGGCGCCAGTGGCGCCTGCACGTGAGGAGCGGGGCTGACTCACGCGGGGGATGAGCAGCCTGCGCTCTGCATACGCTCCGCGGCCTCGGGAAATCCTGCAAGGAGCTCCCGTTCTTTTTCACCCTTTCTCTCTCCTCCGCCCGCACTTGTCTTCCTGTCCTGCGTCACGGGGTGGCCAGCAGCTCGGCCTGTCTTTTGGCTCCAGGCCGCAACTGGTCGTCAGAACTGAAGGAGGAGGAAGGACAGAAGGCGGGGAATGCTGCAATGCAGTCGGGATCCCCTGACGGGAGAGGTTTCCGAGGATTCGGCAAGAAAACCCTTCCTGTCGCCCAGTAGCCGCTCTAAATGAATGTGCGGCGACGCCGTGCTTCAACAGCCCAGGAAGTCCATGCCGTTTTCACACAACAGGCTTTACCCGGTTATGAACCCGTTTCCTTGGTTCACACAGTACCTGAGCCATAAACTAACCATTCGGGCTGCATAGACACCATTCCATAACCCAGCCTTCCAAATGAATGAATGAATGAACCATCCATATAACCATCCTATCCAATTTTAACCTGTGCAAATGTAGCTGTCAAACCTTGACCTCATAAATCATGTTGTATGAACAGTCACTGAATCCCTGGATTTAGGCGTTACCGTAATTGGCACAGTCTGTTTGCATCCTTTAGGAAACCCACATTTAAGAATGAACATGTGTGACCCAGCCATTGTGGTCTGTAAGAGGCAGTTTATGGTGGAGGATGTGGCCTGAACCCAGCCAACTGTGCTTCTTTTATTAATCATGGTCAAGCAAATCATGACTTAGCATGGTGTGAAAGCCTAGTTAAAACAGTAGAAAGGGTTGAGGAGAGAGTTTAATCCACAGATCTATGAGGGATTTCTTGCACTGGATCCTGGAACACAAAGCCTTTAATTTGACTTTGATGGCAGAGTTCTCCAGATCCCTGGGAATGATCTGCTGGAGCAATAGAGGCCAAAAGGGGTCTTGGCATAAATGGGTCCTCATCAGTGGAAAAATCAACCATGTGTATGTTCTTCTGCAGAAGTTCTGTGTTGGGCACCATTAGGACATACTGGTAGTCCACGCTTAATTACCCTAATTGGGATCAGCAACTCCATCACTAAGCAAAGCAGTCATTAAGCAAAACATTACATGACCACCCCACTTAGCAATGGCAGTTCTGGCAGTCCTGGTTGCAGTTGTTAAGGGAATCACCTGAGGTTGTTAAGCAAGACATCATGTGACCATGACTTGTGACCTCCTGCCAGCTTCCTCATTGACTTTGCTCGTCAGGAGCCAGCTGGGAAAGTCCCAAATGGCGATCATGTGACCGCGGGACACTGCAGCCGTCATAAATGTGCAACGGTTGCAAAGCACCCGAATTGCAATCACATGACTGCAGGGACACTGCGACGGTCATAAGTGTGAGGACCAGTCACAAGTCACTTTTTTCAGCACCATCGTAATTTTGAATGGTTGTTAAGCAAGGACTATCTGTAAATTGAAAATAAAACTCCCTGTAACTTAATGTAGCTTTTCCCAACCTGAAACTCTTGAGATACTTAAGACTTCATCTCCTATCATCCTCAGCCAGAATAGCCAATGGCAGTAGCTTGGAGAAGGCAATTGTGATACTTTTGTGAACTGTAATGGTGGGACCACCCTGGGATTCTGTGTGCAGTTTGATAGCTCTGCTTTGAAGAGAATATTGCAGAACTGGGGGAAAAAATACAGAAAAGGGTACCCCAAACTATCGTTCAGTGAAGGAAGGTACAGCATTTGGGGGATTTAGCTTAGAAAAAAAGAAGAGGGATTGATAGCGTTGAAGAAATGAGGCATTGCATGAAGCAAGTGGATGTTTGGATAGAGGTCATCCTCAGAAGCTCATTCTTCTGTCTCATCCTTTATGAGAAACAGATTCTGTAGAAAAAGTGTAATGATTTTCACCAGCCTGGATGGCTTTAAGGGGGAACCAGACAGATTCATAGAAGACTATTAATGCTACCAGTTTGTGCTGGCTTGAAGAATGGGAGCTGAGGCCCTATACACACAACAGGGTGAGACTGGGAAAAAATGTAAGTCATCTTCCAGTGATCCTAAATCAAGGAATAGAAATCTGTCTAAGACCAATTCATGCAATGCTTTTATTACACTGAAAACAGTAGTTACAAAGTAGAAATTCAGTAAAAGCAAAGTATTTCATGGATGAGCTCAAAATATACAGTATATCTGCTTATTACCTCTGGATCCTAGACACCTACTGTATACCATTCTTGTTTTCATGATCTGATTAGGTGATTTACAGATACATATTATACATAAAAATTATAGTACTTGAGTTGACAGAAAATTATGCCAGAATGAAATTTGTTACTCCGTTGATGTTCCCTAGTCTATCTCTATTGTATATTTTTTATGTATTTATTTATCAGTCAAATTTTATCGCTGCCCCTCTCCCCCCAAAAGGGATACTCCGGGCAGTTTACAATAAAAGCAAAGTTTAAAATTCAGTACAATTATAAATACAATAATAATGTGTATATACCAAGTTGTTACTGAATGGAGCTGTCCGGACTGATTTTGCATATGCAGTGTGTGATAAGCAAAGTGATTGATTAATTCCCCCTACTGTGCTGTCTTCCCTTATCAGTTTGTCACCATTCAATGGGAAAAACATTCAGTAACCACAGGACTACAGTAGGTATGGAATCGGTTTTCCTGCAGGACTCCATCCTTCATATCTAAATGCCTTCCTGTACTGCTCCACTTATACCCAGTTCTGCCTTAATCTAAGTTGAGTAACTGAAAAAAAAAATGGAGTCATGAAGGAAGCTGTGTCACAAGCAATACTTAATTTATGACTTCCCTTCCTCTCCTTTCAGTATATAGGGAATATTGTGAGTTCCAGATTCCTGCACGTCCTGTCTGAGAGGTGATGGCAGGTGGGGGATGGAAAGGATGGATTGCTCCCATTTTTCCATCATTCCTCTATTTCCACTATAAAATCAAAGCACTTTACACATCTGTCACTGATTCGGCTAGTGCTACTGCACAATTCCAGTACACATTTACTGACACCTTGTGTGTCATGACCTCGTTGCAAGGCACAAAGAGCCTCACAACGTAGATCATGATCATCAAGGAATAGAGGAAGAAGATAATTAAACCAGGGATTAAAACAAGCACCCAAAGCACCCACACCCATGGACCCATATACAGCTGAAAAGAAGGACATCGGATGAGCAGAGATAAACCGCACCTGGTGCCCTGGAGGACACACCAGAATCAAGAGGACAAGAGAAGATGCCAGGAAAACGCCCATGCAGCCATCAAGGATCCCATCAAGAGGGATTGGGACAATAGAGGGTGGAGGAGCCCGGGGCCCTACAAGAGGGTATAAAATGGGCACCTCCACACCACACCACCCATTCCCGTTTTTCGTTCTGTCAGCCACCATTCCAATAAACCAGAAATCCTTAATACCCATCCTTAATACCCAGTGAGTCTGTGTCTTATTGCGAAGCGAGACTGACCCTGACATTGTGCCTTCACCATTCCAACATCTATACACCATTTTATATTAAACAGGTTGAGATATTTGCAGTAGGGACACATTTACATGCAATTATAGCAGAGTTGCCAAAGAAATTCAGAGGAACCCCCTAATAAAAAGTGCATCTCTACTGTTCTTGCACAAATCCAAAAGACCACCAGCAGAGGACTCCAAAGAAGATTACAGCAGATAAGACCAGAAGATAGTGGGGACTGGAGGGCAGGAATACATTATGCCTGTAACAGTCAAAAAGTGCCTTCTTAGTCCCATCTGCTACTGATCCCCTGACTTAAACTCCAGGGTAAACTCAAGCATAATAAATTTTACATACTTTTGGTTGTTGCTGTATGCTGTTGGATTAAGAGGGAAAACACTACTTTAATGCTAATACAGCTAAGGATGATTGAACTCTGCCTCACTCATGGACTGAGACGAGGGCATAACACCATGGGAACACAGCAGAAGAAACATGGTGTCAGGGCATTTTTGTGCCACGGAAAGGTGCAAATGGGGAAAGTGGCACTATACTTGCACTTTACCCACAACAGTGGCAAAGAAGACTCACAGCTGTTGACGAAGTGCAAACAGGTATGCCTAGTTCTAAAGTAATTCTAGACTGGTCCTCATGGCTAAAATCTTACTCAGATCACAGGGTGCTTTTCCAATAAGTAATTCAGAAGGTTGGCTGAAATTGCAACTGTATTCCTCATCAAAGCAGGTGCAGATGAAAAGAAATGCTTAATAAGGGTTAATTAATTGGTGCCTGATGGAGCCAGGTCAGGTCAGGCATGTGTGTTCATTGCTCAGAATTTCATAACTCAGTAACTTGCATCCTGATGACTCAGCCCAGCAGTGTGCGTTGCCTTCTTTAAACAGCTGTTCTGTTAGAAATAACATCATACGATACTTGATCCTTATTGGCAGCTTCCTTTTTATTTCGCCATTTTGTGTTGCAGCCACTGAATAAGAAATGTGCAACATCTCATTGATAGGTTTCAGCAGCAACGTGACCACTACCAAAAAGGCTATGTTCCTCTTGCTAATCCTCCATGTCAGGGATGGTCTACAATTTCGATCATGCAGCTACATCATCTGCTAGTCCCATCACACCCTTCTATATGCAGCCAATGCAACATCACTATTGAGAATCATGTGGGAAGTTAAGTCTGTGATTAATTTGGTTTCCTTCTGTGTCTCTGCACCTGATAAAGCCCTGGAGCTTGTAATAATTTTGTGGCAGGTAGAAATTCAGTCTACAATGTGTCATCACGCCTTCCTTCATTATGCCTGTGCTGGAAAAATGGAGCAGATATGAGAATTATGAGAGACAGTGATTGTCTTAATTGATCAGTTATAAACATTCAGCAAACATGGTAAAAGTCCTTCTGGATTGTGGTGGGCAGCTTGGAGGATAGGATCCAGTTGTTCCTCTTACATGTTTCTTGGAATAGAGGTAACCCAGGTTTGTGCCCATCTTATGATTGGGTTCTCCAGGATTCAGGGATTAATACCAAGGTACTGATCAGGTTTTCTGCAAACTTTCAAGCTTCACAGTCTACAGTTCGGTGAGATGTCTGCCGGAAACCTGATCAGTAGCTTGGTATTAAGAAGTCTGAAGAACCCAAAATGCTCTCTGTTTAAAAATCAGAATCAAAACAGCTCCATGCATCTATGTAAAATAAAGGGCACATGAGATATTTGCAGGAGGCTTCAAGTAGCCCTAGGCTTCCTAGAAGCAATGAAATAGCTGCATCACTGAAGGAAGAGCTGGCCTGTCTGGCAATCATGTTCAAATCTTCTGGCCAGCTCCCTAGAAATTATCATTCTGGGGAGTGGGTGGAGACATCTCATCTTGCCACTCACCCACGTTCATGCACCTGTGACTGCTTGTCCTTTGAGACTTAACAGCAAGCTTGCTTTAGTCATATGGATTTGTGGAACCTGATCAGTACCTTGGTATTGATTGCCCAAAGCCTGAAAAACCCAGCAATTAAGTATTTGCTTTAGTCTGTTGTTCGATAAACAAAGACATGCAATAAAATGCTTTCATTCTTCAATATTTCAGCCAGGAAGCCCTAGCTGGACCCATCACATTTTGTACCCACAGTGCCCACATGGATTTTGTATCCATACTGTGTCTATATCTACTGAAGATGCAATTCTCAATAACTGTTAATGGAAGTTTTTTTTTTTTCACCTCCCTGTTGGCCTAGTATTTGTTTCTGCTTCTTTTCTAAAGACTTCTGGTACTTTTGCTAACCTTGGAACTTCCTCAAGTCTGCTGATATTTCTCTACCTCTTTTCCTTCCTTCCCTCTTTCCTTCCTTCCTCCCTCCCTCCCAACTCAAGGCAGAATATACACAGCATTCTCGTCTCCAAATTTTCCCCACAAATACTACCCTGTGAAATAAGTTTGGCTAAGAAAGAATAATTAGTCCAGAATCACCAGTGAACTTCCATGGCTGAGTGTAGACTTCAGTCTGGATCTTCGTTTCCTAGTCCCTAATTTTAACTGCTGTACCACAAGGGCTCTCGGCAGATGTTGGGATGAGATGTTGCCATTCGGGATAGTAGCACTCAGGCACCTGAGATGCTTTAAAACTGAATTCTTACAATGAACAGGGTGTTGATCTGATGACCTATATAGCTCCTTCCAGCTCTGTAAGTTCATGAGCCTTTACTCTTTGGGCATAGCTTCTTCTCCAACAGGATCTTTATCTTTTTTTTTAATTAATTTTTATTAAAGAGATTTTTTACAGAGCAAAAACAATACAAATTTGAAGAAAAAAAGAAAAGCGTTAAGTGAATAGGTAAGAAATAAAAGAAAGAAGACAGAAAAGAAAGAAAAAGAGGAAAAGAAATATAAAGAAGTATCTTCCAATCTTCTTTACAGCAGTTATAAATGCATTTATATTTTATATTTTTTTCTCTATAGTTATATCGTGGCTCCCTACTTCCCATACTCTACCCTTTCTAATCATCAAACTCATAATTCACACGTTCATTTTTTTTCCTGTTTTCAGCAAAAATCCATCAGTGGTTTCCAGTCACTGACAAATGTAGTTGCTGTCTTTTCCCTAATCAAGCAAGTCAATTTTGCCATCTCTGCAAATTCTGTCATCTTCACCAGCCATTCCTCCATTGTGGGTATTTCAGAGTCTTTCCATCGTTGTGCATATAATAATCTCACTTCCCACAGGATCATAGAGGAGAAAGTCCTTTTGGCTTTTAAAGCAGAGCAGGTTTTAAAAAGGTCAAGTTACTGCAGACTAAAGGAATGCTGGCGTGTAGCTTTTTGCAACACTTCAAACAGGAGCAGCATCTTGCTCAAGAAATCATCATAGGCACGAATACAGCTCAGTAGTCTTTTTCACTCTGATCTTCTCCTGATGTGTTGGGTTTTAACTCCCATACTCTCCAGCTGTCCTGGCTAAGGAATATGAGAGCCATAGTTTGTTGCAAAACTGGAGAAGGCTAGAATAGGGTAAGCTTGTCTCTTTCCCTCTTTGAGATATTACAGCTTATATTTTGATATGACTTCTGCCAAAACCCTCCTTCCACACAACCAGAACTGTAAGATACAATCACATGCAGGTAGTTCTCACTTACTGACTACAGTTACAACAGCACTGAAAAAGCAGCTTTGCAACTGGTCCTCAAACTTGCGGCCCTCACTGCATCCCCGTGGTCACGTGATCGTCATTTGCGATCTTCAAGCTGGCTTCCGGCAAGCAAAGTCAATGGGGAAGCCAGCAGGAAGTTGCAAGTCACAGTCACATGACATCTTGCTTAAAGACCGCGGGTAATTTGCTTTAACAGCCAGAACTGATGTGTAAGCTGGGCATGCTCATGTGATGTTTCACTTTATGACTGCATCGCTCAGCAGTGGAGTGGCTGGTTCCAGATGCAGTCAGAAGTGAGGTCTACCTGTAATGCATGGGATATGTTGAATTAGCTCTCTCTCTCTCTCTCTCTCTCTCTCTCTCTCTCACTCACACAAACACACACACAGAGTATTACTCTTGAAAACAATCAACTAAGAGATTTGTGGAGCCTTTTGATAGGGATCTGAACATAGCCAAGAGGCCTTGGGGAGCCAAGAAATCTGGCAACTTCTTTCTCTACTTTGTTGGACCATCTGACAGGTGATGCCCATAGAAGCTGAGGAGGCAGCTGAAAATAACTCTCCAAGATGAGTTTTTTGAATATTTAATGTCAATTAGATAGCCCATAGGAAATGGTCACTATCAGCCTGGGGTTTACTTTGAAAAGGGAACATTAAATCAATTAATCTACCTGAAACTACACCCATGTCAAAGGTACTAGAAGTGGCCCAGACCATAACATGAGCTCACCTAGGTAGTCTTTGTGAGTTGCCTCATTTAACAGAAAAGACTAAGTTGCTTGAAATGTTAATTACAGAAAACCCAGAGTGATTTGATTTAATACCCTTAAACTGACAAATCAGCAGGGATATCCTCCCATAACTCCCAGGCATGCCATATTTCATCATAGCTCCCTGCCTGAAATCATCTTGCTATGACAAAAATTAGCGTTTGGATGTAACTCACGAAGGTTTCTGACTTTGACCACATAGCATTTACTTGGGGGGCGGATGTGTATCCTCCTCTTTGCAGATGGATGTGTGCACTTATAATCAGGATTACACATTTTTAAAAGACACAGCAGAAGCCTGCCTCATTCCTGTGTCCAACTTGCCTCTTAAAGTTCCTCTTATCAGACAACTTGTGATTTCCATGCATTGCGTTTCCTAAGCTGACATCGGAGAGGACAACGCAGCTGATGTCCCAGTGGACAGTATGGGCAATGGGAACAATAAAGCCAGCTGGAAGTTCTCTGGCTTTGAGCCCAGAATGTCCGTATTTTCACTCTGCGTTATCGGCACAAAATTGCGCACGTGGCAGGGTTCTGTTTCGTTTAAAGACAAGTGCCCATTTCTAGAGAGGTCACCTTGGAGCAAGAAAAGTGCCACTCTTTCTCTCTCTTTTTTTTAAATATATTTTTTATTAAAAGAACATTTTACATTAGATTAAAAAACTATGGAAACATAAAAAGGAAAGTAGGAAAAATATGAAAGAATAAAAGGAAAAATGAAGGATAACAAAAGAAAAAAGAGAGAAAGATATCTAAATAAGCAGCTTCCGATCATCTTTGCAGCAGTTACAAACACAGTAATTACCATTTCTACCCTCCCAAATTACATATCATGGTTCCATTCGTCCCATAAACAGGCCACAAAGCAATCCACAAAGGGATTCCAGTCTTTTATTTTTTAAAAAAATATAATTTCATTAATATTACAATAATAAAAACTAATACAAAATAAGAGAAAGAGAAGAGAAAAAAGAATAAAAAGTGTAGGAGAAAAAGAAAAAGAAAGATGAAAAAGAAAAGAAAGAATATAATAAAGAAAAAGAAAAGAAATATATAAAGAAGTAACTTCCAATCTTCACCATTAGAAGTATAAACAAATTTAGTAACTTCACCCCCTATAAGGTTACAAACAGATACAGTATCCCTTCATCCCATGTCCCATCCCTTATCTATAAGCAAATCCATAAAGCATCAACTTTTCAATCCTCTTGTCAGCAAAAAGTCCATAAAGATTTGCCAGAACTTTGCAAAAAAAAAAAGTCTTATTTTAACCTTGATCAAATAAACCAACTTTATAGTCCTTCCTTTTACTTCTAAGAGTCTTAATCTTTAATTCAATCAAATATTGTCATAGGATTTGAATTCTCAATTCTTCTTTATCCCATCGCACAGATTTCTTCAAGTCTTTAACTAGCCTCTTTTGTAGATCTGATAAGAAAACATTTTCCAGGTCATCCTCTTTCTTTATCATTTGTAGTTCCCTTTTAATTTTTAAAACTTCAGCCAGTTTCTTTTGTATATCCAGTAAACTGTCCTTTTCCAAATCATTCTCTTGGCTTGTCATTTTTGTTCCATTTTTGGTTACTTTCTCTGTCTTATCAGATAAACTTTGTTCCACATCTGTCATTCCTCCATCATCTTTTGGAAATAGTCTATCCATAGAAGCAGACATCGTTACTGACAGTGTTGATATTGTAGTTACTAATTTCTGGCTCCATTCTTCAAAGATCTCCTTTAATATTTCCAATGTTATAACATTTTGTATCATTTTGTAAGTCCCACTATTAACTCACATCAAGAACAGGCTTGTATTTTTTTTCCTTCTGCTTAGAATTTTTAGTCCTCTCTAGTGTCCAGTTTCTAAAATCATAAAGTCACTTATCTTTGTTATGGTTTACAATAGCCAGGATAGCCAAAATAAGTCTGTTTCCCAGAAGAAGCTATTTATTTTTTATAGCCAATTCCAAAATCTTATAGTAAAAGTCAGTATTTCAAATTTATCTAGACCTTTAATCCATAACTTTCTTAGATCAAAATTGTATTTAGCTTTTTGCTGTTTATTTCAAACTCTTAAACTTATAATTGTTTTTTCTTTTGTTCCAAGTTGATGATAAAACTCACCTGATGACTTTTCAAACTTGCCTTTCTGAAGGTCTCTAATAGCTTTAAGATGGTTAATAGGCAATTTCCGAAAGTGATTAGAAAGTGAGGTTTGCAAACTTAGTGTCATTTAAAAGGCTCTGCTGCGGTTGCGGGCAAGATGGCTAATCCCTTAGTCTGCTGGCACTCAAACCCACAGAAAACCTGTGGTCTCCTCATGAGGAGCAGCCATCCGGAACACATGTAGGCTCCAAGGAACCAGTCCCTTGGTCTTTGCCACATTCGTTGGCTCCGCTTTCACAGTGATGTCTTCAGTTCACCGTACCTTCCCCGGAAATCAGTTTTTAGTCTTTTATAAAAGTAACTGTTGTTCTGTGAAAGTGCCACTCTTTCTCACCCCTTTGTTCGAAATTGTTCCCCCAAGGCCCCCCCGCCCGAAGTCTAGACATGGTGAGAATCTGAGAATCAGTTTGGTGTAGTGGCTAAGGTGCTGGACTAGA
The DNA here is from genome assembly GCF_035149785.1 of Candoia aspera. Classification (NCBI taxonomy): domain Eukaryota; kingdom Metazoa; phylum Chordata; class Lepidosauria; order Squamata; family Candoiidae; genus Candoia; species Candoia aspera. The sequence goes on from NC_086157.1 coordinate 104,116,244, forward strand.
AAGTAGGAGACCGGGAGTTCTCGTCCTCGCTTAGGTATGCAAGCAGGCCGGGTGACCTTGGGACAGTGACTTGGGATAGTTACCACAGAGCTGGTGGTGTGGAGAAAGTAAGAGGAGGGAGCACTACGTACATTGCCTTGAACTGTACGGGAAAAAAAAAGAGAGAGCAGGCTCCTTTCCAATTTTTTCTGTCCTTAGTCACATTCACTCCACTCTTTCTTCTAAATTATACAAAGTTTTGTTATCGTTATTTTCTCACACGGTGTACAGTTTAGCAGAGTAGGTACATGCTTAATTTCAGACAGATGACGTTTGCACTGAGTATCACTTACCAGTGGGAAAAATGACCACCGATCATTCTCCTTAATGTGGGATGGGGTGGGATAGGGCTGGTTTAAGCACTTGTTGCTCTTCCATCCTATCCCAAAATGGCCATGGAAGCAACGCCCAGCAACTGAAGGGGAGGATGCAGGTCAGAAGCAGGCAAAAACGGCCCACCGGAGCTGAGCAGGTCACAGCCCTCTGACCACATCATTAACAGATGTCAACGAAGCATGCTAGATTGTGTCCATTGAAAAAACGGTGTCAAGAGCAGAACTTTGAAACTGGAAGAATGAACTATGACTTTAGGCAGCCTCAGCTCTGGGCTGGAGATGAAGGCAACATCATGAGGATGTGGCGGACAAAAACAGCTTCTGGACCGTGTCATGCCATAGTTAGGAGGACATGAGGCTGACCTTCTTGAACTGGAAGAAAACTATACTAGTATAAAGTTGGCTGTCCCCATTCCCAGTCCCTAGTTGGAGAAGACTTTAGCTCTGGCCTTCAAAAGGAGATGGGGAAGAGAAAATGGTCACTCAGTCCTGGGAAAGTAGAAAGTGTGACAGAGAGACTCTAACCAGCCCTTGCCTGACCTTGTTGTCATTAACAAGGAGCCCTGAAGGTTTTGAACAAGCTTTCAAGATTCTATTAATGTATCCCAATACAATAATTCCAGGCATTCCTGCAATCCCTGCAGTGTCTGTTTCTTGACATGGCCTACCTCAAAATGAAGATGTTATTCTGTCTAAATTGCCTCTGTTCTAAATCACTGCAGCCCACTAACTTCCTTCAGGAGGACAACAAAGCTTAACAGATTTTATACACCTTGAGGCTGCCTTTGGATGTTGTCGGAAGAACCTTGATACAGCGAAGGTGGACTTAAACTTGTTTAACTTGCAGGTTGGGATGAGATGAAGGCAACATCAGATATACATAAGCACATCTGAGCAAATCATTGCACAGAGATGAAATACTTCAGATGACATACAAATTGTTAACAAATAATTATATATATAAGCTGTTAGGAAAAGTATCATGGGACACATTTCTTGTGCCACCGGATTCCAGTTCATTTGACGATCTATCTCTTAGGCATGTAGATCAGCCACCTACTGATGAACATTCCCATTTAATGGGAATTCTTATCACATTGCAGCCATACATAGCACTGATAATGTTGATCTCCATTTATGTGCCACCGCCCGCCTATCTAAGAAGGCTAGCTGGATACCTGCCAAAGTCTTGATATAACAACAGTTGACTTGGGCCGGTCACTCTCTCTCAGCCCAACCCACCTCACAGGGTTGTTGCTGTGGGGAAAATAGGAGGAGGAAGGAGTATTAGGCATGTTCGCCGCCTTGAGTTATTTATAAAAATAATAAAGGCGGGATAGAAAACAAACAAACAAACAAACAAATAAATACTAGCAAAAATTTGGAAAATTTGCCATGAGGTTATAATGAAAGCCAGTCTGGTACAGTAGTTCTGGGCTAGAAACTGGGAGACCAAGAACTCTAATCCTCCCTTGGGCACAAAAGGTGGCTGGGTTCAAGCCACTCTCTCCCTCAGCCAACCTACCTCATAAGGTTGTTGTTGTGAGGAAAATAGAAGGCAGGTACATGCACACTACCTTGAGCTGATGGTTGAGCTAAGTTGAGATGGCAGGATAAAAATCTAATAAATAAATAATCTGTTCTTTTTGTCTTCCATTAAAAAACGTTATTTAACAATGATACAGCATATACAGATATACAAAGATAGATGATAGATAGATAGATAGATAGATAGATAGATATGTATATTCATTTCCCTCTTTTAAGAAGCACATCAACAGTACTATGTGCTTGTATTATTATTATTATTATCATCATCATCATCATCATCATCATCATCATCATCATCATCATCATCATCCTTTTATTTAGTAATTTCTTCTTTATCATCCTAAAATGCAGAAGATGGAATAATTCAGTAATTTTAAATTCCTGAAGATTCCATTTGTAACTTTATTTTTATTTATTTTTCAAATTTCTATCACCGCCCATCTCTCCCAAAAAGGGGACTCTGGGCGGTTTACAATAAAATCAGAATTAAAACATAAATTACAATATAATAGACCAATAAGTAAAGATAAAATAGGTATAAAATCCAAGCGGTGAAGATCTTATTTGTTGGGGAGAGGCCTATGGTACTACCCACCCCCAAGAAGAACTGGTGCCCCACCCACCCCAAGCGAGGCGGCAGAACCAGGTTTTCAAGTTCTTCTGGAAGGCCGGGAGCGAAGGGGCCTGCCTCACCTCTGGGGGCAGAATGTTCCAGAGGGCGGGCGCCACTGCAGAGAAGGCCCGCCTCCTGGACCCTGCCAGATGGAATTCCCTTACCGACAGGGTCCGTAGCATTCCTTCTCTGCATGACCAGGTGGGACAGGTCGATGTTAAGGGGATGAGGCGGTCCATCAGGTAGCCTGGCCCCATGCCATGTAGGGCTTTAAAGGTCATAACCAACACCTTGAATTGGACCCAGAAGCAAACTGGCACCCAGTGCAGCTCACGCAGCAGTGGTGTCACATGTGCCAATCTTGGGGCACCAATAACTGCTTGTGCAGCCGCATTCTGGACCAGTTGAAGCTTCCGGATATTCTTCAGGGGTAGCCCCATATGAAGCAGGTTGCAAAAGTTAGAAAACACTTCCTAATAGCAACAATGAAATAATTATCCAGAGACACAGTGGTCTTCTTTCACTGGATAAGTTTAAGCAGAGACTGGAGACCCATCTGTCATGACTACTTCAATTTGGATTCCTGAATGCAGCAGTGGGGTAGACTCAGTAATTTAACTAGCCCCTTTCAACTCTATGATTCTATGATTTGTGTAAACCTGTAGACAGCAGCCTTCCTCATTTTGATTCCTTCCAGGAGTATTACTTTTCAGCTGCCATTATTTCTCAGCCACCATGCTGAATAGGGATGATAGGAATCCAATACCAAGCAAACATCAGATTGGGAAGTGCTGCCATATAGGATTGGGCTATTAATTGGTTAATATTTTGAAGAATAAGATTATGATTCTAGCTGATGTTTAAGGAACTCATATGCTATTGCAGGGATGGAGATAAACATTGGTTAGATGGGAGAAAATGTGGAATTCCAAAATGGTGGTCACAGTGGTGCAATGAAGTAATTTTGGATTCTAGATTTTGGAGCTATATTTGGGGTCCCTGTCTAGAAGGAAATGAGTATTACTTCAAAATGTAGGGCTGACCTACACAACCATTTCTTGAGGGCAGAAATGTATAATGTCATCCTCTATTCATCCCCAGTTCAATGAGAAGACAATTTTCACCCATCTTTTCCTACTGTGCATCAAATGTAGTGTTTTCTGACTTGAGCTGGTCAAGCGGTGCTGTCTAATCTGGTTCACCTGTTTCACTTTCTTGTAGACAAACGCCTCCAAGTCAACTGGTTAGTGTGCCCTGTGGCAGGAACACCCCTTCCTCTCTAATCACTGGTCACGGCCTCCACTGACATTTTTTTTATAAGTTTACTATGAAATGGTGAAAAATGGGGCTTTTCCCCCCTCTTTTCAAATACGTTAATGAAACAGTGATGCCGTGGACCTGTTTTGTTTTGTTTTGACAAGTTCACTAAGGGAAGTGACACAGTGGGCCTCTATTTTTTTTAAATGTCCATTGATGAGGAGTAAGGAAAGAATGAAAGTGGTTTTTTTTTAAGATGAAATTGACAAGAATTTTGCCACTTTCCATTCTAGCTCAAACAACAGAAAGCATGGTAAAATTGTGTTTTCATTATTATTTTTTAACCAGAAAGAGTAAAGAAGCAAAGGAATCCATCAATTGGGAGAGTAGTAAATGTAGTCTTGAGAGAACATCACACTATCACTGTGGCCAAAGAAGAAGGCATAAGCAACTTCTTAGCTGGCTTCATTTCCATAATTTGTGCATGAGAATATAGCAGCTTAAGGTTACGGTGTGGAAAGGTCTATAGTAAGCCAACCTTGCTCCATTTAGGGACCTCCTCATATGCCCAGTAAACTTCTAGACATCTGCTCCAAACTCCTCCCCGGTTGGTACCACTGTCCCCTACCCGCCATTGCATTCAAAATATTGGCCATCCTTCACAAGATGAATGGAGTTGCTGTGGTATCAGAAGTTGTAAGTTTTGTGTTCTTGTGATGTAATGAGATATATATTTTAACAATTAGTTATTCCTGTCCTTTCTACTCATGGTTTTGCAAGATCAAGCAGACGTTGAACAATACCAGTCAGCAGTAGGAATTCTTGCTTGACTGCCATGGCTTGCCAGCACAGAGATCAGCCTGGGCATGGGGCCAGCCTTTGAATTTTGGAAGGATCGTGGGGGAGGGGAGCATAGCAGGCACACCACATGGGCCATAAAGCTGCCAAACTTTGCTGCTGGGTCAAGAATCTGCTGAGATAGCTTTTTTCCCACCTGGTAACACTTCCCAGTTGGTTTTGCAGAACAGCAACTTCAAGGATTATGCAAATCAGCACTCTCTGAACCAGCAATATTTGCCAGTTCCAGGCTGTAATGGATCCCAAAATATGCAGCACCTGATCTATTTGATCTGCTCTGATCTATTCCCACCCAGCAGCCTTTTGCAAGTTCCTGATCAAATGAAGTTGCATGCTTTTTCTGCTATGTAATGGTCTTCCACTCCAATCCCCTGAACACATCTCCTACCTTTGCATGCTTACAGATCAAACCAGCAATGGCCAAGCTGGGAATGATAGGCTTGCATTCAAAATAGATATGTAGGAATTCAGCTTAGGGAAGGATATTCTAAGATAACATTTCATGAGTTAGGTACTCCATGTGTTTGGAAAACTGATCTGGCAAAAGAGTAGGTGATACCAACCACTCCCTTGGAGAAATGTAGTTATATTTCCCACAAGTATTCAAGGTGCTTTGGAATCTGGGCATCACTGGCTTGACAAGCAGATGCTGATTAAAACATGATTCAAAGGAATGGGATGTGGGCATCAATCACAACTGCCTCATTCATGTAGCAATCAGTCAATCAATCAATCAAGGCGGGATAAAAATTAAATAAATAAATATTAAGACATTTATACAGCAATATTAAGGCACACAAAGCAGATAGATCCTTGCCCTAGGTGTTTCAAGAAGAAGGAAATAAGAAAGAAATGGGGAATCCTTGTGAGACAAATCCTTCTAGAGTGTACTTCAGCATGTTTATCGTTTACAATAAGGACTAGAAGAAGGGTAAGTGATGAGATTCAAGTTGTGGAGCAGAAGGAGATCAGATGCCATATGTTCCAGTGAACAAGTGGATCTCCAGGCAGGGGAATAAGGAAAAGGTCAGATGGACTAATGAGAAGGACCTGCAGAAATCAGGACGTCTAAACTTCACCAAAAGATTTGAAACAACCAGACAAAATGTTGACTGTGGCTTCCGTGTAATTATTGCTACAGAATTAGTTAGCAAGACCCTATCTTCCTGTAATAAGTTACAGTAACAAGATACTGAAAGAGGAAACACAATTCACACAGTATCTGTATGGATGTTCTTGAAGTCTGCTATGGCAACCTTGATCACACTTTTTTGTTGGTTTTGTTGTTCTCTGTAGAAAAAGATGTTTGGGACTGTTCCAGAGAAAGGCAGTGGGGTCTCCTGCAGAGTTTGAACAGCTTCACTTCCCTTTACTGCCAGTCATAGACCTGATGGGACAGAAACCATCAGGGATGAATAATAAGGTTCAGTCAAGAACAAGGGCATCAAAAGGCTCCTGGAAATGTGCCCAAGATCAGACTAATAAAACCTGCAGGATTTTTTAAAGTGCTGCTCAAGGATCTTGCATGGAAAATGGAGTCTGGAGAAGGAGGAGATAATCCAGAGAAGAAAGTCAAGTCTTATGAAAAAGGATGCGGGGACTGGGCAGGTTTAGCCTTGAGAATATCGAAGGAAGATATGACAGCATTTTTCAGTATGTGAGAAAATGACATGTGAAAGGAGGTCAAGACTTCTTAACCCCAGAATGTAGGACAGAATAAGGGTCTTAAATAACAGGGTGGCATTTGTGTCAATCATTAAGGGAAACTAGAAATTTCAGGGAGAATAATTTGATAGTAGAACCAATTACAAATGTTGTGGCAAGCTCTTCTTGCAAGCAAGTTAAAGACCCATCTACTGGGAACAATTTAATATGGACTTCAGCTTGGAGGGTTGGAATTAATACCCTAAATGACCTCTTCAAATCTATTTTTCTGGTTTTGTCCAGACTGAGTCCCAATCCAAATGCATTATTTCTTATTTCTATATTTCTATAGATGTAGACAGGGGCAGGAACTAATGGCTAATCATACCTATACAGGTAGTCCTCATTTAGTGACTGCCTTGTTTAGCGACCATTTGCAATGGTGAATGAAAAAGTAAATTCATGACCAATCCTCACATTTACAATCTTTGCAGGTCTGTAAAGCAAAGAAAAGCTGAAGTAAGATCATAAACACAGTTGTAATTTCACTTAGTGACTGCTTTGCTTAACGACCAAATCACCGGTCCCAGTTGTGGTCACTAAACAAGGACTCCCTATACATAAGCTACGAAATAAAAGCACTATTATATATTATATAGTAGTGTCCATGAAAACCCTTGCATACCACATACCTTTTGATGCAACCAAAGTAGATTTCATGTTGTGACAAATCCATTCTTTTACTGTTGCTAAAATGAGTAAGAAATCTCTCCTAACTTCCGCCAAAGCATGACTGGGCTTGCAACTTCTGTATCATTTCTACCATGATTCTGGAAATGTCAGTAAAGAGAAATTTATAAAAGAGCAGGCTTTAAGTGGCTGAAACAGAACGGGTTGGATTGCTTCTTTTCTCCCCTCTTCCTCAGACACACTTCTGCCTGCCCCATCCAGAACTGGCAAATAGGCAAGAAAAATAAAAAAAAACTGTGATAAGGACTACACCTTCTACTTCACTGCTCTGGTATGAATAGCTGCATATTTTTCCTGGGTGGATGAATTTATTTAAGGATTATACTAAGAAAAAGAACTGTATTAGTCCATTGCAGGAAAGCAACTTATCATCAGAGAATTCTGGGCCATAGTTTTGAGACGTGTATAGTGGCCTAAGTTATGCAGATCAAGAATTTGCAGCCACTTTGTCAAATGCATTAAGCAGCCTAATACATTGGTAAGTATATATATATATATATGAAAACAGAGGCATAGAAATGTCCATCCTGTCTTTCTAATGCATATATATGATGACTTAAGGTTGTTGGATGATACAAGAGACAGAAGTAGAAAGAGTGGAACTTTATAGAGGACACAAAATGAATGAGATACAGGGCTTGGATTCTGAATCCAGGCAGACACCACATTCCTAGACTATGAAAAGAAAATCAACATTAAGTAGCAACAGTTTCTACTAACCCAGTATGGCTTGTCTGGTTTCACTTAATGCAATGTATTAAGCCAACAATTGCATTTAATTTAGTAATCCATAGTTAAACAAGCCATCACTTATTTCTTATTTATTTTTGAATGTATATTCCACCATCTCTTCAGGAGCTCAACACAGTATACACTGCGTGCCTTCCCCCTTTTTTCCTGTAAGAATCACATGGGGCAGGCTGGGCTGAGATTGATTGGCTCAGAGGCACCTAGGAAGTTTCCATGGCTGAAAGACTTGAAGTTGATCCAACACCCTAAATCAGTGTTACTCAACCTTGGCAAGTTTAAGATGTGTGGACTTCAACTCCCAGAATTCCCTAGCCAGCATATCATTGTTATTCTGGGAGTTGAAGTCCACACACATCAAACTTGTCAAGGTTGAGACACACTGCCCTAAATGTTATGCTACACTAGCTTAACACAATGGATGGACTTGGAGTAAGAACACAGATCCATCTAACCAGGATCTTTTATTGTAGCCTTCTCTATCTGGTATCTGGGGAGGAATAGATCTGGGAAAGGTGGAGCTATGATGAATCCCAGCTGTTCTCCAGGTTCTAGATAGGGGTCTATTATTAAACTGTGATTTTTTCCCCCTATTTTTAATTCCTTTACAGGAGGAGAAAATTATAAGAGTAAAAGCACTTATCTGACTTTTGTAGGTCTCTTGCCCAGGGATCTATGTGGATGGTACAAAAGGCACAAACTCCAAAATTTGCTGAAGCTGATCAAACCAGAAATTAAATTTCTTTGTGCAGAATGCAAGATTTTCCCTGGCAGTAATTTGTACTGTCCACCCAGCTGCCACTGCGGCCATATAAAACTTGTCTTTGCTAGTGATCTATCATTAGTATATTCTCGGCTGCTATGTATTTCAATTTTTGTAAATTAATGTATGTTTCCATTTTATCTTCTTTTTAATTTTGTTTGCTGCCTGGAGTCACTTGTTGGTCATACAAATTGAATAATTAAATAAGTATTAAATAAATTACAGCCATGGCTGGATCATGCTATAAATTACCAGAACAGAAATGCTTATCTTTAATTGAGGACACTCAAAGGCTAGGAGAAATGACAATTTTTGTGCACATTTCCCCATCATACTTAAAAACTCAACAGCAGCAACAAAAGTGTAGTTCTGGGGCTTTAACCGCAGCCTCCAATAACAAGATAAACCAAGCTGTACAAGCCCCCTCTGCTTTAAGGTCTGTCAACTGAAAAACAACACCTCTGTGTCCAATTACATTTCACAATAGGTAGATGCTGGGGAAAAGGTAACAGGGAAAACTTTTATCTCCTCAGTCATTTTTGGAAACTTAATGCTGGACCTACTTGATTGTTATCTAGCAGAGCAATTCTTATATTATTCGTAATTGTTATGGATTTCCGGATCATTGCAGAACTCCAGTCAGAATATACATGATCTTTGCACAACAGTACTGAGCTGCTTTTAATGCATTCCACATGATTCCCAACGTCCTTTTGCTTACAGCAGCCTTTTTCAAATTTTTCCTGGAGGAGCCCTTGAAATGTTTTTCAGGCCTCGGGGAACCCCTGCACTTTCAGGCCAGAAGTTACAAAGTTATTATATTTGTTTCATGGGTAGGCCTGTATGTATGCATGAACAAGGTTCTTAAACTGAAAATAAAGGATGAAAGTTACCTCTTGAATGTGAAGTTGCCCGAATTTGGAATAATTTTTAAAATAAACCGCGATCTCCCAGGGAACCCCTGGTGACCTCTCGCAGGACCCGAGGGTGCCACGGAACCCTGGTTGAAATAACCCTGGCTTAGAGAAAGTTCTATGTTGCGACTGTCATACACAGATAAATGTTTGCAGTTATTGATCAGCACAAAATGTCACGTTATTAAATGCATCCTTCTGTGTCCTGCCAGCTACCAATTTGTCCCTGTGGATACTTGCCATCAACAGAAAATATTCAGCATTGAAAATGGTTGTGCAAACTAATGGTAACTTGAGGGGGATTTCTTAAGACGAGCCATGCGTCATACAGCTTATTTGGTTGCTATACGTGATGTCGCCTAGTGAACTACAACAGTGTGCCTTTCAGGGTTGTTGTGCGATTACTTCAAGCCTGTTAAAACATTTTGATCAATCAAAAGAAGGCCGGAATAAATCTAACAGGATATTTTTACAGTAAAACGTTACAGGATCCGTTGGTCATTGACGAGTAATGATGTCAGGATAGCTTCTAGTTTTTCCTACACAACTTTTGCAAAGCTTTTTCCAACCTGATACATTCCCATGCACTGGATTTGCATTATGGATAATTCCTAGGATGTTTTGCCAAATTTTGTGAATTGAAGTCCCAAATGTTTGGAGGTAACGTGGGTGAGAAGAAGCATTTATTTGGAAACAAACACCCCCCACTTTCTTTTGATGTTGTTTCTGGTACAAAGTCATGCCACTTTAACAATGAATATATAGTTTATTGAAGCTGCAATGCTCACATTCTTACCTTGGATTAATGCTGTGGAATAATGGAATTCACTGGTGAGTACGACATGAAGGCTAAAGAGTGCAGCCATCTGCAAAGTGTTAGGAAACTGTGTTTTGTCAACACACAGGGAGATACGATGAGAATCTGCATAGTTTCCATGTGAGCAACAGGAGTACTTTCAAACATTATTTCTTTTTTCTTTTTCTTTTTTATTATATAAAATAAAAAAAAAGGTGAGAGAGAAAAAAAGCAGCAACCCCCCCTCCCATGAAGTTTCAAATAGCAAATCATTCAGTTTAATTTTTAAACACAACATTACACCTTGACTACACAAAGTAGTACTTCTATTACATCAGTAGATAGCCAGCTCATAAACAGGAAGGGAACATGTATGGGTGACTCAAGACTGTGAATAACTTAAAAGTATTACTTGTACTTTCAAGTACCTATTATATATGAAGATATGGATATGGCTTTAAGAATGATATAGTTATCTTTAAGTACAGGTAGTCCTTGCTTAGAGACCATAATCGGTACTGGCAACTCGGTTGTTAAGCAAAGTGGTCACTGAGTGAAACTGCGACTGTGCTTATGATCCTACTTCAGCTTTCCTTTGCTTTATAGACTTGCAAAGGTCATAAATGTGAGGACTGGTTGTAAAGTTACTTTTTCATTGCTGTCATAACTGCAAATGGTTACTAAACGAGGCAGTCATTAAACGAGAACTACCTGTAATATTCATTTTTGCAATATATAACTTTCCCCATAAAATCAGTGGGATTTTTAACCATCTATTTCTGTCATTTGTGATTTGAGATGTTTTACAAAATGGTATCTTCACAGCCACAAATGAGGAAACTTTACTTGGTTAATAACTATTCTCAGATATTGAAAAGCATCCAAGCAATAACCAGAATCCCAAAATATTATAAATTTCCATAGAGACAATAGAACCTATGGGAAGTATATGAAAGGAAGCTGTTATGCTGAGTATGATAATATGTCTGCAGTTTAAAATCTCAACTAGCTCTAAGAAGCAGTGGGAAAATACTGACATCTTACAAATGAAATTCTCTATAATTCAGTGAATGATGCAGAAGAATTGCAGCATCTATATATATATCTTAAGTTTACCTGAAATTCTCTAGGGACATCTTGTGGCTCATTTCCAGAAAACAATAATAAGAGAAGACATATTTAATAACTAGATATTTTATTTTCAACTAGCTGTTGAATAGCACTGTGGAAGCAAAATTCACGTTATACACTAACAAATCAGACTATTAACATTCATTAAAGAAAGGGAGGTGGCATTAGAAAACCCATTTCACAGAGACACTAGGCCTTGGTTGATATCCTCACAAACAGTCTGTTAAATGTCTTCCTGCTTCCACATTAGGATAAATATGCTAAAGAAAACTTCTTCACAAGGTAGCTTTCAAAAATGTATATAAGTGCCAGGTATGGGGAAAAAAATCATCCATGAACTTTGAAACAAATCCTCAATCTTTTAATAATCTGTTTTTAAATACAATAGAGTCAGAATGACTGGATTGATATATTACAATAAGCAAACATGTTTTACTTGGTTTTGGATTAACATGACCTGTGAATCCAGCCAATTGTATTTGTACTTAGTAAATCATTGCTAAATACACTATGGCTTAACAAAATGTGATATACTGTCATTCTTACTGAAACTTAGTTAGGCTTCTATTGTGGCTTATACTATCAATTTTATTTTCTGATTTTTGCCTCTCAATCTGATATTGTGGCCAAGGTATCTCTTTTCCAATGTTGTGTTAAGTTTATTCTGTGTTCAACATATTTTAGTAAATTGTTATATTTTTGTTTATGTTTTCTGGGATTATGCCAAACAGAAATATCTGCAATTTCAATTCAAATTTTGTTTTTAATTCTTTTGTGTATTTCTTTCCAATACGTTTGAATTTTTTTGCATGACTACCACATGTGATAAAAACATTCTCTGTTTCCACATTTGTTGTTATATGCTTTAACTTGGCAGTCGTAGATGGAGTTATATACCATCTGTGGAACTTTTTCCCTTACATGGTACCATCTTATTGATTTTTTCCACAGTTCTTCCCATTGATCCACTGTAATTACTTCTCTTAAAATTTGCATCCATTTTATCATACAGTTTTTAATGGGTTCTGTCTCTGTGATATATTTCAGCAACAGTTTATAAAGGCCATCTAGTCCATCCCCATGCTTATTGCAAGATCTGCTAAAGCATTTTGAACAGATGGCTCTCCAGCCTTGGTTGAAAGACCTCCAGTGAACATAACTTCAAGGCATAACCAGTTGCACTGCTTGACAGTCTTACCATCAGAGACTTCCTCCTAAAATCGATCCCAAATTAACTTCTAATTTCAACCCAATGGTTCTGGTCCTGCCCTTTGGGACAACAGAGAACAAGTGTACTTTTTTCCATATCACAGCCCTTCAGATATCAGAAGTCTGCTATCATCTCTCCCTCAATCTTTTCTTCTGCTGACTAAACATACCCAGTTCCTCATAGGACTTGGTTTCCAGACCCTTCAACATCTTGATAGCCCTCCTCTGAACTTGTTCCAGTTCGTCAATACCATTTTTCAACTATGGTGCCCAGAACTGGACAGATATTCCAAGTGAGATCTGACCAAGGGAGGCTGGGACAATAACTTCTTGTGATCTGGACTCTGTGCTCCTGTTTAGGCACCCCAAAATAGCATTTGCCTTTTTAGCAGTTACACTGCTCTGCTAGCTGATGTTCAACTTGTGATCTAGTAGAATTCCCAGATCATTTTTACATATACCGCAGCCAAGCCAGAGTCTTCCCCATGCTTTAATGGTACCTCCACAGAGGCAGCATTTCTCCGTTAAATTTCATCCAGTTTCTTTCAGCCCACTGTTCAAGCTTCTCTAATTCTATTTGAATCCTCTCTTTCTCTTCTAAGAGCTAACTCTCAGTCCCTTCATCTTGGTTGTTAGTAACACAGCACGAGGCTAGAACACACCTCTGTGGCACTCCACTTGATATTGCTCCATGTAGAGCTATTTATACATTTATGTGCCCAGCCAGCCAATTATGCATCCATCTAACAATTGCATCATCTCTAGCCCATATTTTGTTGTTGTTGTTTACTCGTTCAGTCACTTCCGACTCTTTGTGACTTCATGGACCAGCCCACGCCAGAGCTCCCTGTCGGTCATCAACACTCCCCCAGGGACAAATCCATCACCTCTAGAATATCATCTATCCATCTTGCCCTTGGTCGGCCCCTCTTCCTTTTGCCCTCCACTCTCCCTAGTATCAGCATCTTCTCCAGGGTGTCCTGCCTTCTCATTATGTGGCCAAAGTATTTCAGTTTTGCCTTTAATATCATTCCCTCAAGTGAGCAGTCTGGCTTTATTTCCTGGAGTATGGACTGGTTTGATCTTCTTGCAATCCAAGGCACTCTCAGAATTTTCCTGCAGCACCACAGTTCCGAAGCATCTATCTTCCTTCGCTCAGCCTTCCTTATGGTCCAGTTCTCGCAGCCATATATTACTACTGGGAATACCATTGCTTTAACTATGCGGACCTTTGTTGTCAGTGTGATGTCTTTGCTCTTAACTATTTGATTGAGATTTGTCATTGCTCTTCTCCTAAGGATTAAAGGTCTTCTGATTTCCTGACTGCAGTCAGCATCTGCAGTAATCTTTGCACCTAGAAATACAAAGTCTTTCACTGCCTCTACGTTTTCTCCCTCTATTTGCCAGTTACCAATCAAGCTGGATGCCATAATCTTGATTTTTTTGAGGTTTAGCTGCAAGCCAGCTTTTGCACTTTCTTCTTTCACCTTCATCATAAGGCTCCTCAGTTCCTCTTTGCTTTCAGCCATCAAAGTGGTATCATCTGCATATCTGAGATTGTTAATGTTTCTTCCAGCGATTTTAACTCCAGCCTTGGATTCCTCAAGCCCAGCACGTCGCATGACGTGTTCTGCGTACAAGTTGAATAGGTAGGGTGAGAGTATACAACCCTGCCGTACTCCTTTCCCAATCTTAAACCAGTCCGTTGTTCCGTGGTCTGTTCTTACTGTTGCTACTTGGTCGTTATACAGATTCTTCAGGAGGCAGACAAGATGACTTGGTATCCCCATACCACTAAGGACTTGCCACAATTTGTTATGGTCCACACAGTCAAAGGCTTTAGAATAGTCAATAAAACAGAAATAGATGTTTTTCTGAAACTCCCTGGCTTTTTCCATTATCCAGCAGATATTGGCAATTTGGTCCCTAGTTCCTCTGCCTTTTCTAAACCCAGCTTGTACATCTGGCAATTCTCGCTCCATGAATTGCTGAAGTCTACCTTGCAGGATCTTGAGCATTACCTTACTGGCATGTGAAATAAGTGCCACTGTTCGATAGTTTGAACATTCTTTAGTGTTTCCTTTTTTTGGTATGGGGATATAAATTGATTTTTTCCAATCTGATGGCCATTCTCGTGTTTTCCAAATTTGCTGGCATATAGCATGTATTACCTTTACAGCATCATCTCACAAGATTTTGAACAATTCAGCTGGGATGCCGTTGTCTCCTGCTGCCTTGTTGTTAGCAATGCTTTTCAAGGCCCATTCAACCTCACTCTTCAGGATGTCTGGCTCTAGCTCATTGACCACACCATCAAAGCTATCCCCGATATTGTTGTCCTTCCTATACAGGCCTTCCGTATATTCTTGCCACCTTTCTTGATCTCTTCTTCTTCTGCTAGGTCCTTGCCATCTTTGTTTTTGATCATACCCATTTTTGCCTGGAATTTACCTCCCATGTTTCTAATTTTCTGGAAGAGGTCTCTTGTCCTTCCTATTCTATTGTCTTCTTCCACTTCCGCGCATTGCTTGTTTAAAAATAATTCCTTATCTCTTCTGGCTAGCGTCTGGAATTTTGCATTTAATTGGGCATACCTCCCCCTATCGCTGTTGCCTTTTGCTTTCTTTCTTTCTTGGGCTACTTCTAGTGTCTCAGCAGACAGCCATTTTGCCTTCTTGGTTTTCTCTTTCTTTGGGATGTATTTTGTTGCCGCCTCCTGAACAATGTTGCAAACTTCTGTCCATAGTTCTTCCGGGACCTTATCTACTAAGTCCAGTCCCTTAAATCTATTCTTCACCTCCGCTGCATATTCCTTAGGAATATTAGTGAGCTCATATCTTGATCTGTGGGTCTTCCCTAATCTCTTTAGTCTGATCCTAAATTGTGCAATAAGAAGTTCGTGATCTGAACTACAGCCAGCTCCAGGTCTTGTTTTTACTGACTCTATTGATGTCCGCCACCTTTGGCTGCAATGGATGTAGTCAATCTGATTTCGGTGTTGTCCATCTGGGGAAGTCCATGTATAAAGCCGTCTCTTAGGTTGTTGGAAGAGAATGTTTGTTATGCAGAGTGAGTTGTCTTGGCAAAATTCTATCAGCCTATGTCCTGCTTCATTTTGTTCTCCCAGGCCATGCTTACTGTAACTCCAGGTGTCATCTGACTGCCCACCTTAGCATTTCAGTCTCCTGTGATGAAAATAATGTTTCTTTTAGGAGTATTGTCCAGTAGGCGCTGCAGATCCTCATAGAACTGCTCTACTTCAGCTTCTTCAGCATCTGTGGTTGGGGCATATATTGGATCACTCCGATGTTAGATGGCTTGCCGTGAATTCAAATTGAGATCATTCTATCGTTTTTCGGATTGTATCCAAGCACTGCTTTAGCTACTTTACTATTAATTATGAAGGCTATTCCATTTCTTCTGTGGTCCTCTTGTCCACAGTAGTAGATCTGGTGGTCATTTGATGTGAAGTGGCCCATTCCAGTCCATTTCAGTTCACTGATGCCCAAAATGTCTATCTTTAATCTTGACATCTCACCAATAACCACATCCAATTTGCCCTGGCTCATAGATCTTACATTCCAGGTTCCAACGGTGTGTTGATCCTTAGAACATCGGATTCGCCGTTCACCACCAGCACCGTCGGCCGCTAGCCATCCTTTCGGCTTTGAGCTAGTTGTGTCATCACATCTGGGGCTAGTTGAACTCATCCTCTGTTCCTCCCCAATAGCATTTTGACCATCTTCCAACCTGGGAGTCTCATCTCCCGATGGTGTACCGACATATCTCTGGTTGTTCTGATCCATTTAGTTTTCATGGCAAGAATACTGGGGTGGATTGCCATTACCTTCCCCAGGGATCGCATTTAGTCTGACCTTTAAAGGAGATGTCTGTGTAGTGTTCTCAGCAGCAACATGGAAATAATTTCCCATTGTCTTTTTCCAAGATGTTTTTGTGACTTTCTGCCTAGCCTATACATCTAGGCTTTCCTTATGATCTCTCATCCAAGAACCAACCAGATCCATCCTTGCTTAGCTTTTCAATTCATTCCTCCCTATAGGGCCCTCCACATGCATATGAACTACCTATCCCACAATTCAGACTAGGCACTCTGGAAACTGGAATTACAGCGAGACCACTTCTGTGATTATAAGTACTGTATGGGGGCACAAAGACACCAGGATCTTCCAGGCCCCGCCCCCTTCCCATCATTTGCTCCTCCCCTTTTAGTTCAATCTGTCTTGGCCCCCAACCCTTTCAGAGAAAGTCTTAGGAACAAGCAGGGCCGCAACTAGGATCTGTATCACCCGGGGCGAACATGGATTCCGCGACCATTTTTGGCGCCCCCCCCCCCAGCGCTCATTTTGGCGCCCCCCCCAGCCCCGCTTGCCCCCCCCCTAGTTGCGGCCCTGGGAACAAAGGCAAGAATTACTTGCACTCCTTACACTTCCGGTTTCCAATTGACCACTACAAAAAGGCGGCTAAAGGAAAATGGACGAGAAATGCTTCTCCAGTCGGCAGTAGAAGGGATTATTACACCTCCCTGAATCTGAATTCGACCGCCTTTCGATGGGTCTCCCACATTTTGCTTTCCGATGGAAATTAAACCAGAAGTAGTATGTTGTTTGTTTATTTATTTATTATTCAAATTTTGTTACCACCCATCTCCCCCAAAAGACGGAGGTTTGCTCTAGCTTTAACTCTTTGTTAAATACGATCATGCTCCCACTTCCGGTCCAAAACCGAACTACCTTTCTCTTTGCAAAGGGGCAGAGAGGATGCGGCTGAGAGCGGTGCAGTTCTGTCCCGCCTCCGGGAAGCCGAACGACCAGTCCTGGACATATTTCACCGGAAGCTTAGGGAATGGGCCCCTCTAGCCTCTTTCTAGTATATGAATTCTCCCTTCTCCACCATCGAGTAGCGTCTCTATAGTTTCATGTGCGGTGGATGCTGGTCTGTGGGGGGAATAATGGCGCGGCTGGCCTAGCCGTGCGGCTGTAACCGCGGGCGATAAGTAAGTGGGTCGAGCTGTGTGTGGGTCTCGTGTGTGCGTCTCAGGACACGGAGGCTGCCCCATTTAGGCCAGTCACTGCAGCAGGTAGAATTAATTACAATATCATTTTTGTAATAGGGATTGTTTATGTGTACAGAGCTTTCAGGCAATCATAGGTTTACGTGCATAATCTAGTCAGAATTCATACGACAGTCCTGTAAGGTAGGACAGTATTCTCCCACCCCTTTCTTGCAAAAGGAGGAGGGGTTGAGCGAGGGGCAAGTTTAGCCCCAATCTGCTTTTTCTCAGTCTCTCCATGTAAGATCCAGAGTAACAGTATTGACCTGCCTTACAGAGCCTGTCTAGGTATCAATCTCTAGCCAACCTTGGCTGAACTGGAAAAGCTGAAGTGGTTGCGGCTGGCTAGTACTTGGATGGGAGACCACCAGGAAATCCCAGGGCTCGAGGATAGACCAGGAATTTAAAAAGGGGGAGAAAAAACCCCCCAGAAGGCAGCACTGGCAACCTACTGATGTACTGTTGCCTAGGAAACTACATGGATCCACATGAGAAGTTATCAAGAGTCAAGGTGGCCTTTTTAGAGACTTTGAATTCAGAATGATTTTCCGAATTAGGCCAGTCACATGGATTTGAATTCAACTTGAAAAGGCTTTACCTTACAGGGTATCGTACGGGAAAGAGGTGAGATTAGAACAGCTTTCCTCCTCCTGGGCCACTTCCAGAGGTGTGGACTTCAACCCCCACAATTCCTTAGCCAGCATGGTCACTGCTGAGAACTCTGGGAGTTGAAGTCTGCCTCTCTGGAAAGTTGGGAAACGCTGGATTAGAATAAGGAACTTCCTTGGAGCCTGTTCTGTGATTACACTTGCACCCCAGTTTGCATGATGTGTGAGAATGTGGTGTTTAAAATAGTGCTGGATAGGGTCATAATCTGGCTTTAATAGTTGTGATTAAGAGAGACTCAATTCTTTGAAATCAAAGGTGCCTAATTAAGATGGTTGTTGTGAGCCACCCAGAGTTGCTTATATTGGGCGGCCATATAAATCATTTAAACAAATAAATAGACAGACAGACAGCATGTATCCCTTTACTTGATACAAGGAGCTAACTGTAGTCTAACTTGATTAAAGTAATATAAATGTTACAATCAATGTCATGTTATTAACATAGAGGCAAAGTTGAATTATACTGTATTGTGTTTGGTAGCCTTCTAAGAATAGATCTGTAACTTGATAACAGAAGCTTGTTATTCAGTTATTTGCTGCTTTGGTAATAAGAAGGGTAGGAAATTCTTAAACGAATGGTAGGTAAGTATTGAAGGAAATCTTTTGATATTGCACATGGGTATGGACCCTATGGAGGACTGAATGGCATCAAGAAAACCTGGGCATGAACATTTTCTTCACAAACAGATATATATGAAAATACTCTGTATTTTAAAAAATAAACTAGTGATAATGATGCCTCATTGCTAGTCTATTGCTAAAACTTGTTTTTCTTAAAGGAAATTGTTCCGCTAGTGCAGTGTATGTCTAACTGCGCTAACTGTGGAACAAAATAAAAACCTCTGATAGCAAATAAATAAATGAATGTTTTTGTAGGCACTGCGGGGGGTCGATTTTTTTTTTTATATATATATATATTGTGGACTTTAATTTTGTAAGCCACCCGGAGTCACCGTGTATGAGTTGGCAGCCATATAAATGTATTAAATAAATAAATAATAGTTGTTTATATTGGTGTATGTGTTTTTAAGTATGTACTATTTCATAAGATGCAAAAAGCAAAGGAAAGTTACTAAGAGAGATATATGCAGATTTACATTGTAGCCAGTGAATTCTGAAATATAGTTTTTAGCGTAACTTTATTGCATTTAAATCTCACCTACCTTCCATGGGCCCAAGGTAGTGTAGGTGGGGTTTCCTTTAATTTTATTCTAGTAACTATCCTGAATGGCTCATGAGAAAAAGTAATAAGCTCAAGGCTATCAGGGACAAGGTACAGAAAGAGCAAAAAAAGAATGAACCAAATACATTTGCAGTTCTGATAGAGGCCTTGATGTAAGTATAAAAAAAGTGTTCTTGTTTATCATCCTTTATAATCATTTTTAGAAAATCCCCAAAGCAGAGTTCAAAAGAATAGAAGTATATTTCATATCAAAATACTTTTTGGCTCTGTTTCTGCCCCCATTTTCCCATTTTCAATCCTGGATATTAGAAGGAATGCTATGTATTCTATTGCATGTTTTTAAAATGTAGGTATATCATTAAGGGGTTCTGGGATGCAGCAGTTGAATGAAGATACACACTGCTTAAAACTGCCATTCTGCGTTTGCTTCATTAGCACCAGACCTCTTTAATTCAGCGCAGTTTACTAAGAAATAAAAATATTGTTTTTTGCATTGGACTACAACTGTAACAGAGACTGGCTGTTTCCTTGAATAAGATGTATTGATCAAGCTTTGTTTTTGTATTAGTATTGTAGGTTTTAACCTACATCCATGGTGCGTGTTTGATCCCATGCTTTTAAGATGACTACTGCTGCTCGACCAACCTTTGAACCAGCAAGAGGCGGAAGAGGGAAAGGAGAAGGTGACTTAAGTCAGCTCTCCAAGCAGTATTCTAGCAGAGATCTTCCTTCTCATACAAAAATCAAATATAGGTAAAGGCCAAGTTGTTTTTCTTGTGGGAATTGATTCTGGCAGTGGGTTTCATTTTGCCTGAAGAAGGAATACCTGCCATTTGTTTTCTTTCTGGCATCTAATGTGTCGTCAATGTAGCATAGTCATTATTTAAGGGAACACCTGGCACAACTGGAGATTTATGAATTTGTAATCTCCATTGGGTCACAGCCAATGGCAGCTCAGGTCTTCATGTAATTGATTATGTCCATCAAGTCAGTCTTGACTCTTAGTGACTACATAGACCACCAGACAGGGATATTAGCTCTTCTCCAGTTTTTTGGGATCTCACCAGTAAATCAGTAAACCAATCAACCCTAACCAAGGTTTGAATTAATGTGATGCAAAAACAATCACTGGATCTTCAATTCAACATGTTAGCCCTCTTGCATTGATCCGGCTAACTAGATTGATTGATTATGTGCCATCAGGTTGGTGTCACCTGTTAGCAACCACATAGATTTTCTCCATCATGATCTGTCCATGATCTGCACCATCACCACTGTAACTGAGCCCATCCACTTTGCTGCTGGTCATCCTCTTCATGTAAATACTAGGAGTCAAATTCAGCTTGGGGAAACTACTCCAATTGCAGTCTCAGTTGGACTTAACACCAGGCTCCCTTTTTCTCTATAAAGTGTGCAAGAATCACACAGAAGTATCTTGAGGAAGTTTTGGCTAATAAACTCCTCTTCTGTTCTTTGTGTGCCTTACCATGTCATAACACCTGAAAGTTAACAGAACTTCTGGAAGATGCCCTTATGGAAAACATACTCAGAATGTTTAAGAAACTTTCCAAAAGCAGATCTTGCTGGTTTGCACATCCCCACTTCTTATTACATGTTCTTGTCTGCTGTGCTACAGGAGCTTCATTTTCTTGATTCGCCTTCTTGATGTGCTGCTTCTTTTAGGCAAGCCACTCAGGATGCCCCTGAAGAGGTGCGCAACCGTGATTTCAGGAGAGAACTGGAGGAGAGGGAGAGAGTTGTGGTGAGAGAGAAGAACCGAGACAGGCCAGCACGAGGTTTGTGCCATCATCATAGCAAAGGGGTTTGTAGGGTTGATCAGCCTGTGGTTTGTGGAGATACCCATGGATCTAGTGCAGGCCCAGGAAATTCAAAAAGGGCTCACTAAAATAAAATTTATAAATATTCCATGGGGTGTATGTTCTAAGAAACCTCTCCCAGATGCTAGAGCAGGGCAGCAATAGGGTCAATAGCACATTACAGGTAGTCCTCATTTAGCGACCACTATTGGGACCAGCAACTTGGTCATTAAGTGATGTTGTCACTAAGTGGAAAATCATGTGACCACAACTGTGCTTATGATTTTACTTCAGCTTTTTTCCCCCCCACTCCCCCGCCCTTTGGAATGCTCACCCCAGCACTGGGATAATTAGCGAGAAGGAAATTACTGTTTGTATTTACATTCATTGGAGAGGAAGGGATTACAAGAAAGTAAGGAGGCACACAATGGGGAATACACACAGAAAAGAATGCCCTGGCACCAGCTGTTTGCCTGGCGCACTCCCAGCCCTGAGCCACTTGGGAGGCAAACAAAGGTGAAACTGATTAAAGTCTTGTCAGTTACAGGCAGGGCTGCAAGCTGGCTAATTAAGGTCACAGAGCTGAGCTTGTTCACTTGTGGTTAGCTCCTTCTGGGGAAGGGCTGAGCTGCAGAGAAAAATTGTTTAGGTAATCCCTTTACTCTGCGAGGGGGGAGAGAAAAATGGGTCAGGCATAGGACAGCATGTGCTGACTGTAATGGCAACCGTGCCTGAGAGAGAGACGCTGCAAAAGTCATAAATGCAGGCATTGGTCACAAAGTTACTTCTTCATTACTGTTGTAAGTTTGAACGGTTGCTGCCTGAGGCAGTCGCTAAGTGAGGTCTACGTGTATTGTAAATATATTACAGAGAGGATGTAAACAGAAAGGAGGGATATAAATTGAGCAAATAATAAATGAATGAAGATAGTAGAAGGGAATATGTTGACAGCAAATGCTGGGGGTGGTGTTGTAAAGCAATAGCAAAAAGGGGTAGTAGTATTAAAAGAAAGGACTTTTTCAATATTTGGGAATGGTCTTCAAAGGCAAAATCACTTAATATAAGGCCTGCTCTAAGAAATCCAACAATTTGTCACTAGAGATAAAAAGGTATATAAATAACTACTTGCCTTGGTCTAAGAATTGTTTACAGACTTACAAGCAAAAAACACAGAGAGCTAGAAGAGGCCTGGCTCCTTCCCTCTACCCCTTTTTTTCCCATTTAGATTCTATCAGAATTTAATCATTTATTAAATTATCAATTTAATTTATTAAATTATCAGTTTAATCAGAATCTAAATACTATCAGAATTTAGATTTACTGAAAGACTGGTGTGAACTGGTAACATTTTTTTTACCGTCAGCTTTATTGTAAGGACAGCTTTGTTCATTTTCTATGATATTCACTTTTCTTTCATTGCTGTTGGTTTTTTGGGCTATGTTTCTTTCCCAGAGCACACAACTTCCTCTTCAGTGTCAAAGAAACCTCGACTAGATCAGATCCCTGCAGCTAACCTGGATGCAGATGATCCTTTGACTGACGTATGTATTCTGGAGAGTTTGGGAACTCAGTAGCTCTCTTATCCATGGTCCGCCTTGATCACTCGTTGTCCATCTGCTGTGGCTGTTAGTGCAGTCCAGATCTCAGATAAGGGTTTCAATCATCATTTCTGTCCTGATAAATTTTTAACTCAAGATTAAATCTGCTGTATGCCCAGCACCTGCTCTGCCACTAAACTGTGGGAAGGAAGGGGCAGACTCAGTGGGTCAGGTCTGTAGAAAGCCAGGAGTTTTTAGAATTGATTGTGAGGCACAGATGTTTCTTTGAGATCAGAATAAGTGATCATAAACGTTGCCACTGCAGTTTGCAAAATCAGCAGTTTCCCAAAACTGGATTAATATAGAAGAACATGACGTATGAGCTTCCTGATATTAGAAGGCAAATTTTCAAATGGTTGGAACAGGCATCTTTTCAGGAGTTGTAAAACATAGAGACCTTCCTTCTTTCTTAAATTTTGGGAATCTTGGACATCCATTTAGGTCTGGGTTGCCAAACCTTTTCGGCTGATAAGCACATTTGCAATTTTGAGAATACATTACAGGTGCTTTCTTGAAACAGCTGCACTGCTGGGTGTGGCCAGTCACTAAACACCCACTTATTGGACAGCAGAACAGTTACTCCCCTCGCTCCTTATAGCATCCCACAACTCTCTTTATGATCTCAACTTTTTTGTTTGTTTGTTTTTTCATATACATGACAAAGCCCTGGGCTGTGGCCCCCATCATTTTTATTTTCTAAAATGTTTTTGGAGTACAGAATATGCATATTTTTTTAATGCAGAAGCACCCAGAGTCGCTCTTTGAGTGAGATGGGTGGTGACAAAATTCTGTTTGTTTGTTTGTTTTCTATCCTGCCTTTATTATTTTTATAAATACCTCAAGGTGGCAAACATACGTAATACTCCTTCCTCCTATTTTCCCCACAACAACAACCCTGTGAGGTGAGTTGGGCTGAGAGAGAGGGATTAAGGCACAGTCTCCTGGTTTCTAGCCAGTTGCCTTAACCACAGTCTCCTGGTTTCTAGCCAGTTGCCAAGGACACCCAGCCGGCTTTCATGCCTAAGGCAGGACTAGAATTCACAGTCTCCTGGTTTCTAGCCAGTTGCCTTAACCACTAGACCAAACTGGCTCTCTAAATAAATAAATAAATAAAATTAAAAATGCTTGAAGCTGACACATTGTAGCATGCCAGCTTTCTATGTGTTTTTTGTTTCAATTAAAACAATCTGATAATAAAGTCAGGTAGAGGGTAGATCCTGGCAGGCACCAGGAAGGTGTCATGCTATGTTAGACCCAGGCTGTAGGACTGAATAATATATGTTGTGTGATGCATGTGATTGGGCCTAAGATGGTGGTCATGATTGATACAGGTAGTCCTCAGTTTATGACCCTTCGTTTAACAATGGTCTGAAGTTATGCCAGCCTTGGAATGGGTGCTTTATGGCCTGTAAAACACTTCTGAGCATCACAAAATGTCGCACCACCCCCTGCGGTCACATGATCACTTTTCTGGTGCTTGGAAACCAGCTCACATTTATGACCGATTGCAGCATCCTGCAGTCATGTGATCACATTTTGTGATGTTTTTTGCCATTTTCTGGCAAAAAATGCCCATTGGGGAAGCTGGATTTGCTTATCGACCATGGTAAAAATGGTTGTAAAATGAGGTCCAGTCACATGGTGACTCGACTTACAACCACAATGACTTGCACTGGAAAGTCCAGTCCCAATTGTGGTCATAAGTCAAGGACTACCTGTACAGACCTGAATTGAGAATATGGTGACTTAAAAATGGTCTCATGAATTTTTTGACAAAAATGTGTTTTACTTGAATGCACTGACGATCAGTTAGGAAGCTTCAGAAACAGAAACAAATATTTGGAGAGTTATGATTCCTGTGGTAAAATAACAAAACCACAACATATGCTAGCTTGGTGGAGTCTTGATTGGAAAACTGGAAATTGCAAATTGAATAAATTGTGTGTAAAACTTACACATTTTTCATAGGTACAGGCTAATCTGATTAGTTGCTTCATAAATGCATTATATATACATGTTTTGCTATATAGGAAACTGGAATTAAATATTTCATGCTAGTACTAGGGCAATGTGCCCTTCAGAAATAAACTGGAAAAGATGCTTCAGAGCACAAGTGGAGCACCTGTCTGGAAGTTTTTAAAGCAGCTGCATCTTTTGCAAGATCATGCTGCTGCTTTCTGCAACTGCCATATGATCCTGGGAAGCAGCAGGGTTCATTAGAACAGTGGGAGACAGGTGCTGCGTTTGTGTCTCTGTGCAGTCCAAAGCTTCTTTTTGGAATGGGATCTGAAGGACTGCACGCTCCCCTTGGGTATAAAATGAACAGTCTGCTGATCTTGCTCTATTTGTAGGAGGATGATGAGGATGAAGACTACGATGAAGAGAGTGATGATGATACAGCTGCTCTGTTAGCTGAGCTAGAGAAGATAAAAAAGGAACGAGCTGAAGAGCAAGCCCGAAAGGTAAATGCATAATTTAAGTTTACTGAATAAATTGCAAAATGAAGATAGATATGTGGTCTGCATCTTCTAGGATTATCATTTCTTATTGAGAGCGATTCAATAAGAATTTGGGGAGAAATTCTTTTCCTCCTCTGCTCCCCAGGTTGAGAAACACTGTCCAGAGATATCTACTGTCGAGTCTTGTCCACCACATCAAAGCAAACTGTTTGTCATTGCATATAAGCTAGGGGTGTGCAAAACGTTTCAAATTCAGAATGATTTGAATCTGAAACATCTTGCCCTTCCCAGATACAAATGTTATTTCTAGAAACAGCCATTTAGTACCACTAGAGGCTGCTAGAATATAAAGTTTCCAGGCAGGAACCTTCCAGGTGACTGAATTACACTTTCTATCATGTCCAGCCAGCATGGTCAAAGAATAGCAAGAGTAGTAATCTGATGGCATCAGAAGGCACCATGGAGGGAAGGCTGGTCTAAAGCTTGCTTGGAATCAGGGATGTGCAAAACTCAGTCCAGGAACAGATCGCTTGGATATTCCTAGGAACGTTCCATTTTCCTTCCAGAATGCACCAATTGGCTGTTTTGTGGATGTGGTCTGGACCCTAACCTGAAATCTTTTCCAGAACATCATGAAGCACTTCCTGTTCCACAAGAAACACTTCCAGAAGAAGCCAGTCTGCCCCCAGAACACTCAGGAACATTCCAGGGAATGCCAGAACATTCCATTGCTAGATCACTGAATGTTGTACATAATCTTGTTATTACTATGGCTGTGCAATGCTTCAGAATTCAGTTCTAAAAAGATACTTTGAAGCATTTGGGGGCACTTATAGGGCGCCTGTCTGTAACTCTTTAAAGCAGCTGCATCTTTTTATCTTGAATCACATTGCTTCCAGAGGACAGCTTTGTGATTCTGGAGAGAATTAAAGAATTGCAAATAGGACTTTTGCATTTCCGGTCCACTGTGCACCAGAGCACCTTTTCTGTAATCAAATATAAAGGGCTGCACAGCCCAAATTATTATCATTTGCTATGCCTCTTTGGTTACCCCTTTGAAGATATAAAACTGCTTATCCTGCATTGGATCACTAGTTTACCAAGTACAGTAATCTTTGCTCTGATTGGCAGCTGTTCCCTAAGCTATCGAGCAACATTCTTCCCACCCCACCTCCCCTGCACAATCTTGCAGCCCAAAATTCTTCCTGTGGCTGGTTTAACTCTGTTATGCTCCTGTGTCAAAGCCATGTGATCTCCTGCTGAGCTACAGCTCCTGTGGAATGCTGGGCTTGTCCTGAATTCTGTTTATGAGTATGCCATATATCTAGGGTAAGTAATGTGCCTGTCTGGGAAATGATGGAGATGAATACACATTCGTGCATATAACTGCCTGTGTTAAAATTATGTGCAGATAGAAACTGAGGCTGCCTTTCAGCCAGAAGTTTCACAGAAGCCCAGAAAACAACGTAAGACAAAATGATAGTAAACAACAGTAAAGGACTGAACTTAGGCTAAATGTCATTAGTTGTATTTGCTTCTACTTGTAGTTATTGTTAGTAAGATAATGTTTATGGAGTGGATCAAATAGAATAGTTCCATTTTGATGAAGTGTAGCATAGGAATGAGATTAAACATTGTAATTACTCTATACAATTATCAATTACTTAATTGAAGAATACATACAATTCTGTTTAAGTTCCTATCAGGTTTTGATCATGCAAAGGATTCTTATGTGTCTCTTCTCACAATCTTGTAGAACAGTAAGTGAGAAAAACTTGAGTGGGAGGTCTGGATCTTGCACCGCCTAAATATAACTATTACATGTTTTATCTAGTGTGATTGGCTTTTTATCTTGTTGTAACATTTATGCTTGATTGGTCTGCCTCCAATTCCCAGATTGCAGTTTATTCCTGGATTATACAAGTGGTATAATCTTTTACCACCTGGCCCAGGCTAAATCAGCTGGTGTTCACTCTCCAATTTCATCCAAAGGATAAGCAGTCAAACCATTTTTTGTTCCAAGCAAACAAAGGTTAAAAGTTGAATCTGTCACTCAGAAGCCAAAGTTTCAGATTCCCTGCTTTGATTCCCTGTGCAATTTTTGTTGTATGTGTGCTGAAAATGAGCATCATTTAGTTCTGATTTGCTGCGAGTGACATTCTTGGGTGGTTTAAAATAGGGGTGCTGATGTTTTCATTACTGTATGGATGTTTAGGATTATCAGTTGCGATGCAGTTTGGCAATCATGCAATTACTTCTTGAACAATAATAATTCCACCCCATTCTGCACTGGGCAGGCTTCATTGCAAGTACTCTGGGCAGCACATTTTAGGAAAGGTTCTGGAACAGATTCTGAGAGGGACAAGAAGGAAGATCAGGAGATTAGAAACTAAGTCCTGTGAAGAGAGATTGAATGAGCTGGCAATGTTGAGCCTTGAGAAAAAATAAGAGGGGGGGATAGGACAGCAGTCTTCAGGTACTTAAAAGGCTGTCACGTAGGAGAAGGCCAAGAACTATTCTGTATCATCCTAGAATGCAAGACGGGAAATGATGGTTTTGGGTTACAGCAAGGGGAATCCAGTTAAATATTAGGAAAAAGGTTTTATCTCTAGGAAAATGATGGGCTCCCCTTAGCTGGGTGTATTTAATAAAGGCTGTCCAGGGATGCTCTAGTGTGGATTCTCAGGCTGAGTAGGTAGCTGGCCTTAATAGCCTCTTCCAACTCCATATTTCCATGGTTTTGTGCCTACTGGGTTGCATAAATTGGGTTGCCGAAGCAGCTTCTTCTGCTTGCTGTGTTTTGGGTTGGCACCTAGGGTTAGTGTCTGGGCTGGGTTATTTGTGGGACTGCTGTCTCTGATGGGGTTGGCTCATCCCATGAGATCCTGCAGGGTGGGCATGCTTCAGGGTCGTTCCATTAAAACACTGTCTTCTAGGAGGATCTGGAAGCACAACTTTTCTGTCACAGCACCTGCCCTTTGGGACTACATTCCCTCCCCAGGATTCAGATGGCCATGACCCTACTGGCCTTCTGCAAGGCCTTGAACACTTGTTTTATTCCCCAGGCAAGAATGTTGGATGAGCTCATCCTGAGACAACTTGGCCTCGGTTTTGCTGCATTGTGGTGTTTTGTGTGTTTTGTTACTGGTTTTTCTGTTTTCAGATTTTTAACTATACGTAAGCTTCCCAAGTCACTCTTTGTGAGTTGGCTGGCCATATAAATCACTGAATAAATAAATAAATAGAATTCCATCTAGAAGTAGTACAAATTGTGTACCCAGAAAATTTGGTTCTGCAACTTAGCACATAATCAAGCAATTTAGGCCATTAATCATCTTTGCTGTTTTCTGCTTAGATGGAGTGAAGGCAAACAAATTACCTTATATTGCTTTCCAGAGAGGAGTAGAGGATGTGGTGACCCGGTTTTTGCGAATTATAGACATGAGCAGAGAGGAGGTCCTACATCAAAGGCTTCCACAAATGTGCTTATCACAGCTGCGGCGAGCAGTCCCACTTCCATCCAACTTTGAAACGAGAGGGCCAGGTTATCTGTGGGACCACCTCTCCCTAAGGACATCTACCTCTCCTACCAGATCAGATAGGGTGGGCACACTTCTAGTCCCTTCCCTTAAACATTGCCATCTTATGGGGTCCAGGAAGCGTGCCTTTCCCATGGCAGCCCCTGTGCTATGGAACACCCTTCCCCTTGAAGTTCGGCAGCCCCCAACCCTCCTAGCCTTCTGAAAAGCACTTAAGATCTGGCATTTCCCCCAAGCAGTGGGATAGGGTGAGGTGGATGAGAGGATTTAATGATGGACTGCATGTGGAAGCTTAACTTTGATGCCAGGTTTTCAATTTTGTGTGTGTGTGTGTGTGTGTGTAGTTGTGAGTATGGAGGGTGAGCAGGAGCGGGCCCCTATCCAGGGTGGAAAACGCATGCGTAGTTTAGAGGCTTTGAACTGTCCTTCAAAGAAACTCTGAGCAGACCTGCCTTGAGTTTTGGGGTTTATCTGTCTGGGTTTCCCACGCTCCTTCAGTTTGGTAGGATTTTCTGTCTACTAGAGCAGTTAATAAACACTACAGACTCTTTTCTTGTCTCAGCGTGGTTTTTTGCTTAAGTCAGAATATTTGTATTGTAATTATTATATATTATATTATATTATATTATATTATATTATATTATATTATATTATATTATATTATATTATATTATATTATATTATATTATATTATATTATA
This sequence comes from Candoia aspera, assembly GCF_035149785.1. NCBI lineage: Eukaryota > Metazoa > Chordata > Lepidosauria > Squamata > Candoiidae > Candoia > Candoia aspera. The sequence goes on from NC_086157.1 coordinate 104,145,886, forward strand.
TTATATTATATTATATATAATGTTTATGGGGTGTGTGTGTGTGTGTAGTTGTTTTAGTTGTTGGTTGATATAAGATGGGCAGCCATATAAATGTTATAAATAAATAAATGGACGTTCCTGAGTTCTGGTCCCTCTGACTTTTGGCAGCATCCTCTAGGGCTTACCCCTCCTGTAGCCCTCTGTTGTGTAAGCAAGATTAGAGGGAGGCACCCAAAGGTTCCTGGAGCAACTTAAGGCATGACACTGGGATTTTATTTTTATAAGTCCTTCTCTGAACTTCTCAGTGGGGGAGTACAGAAGCTTCAGCCTGAAGGTGAACTCTTCATTCCTTGGACTCATTGCTGCCTGCCCTGGACACACGAAGCCAAAACAGGCTCTGGCTGCAGTCCAGTATTTGGCATATGCTTATTTCAGAAATGGAAACCTGGCACTACGAAAATAAAAAAGAAACCTGAATGCACTGCAAAAGGAGGCTAGGAAGGAACCTCTAGCTTAGTGATCTGAAAAGGAAACAGCCCACTTTTATAGAAGCATGGAACCAACCTTTTATTCTCTTGGCAGGAACAAGAACAGAAAGCTGAGGAGGAGAGGATACGGATGGAAAACATCCTTAGTGGTAACCCTCTGCTGAACCTGACAGGACCAGTACAGCCTCAGGCAAATTTTAAAGTGAAGCGAAGGTATGGAGGTGTAACAGTACATTTAATGGATCCTCAGCTTTTTCCACTAGTCTGTATGGATTCACAACTGCAAAACAGTTGAACTGGGTTTTAATTGAATTGTTTAAAGAGATGTGCCTTGAAATCATAAAGTGGGGAGCAGGCATTTAAGGCCTTCAAGCCCTTGGTCTCTGTTATACATACTAAAACACATTCATCTTCCTGGACCACACTTCCAAGCTCCTCTTGTTTATTTCCCCATACTCTCAGCATTAGCATATATACAAGAGAGGCCATGAACAGGGATGTGCAAAACTGAGCATTTGGAGAATTTACTTTCAGAAACTGCTGAACCACCACGAATGAGACAGTCCAGAAGCAGGCTCATCGTGGAGGGTTGGAATAGAACATTCCAGAGCTCTCTGGCTGATACCGTTCCTCAGTGAGTTTTGCACATCCCTAGCTATGACCTTTATGAGCCAAAGTCATTTTTATTGTTTTAAAAGCCCTAGTTACTTCTACAGTCTAAGATCCTTACTTTAGGGTTTTATTTCCAACCCTCACACGATGCAGTATTACCCCTTTAATTGATTTAATCCAGTGGCTTGGTTTCTACCAAATCTGTAGGATTGACAAAATTTCCCCAGGCTTAGACTTTGAGGGACTTCTAAAAGGTAGAAGTCTAAAACTAGAGAAAAATCACTGAAATGTAGGAAGGAGTCATGACACATTTTTAAATTCCTCAATTCCCAGATGATTAACTTGTATTACGTTGCTTTCATTGGGGAAAAAAAGGCAATATACATTTTTTGAAATGCTGTATATGTCTTCTCTAACCTCTGTTTCTAGAGAAGTCTGGCTTGCACCTTTAAGGACCCGTAGACTCCGTTTGTCTGAATCTGCTTCTGACTACAGTCTAGCTTTTGCCAGAAATGGCTCTCAAAGTATTGTACCTATTTGTATATGGGTTTCTGTAGTCAACTTGAGTATGCATTCATAATCTCCTATTTAGGAAGGTCCATAATATAAATAAAGCCAGGGCTGTCTCAGGAAAACTAGAATGTTGTGCCTTTGTTTTATCTGTCCAAATAGCACCTGCTGTACTTTTTTATTAGGTTCAGGATAGCCTGTTTACCACATGACATTTCATATAGATTCTTTAGGATTTTCTGTTTTTTCTTGTTTTCCGTAATACTCTGCTCCTGCTTCTCCTTCTCTCTGGGAAAGAAACCCAAGTATTTCAAGGGTTTCTTAGTCAGGATGAAGTTAGTCAGGATGGTCAGTCTTTAGCCTGGCCATGGCTCTGCTCATTTATAAATGACCACTGCTTTTCTCGTCAATTCAGCCTACACATTTTAACATGGGCTCTGCCCAGTTCAGCACTCAACATTCCAGAAGGGAAAATATGTCAGAACAGTATAGCGTGGACTAAGGTCTCTGGCAGTACCTCTGACATGTAGATCATTCCTTTCCTCTTTTAGATGGGATGATGATGTCGTCTTCAAGAACTGTGCTAAAGGCGTAGATGAGATGAAAAAAGACAAACGATTTGTCAATGACACGCTGCGGTCTGAATTTCACAAAAAGTTTATGGAAAAATACATCAAGTAGGAATGGGCTGTGTTGCTGATAGATTGTGTGGTGCAAGTCATTTGCCTTCCATCATTAAAATGCTGGCTCAGATGGAAATCTGTCAACAGTGAGCAAATATCCATCACGGACATAGGTATCTTTTTAACTTAACCCCTTGTCTGGCATATTTTGCATGTTTTGTTGTTTTAACTTGCCCCCCTCCCCCACATTTCCTGCAGATGCTGGTTTCCTTATTGCCATGAATGTACATTCATAGAAAAATCATTCTGTAAATGTTTTGAAAATGGTTTCCAATAAATCCTTCACTCACTGATGAGGCCATTTCTTTATAAACCTATATTAGTTTGGATGTTTTTAGACTCAGCATTATCAGAGATCCTTCTGTCTCCTGTGATATGAAGCGTGCTTCATTAGTTCTGGCTGATGTCCCAGCTTCAAATCCTTCATGGACAAGCAGATTGACTATTGCTCCTAAGCACCAGCAACCTCTAGTTTAGAACTGAGCACTGCTTCACCAAAGCCCCACCATTAGAAAGTGGGGTGGATGGGTTAGGGGTTGAAAGAAGAAAAATGACAGTGCTGGGTGGATCATACCATGTTCTGAGAGGTAGGAACCTAGCAGCAATGGTCTCATTTTGCTGCTTTTCCTGATACGGTAGCGCAGTGGTGACTTTCCCTAGTCAGGTAATGAAACGTCTGCAAGCAAACAACCAAGCTCAGAGAGCACCAAGGACTCCACAGTGGAACCTGAGCTACATACATTCTTTTCTTTTTAAAAACTAACTTCTTGTACAATAACCATAGTTACTCCAAATATAAAGGTACATACAGGATATCAACTTACTTATTCTGGATAGTAACTTGCATGCATGTGAGGTACCCAGCCAGGGCCCAGAGTGAGTCTAGGCATCATCCTGAGTAATCACCAGGCTCCCTGATGTTTTGTTTTTTAATTAAAAATACTTATTTTATGTCTCACCTCTCACCTACTTTCCTCCTGAAACTAGCACTGCTGTTAAAATAATAATTTCAAACATTATACTAACCTTACATAGAGACCTAGCATGCTGCAAAGCATCAAACAAATTATATATTATGGCTAACCTGGTTAGTCTGTGGATGTAAGATCACCAGAACATCACAGGACTGTAGACCAGTTTGGAAAATTAAAAAAAAAAAATCCTGAAAGCCAGTGATAACTCACTTTCATTTTGTGTCCAAAAAAACCCTACACGGGCATTTTCATGACATCACTGGGAATCAAGCTTGAGTCAAAGGAATCTTTACCTTTCGTGATCCATGCCCGGATGGCAGCTTGTGGGGTTCCACTAACCTCATGCAAGGAAACACAATTCAAGCAATGGAGTCCATTTTAACTAAAGTTCACTGGGTGCTATGGCAATTTTCTCAATGAAAAGCTGCTTACGTGTAGATTCAGAACAAAGAAGTGGGTTTTGTGACTATCCATCACATTTGAGAAAAGGATAGTTCCTTTAAAGCAGTGTTTCTCAACCGTGGCAACTTTAAGACATGTGGACTTCAACTCCCAGAATTCCCCAGCCAGCCATGTCTTAAAGTTGCTAAGGTTGAGAAACGCTGCTTTAAACCATGAGAAAAATGGATCTCTCTTGGGAGTCAGTCAGTGCCTCCATTCATCATGGAGCTGCTGTCTGGGAAATTCCAGAAGAAAAGCATTTTCTCAAAGCAGTTCCTAAAAAACGGCTGTCTATCTCTGTTGGGAATGGAGGCCTCCACTTTCTCATGGCCATTTGGCTCTGGATAGTAAACCCCAGAGATAGCTCCCATCTTGACCCTTGTTATCACAAAGACAGCAAAACTGACATTCCTTTACTGCTTCTTCTGGCAGTTTCTCACATATTTTATTAAGCTGAAGAAGCAGATGTGGTAGGCAGCACTCTAGTTAAAAATCTTCAGAGCTTAAGAATAACATTCAAAGCCCACAAGGCTACAAGTACTTCCTTTTGCTATCTCTGACTTTAAATATGTATATAAGTACATCTTAATTTTAATAAATAGAAGCTGGCACATTGTAAATGTTGGCTTTTTGCATCACATTTGCAGCAATGCCTTTGGGGTCCACAAAGGTTTCATGGGGATGGGATGGTAGAAGGTGTCTTGCAGAGCAAGCTTACCTGTGTTGGTGATGGGTCATGCCCACCATGGCAACTGTTTTGTCCATAGGCAAGTCTTCCATGGCAGCCTCAACATGTTCTCAAAATTCCATACATGCCCCTGTCTAGAAAGGTTGTCTATCCTTGGTTGATGTTCCGTTAAGGCCACGATATAGCAGAAATAATGGAAAACCAAACTCTGTCTTCCCAACTGTTTTCCGTCGGCCCTCACAAAACTTCCCCAGTCCGCTCTCCTTATCTGTTGTGTAGCAAGCAGAATGTAAGGACCAGAAAACCTTCTATTGTTTTGCCCTTTCTCCTGTTTTGAAAAGAGGAATCAGAATCAGTTGTAGAGTGTATGGAAGGAAGCACTGAAGGTGCAGTTTTTTCTGGACCTGAAATTCAGAGCCTTGCAGCTAAGGAGTTTTCTCAAATGACCACTCTGAAAGTACAACTGGGAAAAATCTTGTCAATTTAGGTTTTTCCCAGATTCTCTGTTTTGTGTGCCTGGCATATTCGGTATTCCATTTCTGTGAATATGTCAAGTTCCATTTGTTGAACTTGAGGAAATTCTTTTAAATAAAGCAAAACATGCGTGTGTTTTGGTGCACATTTCTCCAATATGTTTTTGCTTGCCATTTTGTCTAAAATACACAGGTCTTGCAAATAACTTTCTGTAGTATCAACCCATATAATTTTTTTCCTGAAGATGTACCCTTTTGAACAAACTACGGAAACCTGCGACCTTTTAAAACACGTGTCGGTAACCTGCATTGCAGAAATCAGAGATGGTTATATTTTGGCTTATGCAGTGGTCTGAAAAAGCAAAATTAGTTAGGCTTGAATTCACATGCAGACTACATGAATTTCTCTCCCGTTCCTATCAAAATAATGAGGGGGGGGGACAGCTTGCCATATCAACCTCCTTGTCTTACAAGCATTTTAGAAATAGGGCATCTGGGTGAAGATGTAGTTACAGAGGTTTGGATTTTTTTAATGTTTCATAATATTCACAGAATTGAACTGATTTCCAAATAACACGTGCAGGCTTTTAAAAGGCTTTTAAGACAACTAGGTCCGGAATTATAAATCTGATCCAAACGGGATTAGAACCTGAGCAATCCCAGCAGAAATAAGTGACGTCACTTGCACAATGACATAATCCAGTAAATTACACAGATTACACAATTTGCATCACTTGTGCAAAAATATGACACACATGATATGCGGGGGGGAGAGGGGCTCGGGAGAAGCAGCTGCTTTTCACATAAAGAGAATTAGACCGAAGATCAAAAGATGAATTTAAGCAAGCAACATCTGGCATTTCTATTCAGCTAAAGTAATTAGTTGTTCAGAGGATGGAACTTAGTCACGTTTGTTCCAAACACACAGTTACCACTAGAGACCCATCAAATGCAGCTGATTTGGGGCCCAAACAAATATGAACCTCCCCTGAGAGTCAGTTGCATGTGCACACCCATTCATATACATATACATAGTACATGCACTCTCACACTTAAACATTTAATCTTAAACTCATACTGGTGTTTGTGTGGAAGAGTGCAGGAAAATATGACTGATAAAATGGCCAGCTGTCCTACTTTACAAAGGGCAGTTCTCTATTTGGCATGTTTCAAGAAATCTCCATTAACAAGGCTGCTTGTACCAGTCCAGCTTAAAGCCACAGAACCATAATATGATGGTCTTCTATGGATAACTAAGAGACCCTGGGGCTAACATAAGCTCTTTCATTATTGCTGATTTAATTACTAAGTCTACGAGCAAACATATATACATATATATGTACTGAGACAAACTACCGCTCTGCAAACCATTCTTAGTCACAATAGGAGAGAATACATGTAGCTCAGGGTTGAATTGTGGAGTCCTTGGTGGTCTCTGAGATTGCATTTTTGCTTGCAGACGTTTCATTACCCAACTAGGTAATATCATCTGATGATGTTACCTAGTTGGGTAATGAAACGTCTGCAAGCAAACAACCAAGCTCTGAGCACCAAGGACTCCACATTTTAGTAGTTCTCTTACTAGTTATGAGTTGTTGAGCAGAGAGATGATTCATTAACAAAATAACTCCCTGATCTGTTCCCACCCACAAACTCAGGGTTGATTTCACGCAATTTAAATATGGATAGTTCATAGTTGGGTAGTTTGTGGTTCAGCAAGTTGTGGGAATTCTTCTGTTGTTACAGAATGTGATCTGCAGTGGGCCATTACATTAAAGCCCAATATGGTTTGAACATAGCACATTATATCAACATATCATCAACATATATCAACAATATGCTAACCAAGATTTAGGGTTTAGCATGCTTTGGGACATGATGCTTCCACAAGTACTATGCTACCAATCTTTGTGTTATGGGGTGGTCCTCAAAATTTACTAGGATGATGCAGTCGTTTGCATATAGGAAATGATTTGGAAACTGCAGTTGTATACATTTATTATATACAATATTAAGGCACAAATTTAAGCAGCTGAGAACAGGAGAGAATTCTTTGGCTGGCCAGAGTCACCCATATTTGTTATGGAAGATGAGACACTATGTATATATACAAACACATTCAAGTTGTACAATGCTCTGCAGTAGCCAATCTGCACAACAGAAACACAACGGGAAAAATGACATTATCTTACAATCCATTTGCCTGGAACATAACTACATAATGCTATAAGTGTCAGGCAGGATAACACCACAGCGCATAGATCAGGTATTGGGCAGGCTAGAAAACATTGGTTTACAAGTGTAGCGACCACCATACAAATGCAATACTGTATATAAATTGTGCTCTAATAGGATGAACTGGAATGGAGGTGAACTTCCATCAGCTTGAGGACCACACCAGGCCGGTTGAGGGAAAAGTGGGCAGGGATCATCCCCATATTGAGGGGGTTGTTACGGGCTGAAATGAGTGGCTTAGATTATTTGCAACTTGCCCTGAAACTGTAGCCAACTTGCCCTCCCAGTGTAAAAAAGACCCCAAAGTTTTGGCCCCACCTACTTTGCCATGCTTTTTTGCACCCTGATCTAGAGTAACGTATTATTTTTGCATGCAATCAGATTAACAAGAATTCAATGTCCTGATCTTTTTGGTCTGGGAAAGCCGCCTGTAGATTGCACACAAAAGAATGGTAACAATTTGCCCTTTGTATGCAAGTGAAATCTTGGATGTAAAGATACTGTTGGAAAGTTATAAATAGAAGGTCTGGCCTTCAATGAAATGTCCCAGGATATGTATGTCTAAATGTACATACATATAAATATATAAGGAAGCAAGTTTTAGGCTAATCCCCCTCTAAATTTCCATGTTTTGCTGAGTAAGAAAACAGCACTGAGTAAGCAATGCTACATACGGTCCTGATTCACCTCTTCGCCTCACAGGCCACGGAGAGGAATTTGAGTAAGACCACAGGCAGTCAGAACTTGAGACGAGCTATTTATGCTTTGGATAAAACGTAACTCGGCCTCACAGAGTGCTGCATTTTCAGCTTTTTGCCACGGAGAACAAGGACATCCCTGTCCTGGATAAACATGTCTCTAATAAGAGGCAAGAAGACTGTCTCCTTGTCTACAGAGGAAGGGAAGGAGGAAAAAGGGATTTGCATGACCTTCCTGCCCACAGATACTCTTGGAGGTAGCAGCTACTATAAGCCTTGGGAGACTTCTTTCCACATAGTATCCGATGAAGGGGCAAATTATGGGTCAGAGCAAAACCAGAACACTGTTACATGGAATAAGGACTCTTACCAATGTACACAGGCATACTTTTCTTCAGAAAGAATTCAACGTAACAGGCACTAAACTACAGAACAAAGGAGAATACAAAAACAACTGCACGTTTTGCCCCATGCGGAAGGGACCATCTTGGGAACTACTACTTACGTTACACTAGGACTTTTCTTTCAATAACCCAGCTTACAGCAGAAGACTCAAAGATACCTTACCTAGCAGCAGATGTGCTTATCCATAAATAGATCTAGTAAGCAGAGGCTGATCCAAAGATGTGCTATCTTCACACATGAATTTTCAGCTGCAAAACATTTTGCCAGAGACTGGTCTCAGTGGGAAACCTCACTGGTAGTGCAACCTTGCTATGAATCCAGGGAAGAAGTCCCTTAAAATGCTTCTGAGATTATAAACTGTTGTGGGCCTAAATGAGCCAGGGGTCTGACACAGCCACGATACATTGAACTTTAAGGAGCTGAAGACATTTTGGCGGGTTGGTTACTTAACTGCTTAGTTTCATAATGCAGATGGCCTTGTGGAATAAGATCAGGAAGTCGTGGCTGTCATGTATGGAGCACCTGGATGTTAACTCATTTTAGTTTGTTGTCAACAGCATTCAGGGACCTGCTGTAGAGAGGGACAGCTACAGAAATCATGGAAAAAATTTATGATGAACCTGTCTAAACCTTGTTCTACCAGAGATGTATGTTGGCATGGTTGACAACATGCCAACATACATCTCTGAAGCAAACCTGGATGGTGGGGGAATCTAGAAGGAAAAGCAGGAGGAAGGCAGTATGTAAAACAATGATATCCGGAAGTCCTGCTCCCTTGCCCAGGAATTGCAAATGCAATTCAAAAATTTTCGTGCAGGCAACATACCACCCAATGATGTTACTACCCAGATGGTTGCAGAACAGTTCTTGGTATATCAAACACATCTCCAATAGAAAATGTTCTCTGATTCCTATGATTTCTTGTCCTCTTTTTCCCCCCAAATCCACAGCATGGTTGACTGTTCACAGCAGACATCCTAAATGTTCCATCTCCAACATTCCAAGTCCCCTGCTCTCTGTCAAAAGTCAGATTCACCTGGAGTTTTCTTCTAGGTTCAAACTTTCTTGGTCCATCTTTGTGCTGTCCTCCAGAGTTTTTAATTCAAGCAGAGCAAAGACAACAACAACCCCTCCAGGGGCCATGTGTGCTACCCAAACTAGCAAAAGCTCCAGGGCTTCAAATAAGGACTTCCATCATGTCTGGATCTGGAAATTCAGGCTTGTGAAGCAGATTGCTAACTCTGCTTTTGCTGCTGTCCAGGAGCTTCCCATAGGTGGAAGAGTTCTCTAGGGAGAAAAATGTAGAGAATGAGTCAGGTCTTAGGGCCAAATTGCATGTTTCGTGTAGAAGCCGATCTATGCAAGTGCCTCTCACCACCACCTCCGCCCCGCATGGGACAACTATCTCACACATTCACATGGCATCCTTTCCAGGCTGTCATTGCACTGGATGTTTGTTTTTGCTACCTGCTTTTAAGACAGTTCTTTCAGGCGATTGCTGCCCCATGCACTGCCAAGTAAAATGTGCTTTAAACTTGCAGGATGTAAAGTTCCCGGTACAGGTGGCTTCCATTCCCACGAATGGAATAGAAGGAATAGAAGAAACACCTCCATGAGTGCCACAGGGAAGCAAATTAAAGAAGCACAGAACGCCTTTAACTCATACAGGCTGGTAAGAGACTAATCGTCTAAGTAAAAGCTGAGAGCTTTCCTGGAGGGAAATCTTCAGGGGGTAGAACATGGATGATTTCTGAAATCTGCACCTTTCAATGAATCTGAATTTTGTTCATTGATTTAAAATATTTATAGCCAACGTTTCAGTTTATCTACAGCTGAATTCTCCTTTATTTTGCTTCTCCCCCGAGAGCAGATTTTCAAAATTCTAAACTCTGCAAATCACAAGTCTACAGATCCTGCCCTATTCTTGGGATCAGTGCAACTGGAATTACTCACCAAGTTTGTCCCCAGCGTTTTTGCCTGCCGTGTGCCTCAGGGCTGGACTGCCACCAGAAGAGTGACTCAGTTTCCCTCTACCCAGAAAAGAAGCTGCACTGGGCCAGAGAAGCTCCGTGCCTTTGTCTGTCTGAGTGCTGCTGTCTTTGCTGTCCATTTTAACATGGCAGATGGTTACTGGCCATGAAGACATTGTAGAGGACAAAGAGGGAGGTGGAAGGGTCAATGAAGGGATGGATGACTGTTCAGGGGTGTCTTTCCCTAACAGCAAACCTTGAAGAAAACAACAACATGGACAACCAAGATGTTTTTCATTATATTTCTGCCTTGCCTTCCCCCAGGGACAAAGAGACTTAGTCATACAAAGTCTGATGCAAAGATGCTACATTCAATACAGAACGGTCACACGTACCCAAAACTCTAAGCTAGAAGGGCTGGGGAGTCTGACCGTTTAGTAATAAGCAATATTACAAACAAGAGTGACCACAGACCCCAAGAGCTAGTCAGCCATAGAAACTTCACTGTCTAAACCTGGATTCCTGGTTTGCCTTTACTGTGGGAGTTGAAGTCCACACATCTTAAACTTGCTGAGGCTGAGAAACTGCTCTAAGGGATGGAGAGCATTAGTCTGTCTTTGCCATGCCCCAGCTTACACCAAGGATGGGTTCACATATTCTGTTAAACAATAATGGTGCTTTGCTTGATTTGGATTAAACAAGTTATATGAACCTAGCCACTGCAGCTGACAAATCATGATACATGGTTTAGCATGTTGTCTGAACAAAACTGTGGCTTATTCAACAACTATCGCTTCATATCACATATGAACCGAAGCTCACCGATGCTTTCTTTCCATGACTTTTCTTCTTTCTTCTCCTCAGCTCCCTGGTTGTGGTTAAGAGAAGTCTGATGGGAGTGTGCTCCTGTAGCTGCAGCTATGGATGGCACCGACTGAGCGGGCCGCAAGCTTGCAGAATCTCCTTTGCTGGCATCTTTCCTGGATCGCTGCTGAAGGACCTTGATCATGGCGTCTTTCTCGATGATTTTTGCATACAGATTCTTTATTCTATTAATAATAACAATAATTTATTAAACTCGTAAATACTGTAATGGCATGTGACAAAGACCTTTGGAGACATGGCAAAGAGATGCTGCCTAGGGAATGGTCAGATAAGAGATGGCATAGCCTGCAGCTGGATAGTGGGAAGGGCAAGAGGTTCAGAGGGGGCCCTCTCTGGTTTCCTGGCCTGTAACGGAAACAGGAGAATTGTACTTTCAGACTTGCAAGATTCTGCTAATGTAGCTTTAAAGTAGGATTAGCTTATCTGGTCGTATTTCCTGTCTGGTCTACCTGGCAAATACAGAGGTAATAATACAAATACAGGGGTAATAATATTATATAATATTATGTCATATTATTATATGACAACTACAGAGGTAATAATATTATAGAAGTGGAAGCAAGACTTAAAGATAAGAGGCCACTTAGTCCCAGCTAGAGACGGGTAGGTATTTGGACCAAAGCACCTTTCTCGCTCTCTATACAAACACTGCACCCTTCTGATCCCAATTAGGGCTTTCCTTTAATCTTGCTATGATCCATTAATAGTATCCATTAAAAGCACACACACACCACTTCCACATTTGTACATGGTTGCAAAGTCCATCTTACTGGACTTGCTTAATCCCTTGTGGATGGGACTGTGCATCTCGACCAGCCTGCAATGTATTCAGCACGGGCAAAATATTTTCTGTATAGAAGACATGCGATTGGTATAGTCCTATCAAGGAGCTGTCCCCTTGTAGGGGAGTACTGAGACAGCCTTGAAAAAGGAATACAACAACTGTCGTGAGAACATGAGCTTAGCCCAGAAAGACAGGAGGGGATGAGGAAGAAATTCAAGATTGCCACTCCTTGACTATCTCTGGTATAAGAGAGACTTTCCACATTCTGTTATTATTTCCTATAACAATAAAACATGCTTCCAGTAGTTCTTGTGGTGTCTGTTTCCTGATCTGACCTATCTTGAAGGGCTGACATCTGCCATCTAGTTGCACGTTCCATGAGAAGAAGAGCAGAGAAGAACAGGCTGGGCTGCCCCCTCCACTTGCACTCATCATTGAGAGGGAAAGTCCTAGAGACATACCCTCCTGAGACAACAAAACTGCTTTCTAAAACCTGCATCACAGCAGAGGCTATTTGCTACAGAATAAGTTCCTCTGTCAAATCCTCCTCCTATTCCATGGACAACATGGCAGCATCTGCATGACACACGCATCCATCCATGGTGAAATGTGCAGTGGCTTACCCAACCCTAAAATGACCTCAGGATCATGAGCCTAAAATATGGTTGGCTAGTTGGAGACACAGGATGTCATGTAAGCACAGCCTTGGTTTGGGTACGTGGGAGAAGGTGGGAAAGACATGGACACAATGTGCTACAGCCCACTCTGTCCCTGAGGCAATGCTAGTTATGTAAGGCATTATGGCCTGATTAGGATGTGTAGGTGTCATTTATTTAATCTACCATTTGCTATGCAGTGCAGTGCACATTTCAAAGCAACCAAAACATTTAGAAATGATTAAAATATACCAAAGGAAATAGTGTGAAAAAAATATACAGGGAAAAAAACAAAGCTAAACAGAACCATTCATCTACAGCATTAATACAAGAAAGGCCTGAATGAAGAGACAGGTCTTCCTCGTTGACCCCCAAAGGCAAGAGAAGATGGTTCAGGATCGTTCACAGAGAGAGCGTTCCTTAAAGAAGGCCTCCCCACAAGTAACCACAAGATGACACTTAGTCAAAGTATAGACAGAGGACCTTCTCTAATGCTCTTGGCAACCAACCAGCTTCCTAACATGAATGCAGCACGTTCAGGATTTGACTCCCAAGCTGTTTAGGGCCTTATATGCCAAAAGCCAAAAATTCTTTGGACGTATTAAGCACCACAGGGAGCCTCGGCACTACATATCTTCACTCAAATCACCCAGTAGTGATTTCACAGCTGTTCCTTACATGTATTCCATGTCCTGACACCTCCGGCTGGTTTGCATCTTCTCCTCTTCTTCCTGCCATATGCGGACTTCCAGGGAACTCTCACTGTAGCTGCCACTGCGGGAGTGGTTGGTGGCCAAGGTATCTCTGGCAACAGAAACCGCCCCCCCCCAAAAAAGACTTTTATCTGACTTGGTCAAAATACAGGAAGCTTCCTTTCATTGATCCAACTATCTGTTTCTCTAGTCTGGTGATTTCTAGGTGCAACAGCTCTCTTGCCTCTCAGAACAGAATGCCTCTCACACTTCTTCTGTCTGGTTCTTTTGCTAAAGAGACCACGGACCACATCTAGTCACCTCTGGGTGCTCAGTGGATGCCTATCATTAAGTGTCGGGGCTTCCTCTGCCATCTACATCCTGGGGTGACAATGCAGTGCCCATAGGTGCCATGCTATCCTGATGGCTTCCACCAACCCATCAAACTAAAAAGAAAAAAGGCAGGGCAGGGGGAGAGGTATGTGTGTATTTACAAATCTCCATAATCCTAGGAGACAACCAAATCTCTCAAAGTCTCACATGAGGTCTAGTGAGCTTCAAAAAGACCTCATAAACTCTTGAGCTTCACCCAACATCAATGGAATACTGAAAAGCCTGTCATTCAGCTACCTATATAAATGTGATTGATTGATTGATAAATCAATAAATATATCCTACTTTTCTGTGGCAGCTGTGGCTGCAGCATTCATGGCAAAGTGTCGGATTGTGCTCTCTTCGAGGTACTTCTGTTCCCACTTGGTCATGTCAGCTTCCAAAGCCAGAATCCTTTCGTCCTTCTCCCGCACTAACTCCATTAAGGCTGGGACATTGTACTCAGGCACAGGGGCTGCCTGGTAGTTCCCTTGTTTCTGAAATAAAGGAATATGCTGTTAAACCATTTTTAGTATAAATTTAACATGCAAAAAGCTCACAAACCCATCTGGTCTGGCTTTGCATCTCTTGCTAAAACAACCAAGAGTCCACCACCGACACATTTATGGATGTATTATGCATTTCAGTTTAGATTCCACTGTCCTATATATGACAGCCCGAAGCGTCCATCAGGCTATATCTATTTCAGCAGTTACTTGAATTATTCTTCTCAGCTGGCATAGTATAAATGTAAACAACAGCAACAATAAAGGAAAACAGATTTAGACATATTCAGGCAATGAAATACATGTAAAGGAAGCACATGGTCACCATATATAAGAGATGCAACTGGTGACTGGACTCAGCACAGCTAATTAGACCAGGAACCATTCTCTCTCCTCACAACCAAACAAACAGAATGTAACTCTGTTATTACATGATCTGGAAGTCCTCTTACTTTGGAAGAAAGGCTTAAATTGCCCTTTTCAACCAAACATCCTTCTCCCCAAACTAAAACCTCATTCTCTCAATCTACCCACTCCCTGCAGTTACATAACGAAAGACACATTTTTATGTGCTCTCTCCCAAAACCCAGATACATTATTTTGCCCCCATCTCACCTCCCTCATTTTTTTCCCTACTATTACTGCATCTACATCCAGAGCATGCATCTATATCCTCTCCACACCTTGCAACCCCCAGGGCTTTTCCAGATCATGTTGCCTAATTGCAACCTATTTGGGGTGGTTGTTGTTTTTTAAAAAAATAATATTTGCAATATTTGCAATAATAAGCAAAATATGGCACAGTAATATTGTGAGCTTTGTTGATTTTGAGAAAGCTAAAAGAGATCTGGAGCTGGTAGTATTTGGATGGGAGACTATGAGGAAATCGTATGGTGATAGGCTAGATGGGTAAATTGAAAAATATCCTGAAAGGAAGTGATTGCAACCCACTTCCATGCTGTTCCTAAGAAAACACCATAGATTCCATAAAATCACCAGGAATGAAGCTTGACTTAAGCAAGACTTTACTACCTTGGCAAAACATTGATTCATTGATTGATTGATTGATTGATTGAAGTGCAAAAAGAGAGATCTCTCCCCAGTGGAGACTACAATTGAAAATTCAGTGCAGGAGAAACAGGCGAGTTGGGGAAGGTTGGGACTCAAGGAGAAAGCAGTAACATACTTGCTTTGATTGCACACATCTAGACTTCATTACTGATGAAGACTTTGGGGCTAAGCCAATTTTCAATGGGCAAAAGTCCACTGCCACTCCTACCTCCACACCGCCTTGTATCTTTCCATTTATAAAAACTGACTGTGCTGGTAGCTGGCTTTCAAGAAAATGTCCTCCAGGGAAATTGAAAGCAGCTGGGAGTTTTGATGAAGCAGAGCAGGCCACACGACACACAAAGATCCGCTCTCACTTTTGTTCCCCACTTGTGATAGCTGCCTCCCTTCCCTTGATGGCAGCACTAGATTTGAGCACCAGATATTTCACCAACGGACAATTCTTCAGCTGGTAGAAAGCTCTAAGAAATGAATCAGTATGCACCAGTGGGGCCAGCACAATCCGAAAATTAAAAGATATGCAAGACACAAAATTCAGCGGCTCACACTGATTTCCCCCCCCCCCTCATATACAGTCATACCTATCAAAATACCCCTAAGGAGATTTCACTCCACTTCCGGCACAGATACAGTAGATATTTTTTCACTGAGTATACTCCACTGAATTATAAAGGCGGGTCTCCAGCCAATTACACAAGGAAAAGAAAGCAGAGTTACATATAACCTGAAAAACAGCCTGTGGGAAAATATTTCTGGCTTTTGGAATGAAGCCCGCCAAAATACATAAATAGTAGTTTAACGGCAGTCTCAAAATTGGCCTCCCGCGGGGAAAGGATTTCTATTATTGCACGGTGTTTCCAGATCTCAACATATTAATAGCACTTGACAGAATACGGCAAACTCTACATCCTCTGCCCAGCCCACCCTGACCCTGAGCCAACCAAGTGATGAAGTCAAAGGGCTGTTGCTGCACCTGGAGCCTGTTGGGTTCTGGATGAAGAGAAACAGGCTGATGCTCAACCCTGGTGAGACCGAGTGGGTGGAGGAGCATGGATCATCCAGTTCCAGGGATTTACCAAGGACCGGATGGGGTAGTACTTTCCAAGTCAGAGCTAGGGTACAATCTGAGGGCTTTTTCTGGACTTCAGAAGCAAGAGGCAGCTGGGACCAGGAAGGCTTTTGCACAGATTTGTCTGATGCACTAACTGTGTCCTTTCTTGGATCAGGAGGCCTTAATGACAGTGACTTGTGCCCAAGTCACCATGCATGTGG
Source organism: Candoia aspera (assembly GCF_035149785.1). Classification (NCBI taxonomy): domain Eukaryota; kingdom Metazoa; phylum Chordata; class Lepidosauria; order Squamata; family Candoiidae; genus Candoia; species Candoia aspera. The sequence continues at coordinate 104,162,280 of NC_086157.1, forward strand.
ATTAGTATAATGTGATCTACATGGGGCTGCTCTTGAAGATCACTCTGAAGCTACAGCTGATCCAAAATGCAGCAGTGCAAATCGTTATGGGCATGCCTGGCTATGCTCATGTATTACCGCTCCTATACAAGCTGCACTGGTTAGCAGTAAGCTTCTGGATGCAAGTCAAGGTGCTGATGTCATCTACAAAGCTCTACATGGTATAAGGCCTGGAAAGTTATGAGTCCATCTGTTTCCCATTGTATCTGCCTGCCTGGAAAATTCCAACAAGGTTGGCATGCTTGAGGTCCCATTTATTAAACAATGTCACCTTATGGAACCCAGGATGTGTACCTTCTCTGTCACTGCACCTGACTTCTGGGAGAGCATTCCCCCCAAGGTCTAAACAGCCTCGATCCTGTGTGCCTTCCAGAAAGCACTGAAGATCTGGCTCATTCCACAGGCACCAGGCTAAAGTGTTTGGGGTATACACTGGGGTTAAAGGTAGGAAAACTGTGGTCTTTTTCTTCTGGTACGGCCACTGGAATTTTGTTTTAACTGTTATACTCTTATACAGAGAATACAGAGATGTGTATCAGTGGGCAGTGTAAAAGTTGAAGTAATAAATAAACTTGACCACTGGCCCTCATCCAACCAAAGGTAGTCATGACCAGCAGTGCCATCAGATACATATCTGCTCTGAAGTATGCCCCACTGAATTCAACAGCTTATCATAGAATCATAGAGTTAGAAGAAGCCATACTAGACAATGCCTCCAACACTTCACTCAATGCAGAAATAAAAATTAAAGCATTCCTGACAGATGGCTGTCTGGTCACTGGCCACATCCAGCGAAAGAGAACCCACAATTTCTCTAAATGATTGGTTTTAGAACTCGGTAAAGATGCATATTCTTCACTCCATAGTAGGCAAACACAGTTTCCTATAACGCTTAGTTGCAATGAAGTCACAATTCATTGCTTTCAGTGAGCTTAGCCCTGACTCAGTTTGATGAAAATCATATTATTAATGCAATTTTTTAAAAGATGGATAATTAGTCTTGGAAGTCATTCCTCACCCCACATTGCATACCAAAATGGCTGTCATGAGTGCCGTTGAGCTAAAGTCATCAGCGCAATGGCACTCATGACAATGACAAGGAAATAGGTGAAGGGGTACAAGTTAAGTAGCCATCAACCCACAACGACTAACGGCTAACAAACAATAGCTAAACGGATCACGGAGCCACCCAAGCCATCAGCGGCAATACAACGGGGATCGCCCAGCTGAAAGCAATCAGCAGAAGAATGAAAACCTGAGGATGGGCGATCCTGGAAACCCTCAACCAATGGCAGGGCAACGCATGGGACAAAGGGGGGTGACGTGACCGAGAGCGAGGGGGCGCTGACCGGCGCGGGGTATTTAAACCCCGCACCGGCGCGCTCCTGTCACTCTCAGCTTTTTTCTACCAACGTTGTACCTACCCTGAAATAAACCAGAGCCTGCTTTGCGAACCAGTGTCTGAACGTTATTCAGAGGTAGGCAGCGCATGACATAAAGCTGAGAGTCATAAACTCAGCCTCGCCGAGCCCCACCGGACGACAACGAGCCGCGGGAGGAGTAGACGGCGAGAAGACCAGCAAGATGAGGCCGGAACGACGCGGGCAAGGAGGGCGAGCCGCGCGGCAAGAGACAGAGGAGGACCGACCGAGGCCAGAGGCACCGCGGACTCCCGGAGCCATGGACGCCCACCCCACCCGACCCGAGCCTCAGCTCCAACCCCAAGGGGAGATGGCGACGGAGGCAACCCGACCGCGGGAGGGAGCAGCACGACTTCCGAAACCAGCGGAGGACCCCGCGCCCCACATCGCACCCCAGCAACGGGCGTGGAGCGACAGCCCCACGGTGCTCGACACGGAGGAGGACGACGGAGACACCCATCAGACGGAGGAGGAAGCGGACCCGCGGCGGAGGGACGATGAACCCCACCGGCAACCCACCCCCGAGGACGCGCCAACGGAACCGGCCCCAGCGGCGGCGCGGGCTGTGGACGAGGAGGCACGAGCTGAACTCGCGGCCATGCGGGCTCAGCTGACGGAACTCCGGACCATGCTCCAGGCGCTCATGCCCCCCGCGCCACCCAACGACGTCCCCGCACAAGCCCACACCCCGAGCGAAGCACCGAACCCACACGGGCCAGCGGAGAGCCAGCAGACGGCACAGGCGGCCGACACCACACCCCGGGAAGCGAGAGGCGGGGCCGCACAAAACGCCCGGGCCCCAAAGGACTTCCCCATCTTCTTCGATGGGACCCCCTCAAAACTCTCGTTTTTCGTGACCAACGCTAGGGAGTTCATGGGGAGGCACGGACACTCCTATGACTCCGAGGCCGACAAGATCGCCGCCGTGGCGATCAAACTCCAAGACAGGGCGGCGGACTGGTACGTCCAACTGTACGAGTCCAGCTCCCCCGCCCTCGCCACCTTCCCTGCTTTCATCAAAGAGATGAAAAACTACTTCGAAGACCCCCTAGCTAAAGTACGGGCGAAAAGCGCACTCCAGAGACTTAAACAGGGCACACGCACGGTCCCTGACTACGCCCTGGAGTTCAAAGCCCTCGCGGGAAAGGTCTGCGACTGGTCTGAGACCACCCTGCTGGAAATCTTCAAAAGGGGGCTCAACCGCGACGTTCTCCAATGGGCCCTCTACCGCGACGACCCAGAAACGTTACACGGGTGGATCCACCTCGCGGGGAAAGCCGAACACGCGCACCGCACCTTCCTGATGACAACCACGGAAGACACAAACTATGTCGGGAAAAAGGTACCCGCACCTCACGGGGGGATGGCCGGCCCCATATATCCAAAAAAGAAGTTTAACCGGGAGCCCTGCGGGAGGTGTGGCAAATTAGGGCACAAGACGGCGGATTGCTTCGCCAACCGACCGCCGACCAGCGCGCCCAAGCCCGCCCCGAAAATTAGCCCCAAACCACCCAACCCGGGGCCGCCCCCTCACCGCCGAATGACCGTGGCCACAGCGACACCGGAAGAGGGCTGGGACACTTACTGGGGGGAAGAGGACAATACCGACCCCGACCAGCCGGCGGGAAATGCTCCCCGCTTGCTCTGAGACGCGTGGCGAGGCAGGCGGTGGGACAGCAACGCGGACCACCTCAACGAAACGACAAAAGCTCCGTAATATTGGCAGCAATTCAACTCTCTGCCGGCAACGGAGCCACCACGGCCGCGGCACTAGTGGACTCGGGGTGCTCAAAAAACCTCATCCACCCCGACCTAGTCGCCAAACTCGACCTCCGCTGCTTCCCCCTCCCCACGCCGCTGGCATTCCACCAGCTGGACGGCTCTACAGCGGGAGGGAAACCAGCCACGCTACAAACCGAGCCGGTCACCCTACAAATGGGCACTCACACCGAGCGCACGTCGTTCGTAGTCACGCCCATCGGACGGCCCATTGCAGTCCTGGGGATGCCATGGCTCGCGAAAAACAACCCGCGGATCAACTGGGCGACCCGCACCTTCACATTCGGCGACGGCGAGTATCGAGCACCAGTACCAGCTGGCAAAAGCAACCCCACGGTAGGACGAGCGGAGGCGACCACACAAGACAACGCCGCTACCACAGCAGACCTACCGGAACAATACGCCGACTTCTCCGAGGTCTTCGGAGAGGCAGAGGCAGACCAACTACCCCCCCACCGCAAGACGGATTGCCGGATCGACCTACTGCCCGACGTCCCCCTACCTAGACCAAAGATCTATTCGATGACCCCGAAGGAGATGGCAACCCTCCGGGAGTTCATCGATAAAAACCTAGACAGGGGATTCATAGAGCCAGCATGCTCACCGGTCGGAGCCCCCGTCTTATTCCGGGAGAAGAAAGACGGGACCCTACGGCTCTGTACCGACTACCGGGGCCTAAACGCGGCTTCCCTGTCCAACAAATACCCCTTACCCCTGGTGAAGGACATGCTCGCCCACCTGTCCACGGGCAAAGTCTTTTCCAAATTGGACCTGCGCGAGGCGTACTATCGCATCCGAATCAGGGAGGGGGACGAATGGAAGACGGCGTTTAACTGCCCCCTAGGCGCGTTCCAGTACAAGGTACTGCCCTTCGGACTCGCGGGGGCCCCTGGGGTGTTCATGCAGCTCATCAATGAGGTACTGCATGAACATCTGTTTAAAGGGGTCCTGGTCTACATCGACGACGTCCTCATTTACACAAAAACATACGAGGAACACGTAACCTTAGTCAGGCAAGTCCTCGACAAGCTCAGAAGGGCGCAGCTCTATGCAAAGCCCACAAAGTGCGAGTTTCACAAAGAGCGCCTAGACTATTTGGGGTATCGAATCTCCGGGGACGGCATCGAAATGGACCCCGCAAAAGTCGAAGCGGTGCTAAACTGGGAGCGGCCCCGCAACAGACGGCAACTACAGAGCTTCCTGGGATTCGCGAATTTCTACAGGTCCTTCGCCCGGGGGTTCGCTGAGATAGCCCTCCCCTTAACGGACCTCCTCAAAACCAAAGGGGTGGGGGACACCCGACGCGCCAAGAACCCAGGCACAGTGCTGAATTGGACTCCCGCGTGCCAGACCGCATTCGACAAGCTGAAAGCGCTGTTCACGACGGAGCCAATCCTCGCGCACCCGGACCCAGAACGGCCGTTCGTGGTCCAAGCCGACGCCTCAGACTTCTCCCTGGGAGCCATCCTGCTACAAAAAGACTCCACGGGGCTCCTGAAACCATGCGCCTACCTGTCAAGGAAGTTCTCCGAGACAGAGAGGCGATGGCACGTCTGGGAGAAAGAAGCCTTCGCGGTGAAATCGGCACTAGAGACATGGCGTCACCTACTCGAGGGAGCCACCCAACCATTCGAGGTCTGGACGGACCACCGGAACCTCGAGGCCCTACGAACGCCTAGACGCCTTAGCCCAAAACAGGTCCGATGGGCCCAATTCTTCAGCCGCTTTGATTTCCAGCTGAAGTTCATGCCGGGAAAGAAGAACTTCCTGGCCGACGCCCTCTCCCGGCTGCCCCAAGACGAAGAGCCCGCCCCAGACACCATTGGGACGGTCCTATCCGCCTCGCAACTGGGGATGGCCGTGACCACCCGAAGCGGCGCACGGAGGCAGCTCGACGCTACGGCGCAGCCGACGGCGGGACAACCGGCGACGGAAAGAAGGCAACCGCAACTACCAGGGGGAATGCGCACGGACCTCGCCGCCGCCCTCAAAACCGACCCCTGGTTCCTGGCAAACCCCGACAAGGTAACAATGGCGCAAGACCTGGCATGGGGGGAAGGCAGAATCTACGTCCCGGACTCGCAACGCCAGGCGATCTTGCATAGGTCACACGACGCCAAGCAAGCGGGACACTTTGGGTTCCTCAAGACCCTACACCTAACGCGGCGCCAATTCTGGTGGCCCGCGCTCAGGCGAGACGTAAAAACCTACGTGGCGTCCTGCCCAACGTGCGCTAGGGCCAAACGGGCACCAGGCAAACCCGCGGGGCTACTGCAACGGGTGGCAGAACCCTCCCGCCCATGGGAGGAAATCTCTATGGATTTTATAGTGGACCTCCCACCCAGCCAGAAGAAAACGGCCATTTGGGTGGTGAAGGACTACTTCTCAAAGCAGGCCCACTTCATCCCCTGCACGTCGGTCCCATCCTCACAACAACTAGCCAAACTCTTCCTCATCCACGTGTACAGGCTACACGGATGTCCCGCACGTGTGGTGACCGACAGGGGCACACAGTTCACCTCCAAATTCTGGCGGGCCTTCCTGAAGCTGACGGGGACCCAACAGGCCCTGTCTACGGCTTGGCATCCGCAGACGGACGGAGCCACTGAGGTTCTTAATGCCACCTTAGAGCAATTTATACGATCATATACGAACTACCACCAAGACGACTGGGCTGAACTGCTCCCGTTCGCCGAAGTCGCATACAATAACGCCGTCCACACGAGCACGGGGAAAACCCCGTTCGAAGTAGTCTCGGGGCGCGACTTCGTCCCCATCCCGGAGCTACCTCAACCCCCGGAACCCCAGGTGGACGCCAGCGACTGGGGACGGAAGATCGCGGAAGCATGGCCAGTAATCACGGCGGCGCTAAAGGAGGCACAGGCTGCTTACAAAGAGCAGGCCGACAAGCACCGGCGCCTACAACCGACGTTCCAGGCGGGGGATATGGCCTATCTCTCCACCAAGTTCCTAAAGTCAACCCAACCCTCGAAAAAACTGGGGCCTAAGTACATCGGGCCGTTCCGAGTCACGCAAATAGTGAACCCGGTAGCAATACGCCTGGACCTGCCACACAACCTCCGGAGGCTCCACCCGGTGTTCCACACCAGCCTCCTAAAACCGGCAACCACCTCCCGATGGCACCCAAGCACGCCACAGCCCGCACCGCTTATGATCGACGGGCAACACCACTTCGAGATAAGGGACATCCTCGACTCCCGCAAGCAACGAGGAACCCTACACTACCTGGTCAGGTGGAAACACTTCCCCCACCCTGAATGGGTGGCGGCGCATAACGTTAACGCGCCTGACCTGACCAGAGCATTTCACCGGGCATACCCCGACAAACCGCAACCAAGGTCAGCAAAACCAAACCCCCCCCCGCAGGCCTCCCCCCGCCTCCCGTGCCCCAAGGGAAAGGGCCCCCCCCAAGCCCGCGACTTGGGTGGACCTTCCCCCCCCCGGGACTCACTCCCCCCGCCCCGGGCCCACGGGGTGGTGACAAACGATCGCCAGCACCCTCCCCCCGCCCCCCGGCCGCGGGGGAGTGGCAAGCAAGTCAACAGGGCAACCTGGGGGCAACGCCCAAGAGACACAACAAAGGCGACGCACTCTAAATAAGAAAAGAAGGGCCCTACCTGGAGCTGAGAAGCACCCGACCAGCCACGCCTCTCGCCTCGCCGAACTGAGCCAAACAAACAGGGTGTGGCTGGAGCATGCGCACGCCAGGTCAGAACCCGAGCATGCGCACCATGGACACACCCTGGGAAGGCACGTGGTAGAGGGAGGAGCAAAGGGAGGGGCGACAACTACTCCGGCGGGAACTTTAAAAAAAAAAAAAAAAAAAAAAAAAATGTGGCATTTTGACAGCTCCATGGGGAAAACCCAGAAACCCGGGGGAGAACACTATTCGGAAAGGGGGCAGTATGTCATGAGTGCCGTTGAGCTAAAGTCATCAGCGCAATGGCACTCATGACAATGACAAGGAAATAGGTGAAGGGGTACAAGTTAAGTAGCCATCAACCCACAACGACTAACGGCTAACAAACAATAGCTAAACGGATCACGGAGCCACCCAAGCCATCAGCGGCAATACAACGGGGATCGCCCAGCTGAAAGCAATCAGCAGAAGAATGAAAACCTGAGGATGGGCGATCCTGGAAACCCTCAACCAATGGCAGGGCAACGCATGGGACAAAGGGGGGTGACGTGACCGAGAGCGAGGGGGCGCTGACCGGCGCGGGGTATTTAAACCCCGCACCGGCGCGCTCCTGTCACTCTCAGCTTTTTTCTACCAACGTTGTACCTACCCTGAAATAAACCAGAGCCTGCTTTGCGAACCAGTGTCTGAACGTTATTCAGAGGTAGGCAGCGCATGACAATGGCCCTTTGTCTACAGACTTATGCCAAGATGATTAACAATGCAACCTCATCCAATTGCAGCAGGGGCCTATTGAGGCTTCTGGGGAGTTCATGGAAGGATTCTGGACAAAAATCATGCAGCTAATGCATTAAGAGAAACATTACCCATGACACAATAACTACAAAACTGCTTTCAAAGTTGAAGTAGAAACACCATTCTATGCCCTTCCTTTAAAGAAGGAATGAACAATCATGTTTGTACTCAACTTATGCTAGGCAAGAGGAGACCCAACTACAATATATCAGATGAGATAATAGTGCCAAAGTCAAAATGTAGTTCAGTTTGAATGTCCTTTCAGTTTTATCCATTTACAGCTCTTCTGATCAGACCAATCAGACTAATTGCCCAGATTCACTAGGAATCAGATGGCATATAAATTCTTCTTCTTCTGGAAAGCAAACCAATCCTAGCCATTTTCAGAGAAAGAACAGGTTATTTTCAGATGGGACAGCAACTCAAACACAAGGTACATCTGTGCAATCTGTCCTCTCTCATCTCCTTTTATCTAGCAAACCAGGGTTTAGTTTGACTCCAGCAAATTACATTTACAGCTTGTTTTATCAGCCAGGATCCCAAACCACTATCTGATTCCACCAATTATCTTTGTAGGCAAGCGATAGCCTGCAAAAATATATGATCTGCTAGCTTCAAACATAACTGCAAACCACCACCACATTCTCTTCTAGCATGTGGCAGATGGGAAGAAGATTGGAGAATGCACAAACCTGAAGCTTATGCTACTGATAACAGCAAACTATGGTTGTTTTCAGGCACCCCATTTCCCCAGCTCATTAATATCAATGCAAATATATCTTCAAATAATAGTCACTCAGAATAGTTTTCCTTGATACAAAGACGAAACTGATCTAGCATATAATTTTCCAAGCTATGGTAATATTTCAACAGCATATCACACCTGCTGATAAGGATCAATCTCTGCATAAAAACATCCCTAAGCATTCCAATTTGGCAAGTGACAACTAGGTTCCTAAAAAGTAATTCTCAGAAAGCAAATAAATTAAATCAAAAGCTCTTCACTCATGCCAAGTAACTGAATTGGCTGAATTCTGTTAAATTATCTCAAATTATGTTAAACTCAGGAGACAGTTTTCTGGCCTGTGGATTAATAGAAGCCAACAAAGAGAGGCAGACCCATGTTTTTTTTAAAAAATAATTTAGAGTTTTAGTTCTAAATCAACGGAGTACCTCTGAACATTTCTAACACTGGTTGTCTAAAGAACAGCCACTTAAAAGATGACAGCTACTTGCTCCTTGAAAGACCCCAAATGTTGTACTTTAAAAGAACTGGTGAATGAAATGTAATCCAGAAGATTAGATTGATACAACCTTGAATGCTTGCCAAAAGAGTTGAATGCCTAAAACCAACTGCTGTGTTTTCAAAGTGCACTTGAGCCTAATGGGTTGCCCAGATGTCACTTGGAGCAGAAGTGGTTTAAACTCACTTAGTTTTAGGCAAATTCCAAGATCTCAATGAGCTTGGTGGAGCTATTGCTACATATAACCAGTTTAGTTCATTTATTGTGGATGTCTTTAAAATATTTACCATTACAGATGGCAGAACCTAGTCGGCCTTGGTTGATCTCAGAAGCTAAGCAGGATTGGCCTTGGTTAATAGTTAAATGGGAAGCCACTCAATGGCAATTCTAGGGAAATTGAAAAAACTTCCTGAAAGAAAACAAAGGCAAACTGCTTCCATAGCATACAGTTCAAGAGTGTTTATTTTACACACACACACACACACACACACACAGAATGAGAGAGAGAGAGAGAGACCATTCCAGAGCAATCTAGGAAAATAAGAAGATCCCACCTGAGTCTGAGATGGATGCAGACCAACACAAGGTCAGTTCTGGGCTTTGATCTGGGAGCACCTTAAGTCACTCCAGGAGACCAAAGTTCTCAATTTCTCACCTGTTGCAGCCTCAGAGATTCCAACTCTCTTTCCAGCCTGGTGCGCAGCCGATGCTCCATCTGCTCTCGTTTCTCATAGGCTGCCTGAAGTTGGGTCAAGGCCTGCTGGAGCTTCTCTACCTTCTCGACGTGCGCTTGCTTCTTCCGTAGCTGAAGGCAGAATCACAGAACCCCACGGATGGGAGTCACTTCATCCGACCTCTAATTCAATACAGGAAGTGCACCTCAGCATCCCTAACAGGAATCACTCTGCTTCTAAGGAAATGCCCCAACAACTGAGAACTTATTCCCTTCAAAGCAGAGTGCTCTGTGGCCAACCCGCCGGTCAGTGCAACCCAGAGCAAGGAAATGAGAGCAGCAAAAAAGAAATTTTACCTGGGAGAAATAGATGAGACCAAGAACAGTGATTGTATGTTTACATGCGCGTGAGCGTGTGTGGGAAAAAGAGAGAAAGAGTTGGCTTTTGGTTCAACATGGCTTGGAGATTTTGAAATTGGTTCATCCCATGCTAAACCACAATGTGATTTGTTTATTGTTCATTCAGTATTTTCAACCCACTGAGGCTCATAAACCATGACTTTGCTGGAATAGCAACAGCAACCAATTCATGACTGAACTTTAGTCTATGTATATTCATGCAAGGGGGAAAAGGGAGGGCAAAGTCTGGTGCTCCTGTCCAACTTGCGTATTGTAACTTAAGTCTCTCAATCTTTCTGAAAGCTCCCTCTGCTCTCCTGCTCCATCCAGGATGTAAATTAAAATGATTGTTCTATGTAATCTCTGAAATAATGGAAACCTAGATAAGGATATTTTCCTTTTTAACCGTAAGACATATTCGAATAGAGTCATCGTTACTGCCAGTTACACAGCTGCTGCACTAAACTCTGAACATAGTTTAGTCATCATCATTTAGCCAGTCATCATCCATTCAGCAAACTATGTGTGATCATATGTGAGCCCAGTCTACTTTGAGGGTCTGACTGTAGCCAAAATACTTCATAAGGAGTTCTTATAAATGACACAGAACTATTTAAAAACAAACAGCATTACAAACTAATACAACTTGCCAATACTTGGGAACTTGTGATCCAGAATGAGAGAACAACAAACATGGAGATTATCCATTGATGGAGAAGAGAGGATAGACCCAGGAAGGAGTTCAACTCTATGAATGTGAAAAGTTGTCCAGTGATAAATCTTCAAGGTAACAGTGAACTAAGGTGACAGTTATGTTGACCACCAGGAAGGGGTCAGTGTAATCCCATAAAACTCAGTGAATTCTTGAATTCTATGGGATTCATTTAATTCATATCACTGAATGCAACCCCACAAAACAAGATGACAGGTAACTTTAGAAACAGGGGCCTATGGCAGTAAACCCTTTCTCCACTTTTGACAAAAAGTAACCTAAATCCAGGTAAACATGAATAAATAAAAATTACAACATAGAAAACTACAGAGCTGTGTAAGGGCTGTGTAAACTATGGCGGATTTTAATTTAATGTACCATAATATAATATCTAAAACCTGTAATATATAACATATATTTCACAGGGTATTAGGTGCATGTTCCCAAGTTACAGAGGTGTGCTCAGTACAGTGAGTCCCAAGGAAAAGGGAGTCTTGCCTTGGTTAAGGTAGGTGATCTGAAGAAGCTGAAAGAGGAAGAGAGGTTGGGGGACGAGACCTTCAAAGATATGACAGGCCTGAATCTAATTGGAAGAAGGATGTTAGTGTGCTTCATATCAAAAAGAGTGGTTTTTAAACTGGTCCTGGGAGGAAACCAGGATACTGGGAACTTCTTATCTGGGATGAATCATCCAAAACAATTATACCCCAGAGGATGAAGGCAAAATGTTCTTGACTATTGAAATGATAACAGGACAGAAATAAGAAGCATGTGGCAGATTGATAGCTAGTTCAAGAGACCAAAGTTCCACAAGGAAAAATGAACATGCTAGAGATATTTGGAGCGGGGTGCCATTTATATGTATTTCTATGCAAGTGCTCCCCCTCAAGTCCTGCTGTGTTACCCCACTCTGGTGGTGGGGTGTTCCTGAGAAGGATGAGTGAAGGACACAGGGAGAATATACTCCCAGAAGGGTCACCTAAGCCATGAAGATCATCCCAGCTGCCAGTTAAAGCAAGCAAGCACTTATACTGTATATAGGAATATGCTGGAGGCTGATGACCATTTTAGTGACAATGGCAAAGACATCAATTCATGCTGTGCAAGAGAAGGCAATGGTAAATCATTCCTGTGCTCTCTTCCCGGTTACATCTACACATTCCATCAGATCTGGCAGGAGAAGCATGTTACTAGTCCCATCTAGTAAAGAATGTCATCTCACAGGACCCAGGAAGAGAGCCATTTCTGCCGTGATGCCTGCCCTTTGCAACATAATTTCTTTGGGAACTTAGATTGACACCTACCCTTCTGGCCTTTAGGAAGGACCTGGAGACTTGGTTTTGCTATCTTGCCTGGGGATCTGGTAGTGGTGGTATGGAGCCTGCTAAATGGCTATATTGTTAGTAAAGCGGATTATGCTCTTACAGATTGTGTTGTTATGGTTTTAATAATTTTTAATGTGCTTTAATGGTATGTGTGTATGTATGTATTTATCCATCCATCCTGCCTTTATTATTTTTATAAATAACTCAAGGTTCAAGTGGCCATGGTTGAGAAACACTGCTATATAGCATTGATAAGAGGGGATTAGCAGCATCCACAGGTGCTTTGGCGCATGCGTGTGATGTCCACGTGAAAAGGGGTGGGGCTTGCATCACGATGTCATTGGTTTTGTCACTTAAAAATGTTGGTTTTGCTACTGCTCTTGCCCCACCCTGTGGATGCCTCTGGAGGGACACAAGGTAAATCCTTAACTCTGCATTTCTCTCCCACTGCTCCATTGTGATCAGTAGGTCATAAGCGGCTAACGAGTTGGTGCCAGCAAATTTACCCTTCCAATAGGGAGAAGGCAAGTGGCAGATCCTAAGAGACCTTTGAGATGGCTATCTCCAGATCATACAGCAGGAATCCCTGAGTTTTGCACCCTGGGCTCCTGGGGTTGGAGACTGCCTGGCACATGCCAAGAGGGATCTGTGTTGGCCATCTTCAAAGCACATAGAGGGGTTCCCCATGGCCTATGCTGGAGCTGTTCAAACTGGGAGGTTGCTTCGCCAACTCTAGAGAAGCAGCTTCCTCTCATCCTTGTCCTATAGAGCAAGTTATGGGGGCAAAGGCTGAGAAGAGCTCCAAAGCTTTTAAAATCACTAATGCAAGTTACTGATGTTTCTCCCTTTAGTTCTGGTTAATTTTAATGTGACTGGATAACCCTAAATTTGGAATAAAAGATACAATTTGGCAATTACCCAGCAGATGTTCTTCATACTTTCTAGGCTTTTAGCTGCCTGGCTCCCCTTATGTTTTGGGTTACTCTAGCCACCGTAATAAATGCTGAGAATATATAGTTACAGATTGGAAAATATGACTAAGTCCAAATATTCTATTCTTAAAAAATTGTGCACCGTCCAGTTACTGCATCTCAGAACAAACAAACTCAGAAAGGTGCAGAAAAAGGCAACCCAAAGGACAACCAAAATAATGAAGGAGATTGAGAAACGACCTTGAGAAGCCTGATTAGAACATCTGGGGCTCTTCAGTTAAAATATTCCAGACAGCACAGAAGTGTGCTGCCTCCTTTAATGCTGATGTTTGGATTGGAAGCCAGCCCCATCATCCTTAGCACCAAGGGGAGAATTTGTCCACCCACACCAATCCCAGAAAACAAGTGACAGTTTATGAGAGAGAATTTAACATCTCACCTCTGCTTCTAGTTTGATGACTTTGGCTTGCGCACTATTGAGAGCCTGGTCCAGGATTTCAATGTGCCTTCGCTGCTCCTCATGGGTCAAGCGCATGGCTGTCAAGTCCATTTCTAGCTTCTCCTTCTCCTTCACGTACTCTTTGTCTAGAAGGGTAACAAGGCCAAAGTCAGATCCTTCAGAGAAAAAAAAATTCTAGGCTTGCAGTCCCGAAATTAGCACCCAGGAGTCCTGAGGTATTTACAGACAGTTTTCCTAGTTTGTATCCCGCCCAGAGTCCATTGGAGTTGGGAAGCTAATAAATCTAAATCAATCAATCATACTAGTCTCCATGCTGCAAAGCAACTGCTGGTGTCCATCGTTACCTTTATTTCTAATTATGGCTCTGGGCCTCAAATGCAAACTTTCTAAGAGAATACAGAGGTTGGGTAGCCATTTTATGAAAGAGTAAACTCCCAACAGTGTCCACAGTGCTAAACTAGGACTACCATGTACCAGATCCCCACCTTTGCCACGGACATTCTTAGATCTCCATCATTTAACCACCTCACCAGGGGGTTGGGAGAGGAAGGCAGGAGAAGCCCATATTTTGTAAAATAATCCCCTGAATAATTGCCAGCATGGTATAGGAGAAGCATTTCCAACTAGACAGGGAGATCAAGGTTCAAATCCTCAGTCAAGCCATTAAGTCCAATATCAGCTAGTCTTTCATTCTCATACTGAGGACTGTATAAATTTTAAGTATAAAGCAGTGTTTTTTAAAACTTGGCAACTTTAAGATGTGTGGACTTGAACTATGGATTATGGAATAGCTCTCTGTTATTTGACTAGCCACAACATAAACTATGGGCTGCAGCTTCACCTACCCACCCACCCACCCACACACATACACACACACACACCCCTTAAAAGTTAAATAAATTATGAGGGACAATCCTAAGCAAAGAAAATGGTTTCTTTTACCATTTGCATTGCAGCTACTTGCACTGCTGAAGAGCCAAGTTGTTTTTCAGCTGAAAATCTAAAACGTACCCTTGCTTGCTTCTTCCACACATAGAAAATATTTCACAGAAGCCCCTGCTATTTCCACTGCTGTCTTGGGGATCAAGCAGCAGCTCTGTGAATCAGCTGCGAGAAGAACAAATAATTTGGGAGTGGAGTGATGGAGGAAGCAGCAGGAAGCAAGCCCAGAGACAGGACCCGGCATGGACAGCCGTAAACCAAAGCTGAGATCTGACTCAACATGACTTCCTTCCTTAAACATTCAGCTGACAGCCTCATGGACAGGACAAATTATCTATAATCTGCTGAAGGTTGAGTCACCTATACCATCACCAGAGTATCTCTGGGCCCACACATTTATTTTGCAGCACTGTGTGCCTGCCTGACTAAACATTGTGGTAAAACAAGGTGTGGAGAATATGCATGGACATCTGGAGATGTTTAGATCTGACCCCTGGCAGAGCCATCTAGGAAACAGCCTTTTACAAACTCACCTAGGATTGTAATTTATTATGAGATTTATATTCTGCCTTTATTTGTATCACTCAAGATGGTGCACATAACATTCCCACCACCTATTTTCACCACCACCACAACCCTGTGAGGTGGGTTGGGCTGAGAGTGACTGGACCAAAGTCACTCAACCAGCTTTCACGCCTAAGGGAAGATTACAACTGAAGGTCTCCCAGTGTAATGGTATGTGGGAATGACCTTGAGAGACGGGGTGAAGAGATGCTGCCTAGGGGATGGTCAGATAAGAGAACACATAGCCCACAGCTGTATAGTGGGAGGAGCAAGAGGCTCAGAAGCGACCCTCCCTATGTTCTCGGGCTGTAAAGGTGACGGCGGGAGAACTCTACTTTCAGACTTGCAAGATTCCATTAATGTAGCTTTACAAGAAAGTAGAATTAGTTATCTGGTCATGTTTCCTGTCTGGTCTACTGGTAAGGCTGACATCAATCTTGCAAGTCTGAAAGTATAATTCTCCCACCATCTTCTTTACAGCCTGAGAACTTAGGGAGGGTCCCTTCTGAGCCTCTTGCTCCACCCACTATGCAGCTGTGGGCTATGTGTTCTGTTATCTGACCATCCCCTAGGCAGCATCTCTTCACCCCGTCTCTCAAGGTCATTCCCACATACCATTACCCCGTCTCTCAAGGTCATTCCCACATACCATTACACCCAGTTTCTAGGCCAGCACCTTCACCACCACACCAAACTGCTCTCCACCTACACATACACTCACACATACATATATGCAGAGATCCCGAAGGGCCTGATCACTTTCCACATTTGAGCCCTCATTCGTCCTAATACAAAATTTTAAATAAAGACATGGAAACATAAAAGAGATGTAATTTCAATATTTTTAAGTTTTAAAAAATTAGCAAGTGATTAAGAATGAGGCTCCATTTGAGTGGTGACATCAGGCAAAATGGATGTGTGTGAGCATGCAGATACACACCTGCATGCACATGCTGCACCAAACAGGTATAAATGTGGTCCATAGTTGCGGGAAAGCTACATTAGACAAAGCTTGTCAGTAGACCTGAAACGACATGGCTGCTGTTGATTCCAGCGAGGCCTTGTTAATATCAACATCATTTGGAGCGGGTGGGGGGGGAGACATTGCTGTGCTTTATTTAGCTTAGCCCCATTCATGTGAACTTGGCTCTGAGTCATGGGATGGGAAAGAATTCACTGAACCTCAGCTGTGGCCAAGCATTCCCAAATAGCTCAGATGGCCCAGGATGAGCTGTGGCTCATCGCATGAGGAACTTCTGCCCGCTCATTCTGCAGGCCACATTCATTTGGGGTCCTCAGGATACTGATAAAGAACTTTTCAGGGGAGTTGAGGACCAGTACATTTTCACTAAAGGGATGACAGACAGTCCTGTTCCACAGGGAGGCACAAAGCCTAGACATTTGTTCCCTTAATTTCCCCCTCCTGTGCAAAAACAAAGGACAAGGAAAGCACCACGAGAGATCACAAAAAGGAAAAAAAATAAAGATCAGCCATGTCATAAGACAGCTTTTTGAGCTTGGTGGCCTGCAGATATATTAGACTTCAGCTCACAGAATCAAGACTTGGGCTGGAAGAGAGATCACAAGTCCTCTAATCAAATGTCCTGCTTAGTGCAGAATCTTCTATAGTGTTTCAAACAGATGGTAATTTAGCCTCTGTCTGAAGATTTCCACGGAAGAGGAACAGCACTTTGTGAGGCACCTTATTCCACTGCTTATCAGGTCTTAATGTCAAGAAATTCCTCCCGATAGTTGACCTGAGGCTACTTCTCTCTAGTTTCAACCTATTTGTTCTGGTCCAACCTCCTGGGACAGAGAGAACAAGCCAACTCCCAACTCCGTATGACAACCAATTAGATGTCTGAAGATTGCTAATCTATCTCATCTCAGTCTTCTAGCATATCCAGTTCCTTTAGCTGTTCTTCACAAGACCTGGTGCCCAATCACTCTCTTGGTAGCCCTTGTCTGAACTCACTCCAACTAGTCATTGCCATTTTCAAACTGTCCCAGAACTGGACAGAATATTCTAAGTGGGTCCTGGCCAAAGAAGAGTAGATGGCACAATGGCTTCCAATGTTTGCGTAGTATACAGATATATTTTATGTCCTCAAACATAAGGAAAAAAAACTAAATTGAACTCTGTTTAGGCTCTTATCCCTTATCCTAAACAGATTCTGCTGAAAACAGCAAGCAACACATGAGGCCAAGCACTAGCATCCAACCTTTGGGGGGCGGGGGGGAATGTGTGTAGAGGCACTGAGAAAATCATTGCAGGTTTCCCCCCACATTTTCCGTTCTTACTTCTACCCTCCTCTGAACCAACTGCAAACTAGTCCCGACTTCCTCTGAACTGTATTTATGCTGTTGCACCCTCACGTAGTATGTAAAGACAATTGCTACTTGTACAGATCACCTTCATTATTTTGTTTTTGCCTTAACTTTGGTTTTCTTCTTTGCCTGTGATTTCGAATACGGTATTATATTTGTTTGGTGTTTATTCAATTGTGCTCAATTTAAATTTACTATAATTTTCAGTTAACAATTTTTTCCAACCATTAAGTATGGTAAGTGGTTTATTGTGATCTGCTCTGCCTATCTTTTTACTGTAAAAAAGCAATAAATAAATGTGCTTAAGCATGAGTGCCCTGCTTAAGTTCAAACTGCTCTTATGCACTTTCTCCTTCTCTCTCCCCACAAATAGGTAAGATTCCAATATTTTAATTAACTTACTGTCATATAAACCTGTTAATCATTTGGGAAGAATTTTGAAAATGGGTACCCATAGTCTAATGGTGCCATCTTGCTCCAGGTGGTGCTTCCATAGAAACACCTTACTAGCCACTCCAGGACATCCAACTCTGTTTTTACCTCGGGGCTACACTGCAGATGATGGTATTTACAAGTCTATGGATATCAGAGTAGAAATAAATAAAATCTATCTGATGAGGTTCTGCATAATCCTCTTTCTATTCCTGGAAATACTTTATCTGTTATTTGTAGCATGGAGCTGTCTAGCTTACATAGGGTATTCATGCCAAACATTTGTGGCATTTTGTATGATCTGTGCTTTAAGGAACTACATTTGTTCCTGTGTTGCAAATAAACAGCTCAACTCGGTTACGAGCTGTGATAGTTCCATCAATATTTTTAGCAAAGTATACACAAAAATATACTTCAGTAAACATTGTCAGCTAAGAAAATAATAAATATTGTATTTTGGTGAGGCTGTAATGCAACCAAAGAGTCTAGGGCAGGCTGACCCAGACCCAAACCATACAGCTTGGGAAAACTCAATTAAGATGTGACCCAATCCAAATACCAGCCATAATGGGCAGTATGTGACTTGGGTCTATTGGCAGATCCCAAGACTTGCAGCTGATCTGTAAGAATTGTAAGTTCAGCTCATTTCTCCCACTCAGACAAAACCTTATGGTGTTCACCTCGCAGCTTCTTAGAGGCACTGCAGTCTTTAATCGATTGCATCCATCTTTTAGGCTCCTGCTGGTGTATTTCAAAGCTGCCATTCTGCAACCTCACTGATTAATCCAGTTGGTGAAAACCAGTCAGGCATTTAGAGATCTTTCCCTGCCCTTAAAATAAGTTCACTTCTTTCAAATTGGCCAGGATTAAATGAAGGATATTCTGTAGCAGATCTCTACAATTTGTGATCCAACATGCATCCTGGGTGAAGAGTGCATAGAAAGCTATCATGTCATTTGCCCCACTCCACCATTGACTCTGAATGGACAAAATAGCACTGAGTAGAACACACAGTTGTAGAATTCACAACTATAAAATGCGTGGAAGGCTATTGTCTCAGGTGGCTTCCTAACAGAATGTGATTAATTTAAGAGTAAAAATGGAGATCAACATGATGTCTAAATAGAACCTGGGTGATCAGAGGCATTAGAGCTCTGAAGTGGGACAGGGTGATTGTCATCATTCCAGGACTGAATGAACACTATCCCTACTTTGTCAGGCTGAAAAAGTGGGAGGGGGATTTTAGCCAATTCTTTGCAGGAAGGGCTACATTCATCATCCACCATTCTTCCTACAGTATCACACAGCATCTGTTTTTGGAACCTTGGAGAAGAGAAAATGGCAGTGGCCAGCCTATTTTGCCAGTTAGGAAAAATGATGATGATGATGATGATAACGTTGTTCTTGCCTGTCTCTTATTACTGATGAGTTAGTTTCTATTTCCTTTTTTTTTTTTTGCACCTCCACAAATTTCAGCCGAAAGTTCATACTCAGGAATTTCCCACCCAATGCAATGTTACTCTTTACCTATAAATGGACCTTGAAAGGCCATTTAATACTATAATAAAAGGAAGCATAATATATTTGGGGTAATGAGATGCACTTGTGGGCAGGGATGTTAATTCAGACAGAGCCAAGACATTGGTATTAAAATTAATTAAATGCAGTTAACACTATTTGTCCCCATGTATATAATAAGAATCCCTATCTTTCACATTAAAAATTCCAGTTTGATGGGAATGCCTTTCAAGGGCCATGTGAAGTCCTGGAGTCTTAGATTCTTCATTGTGGTTCTAAGTATCTCCTTCGGGCTGTATAGGGACCAGGAAGATCTGAGAGGGATCAGATAGGTTAAGATGGCAGCCGTGCCTGTATGGGCAATGCTCGCTTTTCAGCCTCACTTCATATAACTTATAATTTGCTCCAAAGCTGATGCAGGAAATATCTATATGTTGGGGATGAAGAACACAAATGTCTGTTGCACTTCTTAGGAAAGGCACCATATTTAATAGCTTCACCACTTTGGGTTCTGTGTGAATTCTGAAGGATCCCAGAAGGTGAGAAGAACTGCATATGTGAACTGAGTGTGGGCTTCTTTTTTCCTCTCAGGGCTTTTCACTTGCACGTAAATATTCAAAGTGTTCCCACTTCCCCCCCCCCCACCATAAACTACTACAACAGTCTCCCCAGAAAAACAGGTCAGAAAACAGAAAAGTTTTCAAGTGCAAATGCTGTTAAGAAGTGAAATCACACATAGACACATTCCTATATATCTTCAGTATATATTAATATGGCACTCACTCTGAGAGGCATAAAGATCCTCTGTTGCCTTATTTTCATGTCCCTCAAACTCTCGGCTGGCCAGTTGCCTATTTGCAGTCTCCAGTCGGTCTACACAGGAAGGAGAAAGATTTTGAGAATTAAAATACATAATGCGTATTACACTGAATGCTTGAACAGAAAGAGGCAGGCCAACAAGTGTGACATAAAAATACTTTAAAAAGAGGGATTCAGAGGGAGGGAGAAACTAATTTAAAGGACAAGAAATGGAAGATCATACTAGAGAATAAGGAAGAATGACCTACATCAAGGGTGGAGGTTCTCTTCCATAGGCTTCAGTCTGGCTCAACTTTCTCCAACCCAGGCACACATCAAGGAGTGCATGTGGGAAGGCTGGCTCAGTTCCTAACTTGGTGTCTGCAAGCCAAAAGATTCTTTCTCCTTGGGGAAAAGTGGGACTGAAGATGGGGTTGAGCTCCAACAAAGGATCTTATGGTAGAAGAAATTCCTGCTTCTGTCATGCCCCCTCCAGTGACTTATCGCCTTGTGACTAAGACAGATTTTGGGGAGCACAAGAAGGAGGGAACCAAGGAATCAGTACAGATGTCCTCCTTTTGCAATGGTAGTGGAGTGGAGTGGAAAAAAAAATAAATGTGGAGTGGAATGCGGAGTGAAGCTGCTGCCAATAGTTTATGCTGTGGCTGAGAGCTATTCCAAACTCCAGTCAGGCAATACCTTTTTTAGGACCAGCCAAAAATGTACAACTCTGTGAGCAAACTTTTCCTTTCCCATTCCAGAGTGCAGGACAAGTTACAGGAAGGCAAATTCTGATTAGATGCCAGAAGAAGCTTCCTAAGAGTAAAAGCAGGTTGTCCGTGGAACCATTTACTCAAAGAGATGGTGGGCTCAACTAAAGGCTAAACATGTACTTGTTTGTGGATGTTATAATATGGATTCCAGTCCTGAGCAGGGGGTTGGAATCAATAATATAAATTATTATCATTTATTTAATTTTTATCCCGCCTTTATTATTTTTATAAATGCCCCTCCCTACTTTCTGATTTATACTTGAATTCTGGATAACTTCAATCTATGTTTTACAATCCTGGCTTCCCGTAAATCATAATTAGTGTTAGCCACAAGTTTTTGTTTGGAGAAAATAAGTATGTAATTAACTGAAAGCAGAAGCAATCTAGATTTATAACATTTGGGTCAAGCAATGATAAATGGAGCCCTTAAATACACATCTACAACCAGGCCCAGAAAACCTTACCCATAATAGCTCTCTAAAAGTCATGACAGGGAACAATTTGTCTGGTCTCTAGCCTGGCAATACAGAATATGATAGCTTAGAACTGGGGAAAGCCACCCATGGCTTGTGGACCATCAGCACCCAAATCCCAATGTGTGATCCTCAGAGCACCCCAGGATCACATTGCCAATGTCAACATGCTTAATCTTTGTCATAACAATAAGGAGAAATGACTAAAATAAATGGAAACCTTTACAAGGCAAAAGGGAATCCATTTCCATTTTTAAAACTCCTGACCATCCCCAAGTACTGCAAAGCAAGAGTGTGCATGCACGCACTATTCACATCACTGGATGCACTCCCCTGTGGCTAACAGTAACCCAAATGGCTAAAAAATATGTGCTGCTGCTCAACACCACCCCCACCCCCATTGCCTTCTTCTGATTTTGGAGCAAAATTGAAATATAGTGATAAATTAAAAGCCTATCTACCTCCTAGTTGATGTGATGTTGGCTTGTGAGATAGACTCTAGATTAGAGATCATGGTTTGAACAGAATAGCTCAAGCATGCTTGAGCTACAAATGAGCTTTAGTTGTATTTGTGGCATTCTAGGCCCAAACTGACTGGTATCATCCTTATCATTAGTAGGACGTGCCACATGTGGTCTGAGTATAGTCATGCTCAGGACAGTAACCTATTCTACACCTTCTCTATGTTACTAAAAAGCATCCAGTGAAAGCCTGGATTTACTAAAGTTATGATAGTGGCAGAGGTTAAGATTGGTAGGTCCATCTAGTGACAATCGTGGCATATGGGGGATTGGAAATGGAAATGTAAGACGAATAAATGATAAAGAACATGAATTAAGAAATGAAAGGACATGATACAAAAGTAAGTGACCTGTATGAAAGAAGTTCATTGTGGTGGTTTGATCATATTGATAGAATGAATGAAATAACAAAACAAATCACAAAACAAATACACACAGGAAGAGTGAATGGATGGAGAGGAAGGGGAAGACCAAAAAAGTTGAGTTTGGGTGGAAACGATGCAATCTTCAAAAAGAGAGAAATGAGATACTTAAAGACAAAAGACAATTACAAAGCAGGGTATGGACCTGGTAGAAGAAAAGATGCTTTGCTAGGGTAGAGCAACTGTAGTGAATGATGTGGATATAAATGAGTCTTAGCTATGTTTCCTTTTCTTTTTCTTATGTCATGCTTTTAATTTCTTCGTTTACTCCTTCTCCATGCTTTCTATATTGCTGCTTACCTCAAAGGGGAACAGCATAAAGGCTATGGAGGAGAGGAGGAGGAGGAGGAGGAGGAGGAGGAGCAGCAGCAGCAGCAGCAGCAGCAGCAGCAGCAGGAGGAGGAGGAGGAGGAGGAGGAGGACGAGAAGAAGAAGAAGAAGAAGAAGAAGAAGAAGAAGAAGAAGAAGAAGAAGAAGAAGAAGAAGAGGAGGAGGAGGAGGAGGAGGAGGAGGAGGAGGAGGAGGACGAGAAGAAGAAGAAGAAGAAGAAGAAGAAGAAGAAGAAGAAGAAGAAGAAGAAGAAGAAGAAGAAGAAGAAGAAGAAGAGGAGGAGGAGGAGGAGGAGGAGGAGGAGGAGGAGGACGACGACGACAACAACAACAACATACCATGCAAGTCCCTGTTGAAATCATGGAGTCTCCTGATTTCACCTTCAAGTTTGTTTCGCATAGCCTTGTCTAGTGATTCCCTCTTGGTGGTGATTTTCACCAGGTCCTCATAAGCTTCTGAAATCCTCTGAATTTCTATTTCAAACTAGGATAAAGGAGAAACCAATATTCCATTAAAAGCTAGGCAGGGATGCATGTCAATCATTGGCAAATTTTATACAATACCTAGAAGTCCCTGCCAACTGTACCAGTTCTGTAATTTTGCAAAAAGAACTCTTTTATAATCACATCCAAATGGGAATCCTTCCACAAACACAAAAAAACCAAGTAATGCTGAAAGCAATCAGTTTCCCAGTCACTGGAGAAATGTTTGAACATGCCAGTGGAAAGCCTGTAGAACACAGGGCTTCCATGCAAACAGTGACATGTCCTGCCCATAGCATGTCAGTGCACTGGTATGTATGTCCTAGTTGGTGCAATGTGGATAACAGAATGCTGGCTTGCAAGGTAGCCTCTAGATTAGAGATCCTAGCTTGCATAGAACAGTATGAGCGTGCTTAGGCTAAAACTGGGTTTTGGATGTGTTGTAATGGCCAAAATGTGTCAAAACTGACCAATCCTGTCCTTACAATTATCAGGGACGTGCGTATTCACACAGGTATGTTCCAGGCTGTAACCTAGTCTGCTCTTCCCTTCTCTTGTAAAAAAAAAACATTATATAAAAGCCTTGATTGACCAAAACTGTGATGTGTGGCAGAGATCATGATCTCCTCTACCACATTTTAGACAACATCATTTACCCCCAAAAGGAATAACATGATAGATATGCATGGGTGGGTGTACAGGATTACTGCAGCAGCATGACATGTGAACCCAACTTTTGCAATTTGTAAATTGTAGTTTATGACTGCTGTGACCAGTCTTATGATAGCCTGGAGTTCCAATTAACATTTTTTTTTTTTGCAAGGCTGAGGTCAGACGGAATGGGACAATGATGCAAACAGAAGCCCAGGGGTTCCAACGGGGAGAGGAAAATCTTCAGGGCCCCACTCAGCAGAATGATCAAGAAGCCCTGAATATAACATGACCAACTTACTAGATTTGGAAGAGGAAATGTATGGCTATCTAAAGACACTCCCTTTTCATCATGAGACCACAAAGTCCAGAATCTAAAATTACCTAACTACGGCCACTCTCCCAAACCAAGAATACTTCGCTGTCTCGATTCATTACGCATAGACCATGTGCCCACTTGCTAAAAGCTTAATTAAGTTTTCACATCAATAGACATATGCTCTGCATTTTCGGGATGGGCGGGTAACTGTACTGCTTTATATGTGAAAATGTACAACTGGACACTTCCCAGGAAGTTAAGCAGTGCAGGTGACAAAGCAAAACCTCCAACAGCTAGTTCAGGAAAGAAAATCTGGGAACCCCTTTTGTGGCCTGAGACAGCCCACGGCTGTATAAACACTCTGTGTCAGAGGAGGATTTGGCAAGCGTTCGAAATAGGCTGTCCGACAGGAAGGTAGCTGAAGCGTTACAAAACGACATCACAGGAATTAACTCTGAACATTGGTATCAGTCAGGCAACTGCAGTAACATCGTTCATTTTTAAAGCATTTGGAAGAATTCCAGACAGGTATTTATGGTAAATAACAACTACATCGACAAGGAGGAAAGGATAATATTATCTAAGGCCCCTTGGAGAATACTGGCTGAAGTGAGATTTGAGTTGGATACTTCCCAGATACTACTACACTACACAAATTGGCTCCAGTTTACCCAAGTGCCTAACTATCCTTTGGACAATCAGATCATTTAGCTAGCCACTGTCTATAACCAGGATCAACCTTCTGGGGATCAAGGTAGGCACATTTTGAGGTTCTGAGCATATGCTATGGGCACCTTACAAAATGGTGCCATAAGAGAGGGCACGTTCATGCATAAAATACCTCCTGCAATGGTATGATGAGCCACAGCCCACCCAAGAAGGCAAAGTGATGGGGCTAAAAGAGGTGACAGATGGAGCTCCAAAGCAGAAAGCCATGCTTTTCCCCCTTCCAATACCCATTTCAAAGAAGGTAAATGGAACAGGATCTGAGTCAAATAATTTATACAAGGCAGAGATGGGGTCTCCATTCCAAATTATACACATGCCTCCTAAATGCATATTTCACAAAAACACCTATAGTCTTGGTAATCTGCCCAGAATCTTTTGAGTTGGATGGGCTACAACCACTGTAAGGTAGGTAGGGAAGGTAGGTAGGTAGGTAGGAGAGAGATTGAGAGAGAGAGAGAGGAGAGATCTGGATCCTCTCTATCCTGTCACCCACCTTCTGAAGCTTGTCAGCTTTCTCGTAGTAGCCCTCCAGCTCCTTCTGCAAGGCTTCATTATCTTCAGACAACATCTCCACCATTTGCTGGGCTCGCTGTACTATCGTGAAGGCATCTGATGTGAGGGGCTGCTGGCTAGGCGGAGTTGCAGGCAGAGACTGTGATGCTGTGGCCATGGAGAGAGGTGGCAGAGACGCAGAGTGCAGGGGGCCACTCAGAGAGGAGGCCTGGGAGGCCACTGGGCTGTGCTCCTGGGGCACTGGCAGTGATGGAAAAGAGGACGCACATTGACGACTACGGGGGGGGAGAGGAATAAACTTTAATTGGATTATTTACACAAAGGGGTTAGTTACAAAGAGCTTGTGAATAATGACTGGAATTACTGAAAGAATAACTATTCATAATATTTGGTATCAAGATGAGTCATATAGTGCAGCTTTACGTAGTAAAGAAAAGGGAAGGATTGTGCAAGGATCTGAACATTTAACATTTTACAATAGGAGAGAAGAAGGGTATTCAAAATTACCTGTTGACACCATACTCTGGGGGAGCCTGATATCGGGCAATGGCTACTTCACTCCTCGCTGGCTGTGACGCTGAATAGGATGGCTTTGCCGCTTCTTGAATCGTTCCAGAATGCTGCTCATTAAAAAACACCCCTGGCTCTTGACTTTTGCTTCCTGGAGAGGCCACCTGTTTGCTTTTGAATGGATAATCTGGAGGGGGCCCCCTCAGTTCCATGCCTTTATTGGAAGCCTGGGAAGCGGGTGGCCCACTGGATTTGAACCCTTTGCTTCTCCCGGAGCAGGGAGGATGCTGTTTGGCCCCATTCCTTTCCAAGGAGAGCTGCATGATCCGCTCGCTCAAGGAGCGCACGTGACCTTGTTTCAGTTCCTTCAGTGCTTCATCTTTGTGGGCCTGTCCACTGTTGGCACGGGCCAAAGTGGGCCTCCCTTCTGTCTTAGATTTTGGACCAGAGCTGCTGGCCACATAGAAACTGGGCCCAACACTAGGCTGCTGACTTCTAAAAAACTGAGACTGGGCTTTGGCCTCTTCATAAGAAGGTAATTCTTCACTGTTCTGCTGAGGCTGGGAGCCTCTGGTCTGCTTCTCCATCACCGTATTATCCCCTTGATGTTCCTGGCCTTGTGGTTCCTGCCGTGCTGACTGCTGGACCATTTGTGGGTCTTCCGGCACAAGGTTTTCTGCAGAAGAAGACAGGGTGCTGCTGGCAGTAGAGTTGGATGGCCCTGCACTCCCCGTAGCTTGGTGCTGGAGAGCCAGTAGGTTCATATTCTCATTCGGATTGCCATAGCGCAGCTCCTGGATCAACCGCTGTAAAACAGTGCCAGGGGCAACATCCTCCGAACCTCTCATTTCCACCTCTGAAGCCTGAAGGAAGCTTGGGGGGTAGAAGGTACACAAAGGGTCTTCAGCTGAGGCCCAGATGCCAAGCAGAAAGAAAGAGATGGAAAAAAGGTAAGAGGTGAGGCCATTTTCATTCCTGAACTTTTAAAGGCAACAGAAAAAAAATTACACATGGAGAGTATCACCTGGTAGTTGGTTCTGAAGTCAGGCTACTGAAGAAGCATTTGAAATGTGTCTGGTCTACCCAGTTTCTCTGAGACCTTCTGAAATATTTCATCTCCTTCGCTCTGCTCTACTATTACCCTCTGATACAAGGACAGAACTTTAACCATAGGGTGATATTTCATTCATAGGCCATTACAGGCAATTTAGTTCTCAGGGGTTTGGTGAGTAAAATTCACATGGAAATTTTATGTACTATGCTCATCTTTTGTAACAGGATTTGTTCCTCGGTAATTTTTCTACAGCATTTAAATTGTTTCACATGTACACTGCTGCCAATGAGGAGTTAACTGATCCTTATTCTTTCTTTATAATGTCTACCAAGTTTTATCAACATTTGGGGTTGTTCCTTTCTTTCTTTTTTTTTTTTTTGATAAAAGCTTTAGTAAATTTAGAACAAAGATAAAAACTACAAAAAAGCAAAAAAAAAAACCTACAAAAAGAAAAGAAAAAAAAGATGAGAAAACAGAAAATGAAAAAAGATTTATTTTAAGAAATTACAAGATGACTTCCAACTTTCAACATCAAGAATATACAGCAGTTTCCATAATTAGTCCCTTACTCTATATTTAACCAAGATCACATTATTTTATAAATCATCCCATAGGCATTATAAAAATCAGTAAAAGCAATTGCTTCTTCCCCTTATATATAAAGAAAAATAAACAAGTATCTAAACCTCCAAATTCAACCCCCCCCATAGAAACCCATTTATGAAATGTTCCCAACATTTGGGGTTGTTTCTGAAAGAACGCCATTAAAAGCATCCTGAGCACATTCTGTAAAGGGTAGAAAGTGGAGAATTGTGAAAAATTAAAGGAGAGAAAAGAAATTAGGGGGGGGGGGAATTTTCTATCATTTCCCTTGCTGCTTTCTCTGACTGTAAAAACTCTCACAGCTGAGCTTGTCTCCTGCTAACTACATGGACATATCCACACAGTTTTCTTGGTAACTGTACAGAAGTGGTACACCAGGGTGGGTTGGGGTATGCATTCTAGTCTACAGATCTGAAGTTCCATGGTGCTTTCCCATCTAAATGCTAACCAGGCCTGTCTAGGCTTAGCTTCTGAGCCCATCCATGGTAAGAAAGGTTCTACAACCTGAACTGAGCAGCCATCTTTTTATTTTTAATGACTTGGTGTCTTCTCTACCAATGTGCCTTCTCAGATTCCTGGCTAAAGTCTACAGATACCAAACTGCTCCTCAGTGATCCAAAGATGGCTCTCTCTAGTCCCAACTAGCCCATTAGTACCATAATGCCATCACAGAGGTGTAATATCATAGGCACAATTGGCTCTTATGGTGGCAAAGAAGCTCAGGTCTGGCAAAATAAAATAACCTTTTCCCCTTTTACTTGTAGGCCCTTTCTCTATTTTGTATGCTCTTTCTCTATACACAGAGAAAAGGAAAAGGAGGGAGACCTCCTCTGAACTTGTTCCCAGTGTATCACAGTTCTTTTCGGTGCCCAGAACTGGATATAGGACTCCAAATGGCGTCTGACCAAGACAAAATAAGAGTGGAGTAATTACTTCCCACAGTCTACCTGCAGTCCTGCAGCTAGCCAGTAATCTGAAAGTGATCACTGTAAAGCAACTTCCATCCTCCCAGCTAACATGGCCAATGACAAAAGGATGAGAACTGAAGTCCACGTTTCAGAAAGGGCACAGGTGGCAGAAGACAGAGCTAGAGATGAAGTGCAAAAACTCACCTTCAATATTATTGAACCCCTCTACCATTAATGGGGAGCCATCTTGCCTATTGCCAAACAGGTGAGGATCTGTATTAAGACAGCCAGTGCCTTCCAGTACCTGCACAGGAGTACTGGAAGTATAGCAGATCGATGGGGGGCCTGTGGAGAAAATTAAAAAAAACAAGAGTTATAAACAGTATTTATTATTTATTTGATTTGTTAGGATTTCCTCCAGGAACTGAAGGTATCTCACATGGGAATATCTTCCCCTTTTATCTCCACAGCAGCCCTATGAGTTCCCCAAGAAGTTCCTATCACTAAGGGTAGACTTGAACCTGGATATCTACCTCCAGCCCCTTCACTACTACAACAAACTAGTTCTCTTAATCACTACACACATTTTAAGTAGTATTGGATGTGTTGAATAACTCCTGAAAGGTTTTTCAGTATGTGTACTCTCAAGCTTTTCAGATGTCTGCCTTCAGTTGGATTGTATACAGAAATATACCTGAGCAGTGAGAAAGTGCTATCAAACGGACCAATACAAGAATTTTCATCCAAGGGATTATGAGCACACAGTGTTCCCATAATGTTAAACTGTAGTTTCTGTGATCATGGCTTACTGAACAACCTGCAAAATCATATTTATTTATTACATTACTGACACTTCAACTTCAGTCAAAAAGACTTTGGCTTCATATGATTTCTGAACCCAATCAGACATACATGTTGGTAGCAAATATCGGCTTGGCACCTAGATTATTGAAAAAGCAATCATGTACATTTTTGGGTGGACAAGATTTGGCACGCGCTTGAACAAGAGAATAGTCCCTAGAAAAGGTGGCCAGCCATAAAATCTGAATCCATATTCAGCTAAACCACTTCACTGCCTGTAAGCCACCTGCTTCTACATAACCCTTGTGTCAGTTTCAAATATTTCAAAGAAAATATCCACAGCACCAGTACATGAATTAGCCTCAGCCTTCTTCCTTCCTTCTCCTCTTTTTGTGAACAGGTGAAAAAATGGCAAAAATTCATTTATGCTTTTAAACAGACCACAATTCTTCGTTAATTTCCAGCTTTGGGAACTAGGGCTTGTTTCAAACATTTTCAGCACAGACCAAGGTACAAACTCACAATTTGGTCCTGATTGTTGTGGGGGAAAAAAAGAGAGACCATTTTCACTTAAACCCAAGCTTGGGGAGACTAAGTTTTATTTAAAGGGGGAAGTAAAAGCTTCTAACGTCCTCTCACAACCGTGCAACTGAAGGCAATGTAAGAATGCTCAACCAGTTACTATTCAAAGCAAGCCACAGGACATATGATTGCTTATACAGCCTGTTTGCTTGGACATAAGCTTTACACCAGGACAGTGTTCCTTGAAAGAACACAGAGGACATGTATAGAAACCAGTGTCCTCATCACAAGGGAAACGTAGTATCCTGCAGCTATTTAATGGCACCATGCCTGTCACTCCATAGGCGTTCCAGTACTGAAGTTCTTGTGTTATCTGTAAATGCTTCCTGTTTTCTAATGTCAAAAGAAATGCAGCTTCCATGGCCTGTCTTCTATACCTGGGGGCTGCATTGTTTTTTTCTCTGCCTCCAAAGACTGCTGGGGTGGGGGGTTGGTGATGTCGACAATAAAAGCTTGGCTCTTCTTTTGGCATCTGGAGGGAGCTAAACTGGGGTTAGGTAAAAGTGAGTAACGGTTTTAATGCCAACCTGGAAAATGTACACACAAACACACGTATTGCACAACTGTAATGCAGCAGTCTGCCACTAAATGAGCTTGGGGAACTCTAGCAGCTGCGAAAAAAGGCCTGCCATTTGCAGGTTGCCCATTCCGGTACAATAAAGTAACAACAGACGTTTTATAGGTCTCTCCAAAATAATTACCTCTGGAAGTTAATAACTGCTCAATCCTGAATACAGTTCCTTGGCCATCAGGATTCCTATTCCTTTCTTCTTAATTCTGCTTTAAAGTTTACTCTTAATATTTTATTTATTTCATTTTAATAATTGAACATGTATGCTCTAGCTACTATTTATTTATTTATTTATTTGATTTCTATAGCCTGTGACCATAATAATAAAAGGAAATGAAATATTTATGCAAAACAGCTTTCGTTTAGATGCATTAAATCAGCAGCATCCACAGCTGTACGTGTGTATGTCAAAACTTACAAGACGGCAGGGCTTGGACTGTAACCCTGTGACCGCCATTTTGCAGATTTTGACTCTCCCTGTGGATGCCCCTGCAATATATCACAATTCCCATCCTTTCAACCAGCATAGAACCTAACATTATTGGAAGGCATCAGACCTCAATGGTGCTTCAGAAACTTTAATTCTCCCCTTTTTCTGCCTTAATGTGCCATATGAACCAAATTTACAACATTTTAAAAAAGCATTGGGGCAGGAATGCCATTTTAACCTTAGTCGTAAAAATGATTTAAGATTGTATTTTTTGTACAAGCTCTCTACAAAAACATACCAACAAGAAAGAAGATACAAGGAAAAATATCGCAACAGGCTTATGTCCCCAGTACTTCAGCCCTCAAAGTGAAATGGCATGTTTTATATCAGCCTCAAATTGCAGCCTCGAGTGAAATACACTCTTTTGATTTCACTGTCTATTGTGGTAAATGTTTATGTTTGGTCACTGGAAGATTAAACGGATCTCTAGAGCAAAATTGTACAGACCACATTCTCTAGTTTGTGTGAATGAGATAACAATGGCTTTGAAAGTTCAGCAGTGGGCCAAAGCTGACAGTCCTGATTACATGCAAGCATACAAAGATGGAAGTTATCTTTAATACAAATCATTCCCCCACTTTTTAGATAGGAAGCAGTATCTAAACATTTGTCCAGGGATGTCATCAACTCTTTTGTTCTGTGCCAAATTCTCTCCCTCCAGTGAGCAAGCACCAAATTAGCAAATTCCCAGTTGCCTCTGCTGCTTTTTTTTAATCCCAATGGGAATTTTCCTCCCTGCGTAACAATACTGTAAATCAAAACTCTCTTCTTTAGCCTTAACCCAGCTCATTCCCACACATCGCTACACAAACACACAGAAACAAGCAAAATGAATATACTATACAGCCTCTACACACAAACACACATCTCACACATATACACAAAACTCTGGTAGAATACACACCGTATCAGTGCAAATGAATTAACAAATGCACATATTTTTCAAGCAAACAAGAAAACAGATGGATGGATGGATGGATGGTCCTCACTCTTCAAGGATGCTTTCTAATATCCCTTTTAACCCGTTCATCCCAAGATGCTGTCTAACATCACCAGTTTGTAACATACCAAATTTACAAAACACACAGACACACAAGCTAAAATAATAAAAGTCAATTGGGGCAGTGTGCTTGTTAGATACTAAAGGAAGTTATTTGTGGGACAAAACATGCCACTGTTCATCCTATTTTGGTGATTTAATCATTTGCACACATGTTAACATCAAATAACGGCCAGCGCTAGTGAGTGGGTCATCCTTTTTATGAGTACCTAGCCTCAACTGAAATATCTCTCAGATGGATCAAATTCTGCTATATTTTGCTGAGGCTCTTCAAACAATTAAGCCAACTAATTCTATTTTAGCTCAATGTTTGATTACTGCTAATGTAGCAATTCCATCTCACCAGCACATATTGGAGCATATGCATACACAACTTTGGAATCCTGGATTTCACCCTTTGAGCAGCAGAGGTAGATCTCTAGACCAGAAAAATCGAGATGTCCACTAGATGGCAGAAAAGAGAATTTTCCATATCTTTCTGCTGCCCTCTGGCAGTTATCTGGATTGTTGCAGCCCAGATTTGGTACCTCCAAACCAGTGTTTCTCAACTTTAGCAACTTTAAGATGTCTGAACTTCAACTTCCAGGATTCCCCAGCCAGAGTTGAAGTCCAGACATCTTAAAGTTGCCAAGGTTGAGAAACACTGCTCTAAACAGAAGGCCACAGACTATTTGAGGGATAAGGGCAATGATGCAAAGGGAGTACGCCTAAGCCACACATGTGAGGCGGGGGTTTTTCCTGGTTTGTGGGGAAGGGTTTTGGAAGGCTGTGATTGTTTTTCTCCTGCTTCAGAATGGTACCAAGTTTCAGCAGTGGCAATAAAAGAGAACTCTGGAGACCCCATGTAGCAGGCCTACCCGTTGGGCCACGTTGAAGTAAACCGAAAGCAGAAATGAATGCATATGGGTTTCTCAGTTTATAAAGTTGTTCTTCCACTCTGCCACTCACTCGGTCTACAACCATCCATCATTTTCTTCCTTCTTTCTTTGATGTAATGGGGCAAGATTTTTTTCTATACCATTGTTTTCTCATCTGGGAATTATGGAACTGGTAGCCTAGATTACCGTGTGGAGAAATAGGTAACGTTTTCAGGAGAAGGTCACTGGAAATCTTCAAAGAGAGGCTGGAGGGTCTTCTGTCAGAGGTGCTCTAATGCATCCTGTACTGAGCAGGGGTTTGAAGTAGATGACCTCTAGCATCACTCCCAACTCTATGATTCTGTAAGTAAATCCAGCTTATGTTGACTCACAATCCTTTTTCTCAG
The DNA here is from genome assembly GCF_035149785.1 of Candoia aspera. Lineage (NCBI taxonomy): Eukaryota > Metazoa > Chordata > Lepidosauria > Squamata > Candoiidae > Candoia > Candoia aspera. The sequence goes on from NC_086157.1 coordinate 104,195,358, forward strand.
GATTTCACCTTGGGCGTGGGACGGCTCCTTTCTTACTGCTTAAGACAGTGTTCCTCGACCTTGGCAACTCGAAGATGTATGGACGTCAACTCCCAGAATTCCCCAGCCAGCCATGCTCTTTCCATATTGCAAACTTCAAATTCCTGCCCAATTCAGCTGCCTGCAGTGGCTATTCCAGATGGGTGTGCAGTGCTCCGGATTCAGTTCCCAAGAGATGATTTGGAACATATGGAATCGCATGGCTCCCTCCAGGGTGGCTGAGCCATCATGGGGGAAAAACAGTTTTTTAAACATTTGCACCCAAGTGTTTTTTCTGCACCCAATGCACTCCAAAGGAATTGAATCTAAAGCTCGGCACAGCCATAATATTAAGATGCATTTAAATATGGACATAAAAGCCACACAGAGATTTAACAGCTAGTGAATCTCTCAGTGAACAAGCCAGGACTTTTCAACCATGCATCTCTGAAAAGGGAAGGATATTTTCCATAGGACCTTAAATCAACTGCTACTTGATGTTCCAGCTAGCACAGAAATCAAAATTCCCCTATCAGTAATGCTTTGCTTAGCTTTTCTCTCAAGGTGACTTCACAGCAAGCTTTTGGCATGCCTGTACCTGCACAATCTTTAGGTATAACTTTTGCACATGCCAGATAAACTCAGCAGCACCACATGTGTGCAAAGAAAGGAAACAAAATATTGAAGCTATTTCTTGCCCTTGCCATAGGAAATAATCCATTTACACATCAAAACGTAACAAACACATAGGGGCATTTTATCATTTTAAAACCATACTTTATATACTCAACACTATCATAAAAAAACACAACCCGCAGGCAAGCAACGAACACACGAACCATTCAAAACTTTTGGTACCTGCTTTCATTCACATGGGAAAGCTGGTCTTTGTAGCATTTGTGGATATCCAAATATCTACTTTCCTTCTCTTTTGAAGAACCACAAACATATGCTCAGAATGACATTAAGCTACCATTCATGGGAGGGTTGTCTAAGCATCCAGATATCTGTTGCCAAAATTTATCAAGGAACTTTCATGGTCACATATGGAAGGTCAAGTATCAGCCATTTATGAATACCTTCTGTAACATAGGTAAAAACCAATGGTCTTCCAATTTTTTGTCACACGAGGGAATGGTCCCAAAATGAAATAAATAAAAGGGCAATTCACATTACGTCCATTAAAAAGGCTGTGGAGCAGATGGGAACCCTGTATGGTGCTGAGGGGAGGGCCCAAGCCACGAGGAATAGCAAGATGGTTTGACAGGAGTCAGTATGCTCACAGGAACTTCTCTTCAGGCACTCCAGATTCCCTGCCCTGCTTTATTATTTTTTAAAATATATATTTTTATATTTTAAAAAGCACCCTGTGAAATCGGCCTTTTGCATAATAAAGAGAGCTTCTCAGGAATCATCTGGATTTACAACAATGCTTTTGCGATTTTCCTATACATGGTTATAAAATAAGAGGTTAGGTATTCTGTGAGGTTGCCCACAACGTGCACTAACAGTCCCAAATGTGCTACAGATCCCAAAACTTTGCCTGCTCCAACTTTAAGCATTCTAGACTCTATAGGAAGCTAGGAAATCAGAAGACTAGATCTTACGTTGTCGAGCATCGCATTAAAAATTGACTTCCTAGGACGTCACACCAATGGGAACAAGGGGGCTAATAAATTTCTATATTTAAACAACTGAAAAAGAGGGCTAGCTAGATTATGTTTATATTATGGCCCGGCTGAGGTTTTCCTGGCTCTATGTTCCAGTTTGGGCATTTCAGATGGTTTACAAAGTCCCCATAAGTGGAGTTGTACAGAAGGTGTTGGAAAGGTGTTTAGAGGTCTGGTAAAATGCCAGCTCCCAAAATACCTCTCCGAAATCCTCCGTGTCTGACTTAAATAATGCTGAGGCTCACCAGACACAAGCAATGTTCCCAGTGTATGTGCAGTATTAGCTTAATTATATAAATACATGTAACTACGTGTAAATAAATGTAAAATATGCAGCTGAGTTTATTTTGGACTTCTGACCTGTTTGAAAATACAGTAAGCCTAGAGACCTCTTCCTGACCAGAACTTTAGATAATGAAGGCAAGCTAGTGGGCTCAGTTTTTGTACTTTAGTGAGAATCCTTGTTTGTTGTCTGCCTATTCTGATATTTGACTTCCAGCTTGCCCATCACTATGAAAACAAATCTCTTATCCTTCATCTGTCCATCCCTGAACTGGGCCTCAGATTCAGCCAACCGTGGAAGAAGCCAATGGCCTGCATCTCTTAGTACAGCCTAAGTTGCAATCAGCTCTTGAATTCCATGCCAAAGTCCAGGTTTTATACCTTTCATATAAATTACATCCAATAATGCGAATTACCTAGTTGTGATTGCTTAAAACCAAATTTACAGATGCGGACAAAAGTATTGGTACCCCCCACCTTTTTCCCCCCAAAGAATCACAGTTTGCTGTGAAATAAGTTGAAACTGACACAAGTTAATGGCATCTACCCTTCTTCACTTCATAGTCCATTCATAGTCCATGGAGCAGACACTTTGCCTTTGATGTATGACTTAACATATTCTTGTAAATAATAAAGCAAATGAAAATGGCATGGGCATCATCATTGGTACCCCTTATAATTAAAAGACATTATTAGATTTCTTTTTCTTAAGCAGACTATTTACTCTAATTAGTGTCACAGGTGTCTTCGATCTCATAATCAGTCACTCAGCCTATTTGAATGGAAAAAAAGTATTCATTCAGGCATTTTGTGCAGCAAAGTGAACCAAACGACCCAGTAGCCCAAGAAGAAAAAACAGGAGTCATCTACAACATACAGTGCAAAGACTGTTAACAGCCACTGTGTAGGACAGACAGGCAGAAGACCACAGAGCACATCCACAAACACCAACTGGCAGTCAGAAGACATGATGAAAACTCCTTAATCTCACAACACAGTGAGTGGACAATGGACAGACTGAACCATAGTTTCAGCTGGGAAACTGAGCATCCTAGACCAAGCCAAATCCAAAAACGCCAGAGAATTCCTGGACGCCTGGCACTTAGACGAAGCAGCCGTCAACAGACACATAGAGGTAAAAAACATTTACATAGCACTCAAAAGAGACAATAAAAAGCTAAAAAAGAAAACAAAAAGACCAGAACACCCCCTCACCAGCAATCAACACCCAGATAAGCAAAGATTAACACCAGATGAACCATCAGTAGTAGTAAACAATACCCCAATCAAGGAATTACCAACTCAGTCAAACAATCAAGCAGTAAACAACAGCCTAATCAAGGAGAGAACCAAGGAGAGAACAACACCTCCACCAACATGTCAGGGCAGGGCAAGCTACTATATATGAACAGAGAGCAAACCCCACTCCCTTCTAGCACTGAAGATGTTGCCCAGTCGGGCAATGAAATGTCTGCAAAAAAACAACCAAGCTCAGAGAGCAGCAAGGAGTCCAAAGTGAACTCAGACAAGAGAAAGAAAAGCAGAGAGTTGTCAGAGGAGGAAAGGAAGAAGGTAATAGCAAAGCAAGGTGAAGGTGAAGGCTACAACACCATTTCCAAAGAGCTCCATGTTCCTGTGACCACAGTTGCTAATACAGTATTATCAAGAAGTCTAAGATCCATGGGACCATAGCCAACTCCCTGGATGTGCCGCAGGAGGAAAACTGACCCCAGACTGAACAGAAGGAGAGTTCAAATGGTGGAGAAAGAACCAAGGAAAACTTCAAATCAGATCCTGGGTGACCTCTAGGATCAAAGTTCAACAATATCAGGTTGCACCATCTGTCACTGAAAATGGCCTCCATGGCAGAAGACCCAGGAAGACCCTACTTCTGAAAGACAGACAGAAAAAAGACAGACTGGCATTTGCCGAAGTGTACGTTGACAAGCCCGCAGTCGTTCTGGGAGAATGTCCTTTGGACAGATGAAACAAAATTAGAGCTCTTTGGTAAGTTATAGCAGCTCTATGTTCACAGAAGAAAAAAATGATTATTTAAAGAAACAAACACCATCCCTGCTGCGAAACATGGAGGAGGCTCCATAATATTATGGGGTTGCTTTGCTGCCTTGAATCCGTGCAGGAACAATAAAACCAGCAGATTTTCAAGGCATTCTGGAACGAAACATAATGCCCAGTGTTAGGAAGCTCCACCTAAGTTACAGGTCATGGGTCTTCCAACAGGAGAATGACCTAAAACATATAGCACATCTAAGAGAATCCAAGCATGGTTGAAAAGCAGACCTGGACTGTTCTGAAGTGGCCTGCTGAGTCCTGACCTGAATCCAACAGAACATCTATGGAAAAAGCTGACATTCACAGTTGGGAGAAGGAACCGATCAAGCCTAAGACAACTGGAGCAGTTTGCTCAAGAGAGGGACGGATGGCCAGTTGAGCAGCATAGACGTCTTATTCAGAGCTACAGAAGGTTCGTGATTGCAGTTATTGCCTCAAAAGGGAGTGCTATGAAATATTAAGCTAGGGGTATCAATAATTATGCCCATGCCATTTTCATTTGTTTTATTGTTTAAAGAATATGTTAAGTCATACATCAAAAGCAAAATGTCTACTCCATGGACTATGAAATAAAGGGTAGATGCCATTTATTTGTGTCAGTTCCAATTTACTTCACGGCAAATTGGGATTCTTTGGGGAAAAGCAGACAGGTACCAATACTTTTGGCCTCATCTGTAGGCCACCAGTCTAATACTATTCTAACCACACACTGACAGAGAAGGTGGGGGGTGGCTTAGAATAAAATCCAATTTTTTTTTAGAAAAGGACACCTTACCACATCTTACAAGCATGAGCAGCTTAATTCCATTCTGGGAAATAAGGATAAAAGAAGTATTTTGTAGCATTTTCTTTTACCACTCACGTGCCAGATAGAATAGGCTTTTGGAAGCATGCATGCCAAGCCAATTCCCCAGAATATGTCGTGTTTGCAATACTGCCACTATCTCTGACTCTTTTGAAGAAAACCAAGATGGTGGTAGCCATCAATTGGGATGGTTTTTAAACAGAATACCACAAATACATGGAGCTTAAGGCTACAATGGCTGCAAGAATATGGGCAGAATCCAAAACCAATGTGTTTCCAAATGCTGGGACATAACAGTGGAAGAATGAAATGACCATCAGGTCCTGCCTATAGGTTCTTCAGTGAGTCACAAAGTCCATTATGGCTGTTGATCAAATCCAGCAAGGCTATTTTTATGTTATGGTAAACTTGAGGAATGCAACTCTTTCAATCTTTTGGCTTAATCTAGAAAACAACAAAAAGGTATTACAGATAGTCCTTGCTTAACAACTATTCATTTTGTGATGGTTCAGACTTACAACAATGCTGAAAAAAACAACTTATGATCAGCCTTCACACTTACAGCCATTGCAGCATCCCCCCCCCAAGTCACATGATCACAATTTGGGCGCTTGGCAACCAGTTCGCATTTATGACCATTGCACATCCTGCGGTCATGTGATTGCCATTTTCGACCTTCCCAACCAGCTTCTGGCAAGCAAAAACAATGGGGAACTGCGTGATCCACTTAACAACCACATGGTTCGCTTAATGATCACTGCAAAAAAGGTCGTAAAATCGGGTCAGATTCACTTAATGGCCGCTTAGCAACTGAAATTCTGATCCCAATTGTGGTCATTAAGCAAGGACTACCTGTACTTTAATGTCTTTATTTATCCGTACCCAGAAAGATTGTTTCCATCATCTGAATGTGATTGTTGATAATACTTAATCTTCAGAGGGACAGGTGGTCTTTTTCTCCATGTAGAAGGGTGCCAATTTACAAAATCCTACTACTGTGAGCAGGGCTAATCATAAACCATTCATTTAACAGAAAGTAAAAATGCATTTAGTTCCCCAACAGCACTCCAGTCTCCTAGAAGACTGCCTGCCACCGCCTAGCTTAAATGCATTCATAAATACCCACAATGCAATTCCCTAAGCAACATTATACAAAGCACAGAAAAAGAGCAAGTAGTAGTTAGCAAATGAAGTTAAAGGCAGGAAATAAAGAAAAGGAATATAGCTAAATCAGCCCCATTCATTATTTCTCTCCAGATCCTCTCCTCACAAAGCATCCATGCTTCCACTATGTCCATACCCTGCTTCATCCATTGCCTTTTGTTCTTTAAACTTCTCACCTCTGTCTTGAAGATCTCATCAACTCCATCTAACCAGGACTGTCTCAGCCTTCCCCCTTCTTCCAACCCATTCTCTCTTCCTTCATTTACTAGTTCTGTGGGTTGACCTTCATTCAGTCTCTGTATATGCTCCAAACCACCTCAACACATCCAGCTTGCTTTTGCCTCTTTTTTTGGAGGGGGAGGCATGCTTGCACACAAAGCGTAAGCCTGCAGCTACCTACTCTTTTTATTTTCCAGGAATGCCTATGAGAGGCCCAGCGACTTTCTTGTAAATGAAGGGAGTGCTAGAAGATGCTTGAAATTAATTTTTAAAGAAAGGGGGGCGTGGAGTCTCACATACTGTGGGGGAACATATGATTATGCCTGGCAAAGTTAAGGGAAAGAAAAAAAAATGGGAAAATAATAGAGAGCATGAGTGAGACATCTTTGTATTGTATATATTGTTTTGTATTGCATATAAATTTAAAAGAGCTGGCCCACACAATACTTTTTGTATGTACAGGTTGCTTCTTCATAGCATACAGTCAGATTTAGGTAGAGATGCTTATCTTTTGTTACCACATTGTTTTATTATGATCTATTTATTAAAATATCTTAACTCCCTTTCTACCAAGGTCAGATCAGAGGAAATTATTTAAATTTCCAGCTCTCTTTTATTATACAAGCACACACCCTTCCTTCTGCTGGAGGGGCAAGTTCTACCCACCACTTTGGGTCATGGTTTAATTTCCTGTCGGTTCCAAAGCATGCAGTAACGACTAACTCTTATGTTGTCCATACACTAAACCAGTGTTTTTCAAAACTTGGCAACTTTGAGATGCATGGACTTCAACCCCCAGAATTCCCCAGCCAGCAATTCTGGGAGTTGAAGTCCACGCATCTTAAAGTTGCCTAGTTTGAAAAACAGCACTAAACCTGTAAGTTAATTGAACTGCTAAAAGCACAGCTCAGATCCCAGGAAGAGACACAGCTAAGGAGTTGCAAACAAATGCTATGTACATGCCCCTGTGAATCACCACTGCACATCTTTAACAAGTCCAAGTGTCCGTTCACTGTATAATCACCTCTGCAACAGTCTGCAACTTCCCTGGCTTCTTTTAATTAAATCAAAGAAATATATCAGGAAGGAATTCCTCCTATGGAGCTTTTCATATCAGGCAGCAGGGACATCCAGGGAGGCTGAAGCAGAGTATAATAAAAAGTGGTAACAGCAAGTTTTTTCCATCATCTTTTGACAACAAATTAAGCTGACCTATACTGGCCAAATACATTCTAAAGAAATGGTAGAACCCTGTTTTTCAAGAGAAGAAAACTTTTCAGGAACTAGAAGCCTTGGTTACCAAATTCTACTGTGTTTTGTATATCACTTTGTCCCATAAGCCCACATAAGCAAAAGAGAGGAGAAAATAATATAAAACAATCAAAATTAAGTTGGCACAAAACAAATTCCTTGTTCATTCATCATCTTGATCTTGATAGGATTACATTACAGAAATAATTGAATAAAGTCCCCCAAAGAGTATCTAAAAAAGCTATGCTTCCCCATATCATGGCCCCATATCATGGCCTCACTTCCTGAAATCCTTGGAGATTTAAAAAAAAAAAATCCCCCCAAATGTGCAGACCCTTAGTTGAAAGACCACCCTGGAATTACTGTGAAACACTTTGCTCTGAAACTTGAGGCTTAATATTTTGCTCTGAAACTCAATTGTGTAGGATATAAAAACTGGCAAGCCTGAAGCAGAATATCTGAAAGGCACCTACCCAAGTTAATAAAATATAATAATAAAAATAAAAATACTATTTGCCACTAGCACTTTGCATCTGCCTCTTTGAAGCTCTCCCCATCTGCCTTCACAAAAAAGCCCACCTTAGATTCAAGTTGCAATTATATAATTAGAACGAGGACTTTGTTCCGAGTCCCACAGATGAGCTTTAGAATTTTGTGTGGGATAAAAATGTACAAGGAAACTCTATGCAGGACCAACTGTATTCTGTTCATTACCAAGCAGGGATACTTAGCCTTCATCATTTTCAGAAGAAGAGGGGTCACCTGGCAAATGTGTGGCACATTTTAGAAATTAAACTTCCTACACAGGTATTTTTTCTCTGTTCAGCAGCTTTTAGAAAAAATCATCATCTGAACAGGCAGATGATGCCTTTAAGTGCAGCACAAGAAACTAAAATTTCCAGCATGATATAACACTGGGGACAGAAACCCTTATGGATGTCCACCTGCATATCACAAATCTAATCAAGTTTTTACTTCTTCGAGGTGACCTCATACAGTTTTGAAAACCATTAGATAAGGGCGTTCAGAAAGATCTAAAGGAGGGCTGCCATTGTATGCATGCTCAGAAAGGGTTAAGTACCTCCAAACTCAGGAGATTTACTATAGCAGGATTTACCTACAGGATGATGCTTTAAAACTGTAGGAGAAAGCCATGTTAGTGTGGTCTATGGTAGCCCAAAGTCAGTGAATGACTGTAGTTCACAAAACATCATGCCTTTTAATAAAATATGTAGTCTGAAAGGGCATTACCAGATTCCTTCTGATTTTTTTCCTGTAAATTTGGTCACTGGAGATCAAGCTATCCCTGAATTAATCCTGTAAATTAGGCATTATTTTCCAAACTCTTGTACACACATAGACACAAACATACATGGACCAAGGGAGCTAAAATCACCTCTGAAGCAAACCCCCTGGTCCATTTTGGACCATGATTTACCACGACCAACCTTTCTCTTCTTCTGTGCCATGCCTTTTCCACCAGCATGTTGCAAATGCCCTGCAAAGTTAGGGGTCAGGTTTTGCTTTTATTCGGATTGCAGTGCTAACTGACTCCAACTGTTTTATCCTGCACGCTTCTCTATCTGTGACCACTGCAACGCTCCTTGGGGCGAGACTTCTTAGTACTGTACCATACAATTATTTTATTTAGAAATATTCTTCCGAAGCTACTTCTTTGCCCAGTTTTTTTTTTTTACCCTTTTCGTGGTCAGTGGAAGGATCCATAAGCCCAAATGGAAGTTTTCTAGAAAGCAAGGGAGCGCAGGGACCCACCCGCTCTTCCCAGCAGCCGCGGGGAGGGGGAGAAATGTCTTCCACCATCTGCCAAAATAGATCCCAGGATAAACGAACCGCTTCGGCAGCGAGGTGGGGGGGGGGGGGGCTCTGGCCAGGCGGGCTAGGCGGGGTGGGGATTCCTAAACCTGGCTCGGCCCTTTCCCCCTTCATCGCTGCCACCGCAGCCGCGGGCTTCTTCCCAACCGTCCGAACCGCCGCACGCGCTCGGGTGGCTCGCGCACCCGCCTCCAAGTTTCCCGGGGAGCGAACCGGGAGCCCAGCCCAATTCAGCACCCCTTCCACCCGTCTCCAGCCGGTTCTGCCCGGCACCATCAACCCCCACCCGCCCCCACCCCGCGCAAAAACATGGGGGAAGGATCAGGCAGGCACGGGGAAGGCAGCGGCGAGGGCGCAAGCGTGCAGCTTTGACAGGCTGCGGTGGTTGCCTGCGTTTGGCATCCTCCAGAGCGGGAGGGGGAGGGGGAGCCAGCCCGCACCGCTTCCCACGCCGGAATGATCGGAATGCCCCAGCTTTTTACCTACGGCTGCCCAAATCATAGCAACGTCCCTGGGTCCTAATGGTGGCCCATGTATTCGCCGCGGCGACCAAGGCTCCCTGGGCGGAGGAAGGACCGTCCCGCACGAGCCCGCTCCCTCAGCCGTGGCGCCGGAGAAGGGTCTGGGCTCGGCAACGTAATTCGAGCCGCCGCGACGCCCTCCCACGCGCGCCGCTCGGAAGCACCGCGCCTCCGGCGCTGGCCAGGTCCTAGCGCGCGAGGCTCCGTGCCGCAGGCCGGACGGCGGACTCGCCACCGCCTGGCCGCGTCTCGGACGCGCCGGGCGGGCGAGGTGAAAGCGCGGGGCGGAGCCGGGGCGGCTGCCGAAGCTGGAGGGTCAAGGGCGGGAGGCCTGGGGGCTCCTGCGGAGCTACCCCAACCTGCCAGGCTGGTGACACCTCCACTCGAGGCTGGCCACCAGATGCCCTCCAGATGTTCCAGAGTTCAGCTCCCATCAGCCTCTGCCAGCATAAGCAGCCAATGGCAAGGGGTTGTTGGCATTCCAAAACTCCTGGGGGCAACCTTCTGACGCCTGCTGTAAACTCTGCAGTTGCTACTTTTGTCAAGAATTTAATTTAAAAAAATGGGGGGGGGGTGTGCGTTCAGAGGGTGGCTGTCCGGTTGAACAGGATGCCAGGGATTCTCTTTGGGCTCTTCCACCCTGCAGCATTCAATGCTGCTGTCCTGGGCAGGAACTGGGTTGTGGGATTTCCAACCCCGACTCTGCATTGGTGACAAAACAGAGTAGGGGTCTTGTCTGCACTGAAAGCCTGGGGAGGAGAGAGGTGGGGTGGGGGACACCCTCCTTGCAGTCAGCTCTCCAATCCCATGGTGATCCCTCGACCTTCCTCTGTGTCTCCCTCCTTCCATACCCAATTTCATCTTCTGTTTGCGGGGAGGAAAGAAAAGGCCCATTTCCTCTCTTCTCTCCCACTGCTTCTCCACCCACACCTGGAGGGAAAAGTAGGGTGTGGGAGATAGAAGGGAATGCTGTCAGTTTCCCAATCCCATGGAGCAGCAGATGGCAGTACCCAGCTGATTTTGGCAGATCTCAAAAAAGATAAGCAGGATTGGATGAGGTTGTTACATGGATGGGAGGCCACCAAAAGCCACAGTGCTGTAGACTAGATTGAGAAATTGAAGGAACTTCCCCAAAGAAGACAAACTTCTTCCCTAGTTTTAGCAAGAAAACAACATGAATTTGAGCTTGAATGGAGGATGAATGTCTGATATAATCTTGATAATTTAACAAACCAAAGGGAGTATCAGTTCACTGGTTTGCAGAAGTACAAACTAGGAATCTAGGAAAATAATTCTCCGTAAGAGGCAAGCATGCTGGGTAGCTATGGAATGTAACGTGATGCTTGGAAAAGATGGGACATGGATGCAGGGAGAAAGAACAGAAGTATTTCTAACAATTTAAAGACTATTTTAAAAATGTTAAGATCTGGCATTTGGAGATTTTATTATTGTGGTAAGGAAGATGTAATGCCTTGAAGTTTGGACCTACAGGTAGTCCTCACTTAACAACCATTCATTTAACGACAGTCCAAAGTTATGACAGCCTTGGAAAAAGTGCTTTACAACCTGTTCTCACACTTACAACTGTCACAAAATGTCACACCATCCCCAAAGTCACACAATCACAATTCAAGCACTTGGCAGCTGACTTGCATTTATGAGCAATTGTAGCATCCTGCAGTCACGTGATCGCTTTTTACAACCTTTTTTGCTGGTTTCTGGTTAAGTGGTTAAGGTGCTGGGCTAGAAACCAGGAGACTCTGAGTTCTAGTCCCACCTTAGACATGAAAGCCAGCTGGGTGACCTTGGGCTAGTCACTCCCTCTCAGCCCAACTCACCCCACAGGGTTGTTGTGGGGAAAATAGGAGGAGGAAGGAGTATTTGGTATGTTCCCTGCCTTGAGTTATTTATAAAAATTAATAAAGGTGGGATAAAAAAAAATCTAAAATAAAAAGTTCATTGGTGAAGTTGAATTTGATTAACAACCTGTGATTCACTTAATGACCATTGTAAAATGGTCATAATATTGGGTCTACTCATGTGCCAACTCACTTAATGACCATACCACTTAACCACCAGTTTTCCAGTCCCTATTGTAGTCACTAAGTGAGGACTACATGTATATAGTAGATTTAAGAATATTTACTCTGAAAGTTTTATAGTATATTATTTTATTACGTACTGTGTATGGCTAACTGATGACTGCTCAGAGTCTGAATGGATTGAAGCAGAATCAAAGCCACGTAAACAAACAAACAAACCCTCCTTCCTAAGGCTTACCGAAGATTAGGGCCGGCCTTGCCTTCTGCATCCTCAGTGTGCTCTGTCATACGCTAGCTACATTCTTTATCCTAAATAAAAGTTGAGCATTTTGGTGTCCAATTCAGGGTGAAGAAAGAAGGGTGGGCGGGAAGTCACTTGCCATCCTTTTCATGCTGTGATGTGGATCCCCAAAGACCATGGCACGTTCTGATAGATGCAAATCTTGTTGCCCCCCGCCCCACACACACAGCTTAAGAAACACACTGTGGTGCATTTATGCTTAGCGTAACAGGCCTGGTGGAACCCTATGAGCAGGAGGAGTCCCCAGTGCCTGCTCTTTCCACTAGTGGTTATACAGTTCCATCTGCAAGTAGCACTTAAAGCCATAGTAAACCTTGCTACCGACCAGAATCTGGTAGACACTGAAAAGAGACCTTGTACTCTCCTCCTAAAAATAATAGCCATGACGAGATCTTTGCCATGGTAATGAATGTACATACGGTATTTATAACGTTTCCTCCAACAGGCTTCTCCAAAGTGCAGGCCCGCTGCTGGAAAAAGTGACCCCACTCCCTAAACATGAGAACGAAAAATCAGCTGCACATCTGTTTTTTCTATTTGGAGGAAGAGCATTCCATCTTTCTTTCCTTTAATGATTCGACCTGTTTTGTTTCTGACGAGAGGATGCTGTGTGAAGCACTGGCTCCTTGGATTCGTTCCAAGCCCAGATGAGGTCAGCACGGGAAAGGGGGAAAAAGAAGCCAATTCTCACAGCTGGATGTCCACCAGCAATCTGAACAAAGCGCTTGGGTTGTGGTTTCAATCAGGATCAAACAGAATTGGATTCCTTGTTGCAACAGTTGCAAGGCAGAGATGGTAATCCTACAAATGTTTACTCTGGTCATCAGAATATCTGCCACTTTAGAGCCTTTTAAGTGTATGTGTGTGTGTGTGAGCATGTTGATCTCTTCTAGCTCTCTATCAATGTAGAAAAACTGCCAAACAGGATCTAAACTGCTAATTGGAATAATCATTACTGCCACTGTCTATACTAGTGTATCTCAACCTTGGTAACTTGAAGATGTGTGGACTTCACCTCCCAGAATTCCCCAGCCAGCATGGCTGGCTGGGGAATTCTGGGAGTTGAAGTCCACACATCTTAAAGCTGCCAAGGTTGAGAAACACTGGTCTGCACTGAATGAGGACTGCAGTGGAGGACCTGGTGGCTACCAGATCACACAAAATGTGTTGGAGTTTATGCAACTTCTAGTGAAGAGGCCAATTCCCTCCCCCAACCCATCATGCAGAACTCTGGAAAGGGCAGTCATGCTGGAAAACAACTCTATTACCCTAAGTTACAATCTTCTACCAACAGGTGCTTAAGCATTTCCAGGGGGACAAAAATGTCCACCATTATCTCAAGGAATGCACTGTTTTGCCTATAGAATTGGCAATGAGCTTAAAACGTCCTCCAGCCTTTGGTGCCTCTTGGTGTGTTGTGATGACAGTTCCCCAGTCAAAGGACCCAACTGTACAGGAATCCCTAACCAAGGCAGGCAATCAGCTCAAGCATCTGATACTATTGGGGGAAATAAGACAACAGGCAGTTCCTCAGTCACCTTCCTTGTTTGCTTACTTGGTTGGTTGACTGATGCATTTCCAACTCAGAGAACTCCAGATAGCGTAGATGGGGTGGGAGGGGATGGAGAACCTCTTCTCATTTTTCCCCTGAATAAAAATTAAATCTATGGAGTAGATTTAATTCACAGAAAGAGAGACTGACTAGCTGAAAGTTATACAGTGAACTCTCTCTCTCTCTCTCTCTCTAACTCTATAGTTGAGTGAGTACCTAAATCTGGATATCCCTGTGATTCTAAACATGAATAAGAGAATATCTTCCTTGCAAGAAGCAAGGCAGCTTGGGAAGGACAGCAGTTTTGCATAGTTTTGTTGTTCTGAAGAAGTGAAGTTATGGCTGTTCAACTGAAAAGCTTTGACCATTTTATAAAAACCAAGGTGTGTCCTGCCACTGGATATTTGCTTAACTCTATACTCAGTATCTGAAACAAGTGTTATGTCTTTAATTCTAAATCTGGCAACTCTGATTTACACTAGTAGAATGTTGTGTCATTATATTATCATGTTATAGGTATAAAACATACAATAATTGTAATTGTATAATTGTAATAAAATAATTGTAATTGTAATAAAAAGTTACAAAATAAAAATAAGCTATTAACTATCTAAGAAGGTCCTTTAGCCTATAACAACTTTAGTTAAGCTTATTTCATAGGAAAACTTCAGCACGGGTGACAGTGAAAGTAATCACAAAATGGCAATAAAACTCATAATCCATTAATCGGTGCCTTATGTCCATATGCGTATGTGAATTCCCTTCTGTATGTCTCTATAGATTGATGCTAAAAAGGGGGGTTATTTTTCTAGAGAGTTGGTGCACATACAGCAGATTTATGCACTGTGCTATAGCAAATGTGAAATAGTGGAGAATATATGTATTGCTTGCTGAAACGGCTAGCAAACTCCTCTCTCCCGTGCACTGATGTTATTACCTACTCTGATAATGAAATATCTGCAGGAAGAGAAGGAAGCTGAAAGAACACCAAGAATGCAGCAAACGAGCAGAGTTGCTTCTACAGTGGGGAATAATAAGATTATATAACCTTTTTAAAGCAAAATGCACAGCATGTATTTTAAAAAAGAGAAGACTGCCCCGGAAAATATGCCCCACCCAGGCAGATACTGTAGGTTAGCATATGGTTTCTTACAGTCCTGTGACAGAGGTGGAAAAAGCAATGGGAAAATTAGTATTTGACAAATAAGAAGTGGAAGATGATGCTGCAGAAATGGCCAGGCAAGAGATTGATTTATGCCAGGAACATTTGATGATTAGGGTTGTGTGGTGCTTTGGAGTCAATGGCAAAAAGGTGCTTTTGGAGCACACATTGTGTCAGCCCTACAAGGTAGACCAGACTAAGAAACCAATGCCATGTAGGTCAGTACTATTTTTATTGTAACAGAATCTTGCAAATCTGCATGTGCTTTCCCCTCCCTCCCTTGATCTCTGTTTGAACTAGACACTTCTAGTTCTAAGATACTTTCTCAAGTTACTTTCTTGACTCTGGCTCAGACCCTCCTTTCTGACCATTGCCTTGGTAGTAGCTCTTCCTCCTGTCCTTCAGGGCCATTCCCTCTTCCCTCTTCACACGTATACACATGTATCACTGGCCTGCAAACTCCGTAAACCAAATGCATCTTTTCCTGGGATCATGTTGCAGCTAAGAGGGGAGCTGCATGACCCTGGAAAAAGGTGCAGCTGCTTTGAGGAGTTGCAGACCGGTGATACTTCAGCATCCCCACAGGTTACAAAGTATCTTTTTGCTTTCCAATCCAAAGTGCTGCACAGCCCTACTGATTCCCAGTGGCAGTGGTGAGGTTCCCAAATAGCTTAAAAGAGGGAAAACAGAAGAAATACACCATGAGCTCTGATTGGTTACACAAATAGGGCAACAGAAATTCTGGATGGAGTCAAAGCTAATGTGGGCATAGACAACTATCAACCTGCTCACATGCATTAAATGTAAAGGGGGCAGTTAGGTAGACACACCTGAAAACCTGAATAAAGTGTACCTATTGTTAGGACTCTCAGGCCACGACAATGCAGCTATTTTAGAAGTGACTGGATGATTCAGGCTACCTTGAGAGTCTGTGGTAGCAGCTTGCCCCAAACCTTCTTGACTACCAGAAACTCACAGGGCTGAATAACGTACATAAAACTCAAACACAGCCCCAAGCCCCATACCACTCCATCTTGCAAGGGCTGAGTTGGGGCCGGTTCCTCACAGTCTCCAGGCACTGGGTCAGCACCTCTCACTTGGATGAGAACTCTGCAAAATGATCAGAGAGTTCTTCTCCTACATCATCCTAATAACACATGGACTCAGACTCCTCATCTGCCCAAAGACTCTGGCCGAGGAAGTAATATTACATGATTATTGTAACCCCACACAATCCAAACTTCCATAGGTCTGTGAAAGTTAGACATGGAGCAGCATTTTTAGGATAAAGCTAAAATCCTAACATGCAACCTTAAACCATTGCTGCAACTATATACACACTATCTGATCTTTTGAAGGTTACCAAATGCCGCAAAAGAAAGGACTCCTGTACCATTCATGGTTGTGTAGAAGATAGTTGAGAAGCCAAAGTGCAGGACTTCTTGCATGCCATAGCAGCTATCCAAAAAAAGGTCTTTCTCCTATATAAATCCTTTTTTGCTTGTATTTGATACACACATATGAGGCACCAGAGTCAGAAGGAGGGTGCAGAACAATTCTCCTGCATTGTATGTGGAACCCAGATTTGACTGAATCACGGGCTCTCCCAGGGAACAGAGCTTCCTCTTTCAGCACACCAATGGACCTTTCTAGGCTAAGAATGAGGAATCTGGAACCTTCTCAGCTATTAGGTTTCCAGCAGCTCCAAAACACAGAGCAAGGGTGAAAGATATTGGGAGTTGTTTCAACAACATCTGGGTGGATTCAAGTTCCTCATTCCTGCTTTAGCCAAATGGTACCAAGAAAGAAACGGAGGGCTGTGGTCCTCAAAGGAAGGAAAGGAAGGAAACCTAATAAAGGAAGAAAAAACCTAATAAAGAAAGAAAGCTAATAAACTGGGTCAAATCTTAAGCTTAAAAACTACAAACCAGCTGGAAATCTAGTCAAGGAAGCCACACGCCATGACATTTTGTGGGTTTCAGAGAGTCTCAGGACAGAACAAATGAATTTATAGTTTAATCTACATGAAGGAAAGGAACTTTGTGAAGTTGTTTCATTACTTAGTTTATAGAGATTAAATTGACCAAAACCACACTACTGACAGCGAGTTGTATAAAAGAAAATATATTACAAGACATGCCTGAATAGTATTTTGACCAATTGTTCTATCCTGGAGGACAGAGTGCTTTCAGATTGGACTCCAAGGCTTTAAATTAGCCACTTTATGGATAAATTGGATCAAGGTCAACCAGAGAGGTGGTGACTTGAGTATCAAATAGGCATTGGAGCAATTTCCTTAGATCTAAATCAAAAGAGAAAATGCACAGATATTTCTACCTTCTCTGCACTCCCATAACATATTATTTTTATGTCTAGCTGTTCTCTGAGCCTCTGTCTTTGCTGGTTTTTTTTCCCCTAGAACAAAATGGATTCTTGAGTCAAGGTTTCAGGATAATGACCACTGAAAAAAAATATGAACAGAGAACTGATGTTTCTGAGCTCCCTTTATAACAGAAGTAATCTATTTTAAAAAAAGAAACCAAAGCATGTAAACATCAGAACATACCTAGAGGTGTCATCTGTCTTCAGTAATTAAGCCATTCATAGTCTAAATGCAACCACAGATGTAGAGAATTCCAAAGATCAAAAGGACAACACACACTGCATTTACTTACCCAACTGGTGGACCCCAAATACTGCTGGAATACTTTGGGGAGCCTCAGGGTCTGGGGAGATAAAAGCAGAACAATAGTGTTGCAGTTAATTCTGAATGGCAGCTGTGTAGGATTTCCTCTTCTGCTGCTTAGTTGGCACCGTCATCATGCTGTCCTGAAATTCCGTATCGCCTCATTAATTATTACTGTAATCATTACATTAGATTGAAACAAACTTCAGCTAGGAATAAACATTGCTCCAGTGCAGAAAAAAAACAGCACACTGAGCATCATCACCCAACAAACTTTGCACTGGACAGATCTGTGAGGTTCACCCAAAGAGCAGGATTCATGCATTCTCACCTCCTTATTTTGGCAGCATTTCCCAGCTCCCATCTTTTTTCTTCACCCAAGCCCAAAGTTGACCTCCAAAGAACCATTCATGGCTGTGGAGACAACAGCTGGTTGGAACATTTCTGTCCCGAACCCACCTGAACTGACACAGCTACTCTTGCCTATCAACACAGTTCTCCCTTCTTGCAATCCAACTGGCCTCGCATCAGTTGCTAGGCAACCGAAGAAGGCATATTCCATGAACGTAAGCGGCATTAGCATCTCCTTTTTTTTAGCTTACATTTAGAAGTGTTTTTGTCTATCTACCTGCCCTAAATAATCTGATTTAAACTGAACCAAATACACATACACATTTAAGACAACGGATAGCAAATGGTCACACGTGCTGTCTGTGTATCTTCCCCCACAGCAGCCCAGGTGAAGCTGATGCTCTCCCAAATGTATTGGTCCAATTCCCATAATTTTTATTCTTGCAGGCAAGCTGGCTGGGAATCATGGGAGTTGAAGTCCAACACATCTGGAGAGAAACCAGGTTGGAGAGCATTGCCGCTGAAGTGGGTGAAGCAAAGTACTTTTGAATCTGATGAGATGGGAATGTGAAATCTGTGGCCTCGAGCAGTTTCCAAGCTACACTTACACTTACAAATTTCCATTAGGATACAGACTGCTGGGTAGGAAATCACATTTACTTTTCTCCCTGCACCTCAAGAGGTTTTGTTTTGTTTTGTTTAATTTAATTTTATTATCTATTATAACTTGCATGTGTCATCTTTTCTCTGGGAGCTTAAGGCATTGCACGTTATGGGGGGAGAGAATAGGTCCCCTTCATTTTATCCTTTTAAGAAGACTATGGTAAGGAGTGGGGCTAAAAAATAGAGTCACCCAGTGAGTTTTATAGTCTAGTGTGGTCTTGAACCCTAATTTTTACACCACTTGGGCTCTGAAGTTTCTAGCATTAGTATGTCTTCTAAAATAATGTTAATCTCATTCTTTCCTCTCAAAGACCAAGCCAACTCTAACCATATCCCTTCCTTTCCTCCCGTTGCACCCCACCTGCAGAGCAGAAATCTTTACTTGCAGACATTTTGGCCATTTTGGCTTAATGCTGGTTAACATTTTAGGATTACATAGGACCTCTGTTGCAAAGCTGGTCCACAATGGGGGAATGAAAGCAAAGGCTGGAATGCGAGAGCCACAGAAATGACCTTGGAGAAACTATTGCTGGGACGGTTACACAAACATGTTTTAGGCCCAGGGAACAAAGAAAACATTAGAAAGAAACTCAATCTAGTTCTGTCTTAGCTCTCTGGGGTATAAGCGGGAGGGAAGGGAAAACACAGATCTTCAAGATTCTGTTACTACGGCCTCTATCAATAAAGAAGAGTTCCAGTACTTCTTGAGGAGTCTGTTTCCTGACCTGGCCTACCTCGGAGGACTAATAGAGAAAGATCAACCAAAGTGCTCAATTATGGCTTCCTCAAAATCCATGGTTTAAAAGGAAGCATGGACAAACACAGGCTTTGTATGCTATCATCCCCACAGCTGACATGCTAACCCAGATAATCACCTTACTGTTTTACTTCATGTGCTCCCTGGTAAATTATCATTTGATCCTCTGTAATCCCCCATAGTTGTGAAAGATTGTCAGAAAGCAGGACTGTTTGGTTTATCTAAGAAGAGGCAATGCCATTCAGATGTGAGAGACATGAGAAGAAAGGATTTCAAAGAGACTCTGCCTTCATTGTTGTTGTCGTTGTTAGTTGCTGTTGAGTCATTTACAACTCATGGCGACCCTATGTATAACAGAACGAAATGCTGTTCAGTCTTGCGCCATATGCCTGACTGTTCCAGTGTTTGCATCCATTTTTGCGGTAATTGTATCAATCCATCGCATTGAAGGTCTTCCTCTTTTCTGCTGGCCCTCAACTTTACCAAACATGATCAGTCTTTCCTGATGATGTGCCCAAAGTATGAGAGTCTAAGCCTAGTCATCTTTGCCTCTAGGGAGCATTCTGGTTGTATTTCTTCTAAAACTGATTTGTTTGTTCTTCTGGCAGTCCATAGTATTTTCAATAATCTTTGCCAACACCACAATTCAAATGCATCAATTCTTCTTCTATCTTCCTTGTTTAATGTCCAACTTTCACAGGCATATGTGGCAATGGATTAATTCACTATAATTGAGGCAGGGAATTTACTCTTAGAAATTTTCAAGATTCTGCATTTATCCCACCATTAAAGAAACACTCCTGCAATCTGTATTGTTCTTACTTCATTGGTCTTGAGGTTTAACAACAGTATACGGAAGCTGTAGTGCTTTCTGCTGCAGACCAGATTACTAAAATCAGTAACAACTTTATTATTTGTTTGTTCCATTTCTATCACATCACAATCCAATTAAGACTCTCCGCAATTCATTAGATACAGACAACATCTAGAATTTGCTGCAAAAGTTTTACATAGGCATAACGTGGCCTGCCATGACTGCCCATGTTGCCAAATTCTGGAACAACTGAAGCTTCTGAGCAGTCTTCAAGGGCAGCCCCATATAAAACACATTGCATTAATCCACATGTGAGGTAACTAAAGCATGAGTGACTATTTGGGGGGCCTTGTGTAATTGATGCACAAGATAAATCTGTGCAGAGGCCTTCCTGGCCACAGCTGCTGTAGACACACCAGTATAGGATCCTCCCTAGGTTTCAGGTGGTCCAAATACCCACAGCCATTTGCTCTTAGTAGGGTTTATTTTAACCTCTGATTGCAAAAAGAGGGTATAAGCCATTCAGAGTCCTGCTGGATTGGAAAGTTCCAAGAAAGAAAATAAATAAAATGAAAAAATGAAAAAAAAATCATAAAGAAGGATAACTTCTTTTAATTATACTCAGTCATGTAAAATCTACATTCATGCACTGGTGATCTCATTCAAGCAATAAGTGCTGTATGAAAGAGCTCCATTTTCAACATTTCCTGAATGAAATCAGGGAAGGGGCCAATCTGATTTCAACTAGTAGGCTGTTCCAAAGAATAGGTCCTGCCCAAAAAAAACACCTTCTAGCTTCTGCCCCTCTCTCTTCCTGGAAGTGGAGAACCATTAGCTGTTTCTCCTGAGAGGACCAAGATGACAGTGGAAACCAAGATCATGCAGTAAATCCACTTATAACATTTCACATCTCTTCATAATAAGCCAAGTTTTGGGGGTTCTCTTCCTCATCTGTGCAATGCAGGCAAATCCTTTGCTTTCCAACCCAAATTACTCTCACCTCAAAAAATCCTTTGCAAATGGAGTTTAATTACTACTGAGAATTTTACTGATTACACAGTCAGTCCGGAGAACAGTGTAGTTGCAATGCACCAAAGTGGGGATGATAAGAAAAGTGGTTCTTCACTTTTCTACTTTATTGGAGTTGAGGGTAGGGGTGGGGAGACAGGAAAAAATCAGCACATTCTTGAACTGTACATACCTTTTAGTGCATTGACAACATGAAGAATGGCATCATGGGTCAGCCAGTTGAAATCATCTAAATTCCAGCTTCCATTCATGTCCATCGTTCTCTGTAAGGCCAAGCCCTGGTTGGTGAACATGTAATACTTTACAAGATGGCAGGAACAGCTAGCAACGCCTTGAAAAGAAAACAGAGCAACATAAAATTAACCACACTGCTAGCTACTTCAGAATGTGAAGAACCGGATGGTTTCTACAGAGGCTGATCCCATTACATCACTGGTGCAAGTAGCAAATTAGGATGTCTTGTAGATAAGATGCAATTGTGTTGCACCCACAGAGTTGCAGAAGACAAAAATATTTCAGATCTGCCTGAGTATATATAGGAGATAGTAGCAGAAGTGTTAAGAGAGGTTAGCAGAAAAAGTAACTCTCAGTATTTTAGTTTTTGCAATCAAGGGTTTTTTTTTAAACTGATTTTACTGATTAAACTTTTATCTTTCTGCTGTCACATAATTTTAAACTTCGCATGTATACTATGCTTGACATATGTTGTTCTGATTTTACAGTAATACATAATATTTCACTCTCCATAGGTAGTGGTGAAGGGGCTTATGAACTATATGGTATGACTCATACCAGCAATGATGGCATGAACTATACTATCAGGACTCAGAAAGGTCACCCATAATGGGCAGATCATGGACAAGGGACAAACTAAATACAACCCACTGGAGAAAGACATTCCAGTATTCTGCCAGGAACACCAGATGGACATTCACAACCAGGATCAAGTCCACATGATACTGAAAAATGTGCCTCTCACATCAGAAGGTATCCAATGAGCTACAGGGGAAGAACAGAGGGCAAATAAGAGTAGCAGTGGGCCTTATGCTGTGAGTGAATTAAAACTGAAAGGATATCCAACTGCAAAATGAAAAATCAGTGCCGCAAAGATCTGCAAAATGAGAATCAGTGAAATGAAATGGACTGGAATGGATCACTTCATATGTTAGGAGTAACAGAACTATTGCAGACAGTTGCAATATTGTTTTAATATGTATTCATTGTTAATAATAGTTTTAATTATTAACAAATTACAACAAATTATTAACTCTGTTAACAAAGGGGCATCCAAGGCAGTGCTTGAATACAACACCAAGGAGACAGAATGATTGCAAATCAAATCTAAGGCAAGACAGTGAATATTACAGCAATCCACGTCTATACTTCAGCCATAAATGCAGAGGAAGGAGTAATTGAACAGTTCTGTGGTGATTTTCAATACCTTGTCAACACAACACCTGAGAAAAGATGTCATACTATTTATAGAATATTAGAATACTAAAGCTGAAAGTAAAATAGCATTTGGAATAATGGAAATATTGTTCTCAGTGTACAAAATGAAGCAGGAGCCAGATTAAGAGAGTTGTGCTTATAACAAATACTGTGTTCCAACAGTACTTTACATACTGAACATCATCAGATGAACAACACTGAAATCAAATTGACTATATAGTCTTCAGGCAATGGTGGAGAAACTTTATTCAGTCAGCAAAAACAAGACCTGAGGCTGACACAGCTCCTCTCATAAACACCTTGCAAAATGACAACTTGAACTAAAGAAAACAAACACAATAATCAAACCAACAAGATACAGCCTTGCCCGTGTTCCATATTATTGAATGACAAGGAATAGATTAAATGGATTTGATTTGATACGTAAACTGGCTAAAGACCTGTGTAGCAAAATGTATGATATCATTAAAGATGGCACAAAATGTCTGTCTGCTGATATGTTGAAAGCAATAGGCAACAGAGGATATTTGCCCAACTACGTTACATTTAATAAGCAATGTGATGAAATTAAGGATAACAATTGAATTGGAGGGCAAGAGACTTATGAAAATCAAGGGAACATGTTATGCAAAGATGGGCAAAAGCAAAGAGAAGGTAGGCAAAGATCTACAGACAAAAGTAGATATAAAGAAGAGATGGCATATATACATAGAAGAACTGTATAAAAATGTCTAAATTTATATCAATTTTATGTAAGCATAAAAGACCTCAATTATATCAATTTTATGGATGCAGATTTAATCTGAATTTAGTTCAGTGATTCAATAAAGCAAAATTAAATGGGCCCTAGAAAATAATGCTAACAACAAAACTGCAGGAGTTCGTGAAATATCATCTGAATTGTTTAAAGCTTAGCAGGATGATGAAGTTAAAATGGTGCTTGAGTTTTGAAAGCAGGTTTGGAAAACAGCATGGGGTGGGGACAGTAAGGGAGTGGTAAAATATGAATTTATATTCCAGTATTAAAAAGGGGCAGTGCTAGAAAATGTTCCGCCTAAACATTTGCACTTATCTCACATGCTAGTATGATAATGCTCAAGGTTTTGCAATCCAGCTAGACTAGATGTACAAACAGGATTCACCACAGGCTTCCTTTGTTAATGTACAGGCAAGTTTTGATTATATTAAGTTTATTGTAGTATACAATAAAATAAAATAACTGTGGACAGCCCCCTGTAATGCTGGGGGAAATTGCTGAGAATACCTTGGACTACAAATAGAACAACTCACTTAATATTAGATGAAGTAAAACCACACTTCTCATTGGAAGCACTAATATTGATTGATTGACTGACTGACTGACTGATTATGTGTCATCAAGTCAGTGTGGACTTTTAGTGACCACACAGATAGATTTTCTCCATAATGATCTGTCCCTAACCTTTCTTTCAGGTCTTCCAACGGTACACCCATCGCCACTGTAACTGAGTCCATCCATCTTGCTGCTGGTCAGTGAAGCAAATAGTTAAACATTTTGGACACATAATGGTAGAGAAGAGCAATTGAGGAAGGCCTCAAAGCTTGGTAAAATCAAAGAATAAAAAAAGAAGCTGACGGAATACCAAGCAGTTGGATGCTTAGAAGAATTCAACGAAGCAATTACTGACAAGAAATCCCAATGAAATGATGTCCATTGGGTCATGAAGACTCAGAAGCAACAAACCATAAATACAGAGCAATACACAGCCTTGATGTGCAGCTTGACAGTTACTGCTGCCACCACCTGTTTTCCAAGAGAATATCAGAGATCCTCCCTGCTAAACCTGGCATGTGACGCGGCTGTGTACTTAACTGGCAAGTAAAAGGAGAAAGATGATAAAAGGCACATAAGTTCTATAGCACCATCTCCTGGTCCTGCAGCACTGAGACATATGAGCAGTAAAATCAGCCCTTCCTCTCTTTCTCCCTGTATGGGAGATAGGACAATCTCATAAGAGATAGAGTCCAGTTTTATTTAAAGAAAAAAGAAAAGAAGAGAATGTAAAAATTGCTTTTTTAGTTTGTGTGACATGCAGAACACTCATTGATAAAGGAGAAAAAAAATACAGAGCTGTTCAAAATAGGCAGTATGTGAAGAAAAAACAACCCTCCAACAGAAAAAAATCCAGTATAAACACTATAAAGCTCTGAGCAGTTCACTAGATGATAGATCTGCTACTAACCTAGACACATGATGATGTGAAGAGGTGCCAACTTACATAAGGACTGAGACTGTATAGAGACAATAGTCATCAGAGACAACAAATTAGTCTTAAACATACACCCTGTTCAAATAAAAACTAGTCTTATACAACATTTCTAGCTAAGCTTGTCATCATTCTTTAGGATATGCTGATGCCTGAAGCCAAAGTCCCCTTATTTGCTTTCATGGATTTCTTTTTCAGCTTCTCCTACATTTTATTATTTTTAATAATAATAACAACAACTACTACTACTACTACACTTGGAATTATGCTAGCAGCTAGACAGGGTTTTTTTGGTACTTGGATTCCTCAAGTAGCAAAAAAAAAAAAGTTCCAGGATTGGGTTTATTTAGATATGAGCATTGCAGACTTATTGGTTGGTAATACTGATTTTATTTACAAATATATGTGCAAAGCATTGCAAACCCAAGCAACCATTCCTGCAGCAAGTAGTGGGAATTTGAACAACTGGTTTCACACTTTCAGTATCCATCCTTCCCTGTCCTCATCAAGAATGCCAACAAATTGCTACTTTTCCTGCTTCTTTGCCCCTTCCCCATCCTGTCCAAGGCTTTTGAGATCTCACTCTAAACACTATGGAGAAATTCGCTGCCTTCATCCTCTATTACCGCCCAAAGTCCCTCTGGTGGGAGGAGATGGACGGTGACAAATTTGATAAATAAATAAATAAATTACAAATGTCTTTCTGAGAGACCAAGGACTCCACAGTTCAAACCTGAGCTACAGATATTCTCTTCTATTAATCTCCTTCTGCCTTCATAACAATTGTTTGAAGTTGATGTCAGTGAAAAAGAATGATTTGTTTTGTGCACACAGAAATGTGCTAAGCTAGGGTTCAAGTCAGGCTTTGCCACAATTGTTGGTCAAAAGAAACCAAGCTCACCCAGGCTGCTGCCTCTTTTCAATCTCTCAATTTACGGGGTGGCACTTGAAAGCTTAGAAGTGGCACACCTTACACACTTAATTCCTGATCGTACAAGCAGATTTCTTAAATAAGGCAGATAATTGTGTCAGCTTAGGTCAAGTGCTTGCAAGGACTGAACTTCTACGCAAGCTCAAACCAGTGGAACAAGAATGAACAGTCAAGAATGAGCAAGTGTTTATTATGGGTTCTACACAAGATGAGGTAAACCAACTCCTCTGCTC
This sequence comes from Candoia aspera, assembly GCF_035149785.1. Lineage (NCBI taxonomy): Eukaryota > Metazoa > Chordata > Lepidosauria > Squamata > Candoiidae > Candoia > Candoia aspera. The sequence goes on from NC_086157.1 coordinate 104,221,413, forward strand.
TTTCCATTTTGCCAATCAAAGAGGGCACTTCCTTGTAGTAAGATGAAGGACCATATTGATCCCAACAGAGCACTTCAGAGAATTACAAATGGGTGGACATAATGATGAACACAGTGTTGATGTGTGGAGCCAGAACACACACACACACACACACTCATAGAAGAACGTTCACACAACCCCCAGAGTCCCTTCCTGCTTAACAGTTCTGATCAGGAGCTCTGTAAGCCACACATTCTAGGTTTGTTTAGTACATTAATCTAGGATAAAATATGGTTGCCTAATACAGTTAGGCTATGGCTAAGTCTTTGTGAGCAACTGAGTTAACTCAGTAAATCATGGTTCAAATAACCATGGGTTAGTATAGTGTGCCAACATAGACACAGAAAGCAGCTAAGGACCACAGGTAGCCCATGAGTTATCCATAAGTGTTATAAGCAAAGTGTTGTCTAGGAATCAGGGCTGCTGCTTACCCTGTTCATGTTGTACAGTGCACAAGGGCACCACATCTGTGAGGTGGCCATTCACATAATAGATCATCTGCAAAGTGCAGGAAGCTAGCAGTACTTCCATTTCTGGGCAAAACAGTGAAAAACTAACAATCCACAGGCAGAAGACGGTGTGCTTGGCTGGCTGGGCAAACAGGCATAGCTGGCTGGTCTCCAGCAAAATTGCTTGTTCAGTGAGCAGCTTGCACAGCAGTGAGCACATGCGTTCCCCATTTTTTAATTTTATTTATTAAATTTATATTACCGCCCATCTCCCCCAATGGGGGACTCTGGGTGGTTTACAATAAAAACTATAATAAAAACATCTAAGCTTCAATCACACTTTAAAAACATAAGTAAGATAAAAAATATAAATATAAATATAAAATCCAAGAGGAGATGGAATCCCAATCAATAGGGGGTGCTTTGGCACCAACCACCCCCAGGTGGAACTATTACCCCCACCCCCCATCCCATGCAAGGTGGCAGAACCAGGTCTTCAGTTTCTTCGGGAAGACCAGAGCAAGAAAACCCATCTCAACTCCAGGGGCATGATATTCCAAAGGGCGGGTGCCGCTGCAGAGAAGGCCCGCCGCCTGGAGCCCGCCAGATGTAATTCCTTTGTTGATGGGGTCCATAGCATGCCCTCCCTGCCTGACCGGGTGGGGCGGGTCGACATCATGGGGATGAGATGGTCCCTCAGGTAGCCTGGCCCCATGCCATGTAGGGCTTTAAAGGTGATAACTGTCCTGACTCCCAGGAAACACTCTGAGACAGGGAACTGTTCTCTAATGTTTTATTGCTAATACATAACAGTAATCCTAACAAACTGAACAAGCGTGGGAAAAACCCAGCCATATAAACCCCGCAGGTTAAGGCGGTCCCAATCTGTGCCTCTTGGAATGGCTCACCAATTCCTCAGTGCTACGCACGCGCTTAACAGTCTGGAAAGGAGCCCCCTGCTCGCCATCCTTACTCATGACAATAACCAACACCTTGAATTGGATCCGGAAGCAAACTGGTACCCAATGCAGCTTGCGTAACAGTGGTGTCACATTTTACAGCACCCATAACTGTCCACGCTGCTGCATTCTGGACCAGCTGAAGCTTCCGGATACTCTTCAAGGGTAGCCCCATGTGGAGCGCATTGCAATAGTCTATCTGAGAGATGACAAGGGTATGAGTGACTGTTCGGAGGGCCTCTCGATCCAGGAATGGGCAGAGCTGGCGCACCATCCAAAGGTGTGCAAAAGCCCTCCTGACTGCAACTTCCACCTGCTCTTCAAGCAGGAGTCGTGAGTCCAGGAGGACCTCCAGGTTCTGCACTGGTTCCAAATGGGGCAGTGCCATCCCATCCAGAACCAAAGATGACAACTTCCTGGGAACCGAGGGGCCATCAATCCACAGCCACTCCATCTTGCCAGGGTTCAGCTGAAGCCTGTTGTTCCCCATCCAGACCCCTACAGCCCCCAGGCACTTGGAGAGGGTGGAGACAGCATCACTTACTTCACCTGGGATGGAGATATATAACTGGGCATCATCAGCATATTGATGATACCTCATCCCATGGTGACGGATGATCTCACCCAGCGGTTTCATGTAGATGTTGAATAGGAGAGGAGAGAGAACCGAACCCTGCAGCACCCCACAACGGAGGGGTCGAGGGGCGGATCTCTCCTCTCCTATCACCACCGATTGGGAACGGCCCTGGGGGAAGGAGGTGAACCAGAGCAAAGCTGCACTGCCCACCCCCAACCCCCTGAGCCGCCCCAAAAGGATACCACGGTCAATGGTATTGAAAGCCACTGAGAGATCCAAGAGAGCCAGGATGGATGCACTCCCTCCATCCCGCTCTCACCAGAGATCATCCATAAGTGTGACCAATGCGGTCTCTGTCCCATATCCTGGCCTGAAACCTGACTGAAAGGGGTCTAGATAATCCGTTTCATCCAGAATCTTCTGGAGCTGCAACGCAACCACTTTCTCAACCACCTTCCCCAAAAAGGGAAGGTGGGAGACAGGGCGAAAATTGCCCAATATAGTAGGGCAATTAGGGTATAGTATTTTCTCCGTTCCTCCTGTTCTTCTTCATTTAGTGAGTAGGATGGTGATTGCTGGATTCAGTTTTAGTGCACCCGTATTATTTTCTCCTTTTAAAATAAATGTGTGAAGAGGCAGCTGTCAGAAAAATATATTACCATTGGCAAGCTCCCATAGCTGTTGTGAAGCCACTGCTTCTCTCCATGGTCCGTCAAATACCATAATGTGTATTGCAAGTTGATTCTATAATCTCACACCTCCAATCTAATGTTTCTTAATTTTCAATATTTCATTGCCAATGCTGCAGTATAAAACTGTATTCTTCACTGCATTGTAAAATTTTGTTCTGTACTGCCCATATAGCCAAGAAGGCCGAAGTACATTTCTATAAAATCCTAGTCACTTAGTTTTTCTTAAAATAGAAATACTTCATAATACAAACAGTAAATGTGCATTGGCCCACAAGAAAACCAGAAAATACCTGTTTAATGGTCATGTCGAGTATCACCCCATACCCTGAAAAATACAGACAGCTGGATTGATAAAGAGAATGCCTGCCCCGCAAAGTCACCCAGTAAATTTTTGTGGCTACAGCTGGAGTAGAACTGGGGTTTCCCCACTTCTAGTCCAACTACTTGATCACTATACCACACTGGGTTTTGTTTAAGAATACCCCTTAAACTACTACTTTAAGAAAACAGAAATATGCCCATTATTGGGCTAAATTGGGGAAAGTCAAAAAGTTAAAGAATTGAACTTCAGAATTTTGGTGTGAATAATTCCTCTTAGGATGAAGTGGCTGGGGAGTTTAGAGGGGAAAATCTTTACAACTGTAAGCTGCTGTTGCATTGTACTGCTAACGCCATATATTTTTTAAATATCCAATAGATATTGGAGTAAGCAAGCATTGGAATTGTCATAAAGAATGTAATTTTCATGAAAGCAAGATGTGCAACTACTGTATTTTAAAATTACTTACTTTGATTAACTTTGAGTTCCTAATCACTGTGATTAAAATCTGAATGTTCTATTTTGGTTTGTTCAATAATTTTTATTGCTCAACATAAAGAATGACTTTATGTTCGCTATCATTGTTATGTCCAGAAATAAATCATAGGCTAACTTAAAAATTATTTGAGGAAGAGGAGCCTTTTTATCATTTGTACAAAGGCACTGTATGCCACAGAATTAATGTTTCAGTGACAGACATTTAAAAAATGATACACATTTGTAGTTCAAAATACCCAGACAATACCTCTATAAAGTAAATTTGAAGTACAACATTTTGACTTCTCCAAAACTCTTCGTCAGGAGATATAATAAATACAGAAAAGAAAAAAGTGGGGAGGGGACTAGAATAAAATACCTTTAGTTGCTGTCTACCCCAACAACCCTAATGTATAAAATTGTTACAGCTCCAATAGCCTGTGCGGTTATTGGCAAGTAAAAGGGAAATGTACTGCATAAGGCCATCTCTTGTTCCTATAATGCTGAGGCATGTGATTAGGGAAATAAGCCCCTCGTCCCATGTGAGGAGATAGACTAATCTCACAAGAGATACTGTAAATAAATCAAATTTTATTAAAAGGGGGAAAAAGGAATGTAAATTTGTTTTCTTAGATTTTAATAGGCATATGTTAAACATTCAGTGGCAAAAGAGATAAGATAAAGAGCTGTTCAAAATAAAGTCAGTATCTGAAAATAAATAAATAAATAAATAAATATTCATAAGATCTGTGGGACTTCCAGATCCGGAGGGACAGGCAGGTACTGGCCAATCAACCAGATATTGTGGTAGTAGACAAGGACCAGAAGACAGCGATGGTGATAGATATAGCAGTGCCAATTGACAGCAACATCAGGAAGAAGGAGTATGAGAAGCTGGAGAAGTACCAGGGCCTGAAGGAGGACCTAGAGAGGATGTGGAAAGTGAAGGCCAAAGTGGTCCTAAGGGTGGTAGGAGCACTCGGGGCTGTGACCCCCAAGCTGGGAGAGTGGCTCCAACAGATCCCAGGAGCAACATCAGAGTTCTCTGTCCAGAAGAGTGCTGTGCCAGGAACAGCCAAGATCCTGCGCAGAACCCTCAAACTCCCACGCCTCTGGTAGCAGACCCGAGATTGAGGAAGACACATACAACCCATAGGGGTTAGAAGGGAATTTTATATGGCAATATAAGGCTCTGAACAGATCATGATGCTACTGACATAGAAAACTGTAACTCTCTGCTCCCATTTAATGGTGAATCAGAGTTTTCCATCTCAGATCTAGCAGCCCTAAGCTGCAATGATGATAAATGCTAACAAACTACAGTGTCCAAGTAGCCACCATTATGTTACAGAGGACGAACAGCCTGGGGTGTGCTATCGAAGTCCTCATGTTCAGTCTTCCAGAATGTTTTGCTTCTTATGTAACAGTGAAGGTGGGATAGAAGTACTGATAGAAAGAATGGGCAAAAGCAGCCAAGGTGAAATGTTGGGGAAAGATATGTCTGCAGCACCCATCCCTCACGGGCTTTCATCCTCCTCAAAGCAACTGGTTTTAGCTGCTTGCTGCTCAGCAATGGGCCATCTGTCAGCATTTGATACCTTCCAGACCTCAGCTGTTGTAGCTCTTCAAACCAAACGAGATGTTCTGTTAAATTTATGCAGGGTTTAGACAAGTAGGGAAATCCTGAAGGGCATGGGTTCTGGAATTCTTTCTAAATCCTTAATAAAAACTGACCTATGATTGTGTTTGCCAGTGCTGACCTCAAAATACAGGGAATAAAACCACTCAGAGTCCCGCTGTGGGGGGGATGGGAGGTAGTACAAATTCAAGAAATAAATAAAATACATAAAAATAAATATTGTGGGCCAATCAGCGTTCACCCTCTTCTCCTCTAGTTGACCAATGGATGTAAGCAAAAAAACTTTAAAAGCCACCAAATCAGAGTCGAGCCCTCTGAGTCCCGTTGGTCATAGAGTATCAAACTTTTCTAACCCCACTCCACCAAATTGGAAACAATATAAATTGCTATTCCCCCATTCCAAACCCATGTTTTTTTCAGTTCATGGATTTGTGTGAGATAGATGGATGGATGGATGGATGGATGGATGGCAGGCCACCATGAGAAAAAGTTCTATTGCTTTTGTTTGTTTGCTAGTTTTGCCTGTCATGGCATCAGAAGAACAATTTACTTCAATTCCTCCAAGTCTTCAATTCACTGGCTCACGTATCTTTGTGCATCTTTATCTCCTTCTTTACTTGATAAACATCCTTGACAGTGGAATAACTGAGTTGCTGGGGCACTATAACAACTGGTACTTTCTAAGCTTCCCAGTCCAGATGGGGGAAAAGAAAAAAATAACTCACTTTGGTCTGATAAGCCTGAAAAAAGCTTCAAAGTAACAGAACATTAAAGGCTTATTCTTACCCAGGGAATGCATTACAGTAAGCGATGAATCATTCTCATTAAGTAATCTATTTCAGCCACTAATGATGTTAGATCCCGGGAAGGAAGATTATAGAAGCTGCCTTCATCCTTCATCCCCCAAACACAAACTCCATCTAAATTAAGAGTCCAGAGATAATTAACCTATAAGGCAACGGGCTAGAAACCAGGAGTCTGTGAGTTCTAGTCCCCTTAGGCATGAAAGCCAGCTGGGTGACCTTGGGCCAGTCCCTCTCTCTCAGCCCAACTCGCCTCACAGGGTTGCTGTTGTGGGGAAAATAGGAGGAGGAAGGAGTATTAGGTATGTTCACCACCTTGAGTTATTTATAAAAATAATCAAGGTGGGATAAAAATTAAATAAATAAATAACCTGTACAAAGCATATGACAACAAAGTACCTCCTCACTGCAGATACTGTGGCTCTGATATTCCAGCATTTCCAGGAAACTAGTTAAGTCACAATTGCTGTAAAGAAATTCTGGGAATAATTAAGTTCTGATAGATTGTTCTAAGTCAGACGTTTTGGTTTTTCTCTTTTAGCATTTTAGTTTGTTACATGTTTGCTACCTGGCGTTTTATACAGAATTTTGGTCTGCAACCATAAATAAAATTTGATACTTTAAAAAAAAAAACTTAAAATGAAAGCCCTGAAATCCTGCAAAGGCTTCCCAGCTGCCCTGTCACCATTCCTCCATGTATTTTAAAGCCCCAGTGAGTTGTGACAGCAAAATTGATAACAGGTCAGCAATTCTGCAGCTGGGTATTTTCCCCAATAGCTTTGCCCATGGCTGCATGTTGCTACAGTATCTGGATTGGAGCAAGGGAAGATAAATTCTAAACATAATAAAGACTACCAGGTACAGACTGGTAAACTTTGGTAAGGGGACAAAAGGAAGCAGGAGGCAGGGTAAGGCAGAAGTTTCTGCCAGAGGGAAAACGAACTGGCCACAACCTCTGCACATTCACAGTGACAAAGGAAAATGTCATCTTTGCTGCATTGTCAAATAATCTCAAGGAGAGTCAGAATTAAATTAGATCAACTTCACAAAACAGACAACAGCATAAGCTCAATCAGATAGACAGCCAACCCCAAAGGGATGGAAAACTTTAGCATATTGTTTGAATCCAGCCAGCATGGGTCGTAGAACATAGTTCATGGCTTTTTATGATGGGGACATTAGGACATAGGACATTATTCAACAAAATGTAATTTAAACAAACCATGGCTTACTGTGATGTATGAGCCCAGCTACCCTAGACAGCACTCAGCTGGTTGAAACATTGATCTCATGTAATCAAAGACAGCTTCTTGTAGTCCAGTGGAAATATTTTTGTTGAAGATGGTCAGGACTAGCAATCATACCTAGAACTAGAATAGAGTACTTCCAACTGTCCTGAGCTAAAAGACTTTCACTTGCCCAAAGTTTCTCTATTCAATCAGCTGATGTGTTCTGGGATCAACTTGCCAGCCACCGGTCCCTCCCTGATCTAAATCCTACAGACATGAAATCACCGACTTTTCTCCAGCTGAATATTTCAAGTGCGGTCGCAAATGCCTCTGGCTTTGTTGCTGCATGTAAGATGCCTGCCAGGAATTCACAAAGCAGTTTCCCCTCAACCTCTCCAACAAAAATGTATTAAACCAAATCCCAGCAGGCAGCAAGAAATTACAGGAAAGTGGCTTAGATGGAAAGGAGGAAAAGTTGCTGTGCTTTTGTTTTCAGAACATTTCAGCAGCAAGCTGAAATTGATGGACTTTTGCAGGAATCCAGCTGCTTTCTGAAGGGTTAAGGATATTAAACTTCATGGCTTTTAAAAGCCCAGTTCACCACCCAATGTAACTTTTCTTACACTGTGGGAATTTCCAAAAGAGTATATTTAGAAACCCTCATACATTTTGCAAAAACGTGCAAAAATGTCCCATGTCATTAAAATATTCTCATTCTTTACTACACCCTGCATAACTTCTTTGACCTCTATCCTATCCCACACTTTTTCTTCGGCCTTGTTTCTAATATTCTGAACCTCGTTTTCATTCCACTCTTTCCAATCCCCCAAAGGTTTGCCAAGGGATCCCTCACCCCCCACCCCACTTCCCAGTCTAGCTTATAGCCTTGGGATTTCATAGCCATCTCTCATCTGAGTATGGACCAGGTCTGATCCTGTTTAGCTTTCTGGGAACAGCTATGATTGGTTAGGACAGTGTTTCTCAACCTCAGCAATTTTAAGATGTGTGGACTTCAGCCGAGAGTTGAAGTCCACACATCTTAACCTCGCTAAGGTTGAGAAAACTGGGCTAGGTGCTCCCAGTTAATTTTAGGCATATGCAAATGTTGCAGTGGAGACCCCCTTGGAAAAGGTTGTCTACCTTGAGTGTGAAATAAGGGTCCTTTCTAAGATGCTATGCAGTACTCATAGACTCATGCTAGGCAGTACTCAAGGAACTATTGAAATAAAGTTAACAGGTCTTTCTAAAGGAATCAAATAAGTTTTGGCTAATTAACAAATTAATTAGTTGAAGTGCCGCATTTTCCTTCCTTCACTTTCTCTTTTGTTCCCCCCCCCCGGTGTCATGTTCACCGTTCCAATGTTGCCGGTACATCGTAACATTTCGCATGTCATTTGGCTGATGCGTGTTTCGTCTGGGAGGGGAGGAGGATTCCATCTCGTGGGATTGTTATATGTTGGTAGCTGGATTGGAATGTGTTTGGGTTATCTCGTGTGTTCAAGGTTCCTTTCCCAGGACATCAGCAGAAATGGTTACCAGCACCTGGGGGGGGGGGAGTTTGCAACGGCAGGGTGAGGGGAGGGATTATGTTTAAGCCGAGGGTTTTTAGTTTGTATTTGGCGCACTTTTGCTCATTCTCAGCTTTCTCTGTATTTGCATACTATTCTTTAATAAATCAGATATCATTAAGTTACTGCTTGTGAGTCTGAGTCTATTAGAGTAGGCAATCATTACATAAAGCTGAGAATCCAAAAAATTTTTCCGTTAGCCCCTTTCCAGACTTATTTTGTGAGGGAGAAGTGCTAGCGATGAGCAAACCAAATCCCCAAACCACGGAAAGCGAGGAATCGAGTGAGGGGGAACCCGACTCCACAGTGATAAGAACGGAGAGAGTCCCTCCTCGAGAGTCCTCAGAAGTTCGAGAGGGGTCGAGCTCCAGCCTAGGAGAAGAGGAGGTTGGAGGTAAAAGAGCCCCTAGACCGACGGGTGAGTCACCAGGCGAGCTGATCACCTGGGATGAAACACAGGGATCCCTACCAGGGACGTCCAAAACGTCTTGGAAGCAGCGATACCCGATGTCCCCAACCGTGGTGAGGCAGGAGGAAAAGGAGGATTCCCAAACCCCTGATCGTATAAAACTGGTGGAGGCCAAATTGGAGTCACTAGAATTTATGTTCCGGAAAATGTCCATGGACTGGGGTCCCCGGGAGAGGAGGAGAGAGGAGTCCAGTAATAGGTATTCGACTTCTTCTTTGCCCCCACCTTCCACGGAGGAAAGGAGTAGGACCCGTCACAGAGAGGAAGCAAGAGCACCGAGGGTGAGAATTTCAAGGTCCCCTCCTCAAGAGCGGAGCTCCCTGGGAGCTAAGAGGAAGCCCGACCGCCCAGCTGTGGCGAAGGGACCGCCCGGACTGGGGGTTAAGGACTTTACCGTTAAATTTGATGGAGATCCAACTAAGCTATCATTCTTCCTTACCAATGCAAGGAGTTATATGGACGAATGGGAACAGTGTTTCCACTCAGAAAGAGCCAAGATTAATGCCATTGCCACTAAGCTCAAGGGGCGGGCAGCTGATTGGTATGTGCAGTTATGTCAATTGGATGCCCCTGAGCTGGAGGAGTTTGAAGAATTCCTGTGGGCGTTGAAACTACACTTTGAAGACCCGTTAGCTAAAGAAAGAGCGAAACGGGCATTGAGGGAGCTGTGCCAGGGGCCACGATCGGTGGCAGACTATGCTCTGGAATTTAAGGCTCTGGCTGGGAAGGTTGAGGATTGGTCCCAATCCACATTAATAGAACGTTTGAAGGATGGTCTGAATACGGAGGTCCTGAGGTGGTCGCTTGGCAGGGACGACCCAGATACCCTGTATGAATGGATACAGCTGGCAGGGAAGGCTGAGCATGCCCATGAGACCTTCGCTCACAGCTGCGCCCACTGGAAAGTCAGGTCAACGTGCCTGGGAAGAGGAGAGAGAGCGCCACTATGCGAAAGGACAATGCCTTCGATGTGGGAAGAAAGGTCACCGAGCGGTGGCATGCCCGAAGGGAAAGACCGATGATCGTCCGGGAAAGTCGTCGGGGAAATCTCCCTCTTTACCCAGGAAAATGAAGGCAGCCATGGTTGAAACTGAAGTGGAGGAGATTCCTTACTTCGGGGACGAGGGGGAGCCCGATCTACTCCAGCCGGCAGGAAACGCCAGCCACCTGCTTTAAAGAGCACCTCTGGGCAGGTGGTGGAGGAGGGGCGCGACCATATTTCGGTGAGTGGCAACTATCCCACACTGACAGTGAAAGTGAAGCTAGGCTCCCGCACAAGAACCGTTGAAGTTTGGGCATTGATCAATTCAGGGTGTTCGCGTTGCTTGATGCACCCTGATGTGGTGGCTGCTTTGGAGTTACCCAGTTTTCCACTAAAACGTCCCATGATTTTTACCCAGCTGGATGGTTCTACGGTGGGGGGAAGCCAGTCACCCATTTCACGGGCATGGTGGCATTGCAAATGGGCAGCCACCGTGAGGGGCTGCCATTTGTAGTGACGCCTGTGGGGGGGTCCCTTAGTCATTCTGGGGATTCCTTCGTTGGTCCAACAAAACCCATATATAAATTGGGTGCACAGGACTTTGACTTTTGGGGATGGTTTCTATCAAGCCCCTGCGGAGGACGACGCTCCGGAGGCTGCAGTGGGGAGGGCGGCGGCAGCAACCCCGCATTTTGCTGTCACCCCACTGGAGGGCTTGCCGGAGCAATACCAAAGCTTTGTGGATGTGTTTGGTGAGAAGGAAGCGGACCAACTTCCACCTCATCGAAAAACTGACTGTGCGATAGAGTTGGTCCCCGACGCGCAACTGCCGAAACCAAAAATCTATGCCATGACGCAACAGGAACTGGCGGCGTTGCGGGAGTTTGTGGACAAAAACTTGGCCAGGGGTTTTATTGAACCAGCAAATTCGCCAGTGGGCGCCCCCGTCTTGTTTCGAGCAAAGAAGGATGGGACATTGAGACTTTGTACAGATTACCGCGGATTAAATGTGGTCTCGATATTAAACAAATATCCTCTGCCAATAATAAAAGACATGTTAGCACATCTGGCTAAGGGGAAAATCTTCTCTAAGCTGGATTTGAGGGAAGCCTATTTCCGTATCCGCATACGGGAGGGGGATGAATGGAAGACTGCTTTCAATTGTCCTCTGGGTTCTTTTCAGTACAAGGTTTTGCCTTTTGGGTTGGCGGGGGCACCAGGGGTGTTCATGCAATTGATCAATGAAGTGTTACATGAACATTTGTTCAAGGGTGTACTGGTCTATTTGGATGATGTTTTAATTTATACTGAAACGGAGGAGGAACATGAGCGCTTGGTGAAACAGGTGCTTAGCAAACTGAGAAAGGCTGAGCTTTATGCTAAACTTTCTAAGTGTGAATTTCATCAGACTCAGCTTGACTACCTGGGGTACAGGATCTCTGACAAGGGTATTGAAATGGATCCTGTGAAGATTCAAGCTATTTTGGGGTGGGAGCACCCGCGTACCCGCAGGCAGCTCCAAAGTTTTCTTGGCTTTTCCAACTATTACCGCCAATTCATCCAGGGGTTCGCAGAAATTGCATTGCCTCTCACTGATTTGTTACGTACGAAGGGGTTGGTGGACACACGCAAGGTGAAGAACCCAGGGGCATTGCTCAATTGGACACCTGAATGCCAGTTGGCTTTCGACAAACTCAAAAGCCTGTTCACTGCTGAACCCATTCTGCAACACCCTGATCCCACTAAACCCTTTGTGGTTCAAGTGGAGGCTTCCGATTTCTCAATTGGAGGCTCTTGCTGCAAGCGGATGCTGCTGGCCGCCTGAAGCCCTGTGTGTATCTGTCCCGGAAATTTTCCAAGATGGAAAGGCAATGGCATGTTTGGGAAAAAGAAGCTTTTGCAGTCAAGGCTGCTTTGGAGGCATGGCACCACCTCTTAGAGGGGGCTAGATGTCCTTTTGAGGTTTGGACTGACCATAAAAATTTGGAAGCGCTCAGCACATCCTGTAAGCTCAGTCCTAAGCAGATCCGCTGGGCTCAATTTTTCAGTCGCTTTGACTTTAAGTTGAAGTTCATTCCGGGCAAGAAGAACTTCCTGGCTGATGCGCTTTCCCGCCTGCCCCAGGATTCGGTCCAGGCACCTGACGTTGTAGGTACGGTGTAGACAGCACCCCAATTGGGGTTGCAAGCTGTCACATACAGTCAGACTTGTGCGCAGCTGCCCCCAGCTTCGGTTTCACCGGCTGGGGGAAGAACGCCAATTCCCTTGCAATTGCAACAGCAGTTTCTGCTAGAGCGGAAATCTGACACTTGGTTGCAAGCGAATAGAGACAATGTTACATTTGACAGAGGCTTCGCTTGGAAGCAGAACCGCCTCTATGTCCCTGACAGTTTGCGAAGGGAAATTTTGATTAGGTCTCATGATGATAAAGTGGTTGGTCATTTTGGGTTTGTCAAAACCTTGCATCTGGTGCGCCGCCAATTCTGGTGGCCCACATTGAGACGTGATGTAAAAAGTTATGTTGCTTCTTGTCCTGTCTGTGCCATGTCAAAACAGAAGGGGGGCAAACCGCAAGGGCTACTGCAGCCAGTGGCCAGCCCCTCCTGTCCTTGGGAGGAGGTTTCCATGGATTTCATTGTGGATTTACCTCCTAGTCAGAGAAAGACTGTGATTTGGGTGGTAAAGGACTACTTTTCTAAGCAAGCCCATTTCATTCCATGTGCTTCCATTCCGTCTGAGCAGCAATTGGCCCGCCTTTTTCTAATACACATCTACCGGATTCACGGGAGCCCCTCCCGCTTGATCACGGACCGCAGAACACAGTTTACTTCCCAATTTTGGAGGGCATTTTTGAAGCTGGTGGGCACCAAGCAGGCGTTGTCCACTGCGTCGCATCCGGAGACTGACAGATCTACGGAGGCTCTTAATTCGACTCTGGAGCAATTTTTGCGGGCATTTGTCAACTATCAGCAGGACAACTGGGTTGATCTGCTACCTTTTGCTGAGGTGGCTTATAACAACGCCGTCCATCAGAGCACGGGGCACACCCCTTTCCGTACTGTGTTTGGCCGGGATTTTGTTCCCATTCCTGAGTTGCCTCAACCCTCCACACAGCCCTGCTCCGCTTCTGATTGGGCTGCTCAACTGGCTGATTCATGGCCAGTGATTCAACAGGCGTTGGCTGATGCCCAATCTGCCTATAAACTGCACACCGATAAGCGACAAGCCCTTCAACCTGCTTTAAAAGTTGGTGATAAGGTCTACCTTTCCACCAAGTTCATTAAATCCCCTCAGCCCTCGAAGAAGTTGGCTCCTAAGTTTGTTGGTCCTTTTCCCATTGTGGGAGTTGTGAACCCTGTCACGTTTAAACTGGATTTGCCACACAATCTAAAACGTTTACATCCTGTTTTTCATTGCAGCTTGCTCAAGCCTGTCAACCTCTCCGATCATTGGCATCCGCAACCTCCACCTCCTGCTCCGATCATGATTGACGGACAGCAACATTTTGAGGTGAAGGAGGTCCTTGATTCTCGCAGACTTCATGGCACCTGCAGTACCTCATTCGGTGGAAACACTTTCCCCACCCTGAGTGGGTGTCTGCCCATGATGTTCACTCTCCTGTTTTAGTTAGACGCTTTCATCTAGCTTATCCTATGAAACCTGCTCCTTAATATTTTTTGGGGTGCGGTATGTCGTGTTCACCGTTCCAGTGTTGCCAGTACATCATAATGTTTCGCATGTCATTTGGCTGATGCGTGTTTCGTCTGGGGGGGGGAGGAGGATTCCATCTCGTGGGATTGTTATATGTTGGTAGCTGGATTGGAATGTGTTTGGGTTATCTTGTGTGTTCAAGGTTCCTTTCCCAGGACATCAGCAGAAACGGTTACCAGCACCTGGGGGGGGGGAGTTTGCAACGGCAGGGCGAGGGGAGGGATTACGTTTGAGCCGAGGGTTTTTAGTTTGTATTTGGTGCGCTTTTGCTCATTCTCAGCTTTCTCTGTATTTGCATACTATTCTTTAATAAATCAGATATCATTAACTTACTGCTTGTGAGTCTGAGTCTATTAGAGTAGGCAATCATTACACCCGGTTTTGTTTCCTGCGTACAAAAATGACTGCAGTGTATGAATTATTATTCCAGTTGCATTTTTTTTTTCACTAAAACCTCTCATCTTTAAGAACTATATGCCAAGGAAAAGGGGCCAGCTGAGCCTTAGAATGTTTCCAGTTTAAAACAATCTGTCGCATTCTCTGGATGAGAACAGCTGCGGTGGCAGAACTCTTTTTAAACTTTGGGAAAGCTGCTAGTTTCAGATATTGTCAGAAAAAAGCAAGCAAGCGACAGGCTGAGACCAGCCCACCCAAGGCATATTTATGGGGTGCGCCTCCCCCTCCCCATTTGCAGATCTCACATTTAACTGCTTGGACACTCATTGTTGTCAATGGGGGCAGGATTTTTCTTCTGCAAGAGCTGATTCTCTCATAGTAGAAGAAGACTGCTTTTTCAGTCATTTTCAGCATCATGGTCCTTATAATCTGCTGGGATTGAACATGATGTTCTTTCTTGCTTATGCTGTTTTGAATTTTCGTGGGGAAGGGGCAGAAATATAGTTAGTGATGTACCCAGAGGCTTTGGTTTAAGGACACTCAAACCCACGCACAAACATATTTTTACATTTTACTTAGACATATCTTTCTTGAAGTACCAGCTCCAATGTTCACTGAAGAATGGAGTTGGAAAGGACCGTTCAGGCCACTAAGCCCAACTCCTGATCAGGCAGAAATCCAAATTAAAGCATCCCAGACAGATGGCTGTGCAGCCTTGGTTTGAACCTGTCCAATGAAGTGCAGCCCACCATCTTTCTGCACAACCCATTCCACTGCTCACCTGCTCTTGGGAAGTTCGTTCTGATGTCATTTTAAGCAAAGCTAAAGAAGCTGTTTTTGCTATTTTAGCATCCTTCACTAATCTCAACTTTCACTTTACTGACACTAGTTCTAGGTTGCCCATCAGCCCTCTTCCTCTGAGACTTGGCTCTCTTTCCATTTCCTGTATGTATCACTTTCTATTTTCAGATCATCATTCAGGTCTTTTTTGTCTTTTCCTGTTGTCATCCATTTTTTTCTCCTCGTTGGAATCATTTGCAATTGCGCTTTTAGGAACTTCTACTCCTTTTGAGCTCTTTTGCCCTTTAGCTTCTCCTGCCATGGGTTCTTTCTTAATATTGATCTAAATTTATTAAGAACTTCAAAGGCAAAAAAGGTAATATATGAATCAATGTGTGGATATAATGGATGCAAGGGTGAAGAGGTATAGGTAATGGTGTTGGTGTAAAAGGGATACACAAATAACAAACCAAGAGAGTGACCTGGATAATTTTCCTATATTGGATTTACAAAACAGGCTTGTTAAAGCTTTGAGGAAGTTTGTGAGAAGGGACAAAGAAAAAATAAAAAGAAATCAAGTTCTAGGACATTATTTGAAAGGGCTAAAGGTTAAGATTGTTAAAAGTAAAATAGGAATATCAAGGAATATAAAGTTGGTTTATGTGTTCAAGGTTAAAATAGATACATTGTTATCTCTGGTAACCCTTAATGGACTTTTGCTGATCAGGACTGAAACAATGAGACTTTAAGGATTTGTTTATAGGTAAGAGATGGGATATGGGAAGAAGAGATCATTAGTTGTATTTTAAGAGAAAGTAATAAGTTACTAAAACTGTTTATACTTGTTATGATAAAGGGGGAAGTCACTTCTTTATATATTTTTCTTTTTCTTTACTATATTATTTTTTATTTCTATTTTTTCTTTTCTGCACTATTTTTTGTACTTTTTTTTTAGCTTGTATTAGTTTTTATCTTTTTAATTGTAATGTTTAACAAAATTAATAGGAAAAAAAGATGACCTTTTAACCTCCTAACAGTTCAGCACATAGTTTCAGCCTATCAACTCCTATAATTGTTTATCTTTCAAATTATTTTATTTTGACAAAAGCTGTAAATAAATATTTTTTTAAAAACGAAGTGGGTTTGTCATTCGATGGAGAAAGGGTAACCCTATAGGTATGGTTGTACTAGAAACCAGGAGACCGAGAGTTCTAGTCCTGCCTTAGGCATGAAAGCCAGCTGGGTGACCTTGGGCCAGTCCCTCTCTCTCAGCCCAACCCACCGCACAGGGTTGTTCTTGTGGGGAAAATAGGAGGAGGAAGGAGTATTATGCATGTTCCCCGCCTTGAGTTATTTATAAAAATAATAAAGACGGGATAGAAAATAAAATAAATAAAAATAAATAAGGGATAGCATAACTGGAATAGCTATTCTCAGCATGAAGAGAGATAAAAACATATTTAGTGCTTGGTTGGGAAGCCACAGGAAACCTAGGGCTATAGACCAGATCAGGAATTGATAAAATATCCTGGAAGTTGTCCATATTATTGCAAAAAATCTCTCAGGACAGCCCGTGAAACCTCCAAAAGTCAAAGATTTCACCTTTTTATCTACCTTCCAAAAGGAACCAAGTTCAGATAAGCTGGCACCACAGAACCCCTCATACATACAGAGAAGTGAGCTACACTCACCATCACTGGAAACATTCATTAACATTTAGCTATGATTGAAGCCAGAATGCCTCATAAAATAACATTTCTGCAGGCGAAAAAGAAGGCAAGGTAAGAGAGAGTGGGGGAATTTAACGTATTCTTGAATCTCACCAGCACAAAGTGGGGAATCCAAGCACAACATTGTTTCTAGGAGATGTTTCAAAATAGCCAAGTCTGGTTATCCTTTCCCTTTTTATAAATTGCTATATTAATACAAAAAGAGTCACAAGTTTGTACATGATACATGGAAGCCATGCCAATCACAGGAAATACACATTTTTTTCTTGTTCTAACATGCATGCAGTTCCATTCCCAGTTATTAACTCTAAAAAATAGATGTATCTTCAAGCTGGAAACCAAAGCCCCTAACTGCAAATGATGTCCGTACTTTTAGTGGCTACATGACGGGGAACGCCAACTAAATAACACAAGGAAGCAAGTTGGATTCCACACAAGATCCCTAATTAGTTATTTGATCCCTTTTTTTACTTGCAACACAAATTAAAAGTGGGTGGGGCTTCAGCTGTGTGGTCATGGCCGTCACCTCGATTTTTTTTTAAAAACTCCTTTCAGATGCTCCTGAGTACCACAAAAGTGACAAGGCCCCCTTTTCTGCTCCTTTTTACACTATTAGGCATCAACCCACAAAGCAATTTCAGGATTCTGTTGGGCATAATACAAGTCTGAGTCAATGGCTCAGTTCATACAAACAGTAGATGCAGTTGTGAAGTAAAATGACATCTGACTATCTAGCTGAGAATTGCATTCCTATGGAAAAAACATTTTCTACATATTCAAGACTGGTATTTCAGGACTATATGTACATTAGCAATCTTCTTATTTAGATATTTTTCTGCAGTTTTTTTTCTTTTTTAAAAAATAAGATGTATCAAATTATATGACTAGGCAACCTTCCCTCTCATACAAAGTCCCCAAATTGTTTCTTCATCACATTTTCTGCTTTTGTGAATAGGAAACCACTAAAGTGATTATTCCTGAATATATCACAGGGTTGTTGTTTTGGGGAAAATACACAGTGCCTTGAGTTGTACAAATAAAGGCAGGATATAAATGATATAATAATAATAATAATAATAATAATAATAATAATAATAATAATACATAAATACCGTAATCTAATGCCCTCTCCCCCTGGCAGCACACAGCAAATTCTGATACAGAGAACATGGAATTTTTAAGAGTACCAGTTTACATTATCTACTCAGACTGACTTTTCCCATATTTATTTATCGTATTTATATAGCTGCCCATTTCAAAAAACGTGACTCTGGACAGCTTAAAATAAACATACAGAGAAAAGAATCAAAAGATAAAGAATCTTCATTGGTGGAGCAAAATAATTCTGTTGAGAGTTGGGTTCAATTCTGGGCATATCGGAGTGTCCTCTGATTCTTAAGGCTCTACCAACCCAGGATGGAACCCCAATCTTTTTGACTGATAAGCCACTGTGGTTATTTTCTCTTCCCTCCATATATTTTTTATGGAAAGTTTTTAAAAAATCATCAAGAAGAAAGGGAAATATCAGAACTCCTATTTCCCACCCTACAAACTTATGGATTGCCTGTCACAAAATATCCCATCCAACATATACTTGTAAATTGGAAAAATATAAGTAACCTTTTCAGGCAAAGGAGGGAATCGGAATTTAAATCCATATATTATAGCAAGCACCATCTTAGAAGAAGCATTCTCTTTTGTCTCTCTCAGATGGGAATGCCTCTTTTTAATAAGGCACATGCCCGGTGAAGTTCTTAATAAATTCCAGTTACCACATTTGGTATTGCTTTTATTAAGATCAACCAAAATAATGGAAAAGCGTTTCGTTGGACCTGATAAAGTTTTATCAGGGGGCAGGAAATGGCTGACTTGGTCTTGGCTTGGAAGCTAAGTGGGGTTGTGCTTGGAAGAACTTGGATGGGAGATTGTCAGGAAGTACCAGGGTTATGACCTAGACTACAAATTAAAAAAAAAAATCAACCTTCCTCAAAGAAGGTGAACCACTTCCATGCTGTTGCCACTAATATCATCTGGAAACTCCCATGAATCATCAGAAGAAGAGCACAATTCCAAGGAGACTTTACTTTTTAAGAAAGGATTACCAGGTAGTAGATTTGGGGTTTATAAAGGTGCTTACAGCAAGCATCTTGATAGAGGAGACACTGTTATCCACCTTTCAGTGGGGGTCGTTTTCCTTTCTCATGGACCAAAATAGTCGTCCAATTTTTTCTAAGGCTAAGGGGTCTCCTTGGAATTGTGCTCCACTTCTGATGACTCATGGGAGTTTCCAGATGATATTTGTGGCAACATCATGGAAGTGGTTCACCTTCTTTAAGGAAGACTGATTTTTTTTTAATTGTTATGGGGAAAAACAGGAACATTATATGCACTGTCTTGAGCTCCTGACTGAAAGGCAGGGTATAAATCTAATAAATCATAATAAATACTATTTTACTTAATAAAAAAATATTTCAAACAATTCACTGAACTGATTAATCAACTAAATGCTACAATTACAATAATGATATCCCTGACATTAAACAGAGATGAAATGGCAGGATCCTTGTAAGTGGTTTCACTTAGTGTACATATAGGGCGGCTATTTCTGTCTCTTCCCCCCCACCCCGCACCCAACCAAAATCTGCACTCAGTTCTGAAGCAAATGAAAAAAAGGATCATAACACTTTTCAGGCTTTTTCCTCTGCTTAGCTGAATTGCTCTCTACCCATTCTTAGGTGGGTAGGAAACTTTATCTGCATGAAATTGATTGTCCCCATTGCCAATCCCTATCCCACCTTTATCGACTCTGTTCCAGTCACTGCCATTCTCCTGACTTCCCTCCAAGGTCATGGATGACAAAGACTTTGAATGCTTTGAGGCTGCTCTTGGGCAAGGCTGGAAGAATGCAGGAAATGCAACGTAAACAGCAGAATAGCCAAGGGAGACTTAAGGCTATCTCACTCATGGGCCAGGGACGAATGAAGGCAACGTCATGGGGATGCAGGAGCAAAAAGAAGTTTCTGGGGCATATCTAGATGCCAGGCGAAGATCCCAGTCCCAGTATTCAAGGTCATCAAGCCACTTTTTTCCCTGGCAGGAATTTTACAAGGGTATTTTCTCTGAGCTTTTCCCTTCCAAAAGTTGCCATTTGGAAAGCAAGGCTGAACTTTCCTCAGGTTTTTTTCTTCAAGAATAACCATTACAGTCTCAATTGAACCAAGAAGAAACCTTTGTAATAAAAAGCCACCAGACAAAGGGGAAAATATCTTACCTGCACTCTTCAGAGCCTCTTCCCCTGGGTTGTTCAAGAAGCCCAAGGTTCGTCCCTTTGCACATTCTTCGCTTCTCATCCGGTGATGACTCTCACAAAAGAATGTGGCTGTTGCCTGGACTTGCTTGAGCTTTGCAAAGGGAAAAGGCAGGAATTCAGTGTTCCTGCACTTTTAAGGAATGTCAGAAGACTTTTTCAAGACTTCCAACTGGCACTGGGAATACTGGGACAATCTGATGTATACATTCCCTGTCCAGAATCATATAATTAACTTGAGAGAACTTAACCACTGCAGCGGATGTGGAAAGACAGAGGAGACAAAAGTACCAATTGTTTAAATCCTTAGAAGATAAGGAAATGCTGTGTGGGGTTCAAGCACATCCAAAATTCAGTATCCATTTCCTTTCCTGTTCTGTTACTATGGCTGGGTCATCAATACTCGGTGCGGCAGAAGACAATTTCCTAACCCATTGCCTACTTAGGTTCCCATCATTCACTGCAAAAACCGCAGTTTCCTAAACTGAATTTTTCGTAAGTGCTGCAGTATAACTCCCACATCCAGAGAAAATGCGATCATGGAAGATGGAAGCTGTGATCCAACAGAGGGAGAGTCTCAGGTTAAGGAAAGAAACTTTACTTCTGACAGATTAAATTAGCTTTAAGTCAGAATTAAGGGTCAATGTAGGAAGGGTCACTTGCTGACCAATCTTCAGAAGGAAAAGGTAGCTATCAACAATCACTTGGGGACCATCATCAATAGTTAGTACCTGGATGGTCAGATCACTGCCTTCTCTTCTCTACTTCTCAAAATACAGGTAGTCCTTGCTTAACAACTGCCATGTTTAGCGATTGTTTGAAGTTACGACAGTGCTGAAAAAGTAACTTACAACTGGTCCTCACACTTATGACCATTGCAGTATCCCTCAGTTAAGAGATTGCCATTTCTGCACTTCACAGCTGGCTTCCAGCAAGCAAAGTCAATGGAGAAGCTAGCAGAAAAAAATCACAGGTCACGGTCATGTGATGTCTCGGTTAATGACAGCAAGTGATTCACTTAACAACCATGGTGAAAGTGAGGTCCTAAGTCCGTTGCACTCACTCAGTGTTTTGCTTAATGACCCTGTTGCTTAGCGATAGATTTGCCAGTCCCAATTGTGGTTGTTAAGCGAGGACTACCTGCAGTTATTTCTAATTTTCCATCTAGATCTATAACATAGCCAGTCTAGGTCACCCTCTCTTTCTAGCTTTGCAAATCAGTTGGAGCTGGCACTCTTTAGCTTACCCATTGTGGAAATACGGCCTTGCATTTTACTGCTGGCAAGTTAGAAACGACTTTCTAAGATTGCCTGATGTGGCCATTACAGTGAGAAGGACAGAGGACAATTGGATTCCCCTGGTAAACATCTAGGTACTTGAAAGTAGAGATGGATGCATTTTCTAATTTCTTAATAACAGCAAGAAAGAAAAAGCCTTTCCAAGTTTCTCCCTCATCTTATACTTAAGAAAATCAAGACAGGGTTATTTTGAGTTTCTCTCTCACACTTCCCTCTATCTCAGAAGTGTGTAATATTTCCTCCAAGTCCTCCCCTTAACAGCTCTCTCATACCTTCCCCAAGCGTCAGCTCTAGGTCCTTTTACCACTGGCTTGGATACAAGGAAGTATTTCAGTTTGGATCCCAAAGCAATGGACTCCATAGAACCTTATTTTAACTTCTAAGCAGTTAAATCAAATCACTAGCATTCCCTGTGATCTATTCATAGCTCTTGGATATCAATTCTTGGATGACTGTCCATCCTTTTGTTAGTTTTGACATTTGATCACAGCATGGTGAAGAATCTTTATGACCATAAAAAGGCAGGAAACTAAAAGGATATCTACACAGGATAGATCCTCTGTGGACTGGCATTGTAAAGAGAACACGCTGATGTTAAACAATGGACAGTACCTATCTCTAGATACTGTCCATTCTTTTGCTACAAAAAAGCTAGGTTTCTAATATCGCTTATTCAATGAGCTGATTTTGATTGAATTCACATCACATCAAGCCAACTACATCACGCTTAGCGTGCTGAGTGAACATCATCTTTAAATCTAGTGCGTAAAAAAGTAAAGATGCTATGTGTAAATTGGCTTCAACCGTCTCAGCTTTCATCTATTTTTTTCTTTGGGATGGGATAACGCTTTTATTAACTTATTGATCTATCTTACAGGAATTGTTTTAAGGATTACTGAAATACGTTGTTTGGATGTATCCTAAGAGCTCTGTAATGGTCCAGTAAGAATAGGATCAGAAAGCCAATGTTGCCTGTTTTAATATCAAATGAAACCCAATGTTTGGAAGAATTTTTCAGAACCTTGGAAAAGCAAATGCTAGAGCTAATACATAAGCCAATAAATATATTGACTTGGCTCAAAACTGATGTTCTGAACTCCCTATTTAAGAGGGGTGTCATGCGCTGCCTACCGCTGAGTGAAACACAGACACTGTTTCAGGAAAAGCAGGTTCAGGTTTATTTTCAGCGTAGTGCTAGACGGGAACAAAGCTGAGAGTGAAGGGAGCGCGCCGGTGCGGGGTTTAAATATCCCGCGCCGGTCAGCGCCCCCTCACTTTGGGTTGCGTCATCCCCCCTTAGTCCTGCATGCTTTCGTGCCGGTAGGTGAAGGGTTGCAGGGCCCCTGCTGGTGCCCCGGGCTTGCCCATAATCTGCTTCTTCCTCCGGCCGGTGATTGCTGTCAGCTGAGCGATCTCCATTGCGCTTTGCTGACAGCTTCAGGTGTGCCTCGTGATCCGCCCTGTCTTTGTCTTTCCTTCTTCCTCTTTTGTGTCCTGATGGCTGGGTCATCCGGCCGGGGGCATTCCCTTCTCCTCGGGGTCTGTGTCTGTTGTTGTGTGTGCTATGCTTATCTTAAGTCCCTTCCTCTGCTTCCTAGGTATTGTCATGTGTGCCGTTGTGCTGATGTCTTCAGCTCAACGGCACTCATGACAAGGGGGTTTTGTAATTAACTCCTCCTTTCTGTACAAGCAATATTCCAGTATATTTCATAGGGACAGAAAAATTGTTCTGCTTTTCATTCCCAGATTTTACTTCAAGGTGTCAAAATATTAAAAGAAAATCTATTGAGGCACAAAGATATGCCTCAGGTTAGGCTCAAGACTTGTATTTAGACTACTGCCTGTAACTCCTACCTAGCAGAGGGGAACTCTTAACTCCTTTTATTTTATGTGTTATGCATTATTTTTATCAGTCTTCCCCAATCTGGGAGTGCACCTTCCTCCGGAAGACTCCCTTGTATGCAACATGAGAAATAAAATAAAGTATTAACATTAAGAATAAACTGTGCCCAAGCACTGTTCAGCCAATAAAAATAAGCTAGGATTAAAGGCATGCTTTATTACGAAACTATTAGTAATAAAAATAAGTAAACTACAGAACAGTTTTCTGAAATATTTTCTTCTAAGATAGTTGCACAATCTTAAATATTCACTTACAAGAATAAACAACGCCTTCAAATAGGAGACTTTCACACAAAAAATTCTCATTAAAACATACAACAACCATCAAGTTTTTACTCCAAGGCTACTGATGGGGAGGCGAGAAATGCTACACCTCTTCTTTCTGGAACTGAAGCAGCCCCAAAACTGAAGACAGTGCTTTCTTTTCAAAACCAAAATCTTCATCACTGCAGCTCCTCCAGCATCTTCACAAATAGAAAAGCTTGTCTGCAAGTTCTAGGCTTGGCTCTCTATGGATGCTCTGGCTGACCAAAAATGTCAGCTTGTTGGCATATTGACAAGGTGCTGGCACTCTGATTAACCCCTAGAAAGCAAAAAGGTGGGGATGTCACTGTCTTGCACTGCCACCTAGGGCCAAAAGCAGCAAGCTGTTTCTAGAATCTTGTAAAAGAAACATAATACAGGTAAGTCCTCACTTAACAACCATTCATTTAGTGACAGTTTAGATTTAAGACGGTGCTGAAAAAACTGACTTACAACCAGTTCTCACGCTTATGACTGTCGCAGTGTCCCCACGGTCACATGATCGTGATTTTGGCGCTTGGCAACTGGTTTGCATTTATGACCACTGTAGTATCCTGTGGTCACGTGATCACCATTTTCAACCTTCCTGGCCAGCTTCTGGCCAGCAAAATCAATGGGGAACTGCGTGATCCACTTAACAACATGGTTCACTTAATGACCACCACAAAAGGTCATAAAATCAGGTCAGATTCACTTAATGACCTCTTCGCTTAGCAACCAAAATTCTGATCCCAATTGTGGTAGTTAAGCGAGGACTACCTGTAAGAGTCCCTGAACCCTCCAGTCAACAATACCTAGTAGTTAATCTAATTCCAGACAGGGATTACAAACAGAAGGTGAGTCTTACCCTCTGGACACTTACAAGTTGAAAGCCCGGTGGAGGGTATGGCTATATTTTAGAAATTTTAGAATATTTCACACTTCTTCCCTAGCTGAGTACTCTAGAAAGGGTTACTTCTAGCAAGCATTTCAACTGGTGGAGCAGGATGGGCTATAAGATGGGCCAGGCCTCCATCAGCTGCCCTCAAACCACTGCTCAGAGAAACAGCCTCATGGAACTTAGAGAGTACAGCTCTCTTAAACAACCTACCAGCCTGCCTCCTGCCTGAGGTTCCTCATTCTGAGAGAGTCTTCAGAGCAGGCAGCTGGGCAGGCCAGTGCACAGTGGACAAGCCAAGGACCTTCTCAGAGTGATGCCTTGTGTGGCCAGCTGCTTAACTGGCTGGGGAGCAAACCGTGGTGCTACCGCACATGAATGGATGCCAAGGGAAATGGTGGGATCAGGAGCGGCAGAGAGGTCCTCTCTTTCTCCAGAGACACTGGGATACAACTTCCAGCATTCTCAGTGAGTAAGCTATGCTGGCTGGGGAGGCTGGGAGTTGAAGTCCACCACATCTGGAAGATGCCACATTGGGGAAAGCAGTAAGACTATTCCCCTCCTTACTTCACCAGGAGATGGGAGAGACAGGCTCTAGGCTGATGGCATCAGGGTGCTACTTACAGGCCAATTATAGTAGAGGTGACACAACTTAAAAGTGAGCCGCTGCATATGGTCTGGCTTTAACCTGTTGTCATCATAAACCACGTTATAGTACGTGGGGTTGACAGTACCTTGGCCTGCCAGTTGGCTAATCAAGAAAAAGTCATACCTGTTGGACAAAGGTAGAATTAGTACTGGAAAAACTTTCATGTAGCATGAACTGATTAACAGTAGCAATGGTTCCACTATTGAGGAGGATGCATTCATTCTCTCTCTGCCTGCGGTCTGTGTATATTTCTGTTTTGATTAATTTTTTAATGTGGACTTTTATATTTTTAATCCTTGCTTTTATATATGTACTATTTTTATCTGATTATTGTATGCCGCCCAGAGTCGCTTCCCATGAGATGGGTGACTATATAAATTTGACAAATAAATAAGGCAATAATTCATTGGGATATGGATTTCTTAGATTTTTATCCTGCCTTCCTATTCATTTGAATGTTCGAGGAGATTAACTGCAACTAAAGTAAAAACACAAGGAATTAAGAAGAAACCTTAAAAATTAAATTAAGTCATTAGTACTTAGTACATCAGTCAGTGTAAAGGAGCTTGGTTCTATTTATATTATGTATCTATTTTAGGATAAGCAAATGTCAATTTAGGGGACGGACTGCATGTTGTTGATGCATACAAAGCAGTGTTCAACATACCTATTTTCTCCCTTAAAAACCTTCCAGCATCTCAAAATCATCAAAAATTTCAGCCCAACCCACTATAGCAGTGTTTCTCAACCTCAGCAACTTTAAGACATCTGGACTTCAGCTCCAAGAATTCTCCATGCTGGCTGGGGAATTCTGGGAGTTGAAGTCCAGATATCTTAAAGTTGCATAGGTTGAAAAATACTGTATCACAGCATCATCTCACCAACCATGCTCCTTCGTAAAAGGAGAAGGGTACCTCCTCCAACTGTAAAAGGTTTGCCTGTCCCTGGGTTATACAGACACAAGAGTGTCTCTGGTTGTGACAATATATACTTGCCATTTAGGTTGGGTGGCTTCTGTATCAATAACAGTCCCAACAGGAGGATTCTTCAGGCTCCTGTTAGACTCAGTGAAGAAGCGACAAAGGCATTTCTTTTTCACAATGATCAGTGACATCTTGGGTCTCCCGATACTATAAAAAGAAAAAGAAAAGAAATCCAATGAAAAACAGTGAATTACTTGGTTAATCACTCATTACTTCCACTGTGAAATGAGAGACGCTGCAGATCAAATCTGGCTCCCAACAACTGTTGTTATTTCATAGTATTTTATTTAGGGGTGATGGCCTCAGTGTTAATAATCCCAGAGAGAAAAATAATGCAAACGTAATGCTGCCCAGTCTCTTGCCTATAATTACCGGACAGAAATGCCAGCACCCAAATTTTCCTCCTCTCTCTCTGCATGAATCCCTCTGTTTGCAAACTGTGACTTATGTAAAACTAAGGTAGTACAAATATAGCACCAACCAGGTGTAACCTAAAAAAAAAGAGAAAGGAGAATTCATTCAGAAGGGGGAAGGAGAGGAGTATTTGCAGGTGCTCCTGCATCATGGAGCACCCTGCAAGTCCTCCTCTCCTTTGCTCTTCTGAGTTTGGGGAGTGGGCCATTTGCACAGGGACGGATCAACATGGGGAAAGATGGCTGTCTGATGTTTTATACCACCAGCTTCATGCAAGGTAGGACATATTTACCTGCAGCCCCCACTGCATTCATCGAGGACACTGAGCAATTGTGGGACTTCATAATCCATTAACATCTTCAACTGCCCATCTCCTATACCATCCCGGTATACTATTATGCGTGTAGGTAGCTGTCCATTACATTTCTGCCATTTCCTTATAGCTCCTGTGGAATTGAAAGAAGGAAAGGCAAAAGCAGACTGGATTCAGGTAACTGATGGGGGAAAGGAATCTGCAAGGAAAACCTTATTATTACATTTGAGTTAACTTTCAAGAGCTGCTTCTAGATAAATGAAAGCAGTGGAAAGGTTTATGCACCCATCCACATTTTTTAAAAACTTGCCACTTGCTTGAAGAAGTTATATTACTATGCTGAATATGTTGGAGATGTTAACAAACCAGCATGCCTCATTAGCATATTGATGAGTTGATCCCATTATGCAATTCTCCATGTGCGAGAAAGCTGTTTGTTGCCACTCCACTTCCTCTCTCTCTTCTTCCTCCTTCTTCCACCTATCAAGGAGGCAGCATGCATGCTGCTCTCTCTCCCTCCATTATGGCCACATGCTTGGGCCTTGAAGAAGGATTTTTCCCATTTTCTGCACACAGCTCTTAGCAGCTATGGGGGCTAAGAGTTCATTAAGTTTAGTGAACAGAAGAAATAAAGAATCTTAATTTTTCCACCAAAGATGGACGTAACTGAACCAAGAATAAAATCAGTAAGACTCTTTTTACTTTTAAACCTGCTTTGTCTAAGTATGTGATTCTTTATGCTTGGGAGAGATGAGTGTGTAAGATCAATAACCTGTATTTCTCTAAAATGCTCATTAAAGCTATTTAAGATAATATTGTTTTTCTGTGCACAGGTCCTCCACTGTGTCAAACTATGCTCCATTCAGTGGTCCTAGCTGTCCAATAATGGTTTCAAAATATAGTTAGGGGCAATACTAGATTGTTTTTCAGTACAGATGATATGACAAAGAGCCAGTTGGTGTAGTGGTAAAGAACCTGGACTAGAACTGGGGAGATCCAGATTCATGTCCATCCTTATTCATGGAATTTCATTTGCTGACTTTGGATCACTCATTCTCTCTCAGCCCAGTTATTTTTTGTGGGGAGCTCCATCTAAGCTACCTTGAGTACTGGACAAAAGATACAATATTACGCATCCAAAGTGACTGAATGAAGAAATATCTAACAAATAAATAGGTTTGACCCTAGCCACCAGATGTTTTACACTATGTAATCCTCAGTCAGCCTGGCCATCTGGGAATTACAAAATCAGTTATCCAGCACATTCAGAGACTGCCAGATTAGGGAACTGTTGGGAAAATACACTTCCCACTCTCTTCAAAATGTTCTCAGAGCCAAGGCAGAACCAAGTATCTGTGTGGATCAGGCCTGTTTCATTTACAGCCCAATAAGAGAAATGCAGCACACCAACCATAAATGACATCCCATAAAGAGGGAATGTCAAGGGCCAAATGGACTGGTAGCTCACAAAATATGGCTGGCAGACTGTGCTTGGCTGGATGAGCCTAATATACATTAATGGCAAAGAAAACTTCCCGTCGGTTTCCACATCCAAACTGGTGTTTATTATTAAATCACCGTGTAACTGCACAGCCAGAAAATCAAATCAATGTTGTATCAGCACATTTGCACACTTAGATGCTATAGAAGTATTCCTTTAAATGCTCGCACTGCAAGTAACGATTACAGAAAGGAACTTCTTGGTTGTGGCACCTCAGAATTCTCTCCAGATAGAAGTTCACTTGCAGTGTATAGAGTATCTTTTCAACAACATGGGAAATTTTTTTTAATTGGTTACAGCTCTTGCATTCCTTTAAGATTTTATTTTGCTGATATATTATATGGTCTCAAGAGGTGGACAGACATCTCTTGAGGATGGTCTAATTGGTTTTCCTGCACCCTGCAGAGGGTTGGACTAGGTAAACTTTCTGGTCCCTTCAAACTCCATAATTCTATGTTTCTATGTTTCATTTGATGATTTATAGTTTATAATTCAAATGGTAATTTAAAAACACAATTGTGTATGCCTTCTTGAAACACACTGTATCATGTGGTAGGAAGGGAAGAATATAATCAGTTATATATAAATAAGATTCATGCCAATCCTTTTCAAATCTACAGTCTGTTTCCAGCCCCGGTACATAGTGAAGCTGTGTTAATTTTCTCCTAAGAATTTTGATGAAATTAATTGATAAAAAAAGTCACTCACCTTCTAAAAATCATATAATGCAAAGCCCTATGACAGGGCAACTATGACTGGTCTGAGTCCTGCAAAAACGTTTGATTGGTAAGGGGTGCACATTCTGCTTTTTCTTTCAGTTGACTGTTTTTGGTGCCCTTGAGTCATTATTGACTCTTTCTGACTACCTGGACAAGTCCATGCTATTTTCTTTGCAACACTTTTGCCACTGTCTTCTTCTTAAGAGAGAGTGACTGGCCCAAAGTTACCCAGCTGGCTTTAGGCCTAAAACAGAACTAGAACTCCCAGGCTCCTGGTTTCTAGCCTGGTGCCTTAACTACTACACCAAACCGGCTCTCTGATCTTATTTTACTCCTCATTTTTATGTGATGAGTTTCATGAATGTTATGGGGATGAAGGAATGTTGGTTTTTTAAGGTTGATACGTATTTTAATTTTGTAAGCCACCTTAAGTCTTTGTGATGGGGCGGTATACAAATCCGTGCAATAAATACCATCAATAAATCAAAACTCCTTCCTCAATGCCAAATCTGATCAGGTACAACAGTAGCAGCTTTTGCCAATGTGACACCCTTCAGATGTGTTGTGACTACACTCATGCCATTGTGCCCACCCGACTATAGCAATTACATTCCTAAATACCTAAAGGCAACCACGTTTTGGAAAAGTTGAAGGTCAGCATTGCCACTATAGGAGAGGGACAAAAAAGGACGATGTGACATCTATAATGAAACAAAAATGTGGTGTGGCTGCTTAATCCCTTCCAATTTTATAATATAAATGCACCCTCTCTGAAAATCTGCCGATTGCATATTTTATATAATATTTTGATGTATATGTTAATCAACTCTTTTCACTTGATTTTTTTTAAAATGGGAAGCAGCATTCAAATGGTAATAAATTGATAAATTATGGATGAGAACTCCCCTTATCCACTTCATATCATCACTGTAATATTTGTCTTGCCAAAGGGAAAAACAATATTAGCTACTATTTTGAGAAACCTTGCTTTATTCCAGCCAGGTAAAGTTTTAATTGCAAAGCATATTTCATACTCTTTATAAATTACTCTTTACCTTCCATGCAGACCTTTAAACAATCTGCCATATTGGCTCCTGCATGCTGCAAAATGCAACGAGAATACCACCTGCACACAAAGAAAATGTCAATTAGCTATAAAGCATTCAGCATGGTTAAAAGAATAACACAGGTCCAGAAATGGGGAACTTCTCTTTCAGATGTTACTGAACTATGATTTCCAGCACTCTGCTTAATATTGTGGGAAATGACAAGGGGATGCTGAGAGCTGTCCTTCAGCAACATCTGCAGGGCCATCAGTTTCTCATCTTTGATCTATATACTTTCTCAAATGTCTGAATAGCTGTTTCTATTATTGTGTCTCATGCTGCACTTTACATTCCTTTATCAACCAAAGAAAATGCCAAGAGGCCAAGGTTTCTTAAAGTTTAGGGACAGCAATTCCTGACTTCTCTCAAGATCTTTACTTCCTATAGGGCTGAGCTGTGGAGTCCTTGGTGCTCTCTGAGCTTGGTTGTTTGCTTGCAGATGTTTCATTACCCGACTAGGTAATATCATCAGTGCTAATCAAGTAATCAGGTAGCACTGATGATGTTACCTAGTTGGGTAATGAAACATCTGCAAGCAAACAACCGAGCTCAGAGAGCACCAGACTCCACCATCTTTACTTCCTCTTCAGGCAAACTGATTTAGAGATATATCCTATTGTAGAGACAAGTAACAAATGGATGGGGGTGCAGGTGATGAGAAATGCTAAACAGGCAAAGTAATGGACAATAATGTGAGAATGACTAGTCTGCATTACCTCGGCATGGAGCTGCCACTGCAACATCTGACCTAAGTGCAAACTTCCTCAGAATGAGAGCTTTGGAAATAAAGAATCTTACTTAGTTATTGAGGCATTCAGGCTGGCCACAAATCCAACTACTGAACTTTCTTTGGTCACAGTGTCTTTGTTGACATCAATGCCGACCACCATGAGGAACTTCAGCTGTTAAATAAATAACAACTGAATCAGAGGATGAAACAAGACCTGTTGTTTCTATGGAGCTATAGCATTATCAGTGTCCCAGGCCCAGCCACAAGGCAAGGACTGCCTCTTGGATTATACAATTTGGATGGGGCATTCAGTGTGAAGTCTTTATGTAGCATGAAAGAACTTGATGGGAAGATACCAGCAGCCATAGCACCTTGTCTTCATTTTCCTCCTTCAGTGGTCTGATCAGGGATATAACAGAAATCAACCATAAATTTCTATAGATGAGGAATAAAAATATAATATTTAAAAAGTTACAAATAAACAATAATTATAGATAAAAATGGAATCCAAATGGCAGATAATAACTTAGTCCTTGTATGTGACGAGTGCTCTAGGGCACTAGCCATCCCCAAGCATGATGACTCCACTCCCCGCCCCAAGCCAGGTGGCAGAGCCAGGTCTTCAAATTCCTCCGGAAGGCCAGGAGCGATGGGGCTAACCTCACCTCCGGGGGCAAGATGTTCCAGAGGGCAGGAGCTACTGCAGAAAAGGCCCACCTACTGCACCCCACCAGATGGGAGTTCTCTTACCAACGGGGTCCACAACATGTCCTCTCTGCATGATCGGGTGGGACAGGTTGACATAACAGGGAAGAGGCGGTCCCTGAGGTAGCCTGGCCCCATGCCATGTAGGGCTTTAAAGGTGATAACCAACACCTTGGATTGGACCCGGAAGCAAACTGGCACCCAATGCAGCTCACGCAGTAAAGGTATTACATGGGCACCAAAGATAGCCCGCGTGGCTGCATTCTGGACCAGCTGTAGCTTCTGAATACTCTTCAAGGGTAGCCCTGTGTAGAGTGCATTGCAATACTCTATATGGGAGATAACAAGGGCATGAGTGAGCGTTTGAAGGGCCTCCTGATCCAGGAAGGGGCGTAACTGGTGCAGAACACGAAGCTGCGCAAAGGCTCTCCTGGCCATGGCTCTCACTTGCTCTTTGAGCAGGAGCCATGGGTCCAGGAGGACCCCCAGATTACGCACCAGATCTGTCTGGGGCAGTGCAACCCCATCCAGAACCAAAGATGACAAAGTCCCGGATACAGAGGAGCCCTTAACCCACAGCTGCTCCATCTTACCAGGGTTCAGCTGAAGCCTGTTGTTCCCCATCCAGGCCCCCACAGCCCCCAGGCACCAAGAGAGGGAGGCCACAGCATCACTTACCTCACCTGGGATGGAGATGTACAATTGAGTATCATCAGCATATTAATGATACCTCATCCATGGTGACGGATGATCTTACCCAGTGGTTTCATGTAGATATTAAAAAGGAGTGGAGAGAGAACCGAACCCTGGGACACCCCACAAAGAAGGGGCCGAGGGTTGGACCTCTCGCTACCTATCACCACCGACTAGGACCAGCCCTGGAGGAAGGAGGTGAACCAGCGTAAGACCACGCCGCCCACCCCCAACTCCCTGAGCCGCCCCAAAAGGATACCATGGTTGATGGTATCGAAAGCTGCTGAGAGGTCACGAAGAGCAAGAATGGATGCACTGCCCTCATCCCACTCCCCCAGAGATCATCCATAAGTGCAACCAATGCCGTTTCCATCCCATATCTTTGCCCAAAACCTGACTGAAAGGGGTCTAGATAATCCGCTTCCTCCAGGATCCTCTGGAGCTGCAACGCCACCACTTTCTCAACCACGTCCCCCAAAAATGGGAGGTGGGAGATTGGATGAAAATTATCCAGTAGAGTAGGCTCCAGCAATGGTTTCTTGAGGAGGGGGTGTACCAGCACCTCCTTAAAGGCAGTTGGAAACACCCCCTCCCTCAAGGATGTATTAACCATCGCCTGGACCCAACCACATGTCACCTCCTGAGCTGCTTTCACCAGCCAGGAGGGACATGGGTCTAGATTGGCAAGTGGTGGCATTCACAGTCCAGAGGATCCTGTCCACTTCCTCAGGTCCAACAGGATCAAACTGTTCCCAAATAACTAGGTAAGAACGCTCCCTTGGTATTTCCAAAGACCATGCTTCATGCCTGGAGTCTAACTTGGCACAAATTCAAGCGATTTTATCATGCAGATGCTCAGAAAACTCCTCTGCACAGCCCTGTAGGTGGGTCAATGGGCCCACCTTCCCAAGAAGGGAACGAGTGATTTTAAACAGGGCCATCGGGTGGCATTCTGCAGATGTGATAAGAGTGGAGAAGTATTGGCACTTCGCCACTCTTATAGCCACAAGGTAGGCCTTAATAGCGGCTCTAACCTGTGTTCGGTCAGATTCAGTCCTTGTCTTCCTCCAGCAGCGCTCTAGACATCTCTTAACCCTTTTCAGAACCCTCAACTCCTCCGTAAACCATGGGGAGTGTCAGGTTCGATGGGATAAGAGAGGCCGCACAGGCATGATCCTGTCCAGGCCCTCTGCTGGACCATGCAGCAGATCCTCGAGAATAACCTCCAGCTCCCTCTGAAACCCTGCCGGGTCCATCAGTCACCAGGGCGGACCAATCGAATGGGTCCAGCCTCCCTGCAGAAGGGGGTGGCACAAGAGAATCTCAGGGCCACCAGGGTGTGATCTGACCATGACAATGGGGAACAGCTGCAGCTCTCCCCTCAGATCACATTGCCACTGCTCCAACAAGAAAACCAAATCTGAGGCCACTGTCTCCAGTTGGGTCCCAAACAATCTGGGACAGGCCCATGGCTGCCATGGTAGCCATGAACTCCCCAGCCGCCTCTGAGGCACGCCCCAGGGATAGCAGATTGAAGTCCCCCAAAACCATAAGTCTGGGGAACTCTTCTGCCAACCCTGAGACAGGCAGGGAGGTTGCTACGCAGCAGGGAGGCTGGTACAGTAGCAACACTCCCAACTGTTCTTGGGAACCCAACTTGAAGAACAGGGTCTCACAGCCGGCCACTTGTAGAGCAGAGCTTCTGAAGGCCACTAGAGATTCACGGATGACAACAGCCACCCCTCCTCCCCTGCCCTGGTGTCTCGGCTGGTGCCATACCATAAACCCAGCCAGGCACAATTCCAAAAGGGGCAACCCCCCCTTTGGGGCCCAGCCAGGTCTTGGTGATACACGCCAGGTCTGCCCCCACCTCAGTGATCAAATCACATATGAGGGGGGTTTTGTTGTTGACTGACCTGGCGTTAAGCAGCAGCAGTCGGAGACCAGGGCCCCTAGGAATCTGATGACTAGGGCCTGGGGCTGAGTGCAGAGGGCCACTGGTAACAAACACCGGAGGCGTCTTGCCCGAAGATGGCCTGCCCTCCGGCTCCCACCATAGCATCCCCTGCCGGTCACCACCTCAATGATCTAGCCCACCCTACAGTCCCCAGACACTCCAAATCCATTTGCCCCCGATTCTGGACCTCTGGAGTCCCTGGTTTGAAATAGGGGTCCCTCCATCCACTCATACATCGTCACACATACACAATTACCCACAAGGCAAGTCCCCCGGCACACCAGCTCACGCTCTTGGCGCTGTCAGGACCTAGCCATCACCAACCCATTCACTATGCCCCCCGCTCAACCCCTCTTACTAGTCGGCAGGGGTGCATCACATTCACTCCCTCTCACCTCCTGTCTCTCACTCAGGACGTATGTCCTCCCTCAACCTCACACACTCCTGGACTCGCCGCTCGTCATTCACTCCCAGGAGGGAGTCCCTCATTCACACTGGAGGGGCCCCAGCAGCTCTCCACCGTCTCTAGGCATGTTGGAAGGGGATGACCAAGTTCTCAATTTCTGGCCCATCACCCCTCGCCGCTAAGGCCTGTCACAACGAGGTCCACTGTGCCACCTGGGTCCCCTGTGCTGTTACAGTCTGTGGCACTGCTGAAACTACTTGCCCTCACTGCTTTGTTTGGTCAAAATTCTGCAAAAAGGTGTATTCAGAAGAAGAGTATACTTCTGAAAACGGTATGCCAAAGGCACAGTTTTGCTTTAAAAAGAGCACCAGAGAAATTTACACTTTAAAAGTCTCATCAAGGACATTATATTAAAAAGCACATTGGAGAAATGTGTATAAAAAACTCTGAGTATTTATACTAGAGACTAAGACATTAGGAAAAGTCACAGAGCATACAAAAGCTATAGATTAGGGGGAATTAATAAAAATAGAGACAATTTTTAATTGACGTCTTAAAAAGAGCCAGTATCTTCTTTAAGAAGTTGCATGATAAAACTAGAAGACTGTCTTACTAACTTAGATAATAAAATGGGCCATGTATAGGCTGCATGTATCAACATATTATTCTGTTTCTTAGATGCACAATCAACATCACATCCATTTCTTGACATCCCCTGCAAGACTTTGCTTGAAAGGAATAGTCAGGCATCTTCAAGCGAACAAGTGCCTGACACTGTATAGAACTACAACTCCCAGAATTCTTAGAACAGACTGAATGAGTATGAAACAGGGTTACATGTCAATAGATACGGACAGACAGACCCACACACACCATGTGACTATCTATAGCAGGATGGGGCAGATTTCAGATTTCTTTCTTTTCAGCAGAACTCTGAAATCCAGAGGCTGGTGCAAAGGTGTTTTTAAAAGCTGCTGAATGCCAGCGCTGTATTATAGTTTTGATTCCTTCGATCAATAATATTCATCTCCTTCCTTTTCAACAGCATATTTTAGGGTGGGAGGGATTTAGTTCCTGCTTTTAGATAAACAGAAGTCAGAACTCATTGCTGATTGACTGCAAATCATTTCAGGTTTGACCAACAATCTTAATTCTTCCTTCTGCCCATGATATGGTCAACATCTATTTTATTTGGAAAGAATTACTTACTGGTATCTCAACTGCCCAGAGCTCCCCTCCAAGCTTACAGATAATCTGCATAGCAATTTTTGTAGCCACACTCATCATCATTCCTTGTTTAGTCAATGTACGGGCAAGTACACACTGGCTAGGAACAGGGTACTGAAGACTCAAGAACTTCTTCACAGCATCGTAACAGTCCTTCTTATTGGAAGACAATACACATAATACCTAGAAACAGAAACAAGATATGCAGACCCATTCAAGGAGGGAAGACTTATCCCTACCCAGTTGTGTGGATAACTTCTCCCTACAATGCTGTCTTTTCAGCCATCACAGCTATGTTATCAAGTGTTTTTTTCGTATGTTGTGTGTAAGGTGTAGCTTGGCCATAAGATTACTTTCTGAAAGATCAGAAGATGTTTCTTCCAAATCAACAACCTTCAAAACTAGCTAGTCATTGAACATTTTTAATCTCCAAATCACAAACTATGAAGAAAGAGGGAGAAAAAACCCTCTAAAAATAGAAACCAAGAAATCTTATAACATAGTTTCTGATATGTGATACCAGGATCCAACTTTCTATAGATGTCTCCCTTTATACCTCCTAGGCTCTTGTACTATCTAACTTTTAAATTTTTTAGATTACATGAAATTTTTAAAAATGGAAATATATTGTGAAGGAAAACATTAGCTTCCAACATCATTATTACATACAAGAATGTCTCTGGACTCCATGTATGCCCATAGACATCCTTTGAATAATTAAAACAGTGGACTGCTGCAACTCAGATTTTAAATGTAAGTGATTTCCACCTGCATAGAAAAAGAACACACAAAATGCAAACTGGGTAGAGGCAGTAGAGAACGTTTGGACAGGTGTGATGGACTTCAATAACACTGCTGGTTCTCAGGACGGACGGAGCACATTCCAAGGAGGGGAGCAAGATAAAACACAGTCCGGGAAGCGATGGTGGGAAGACTAAGAGGTTCAGACTAGCCCCGCCCTAGAGCCTTCCCAGGTTATTTCCCCTGAGGTTAGGTACAGTAGCTTTAGTCTGGCAAGATTCTGTCTATACGGTGTGAGCAAATAAAGAATTGAAGTTTGGCTGGATTGATTCCTTGTCGTTCTTGGGCTGGGCCTGACAGCAGGGGAAGTAAAATATGGTAGCAGGAAGCAACCTCACCAGTTTGCCTTCTGATATGCATCTTTTGTGAATGGCCACGCTTGCCAGGACAACCTTTTTCTAAGAGATCTGAGACAGATTGCTTTCAAAATTTCAAATCAGCTCACCATTCCAAATATAAGTGGGTTCATGGCCTAAACTACCTCTTCCAATTCTTTGATTTTATTTGTTTAGATTTCAGCATATTCTGACAAGGTATTATCAAGATTTCCAGAAATAAAAGAAGCTACCATATCAGGATACAGGGACAGCTGCTAACATACAACATTTAATCATAACCATGCAAAATCTATGTTTGTATCTTGGCCAATTGTACTGTTTCTTCTGGAAAGACCAGCCTTCAAGAATTTCCTTCCCATGACCTGGATAATTGGCAGGTGTCTTTTTCTCCACTGAATACACTTGAAAAGCAATTCTTACCAATTCTGCATACATACCAGCTGCAGCTCAGGATTCATGTGCT
Organism: Candoia aspera; assembly: GCF_035149785.1. Classification (NCBI taxonomy): domain Eukaryota; kingdom Metazoa; phylum Chordata; class Lepidosauria; order Squamata; family Candoiidae; genus Candoia; species Candoia aspera. The sequence goes on from NC_086157.1 coordinate 104,258,924, forward strand.
GTTGTAGGACTTTCACAAATGGCAGAGGGCCCTCTTCTATTTGCACACTGCAGACCAAAATGAGAACATATCAGGAAACAATACCCTGCTAACATCTTATGAGGCAGAGTGAAGCCTATTTCTTAGTCCATTATTGGCTTCCCAAGGATAGGATGCCAAACGTAGGATAAAGTTCATCACCATCCCATCCATATACTCAACATCTCTGCAGGTTATTAGTACATAAAATCTACTTTCCTGTGAGGGAAATATGGTCTATAGCAGTGTTTCTCAACCTATGGGTTATCTCTGCCATTATGGAACAACAAAGCCAGGCCTCTCTATCCAGTGTACAGCTGAAAGAGAGTGAGCAACCAATCTTGTTCCCCAAAAGGTTTAGCAAAATGTCTATCTTACTGACATTTAGAAGCCTAGGTTTAAACTTGATATGTTATTAAATATTTATTAAGAATATATATTAAAAAGGTTAATTAAGAGGACTTGATGAATGAAGAATCCAATATAGCTCACATTCTGGGATATTCAATTCGAAAATTCATGGGCCTTCCTACTCTTCTCAAACAGTTCACAAAATTATGGGCCAGCTCCGTGTATTTGTAACTACACAGGACTAGCCAGCTCTCCAGAGGGGTTCCGCTGATTATCTTCATATTGTGCAAATCTCTGAACCAATCCGCAGGGTTCGCTGGCAAACACTGTCAAAGAAAAAGAACAAAGAGGCACAAGACATCAGTAAATGAAGATTGACTCTCAAAAAAATGGAAGTGTTAAATGCCATTTCAATTGTCTGGCTTTATATTCTGCTTTTTTTCCATTTTTCAAATGTAAGGGAGGGAAGTTCGTTCTGGAAATAACATTGCATGATCACAAGAACAAAGTTCTGGGAACAACTCAAAGAATGACAGCTACTGACAGAGGCTTTTCCTGCAATATAGCTTTTCAACATGAAAAAGAGAAGAAAAATTATTCTGGCATAAATTACACCACCCCAACAACTGATCCCTATTCTCTCTCACTAACAAAGCCAGAAAGTGATTCTGCCCTTATAATTTTAATGCAGGACAATTTATTTATTTATCATATTTTTATCACCACCCGTCTCCCTCATGCTGGGGACTCTGGGCGGTTCACAATAAAAGAGTTTGAAATTGAGTAAAATCGTAATAATATCATTAATCTACAAATAACAGTATCAATAAGTAAATATAAAATGTAATGAGATCCAAGTAATGGCAGATCTAATACCACCCAGAGGGGAGCAAGACCGGCCTCGGCAGGACTAGGGAGTCCACCAACCCCAAGAGTGGCTCTTCCTCTCCCCACTCCAGGCACGTCCAGGCAGATTAAGGCAAGTGATGGGGAGGTCCCCTCCCCCCACCCCCCCCACACAGAGTATCATCTGCTGGCAGGAAAAAGCACCAATTGCTTTCAATGCATGGCAGGTCCAGAGCTGGGTCCAACTGCTGGGTACTCCTTCCCATGTTTATACTGTTTTGGCTTGGAGTGCATGAGAGATCAGATGTCTGCCTCTGCAGAGGTATTGGAAAACACCAATCCGGCATTATACAAGTTCCTTTCATACATGGGTTTAATGTTATTTTGAAAGAGGGCTAGACCTATGTTTAAAAAACAGGACAAGTGCAGAAGTCCTCAGCTGGACGGAAGGTTGATTAAACTGGAAAAGAGAGATGGATTCTGTCTGTCCTGGGAGGCTAGTTGTGTCCAAATGAGCACTTCACAGGTTTTCCACCACTTCTTCTGACAAAGAGTTTCACACAGCCTTACTTTTTGCTATTTTTATAACTTAGAGGAGGGATACAGTGCCATTTGCCTATCCTGCACCATTTAGCAACCTCCTTCGTCTACTTCTGAGTGCTGCCCAATACAAGATCTGCCTGACACAAGAAATAAAGCAGCTCAGCACTCCAACGCTGCAAATATCAAGGGAGCACATTGGCCTGGACTGTTTTCAACCTGAACAGCATCATCCTCATGCACAAATGAACTGAGACCAAACTCAAAAAGTGCTTCTCGTTTTCAGTCTCTGGGCACTGGGCACTTGCACCTAGCCCCCATCCTCGTTCTCTTACTTTCTGCAGTAGTCTCCTGTCCCCACACAAATGTCAACACTGCTGTTCCCTGTCTGGAAAGGGTGGAGAAAGGAGAGGCTGGGTGGGGTGGAGAACCAGGAGCTCTGGCCAATTCCACCCTGCCCTTCAATTCTTTGTTGCACTTGCTTTCACAGCAGGAAAAAAAAAATGCTGATTGTGGGACGGAGTAGCAAAGCCCCTCTGATTGCGCCAGACAGTTGGGGAAGGAGGCAAAGTAACATGGCAACTTGGCTTTGAAGCAGAAATCTCAGGAACAGGGAGGCAAGATGACATCTGAATTCCCATGAGGGAGAAACTGTCATGATCACCCTTGCGATGCTTGTGACATCGCAACGGCTCGCATGACAATACAGGGAAATGGGTCCCTGGCGGATTAAGGCAAAAGGCAACCATGAAACAAAAAGAAAGCAACAGGTGCTGGAAACTAAGTAACAACCAAAGCCGGCGGCGTGGAAGACAAAGATACAAAGTTGCCAAAAGGTAATTGACAAGACAGCAGGAGAGGCGCGCCCGAGCTGTCAAAAGGGATTAAGAGCCTGATCGCCCGGCAATGAGTCATTACCGTTCAGGAAGGCGATCGAGGCGACGCCCGGGGCACAGGGGGGCTTAACGACCCCTCACCTGACAGGGACGGAACCGGTGGGACTCGTGGGACGCACCTGGAATAAGGTGGGGTGGAGCGCTGACCGGCGCGGGCTATTTAAATCCCGTTCCGGCACGCTCCCCTCACTCTCAGCTTTTAAAGGCATGCACTCTGTTCCTCAATAAAGCCAGAACCCAAGCCTACGCTAGCGTCTGTGTCGTTACTGGATCGCAGGCAGAGCCTGACAGAAACTGTCTGTCCTGGAACTTCAGAGGAAACACTCCAAGACTGTCTCCTGTTTTCTCTGGAGCTACAGCTGAGCTACTGCCTCTACCTGTGAGGGTCTTTGGAAGCCCAGCAACATTGTGAAATGAAAGACTGGTCCTGCCCGTATCTACAGAAAGGGTTGTTGCTGATACATTACCTCAGAATTAACCTGAAACTACTACTTTTATTAGTGTCTGGAAACCCCTTATGGACAGTTTGTTGAAAAAAAGTAAAAAATGAACTTGTCATTGATGGTTTTGATGATTAGAAAGGGTAGACTATGGAAAGAAGGAAATTACGTTGTAACCATAGAGAGAGAGGGTAAAATATAAATATACTTGTAACTGCTGTTAAGAAGATTGGAAGCAGCTTGTTTGTAACTTTTTTTCTTTCTTTTTCTTCTCTATTTCTTTCTTTGCACTTTTCTTCACTTACTTATTACTTTAAAAAATTTTTACTTTCTTTACTTTTTTCAAAATTTGTATTGTTTTATTCTATTAAAAATTTCTTTAATAAAAATTATATATACTTAAAAGAGTTAACCTGAAAATGAAGGCAATGTGAGGAGGTGGCATTCAACAATATGAAGTAAAATGCAAATTGAGCCGGTATTACTTACGGTCTCATTCTGCATGAGGATTTTTTCTGAGGTGACCACACGACCAGTCAAGAGTGTCTGGGATCCCATCTGCAACCCCCAGTTCTCTAATTCTAAGCGAGCATCTTTATTTCTGAAAGGAAAATTGCAACCCTAAAAAATTGGATCCAGAATCTTTTGTATACATTTTAATTATGCCAACCACCAAGGGGCAATACATGACCACTTTAATCTTTAATGGGACTTATCAGAGGAACAGAGGATGGGTTCAACTACCCAAGACGTGATGACACAGCTAGCTCAAAGCCGAAAGGACGGCTAGCAGCCGACGGTGCTGGTGGTGAACGGCGAATCCAATGTTCTAAGGATCAACACACCATTGGAACCTGGAATGTAAGATCTATGAGCCAGGGCAAACTGGATGTGGTTATTGGTGAGATGTCAAGATTAAAGATAGACATTTTGGGCGTCAGTGAACTGAAATGGACTGGAATGGGCCACTTCACATCAAATGACCACCAGATCTACTACTGTGGACAAGAGGACAACAGAAGAAATGGAGTAGCCTTCATAATTAATAGTCAAGTGGCTAAAGCAGTGCTTGGATACAATCCAAAAAATGAGAGAATGATCTCAATTCGAATTCAGGGCAAGCCATCTAACATCACAGTGATCCAAATATATGCCCCAACCACAGATGCTGAAGAAGCTGAAGTACAGCAGTTCTATGAGGATCTGCAGCACCTACTGGACAACACGCCTAAAAGAGATGTTATTTTCATCACAGGAGACTGGAATGCTAAGGTGGGCAGTCAAATGACACCTGGAATTACAGGTAAGCATGGCCTGGGAGAACAAAACGAAGCAGGACATAGGCTGATAGAATTTTCCCAAGACAACTCACTCTGCATAACAAACACTCTCTTCCAACAACCTAAGAGACGGCTTTATACGTGGACTTCACCAGACGGACAACACCGAAATCAGATTGACTACATCCTTTGCAGCCAAAGGTGGCGGACATCTATACAGTCGGTAAAAACAAGACCTGGAGCTGACTGTAGTTCAGATCACGAACTTCTTCTTGCAAAATTTAGGATCAGACTAAAGAGATTAGGGAAGACCCACAGATCAGCTAGATATGAGCTCACTAATATTCCTAAGAAATATGCAGTGGAGGTGAAGAATTGATTTAAGGGACTGGACTTAGTAGATAGAGTCCCGGAAGAACTATGGACAGAAGTTTGCAACATTGTTCAGGAGGCGGCAACAAAATACATCCCAAAGAAAGAGAAAACCAAGAAGGCAAAATGGCTGTCTGCTGAGACACTAGAAGTAGCCCAAGAAAGAAGGAAAGCAAAAGGCAACAGCGATAGGGGGAGATATGCCCAATTAAATGCAAAATTCCAGAGGTTAGCTAGAAGAGATAAGGAATTATTTTTAAACAAGCAATGCGTGGAAGTGGAAGAAGACAATAGAATAGGAAGGACAAGAGACCTCTTCCAGAAAATTAGAAACATCGGAGGTAAATTCCAAGCAAAAATGGGTATGATCAGAAACAAAGATGGCAAGGACCTAACAGAAGAAGAAGAGATCAAGAAAAGGTGGCAAGAATATACAGAAGACCTGTATAGGAAGGATAACAATATCGGGGATAGCTTTGATGGTGTGGTCAGTGAGCTAGAGCCAGACATCCTGAAGAGTGAGGTTGAATGGGCCTTAAGAAGCATTGCTAATAACAAGGCAGCAGGAGATGACGGCATCCCAGCTGAACTGTTCAAAATCTTGCGAGATGATGCTGTCAAGGTAATGCATGCTATATGCCAGCAAATTTGGAAAACACAAGAATGGCCATCAGATTGGAAAAAATCAACTTATATCCCCATACCAAAAAAGGGAAACATTAAAGAATGTTCAAACTATCAAACAGTGGCACTCATTTCACATGCCAGTAAGGTAATGCTCAAGATCCTGCAAGGTAGACTTCAGCAATTCATGGAGCGAGAATTGCCAGATGTACAAGCTGGGTTTAGAAAAGGCAGAGGAACTAGGGACCAAATTGCCAATATCCGCTGGATAATGGAAAAAGCCAGGGAGTTTCAGAAAAACATCTATTTCTGCTTTATTGACTATTCTAAAGCCTTTGACTGTGTGGACCATAACAAATTGTGGCAAGTTCTTAGTGGTATGGGGATACCAAGTCATCTTGTATGCCTCCTGAAGAATCTGTATAACGAACAAGTAGCAACAGTAAGAACAGACCATGGAACAACAGACTTGTTTACGATTGGGAAGGGAGTACGGCAGGGCTGTATACTCTCACCCTACCTATTCAACTTGTATGCAGAACACATCATGCGACATGCTGGGCTTGAGGAATCCAAGGCTGGAGTTAAAATCGCTGGAAGAAACATTAACAATCTCAGATATGCAGATGATACCACTTTGACGGCTGAAAACGAAGAGGAACTGAGGAGCTTTATGATGAAGGTGAAAGAAGAAAGTGCAAAAGCTGGCTTGCAGCTAAACCTGAAAAAAACCAAGATGATGGCAACCAGCTTGATTGATAACTAGCAAATAGAGGGAGAAAATGTAGAAGCAGTGAAAGACTTCGTATTTCTAGGTGCGAAGATTACTGCAGATGCTGACTGCAGTCAGGAAATCAGAAGACGCTTAATTCTTGGGAGAAGAGCAATGACAAATCTCGATAAAATAGTTAAGAGCAGAGACATCACACTGACAACAAAGGTCCGCATAGTTAAAGCAATGGTGTTCCCTGTAGTAACATATGGCTGCGAGAGCTGGACCATAAGGAAGGCTGAGCGAAGGAAGATCGATGCTTTGGAACTGTGGTGTTGGAGGAAAATTCTGAGAGTGCCTTGGACTGCAAGAAGATCAAACCAGTCCATCCTCCAGGAAATAAAGCCAGACTGCTCACTTGAGGGAACGATATTAAAGGCAAAACTGAAATACTTTGGCCACATAATGAGAAGATAGGACACCCTGGAGAAGGTGCTAATGCTAGGGAGAGTGGAAGGCAAAAGGAAGAGGGGCCGACCAAGGGCAAGGTGGATGGATGATATTCTAGAGGTGACGGACTCGTCCTTGGGGGAGCTGGGAGTGTTGACGACTGACAGGAAGCTCTGGCGTGGGCTGGTCCATGAAGTCACGAAGAGTCGGAAGCGACTAAACGAATAAACAACAAATCAGACGAACACAGCAAGATTTTATTCTGTAACGTTCAAGTCCTCTATTGGGAACTGAACTCATGGACCACTGACTTTAGAGCCAGCTGGGGAATTCTGGGAGTTGAAGTCCGAACAGCTTAGAGTTGCCACGGTTGAGGAACCCTGCTTTAGATGACTGTATTAGCTTGAGCAGCTACCCAGGTCCTGATGCTCAGTGGTGCTGCAGGAAATGATACATGGAATTTATCCGAATGGTATATACAGTCCATCTTCCCTTAAGCTCTCAGAGAAAGAGATACAGATGTTACATTATGCCATGCCCCTACATACAAACCTTCTCAGATCCTCCAATTTAGTGCACTACGAGTTTGGTAGAGTGTATTAATTATGAATTCTGAATACGGATGAGCAACGCTATCAACTTCATTGCTCTCAGTTGGCCATTTTTGCAAATTATCATAGTTAAGTCAAAGCTTTATTTTTGTAATTCTATCACATTTGGTTTGTAGTGCTTCAGAATTTTCTTCTTCATCAGTCTTCACACTCAGCACGTTTCTGCACTCTTCCCCAAACATACACATTTTTCTTTGCAATTCTGCTATATCTTCCATTCAGTTTTTGTAAAAATATTATACTCTCTGATATAACATGTCCTTAGTATTATTTTCATGCTGTGGAAATAATTACAGTACAAGCTCCAGATAAAAACTTGGCAGATGCCTTTTGGGTCAACGGGTATTTCTGAGCAATCTTTAATGTAGGCCCAAGCTTAACCTGACTTAATGTATACGTGTGGACTCCAATTCTCAGAATTCTTGGCAATATCCATATTGGCTGGGGAATTCTTGGGGTTGAAGTCCATAAGCCTAGAGGGCACCCAAATTGGGGAGAGTTTCTTTAAGTTATGAGTAACTGCGCCTAGTCCTAGCTTATCTTGCAGAGAAAGGTGGCTGGGAGAAATGTCAAGATCGTAAAAGGTCCTTACAGAAATTTAGGAAATGGTCCATCCAACTGTTCATCAAAATGACTGCATTCACATCAAATACTTAAATAGCTCAGTTAAAATCTAACAATTGCAAAAGGCACAGCAGTTGCATTAACACACGCTGCTGACCTGAATTAGCTGTAATTTAAGTTAATTGCATTCACCATTTATCATGTGTTTAGAGCACGGTTTCTCAACCAGGGTTCCGTGGCACCCTAGGGTTCTGCGAGAGGTCAATAGGGGTTCCCTGGGAGATCATGATTTATTTAAAAAATTATTTCAAATTCGGGCAACTTCACATTAAAGAGGTAAGTTTCATTCTTTATTTTTAGTTTAAGAACCCTGTTAATGCATATAGACAGGCCTACATATGAAGCGAATATAATAATTTTGTAACTTCTGGCCTATATTTGAGCCTGAATATGCAGGGGTTCCTGTCATGAGTAAGGACAGTTCCCCAAGGCCTGAAAAATATTTGAAGTGTTCCTCAAGGGTCAAAAGGTTGAGAAAGGCTGGTTTAGAATTAGGGTTCGTTTAGGATTGTATTATGTGAACCTAGAAAATGGGTTGATACAATAATCAAGTTGTGATGGTGTAGTACATGACTCTAGCCTAACAGTAGAAGATGAAAGTGAAAGAGATGAATGACAGAGAACAATTATTTACTAAGCCGATTTCAACACAGTAAACAGGAGAATATATTTATTATTTGCATCCCACCTTTCTCCCTGAACTTCATTGTATATTGATAGTCTCCTCAGGTTTTCTCCACAATAACTACTTGTCACTCTCTCAGCTCAACCTACTATGCAGGGTAGTTGTTTGGGGAAAAAATTGGAGGGGATCCTATATCATGTATGTCATCTTGAACTTCTAAATTATAGGTGGGTATATATCTAATCAAGAAATAAATAAATAAATAAATAATAAACATAAGACATTTCTGGACAGTATTCTTCAATTCCTCTGAAACTATCCATTTGTGTTTCAGACATAGCCCTTGTGTCTCTGTAAACTGAAGGTGATTCTTTAACTCCATTTAGTGGTTAAAAACGCAGAAGAAGCAAGTCTGTACAGGTTGAGAGAATTGAATCCTGAATTCAATTAGACTTAACTTCTTTGGAGACATGGATGATTTTGCTCCATCATAAATGTAATTACTGATGTTGAGTGATTTTTTTTTACATAAAGTCAATTGTCACCTTTTATCAATCCCAGCAGGAGATAACTGTTACTCTTTCCTGCAACGAGATGTGTTACCTATTCTTCTACTTACTTAAAATGTTTCTAAATCATTTCCCCATCTGGATGCACTCCAGGACCACAACCAGGAAGAGAGAGGTTGCAGTAGGCCTTGGAAAGAGGTTCAAACTGTCCTGTAAATCAGCAATGGTCAAGTTTAGCATTGCCAGGGACCACTCAGATAGAGATGCAAATTGCAGCCCAGCTGGAGACACCTTGTTTTATATTTTGATGCCCCCTCTTAAACATCGAATTACCCTAATATTGTCCTAACAGCCAGGAACCACACTGAGACAAGGAATAGGTCTCTAGTGTTTTATTACTGCTACATAACAGAGAATCCTAACAAACTGAAGAAGCGTGGGAAAACCCAGACATATAAAACCCAAAGACTAAGGCGGGCCCGATCTGTGTCTCTTTGAATGGCCACCTAATTCCTCAGTACTACGCATGTGCTTTACAGCCTGGATGGGAGCCCCCTGCTCGCCATCCTCACTCATGACAAATATAATTAGCAAAAGGTAAAATACTATGGAATATATGAACTTAGGCCTAGCATAATTATGTATTTCTGAATGCATTATGTAGAAAATCCAAACACAGAAATGCAATTATCGAAGTACAGAATATCTCTACTGCAGTTCTTTTTTTAAAGTGGAAATACTTTTTGAATGCAGCTTCCAACTGGGGACTTCAGAAAAAAATTGAATATTCAGCAGTTAGCTAATTTGTCTATATATCAATCTGTGCAATGGCTCTGTGCTCTTATTTTATTATCTGTTTTTCCCCAAAAGATGCAGTTGTAAAAGACTCAAATCCAAACACTGTGGATGTACAGTTAGGCAGCAGAACCAATCTTGAAGGAAAATTACCTCTGAATGTTATCAGCAAGTCTAGACAGCTGTTGGTGTCTGCATTCTGGAGACAAATGAGTCCGTTGAGCAAAATCTCTCATCAAGCGAAAGTCTGAAGTTGCATGTCTGCCAAGGCCTAACAACAACAACAACAAAAATTTGGGATACTTTACTAAGCCATAAATCAGTATGTGGCACATGGGATTAAAAGAATGGTGAAAACCCGGAGTCAGAGGTGTCATGTCATTATGGTCAAAACTGATGAACCTGAGGTCATTCTAGTTCAGGCTGAGCTTTCAGAATCTACTTTTATAACTTCCCAGCCATGGATGTAAGAAGATAAAGGTAAAGCCCAACTCCTAGAGCGGATACAAAAATGCTTTGCTACGGCCTTCCTCCAGTCTGGCCTGGGATTTTATAGTGGTCTCCTATCCAAGTATTAACCAGGTCTGATTTTTGAAATCATCCACATGCTGCAACCTAGCTTGGTTCCTCTCCCTTCATCTGAGAACTCAGACCCAGATGACTCTTCCTTAGCACCTTCCCAGTCACACATGACTAAGGCTTCAGAAAGAGCCAAGGGCTCTTAATTCTAGAGTCAACAGCAAGCATGTGTGCACCTAGCAACTCCATGGCTCTTCTAAGCCCACTTGAGGTCTCCAATGGTCATAGGCAGGGAGATGTTGGAACAACAGCTCTCCTCATCAGAGTTCTAATACTGCTTGTAAGCCACCTGCAGTAAACATTTCAGGGTCCTGATAATGCTGGGGCCAAAACCTCTTCATGGGTTGCCAATGGGTTGCCAATGTCTGTGAAGTTTTAAAAGTCCCTAGTTGGCTTCCTTGGGGTCCTGTAATGGAATGTGATGGTGACCTTGGAGAACAGAGGGAAGAGATGCTGCCTAGGGAATTATCAGATAAAAGGAAAGGGAGTCTGACAGAGGGTAACGGTCTAAAGAAGAAGCTTAGTAAAGACCTGCCCCGACCACTCAAGCAATAAATAGGGACGGCGGGAGATTTGTACTTTCAGACTTGTAAGATTCCGTTAATGTAGCCTTACAATAAAGTAGGATTAGCTCATCTGGTCGTGTTTCCTGTCTGGTTTATCTGAAAGGGCTGACAGGTTCTCAGATAGACTAAATCAGGAGATATGATTGAAAGGCAAGCAGAAGATGTGTGAAATCATCCCATCTTCTACCTCTATCAGCAATATACATATGTTGTACATATACTTGTACAGTGTAAATAGTATTTTTACATTGTAACTTAAATACTATTTAATATATGTAAGTTGCAATGTTTAAAAGCCAGTCTACCCATTCAGAATAATCCTACAGTATTACAGGGTGAGCTCCCGTTGCTAGTCCCAGCTCCTGCCAACCTAGCAGTTTGAAAACATGCCAATGTGAGTAGATTAATAGCTTCGGCGGGCAGGTAACAGCGTTCCATGTAGTCATGGCGGCCACATGACCACGGAAGTGTCTATGGACAAATGCCAGCTCTTCAGCTTTGAAACGGAGATGAGCACCACCTCCTAGAGTAGGACACGACTGGACTTCATGTCAAGGGAAACCTTTACCTTTACCTATTATTTAGACTGCAATGAGAAGAGGGACGGGCTGCATAATATGAATATGTCCCTAATACACACACACACTCCCCTTTAGAAAACAAGTGTATTACAGATACTACTAACATGGCCTGCAAAGTGCTGATTTTCAGCTCAATGTTTATTTGTATTAAATCTGAGATTTCCGGGATTGGAGAAAAGCAACCAAGGATATGCTGCAAACTGAAAAACAAGCACCACATACAGACACATATATGCACCACAATTCACAGCAGCCTACTCACAACATGGCATCACTTTTTATCCTATTCCCTCTCATGATATTTTATATCTCTATAAAGCCACTGGGCCAGGTGATCCAGGGATATGGGATGATGCCCTATCAGATACAAGCGTAGCTCAACCTCTGGAAATTCCTAGGGAGATTACTACAATGCTTTACAGAGGGTACATTCCTTGATTAATATCTTCCTTTTTTGTTTTATGGGCCTTTTTATAGTTATTTTTAATTGTGACTGTTTTTATGTATTTATTGTTTTTAATTAAGTGTTGTACACTGACCAGAGTCACTTTTATGGGAGATGGGCAGCTATATAAATATGACAGATAGACAGACAGACAGAATTCACCTATTCTAGAATCCAGCTGCCACAACTCTGATGACACCTCAGTTTTAACACATTTCACCGGCTCCTTAAGCTGAAGAAACACCCATTTCCATAAAAGCCAGCCCAGGCTGTACAAACAATGCCTTAAATATGTTTTAAATTTAGTTTTATTGTTATTGTTATTGGGATCAAGAAACAGAATCCTCGATGGAGCTATTCAGTGACTGAAAAAGTGTTCATTTTGAATGGAGCTCCAGAAATAAAGAGAAATTTGGACACCACCGTTCTCCTTCATTTCACAATATTGAATGGATGCAGTCTACTCCTGTAAAAAATAAAGCAAGCCTTGGACTTTTACTATTTTAGTAAAAGAAAAACCCATGAGGTCTCACAAGGATAGGAATCCACCTATGGTATGAATGCATGGGAGTGGGGGGGTATGCATCTGTCTGAATGAATTTTTATATATAGCATTTCTGCTGTAACAAATTGAAATTACAGAGTAGTAAAATTAAAGATAAATGTTAAGATAATAAATGAAATAACAGCAAGTAAAGCAAGTAAAAAAAACTAAACTAAAATGTCAGTCACAGCACATATGCAGTCTTGGTCTTAATTATGGGTGTCAGCATGGACAAATTCCCCTTGAAAATTGGCTGCAGGCCAGGCAAAACTGGGTAAAACCTTTCCTATTTTTCCTTTGATTGATGACAACAAGGAAGTGATTTTTGTAATGATTAGGTTTTACTCTGCAGGAGCAGTAGCGGCACTTTTTTTTCCAGGGTTCTATGGAAATAAAAAAAAGACAAAAAGTAAAGCAAAGGAAATCTTGAATCACATCTGCTCTACACAGGCAGAAACAAATATTAGAGGGGAGTTTTGAACTCTCCCTTCAAGTATTGCTGATGATATCAATTGCATTCACGGCTGATGTAAAGCATGTCTTAATTTTGGACTTAAAGTTGTCACAAAGTTTTCACTACAACAGAAATTCTTAATTAAAGCAAAACTTGGTGACGCTGTGTTGGTTATCAAGGCATTTGAATAGCACAATTAATAACAAGACAAAATGGTGAAGAAGTGTGTTATTAATTGTGCAATTCAAATGCCTTGATAAATATCTGAAGTGGCTTGATCAATTGGAGCAGTATTCAGATGCCATTGATGGTGAGAATTAGAACCTCTGAAGATTCTAATTGATTTATCATAGTTAAATTATAAGATCACTTTTCTTCCATTACTTTCAAGAGAGGATAGCCTCATAGTTCAACTAAGGTTTTTGAGATGAGGATCATGTCATCAGCAAAGAGTTACAATGTCGATTTTCCATCCAAAATCTTTTCAGGGGGGAAAAAAAACCTATCCCCATGAAGCTTGTGACTGCATCGTTAATAAAAACGCTAAATAAAAAAGGATCAAGAATGCATCTTTGCTTCACTTCATTAGTGAAGGCCATATAAATCAAATAAATAAATAGCTAGCTACTGAGCCTCTTCAGTCTGATATAAAAAAACCTTTCAGTAAATGTTGAAGATCCTCTTTGCCTCTCATTCAGGTCAACATTTCATGAGAATCAGCCATGTGTATTTGCTTTTGTCCACAGATTACCCACAGATATAGGTTAGCGACTCATACACTCCCTTCCATATACATTCCATTGTCATAATGATGAGCATTTTGTTAGTAACAGGTTGATCTTCAGGAGAGCAGAAACTCTGTTAGAACACAGAGGAAAGTTACAGAAGCCACAGGGTTGCTATTAAGGGAGGGAGAGAGGGAGGCCCTTTCTCTGTGGAGTTTAATTTCTTGTACAATATGTGTACACCTCAGAGTCTGAAGCTATATTCCTAGATGCTCCTTGGATTTCTAGATGTTGCAGGAAGCTTCACAAAGACTTGAAGCTACTTTAGTGATGCAGCTAGAATGGTGGCATGTATTGATAGCTCCCTGAGGCTTCAGGCAGACATCTTTCACAGACTTGCTTAAGATCTATTACCTGGGGAGGCCAAGAACTGAAACTGGAGTTTTCTGCATGCAAAAAACTTGTGCTATCTTTATAGCTTGTCTATATTCTTTTCAAACTTCCATTTGACCAGAAACTTCATCTCTACTTCTCAAATACTGCAGAATTGGCTAAAGTCAGGTTCAGAAAGCTGACAGAGAGAGACTGCTGTTTGGATGAGCCAAACTACATTGGTTTACCTGTCAAGTAGCAGAGTTCTGGGACTAGATGCACCACGCGGGATTCAGCAGAACTGCTGCCTTTGCTCTTCAGTTGGCTAACAAGCATTGGTTGATTCAGATCAGTCAAGACTACATTGTACTGCTGTTCACAGAAATATGAAATTAGAGTTAAACAAGTCAGTTTCATTCCTCATCCACGATGCTATAGATCAGTGTTCCTCAACCTTGGCAACTTTAAGATGTCTGGACTTCAACTCCCAGAATTCTCCAGCCAGCTATACTGGGAGTTGAAGTCCATACATCTTAAAGTTGCCAAGGTTGAGAAACACTGATCTATAGACAAACAACACATTATAGCTAAAACAAGACTTTTCACTAAACAGAACATGTGCTTTCCTAATTAAATACATTTCCTAAGTAAATACATTTACTTAGCTTGATTTCCCCTATTTTTTTCAGCTATTTTCTAGGTTTGTGCAGTGCTCAAGATCTGAGCATGTAAAGGTGCTTTAAAGTGTGTAAGAGCTCACATAGTGCCTGCCCACCACTCTTTAAAGAGCTGAGATCGCTTGGTTACCCCGGATGGCAGCTACATGATCCCAAGAAATCGATGGTTAGTTAAAGATTTGAAAAGAGGTCCTATGAATTCTGAATAAACCTCTTCCACTCAAATACAAAGCAATAAATAACGCTACTTTTTATGTTCTTTTATGGTTTTTATTATTATTCTTATTCTATTTAGACAAAGCACCAGAAGAGCGTTTGTCAATCTGGTATCCTTCAGTTCTGTTGGAATATAATTCTGGGCTAGTATGACCACAGTCTGGGAATGGTAGAAATTATAGTCCAACACAATTAAGGGTACCATATTTATAAATACTGGAGCAGAGTCATCCTGCAATATCCAGGTTCTCAATTACCTGTTTGTAGTAATCCTCGTAAGAGATCTGAGTGCCATCACGCTTCTGGAACGTATCTGTGGGTTTCACAGACCACTCAATATCATCAATACGGTATGTTCTGTTGTTGTACCTGAAATGTCAAGTAAAAAAAATCTCAATATTCTCAATATTCTCGGTATTCCCTAGTTCTTTCTTCCACACACCCACAAAAATCAATTCAAATGAATGGTAGATCATTAAATATAATAAAATATAGGATGTTTATAGGAGTTCAGGCAAAAATGCTGTTCTCTTGTGAAAAATACATGCGGCTACTTTTTGGGAGAGATAAGGCATAAATATGCCTGATATTTGTTTTGTTCAATTATGTTTTGTTAATTTGCTGGTCCAGATTTTTGTTTACTTTAACGTATTTTTATTAGTCTTGTTCTATTATTTATTAATGATTGATAAATAAAATATATACAAATTCCTACTGTAAAATAGTTAAAAATTACCCTTGCAGATATCAAAACATTATAAAACTATGACTAACATTACATGAGATACAACAGCATCACTGAAACAAAATAAAACCAGCCAAGATTTATTTTTTTTCCACTCCTGTAGAAAAACAGCTCTAAAGGGTAGCAAGAAGAAAAATAATCTCTGCCAGTAAAGCTGCAGAAAAACAGATTTGCTACTTCCCAACATTAACCATACTCCTTAGATTAGAGTGATAAAAATAATTCTAGATCATTTGCAAGGAGGGAAAAGTGCTTTTCAAACCCAAATTAGGATGCTGAAAGCGTGAGATACAGTAACAATAAGCAGGCTTATACAAGAAAAGACAATGAGCAAAACTAAATTTCTGGTCCTAGAATGTGCTTTGAAGTATCTTGGTCTAGTTGAGAGAACTCAAGATTCTAGTAAAACCAATAATAAAATTGATGTGATTTCACCAGGTTGATATATGACTGATTTTTGTTGTTGTTGCACATTATATTGTTTATTTGGCAGATATGTGAAGCTATTACATTTTAGTTGTTATTGGATTGGAATGAATGCCGCTTAAGAGAGAATTTTATGATTGAAGCAACACATAAGCCTAAGAAAGAAATCAGTCAATCAATCAATCTGACCATTCCTGATGATTATGCCATGAACTACAAGTTCTACAAACTGTTAACTTACAAAGAATAGGATTCTTACAGAAGTAATTTTTCAAAGCTGCAATATAAAACTACAAAATGAGTCAAAATTCTGGGTCTGTTTACTAACTGATGAGCAGAGCCAGTGTGGTGGGGTGGTTAAGACACCAGGCTAGCAACGGGGAGAGACCGTGAGTTCTAGACCCGCCTTAGGCACAAAGCTAGCTGGGTGACCTTGGGCCAGTCCCTCTCTCTCAGCTCCAGGAAGGAGGCAATGGCAAACCACTTCTGAAAAACCTTGCCAAGAAAACCGCTGGGACTTGTCCAGACAGTCTCTGAGGATCAGATATGATTGAATGGATTAAAAAAAAAACTGATGAAGTTAGCAACTGAAGTGAATGTGAAGTTCCTAACACTTGAAAGATGCCACAATTTCCAAAGGGGTAAACTGTACCTTGTAAGAACAATAAGCCCCACCAATTCCTTCTCACAGATTTCTGCAAAACGTGCCCTCTCTGCATTATCATACAGATTAGTCATGAACTCCAAAACGTTTTCACTGTGAAGGACTTTGTGGCTCACGTCCGCACAGAGCATTACTCTGTTCTCAAAGTGCCCAACTGACACAGCAAATCCTGGCCAGAGAGTCAGCCTAAAGGGAGGGGAAAGACAATCTGAGTCAATCTAATATACAGACTGTGAGCAGAAGAAAACATCCACATATATACAAAACAACGGAATCTATGGATGATTGAGGTCCTCAGTCTTTTCCCCATGAAACCTTCTGAAGTAGAAAAGGGGCATCTAGAAGACAGCTTGAAGCTGCATTTGGGTTAAAAAGAGCGTCATGAAATCTAACATCAACATCACTCCCTCCTTTGAGCAACTCAAAGAAGCAAACCCAGATGGCCAAGGGAGTTGTTGTTTCCAAAATGCAGTGGAGCTGTAATGTAACTCTGACTGCAGGGTTGGGGAAGAAGGCATGGCCCTCTTTTGCAGGGG
Organism: Candoia aspera; assembly: GCF_035149785.1. Lineage (NCBI taxonomy): Eukaryota > Metazoa > Chordata > Lepidosauria > Squamata > Candoiidae > Candoia > Candoia aspera. Next base: position 104,276,147 of record NC_086157.1, read on the forward strand.
ATTTGAAAGTGAGTGTGAGTTAGATGGCATTGGTGGTGATTGTGGCTATCTTATTTTGATCTCATCTGATTGTTCTAAGTTTATGATGATCCCATGTTTGGTTTTAGAAGTAGGGTTTTATTTGTTATGATTATAGCTTTGTAAAGTGCTGTGACTCCATTAGGTACAGGGGCCCAGAGACAGAGTAAATAATAAATTGGAGGGGGGGGGCGTTGTGGACTACATACAGCCCTGCAACAATTCCTTTGTGGCACCCAGAGAATCTTCTGTGCGAACATTCCCAAAACTTCTGTTCCATTTTTTTGGGTAAGTGCTTTAAGTCTCTGCAAGGCTTTAACCCTTACCCCTTTTCCCATATTAGATAGGGGGGGGGTTGGTTTACTCCACCCACCCAATGCCTCAAAGGGATCAAACAGCTTAAGGGTAGAATGCCAACCTTTAAAGGCAAAACCACAACACAACATGGCTCTTGACCTCCAGGAAACTATCGATCCCTTAGATATTGCTATATAACCTTCAGCATTCCCCATCGTTGGCTGTGTTGGTTTTGATGCATGATGCTGAGCTTCAGCAACATCTGGACAACTACAAGTTCCACTTCCTTCTCCACCCACTGAAGTCAGCAACCTCTAACTTGATGGACTTTTGGGGACTTGTTTTCTCTAGGGCATTTGCACTCATATTTCCTTTGCCACTTGTTTATTTGCTTCACAAACTTCTCAGTAAAGCTTGCCACCACCTCTCTGTGTGTTTGTGGGTGCGTGTCCTGAGACAGGACACTGGCGAGGTCTGCATATGACACATTCACTTGTTTCCTAAAGAACCCATTTCCTGGGTTCACACAATACAAAGGAGCACAATTAATTACATGGCTGGGTTCACACAGAACATCTGAGGCCAGAAGTTCTGTGATACAGACCCCTTAAATGATTAATGGATTTGTGTAATACTCTCATGAATAATACATACCACTTACTAAAAAAATATGCAACTTTCATAATACTTTGGCTTACTTTTATCACCACTGCCAGTAGACTTGCCATTTTTTAGTTTTTCTCTTATCACCCAAGAAAAGCTTTTCCCTTTTGAAAGCAATGTGAGATAAGAGATAAAAATACTGAACTTCACTAATGCATATACTCAAATGATCATACATATACTACCACCCATTGTGTCAGAAACAATCACAGCGATGTTGTGACTAGTGGATGGTTCTGAAAGATGCTAGACCCATGGCCAGAGGTGTTCACAGGGTGTGGCTAAAAAAGGTCAAGATGGTGACCTGTTTTTTAAGGATCTGTTTTTTGCCCTGTCATGGGCATCATCTTAACTATTTTGACCATAACCTGTGGACACCCCTCTTCATGGCCATCTCTCAAAATTCATTCATACCTTCAGGCAGCAGAAACAGTGTCAAAATTTGCTCCCTGCTTGGCCAACCTAAGATTGCTGCAGGCTTGCCCGACACAGAGGGAAGGAGTTATGATGATGCTTCTGCTTTGCCTGCAAAAGCCTCATTACTTTAATAAAATGTTGTGACACCCCCTCCTCCAAGTTGCCTGCAACCCTCTGCAATCTACAGTTTGAGGACCCGAGCACTAAGCCATAAGAACCAGGGTTAAAATATGGGTTAACCCATGTTTTAACCCTGGTTCTTATGGCTTAGACTTAACTTAAGCAGGGTTAAAGTCTTATGGCTTAGACTTCAGGGGTTAAGTCTTATGGCTTACTTTAACTTAAGCAGGGTTAAAGCTAGCCATGTTCAGCATACTTTGTACATGCAAGTTCTAACTAAAGTTTTAGCAGACCTAGTTAAGGTTAAGTATGTCATATGAACCCAGTCAGTGTCGTTTATGGGCTGAGAAAACTATATTCACTAGTTCAACGATGGATCAGTTAACCACAGCTAAGTGTTATGCAAGCATAGCTTCTGGTTAATTTTTGGTTACTCTTCATCCATCAACACAGCTTATCTCACAGGGTTAATGTGAAGATAAAATTGGAAGAAGAATTTCACATACTCAACCTTGAGCTCTTGGAAGACCTATCTAATATAAATTTAATAAATAAACCAATAAATTGTTAATAGGCTACAATTAATTTATGTATACATTGGATATTGTTCAAATTAATGGATAACTTTGACAAAGATTCTCAACAGATAATGAGTGATTCATAGACTAAAATAACTTAATTAATTTGCCACAGAAATATTTAGGCTGCAAAGATTTCAAGAAGAGCGGGCCGACTTACTTGTGTTGAGGGATTTCTACTGGATCAGATGGATTGTAGAAGTTTCGTCCAATCTGATACATTGACAGCTTTCGTAAAACCCTGGATATTAAATATAAGTATATATTGTATTAGCACACTTTGCAGCAAAAACCATCATTTCAAAACTGATAAATTACAATATACACATTTTTCAATCTAATCAGGTATTTAAAATAAAGTGTTCATCAAAGGTTCCTCATCAACTTGTAGAAAGGTAACAAGTTGACTGCTACAAGGTTTGGCCCTTTACTCTTCAATTTTTTTTTAATGACTTGGATGAAGTGGTGGAGAGAATGAAAGCAAGATTCTGCTATTATAGCTACTCTCAATTAAAAGCTGTTTTAGCCCTCCTGTGGAGTTGATTTCCTGGTCTGGTCTACCTGGTCCGGCTGACATAAATCCTGCAAGTCTGATTATGCAGTACCTCCTCCCTTTCTTATACTCCTGTGAATTAGGGAGGTGTCTGTCTGAGCCTTTTCTTACTATAGCAGACATAAGATACGTTTTATCCCTTGTCGCTTTGGTAATGGAACTTGCATATCTCTGTCAAGGTCATCTTCCTTACTCTCAACCCAAGACAGAATGGGATAGGGTTTGAATACCCAGAGGCCTCTCAGAAAGGAGATTTAAGATTCCAATCTTCATCCTACAGGTTCTGCTGCAGGCTGCTTCAACTGAAGAACAATTTCCCAATCACAGGAAGTAATCATTCCAATTTCCACTGTAGTCTGCGCTGGTCTAGTGTGTCTAGTTCTAGGTATCCTATCTCAAGGAGGATTCAGAGAAATCGAACACGTTGAGAGAAAGTCAAGAGGGATGAGCCATGGAGTAGAAATTACTGTAAGTCTGTCAATGTAGATTAAAGGTGTTGGCTATTGGTAGCCCTAAGGAAAGACTAAGGGATTTGACAGAACTCTTTAAATACCTGAAAGCATGTCATGTAAAAGAAGGTCAACACCTCTTCTGTTTCGTTCCAGAGTGCAAGATACAGAATGATGGATTAAAGTGACAAGAAGGTAGACTTCAGTTCAATGTTGGGAAAATCCTTCTAACTATAAGAGCAGTTCAATAATAGAACCAATTACCAGAGAGGTTGTGGGCTCCTCTGACTCAATGTGTTTAAGTAGGGGCTAGACAGCAATATAGGAGGAAGGCTTAACTTGGATTTCTGCACTGCAAAATTTGAAGAAAGACCAAACCAGAAAGGAATCAGTGCTCTGATCTGCAGTTTGGGCTGAAGATATAGATCAGATCAGTTTAGTATTAGAACTGGCAGATAACCCATTCTTCACATATTCTTAATTATGAGTACTACAAAACGTACCGTAAATAGCAATTTACAGTATGAGGCACTTGAATAAGAACTTAGTCTAAAACTGGGTCTTCTTTCCTTCTCTCTGCCCCACCCCCCATGCCTAAAGACTCACTTTTTAAAGAGGAGGTTTAAGAACTGAATGCACACAGGATTGCTGGAACACAGCTGTTGAGTCAATGTGATAGTTATCTTTATATTATTGCCTCTTTGGGTTTCACAAAACAGTTCTGTGACCTAAGAGACAAAGAATACATGGTTTATGTGGTTTCTCGTTTTAACACAAAAAATTCAACTGCAAGAGATCTAATACAAACGTTCTGTTGTACAACTCCTTCCTGGTAGTTGTTTTCTGGAGGACTGTAAAGATATTTGCAAAAAACCCTTTATTATTCTTTTATTTTTCTCCTGCCATTAAATAAGGTAGGAGTCTACTTATTTAATTGACAACTGTGTACCAACATCACTTGTAACAATGAGTAATGAAAGACAATAAAAAGGGTGTGGAAGGGTTTCGAACTGAGCTGATTCAGATGTCAGAATAAACCATGGGTTATGGGAACAAACCAGAACAAGTCCCACCCTTTCATGCTCCTCTTCCCTCTGAAGGAGAGTACGAAGAACAATATTCCAAAGAAGTCAAATTGTTCTGCTGTTTTATAATTAACTACAGCTTGCTGCTTTAGCCAAACCAAACACATTATGGGTTAACCCAAATTACAGAATGAACTACTCCATTTAAGCTCAACCACATTCAAGTGCCATGATAAACTTTACATGGAGTGCTTATTACTGGAAATCAAGATGGAAAACTGGTGGGATAAGAACCGAACAGAGTAGGTCTATAAATCTGGAATATAGTATGAGTATAGTATGAAGTGTCCAATCTCTGATATAAACCAAATATGTTTTGGATTTACTTCATGCATGTGTTTTACTGGACACCCCAAAGTTTTATCACAACTTCATTTAGCAATGATCAGCTTTATATTCTGCCTCTCTACTGGAAGCTCAAGGCAGCATACATGGGAGGTGAGTCTTCATCACACTCAGTGAGAGACAATGCAGATGAGACATGTGGGTGGAAAATATAACTCAAATCACAGAATACAATCATTATCCAACAGCCTATACCAAGTTTCTCAACCAGGGTTCCGTGGCACCCTAGGGTTCCACGAGAGGTCACTAGGGGTTCCCTGGGAGATCACGATTTATTTAAAAAATTATTTCAAATTCGGGCAACTTCACATTAAAGAGGTAAGTTTCATTCTTTATTTTCAGTTTAAGAACACAGTTAATGCATAAATACAAGCCTACCCATGAAATGAATATAATGATTTTGTAACTTCTGGCCTCTATTTGAGCCTTAATGTGCAGGGGTTCCCCCAGGCCTGAAAAATATTTCAAGGGTTCCTCCAGGGTCAAAAGGTTGAGAAAGGCTGGCCTATATAGTAAGGCACGGACTTTTTTTCTACCAGCTCAGCCACAATCAACAGCACAGGAGGAGGAGGAAGCAACAAGAACTTCTCTAAACAGGGTGCTGAATGTCTTTGCCCAAAGAAATTTGTTTAAACTATCATAAAATAAAATTGCCCCGTGGTACACTCTTAATAAAACCAAAAATGAATGCAAACATTGTCTGAGGTGGGTTACAGTGCCTGCGTATTTTATTCCCGGCTCGGAAACGAACTTGGAAAGATTTTCTTCCAACAATTCTTGTGATTTTTGCACATTTTAATGTATGGCCAATCCATGTAGGTTTTATTCTACATATTTGTTAGGACCAGCCGTCAAAACAATAAACAAATTGATTGACTAAACTTGTCTAATGGTGTAGAAGCCAGCACTGGAGCAGAAAGACAAGGTGTAGGATGATATGCAGCAGGGAATGAGGCAAGGGGAAATGGAGGGGAGTAAGGATAAAAAATGAACTCTCCTGAATTACACTAAGTATGCCTAGTTAGTATCCATCTTTCAAGAGTTGCCAACCAGATGCTCTGAAGCAGAACATGAGGACAGTATCACCCTCTGCTTGCACTGCTCAATGAATGGTATTGAGAGGCAGGAGACCTGTCATCCTGGAGATAGCATAACCCACTACAGTCTCATTATCCATGTATTTACCTAATTCCCTTGCAGGACCAAAGGGAATGAAAGTACGTAAGTGGCTGTTCCTTGTTCTAAAAACATCTCCTACTCTCTTGCTCAAATTTAAAAGGCAAAGATAAGCCATAGTAGCAACAAAAGTTCTTTAAAAGGTATCATCCTTCTCTCTTCCTCCTCTCTCTCATACATACATGCACACGTGCACACACACACACAGAGAGAGAGTCTTACCTGGTTCCCAAGCTTGTGTGCAAGAAACAGGATTGCTCCATCAAATACTTTGGCTTTTCCAAGAAGTTCAACATGGTTGTACACCAGCGCAATCCGTAAACGCCTTGATTCCACCTCTGGGTTAAATGTTACATGGTACTGGTAAAGCTGCCATTCCCTGGGCAAACCTAGACTAAACAGGTTGGTAGCTACTTTCACAGGAATGCCACTGGATCCTGAAATGAACAAGATTATTAGCTGGGTAGGAAAATTAAAAAAAAAAAAACCTAACTGAACTTCGGTGTCCCTTTACTAGGTACTCATTTTCTGTTCTGCTTGCTTCCCAAGTCCCCAACCTTAGTTCCCCAATTCAGACAAAATGGCAAACTACAAGGAATGCAAGACTTCCTGCTTTCTTGGCCTATTTGTGCAAAGGCACTGCAATCACAAGCAAAAGTGTCCACAGATTTCTGCTGGTTAAAACAAAATATGATCTCGATTCCATCCGAACCTGATCTTTTCTCTTTCAATGTTTATACTGCTAATTTTGTGTGCCTGTTTGTTTGGAGACTGTGTGTTCGTGTGCTCTAATAGTGAACATCCAACTTCCCCCAAATAACTAATTCATGTTATGACCAGTCATAGCCAAGCTTGTCTTCTTCCATTACACAAGAGTGGGATAGTAAGAGCCATGTTAACCATGTTAACCCATGGTGGCAAAAAAATCAGAAGGGGATTGGGAGCACCTTTTCCAACTAACAAATCCTATTAAACAGCAGAAGATTTTGTCAGATGTAGCTCACTTCATCAGATGTCTTGTAGGAAGAGAGCCATGTTAGTTTATGGCAGTGTTTCTCAACCTTGGCAACTTGAAGATGTGTGGACTCCCAGAATTCCCCAGCCAGCATAGCCCTAGGAGCACCTTTTCCAACTAACAAAGCTTATGCCTTTACCCTGATTTTCATCAGATTCATAAAATAGTTAGACTGGTGTAGGATTTAAAGTAGGATGAGAAGGAAGGGGGAGGGAGGGAGACACAAGGTACAGATTATGAAGATGCAGATTACATGTTGGACAGATTTATTTATTATTCAAATTTCTATCACCGCCCATCTCCCCCCCCAAAAGGGGGACTCTGTTTACCAGTACCTTATCAATTAACAAATGTAATGTGTTAAAAACCTACTGTGTTTGTTGAGACCTTCTGAGATTGCCTGAAACATTTTGATGTGAGTTTTGCAACCTCTCACTCAATGATGAAGTTAAGGCCCAGTTTTTCCAAAACGGTGGAAATATGGGAAATATTACTGTAACTGTAATGTAGATGGGACTGTAAACTATAATGGGAATTATTATTGTAACTTCCCAAAGAAGTCTTAGCATAGCACTAGGTGCACAAGAAAGAACAACTGCTCCCTAAAGAAAACAGAAGAATAAATTATACCTGTTTTAGAATCTTTTACATGTAACATTGCTTCTCTGGTATTCACTTCCAGGTCTTGAAATTTACAGCGGATCCTTCCCCCCTTCTCCATCACTGTATAGCCATACGGTCCAACAGAAAAGCCATCTTGAGGAAAAAACAAAAATAAAACATTGGCAGTCTCACAAAGAATAAAAGCAAGGAATTACAAAACTAAAGTTGTAAATCAATACATTCAAAATTGGTCCCTTGGTTAATCAATCAGGGAAGTCTTTTATAATTTGTTTGATTTGGATGCTAAACTTTATAGTCAGTTCTAAATTTTAGTTTCTTTTACATTTTGCTCAATTTTTTTGCAGGTCAAAGATGAAGAATCTCAAGGCTGAGATTCTTTCCAGGTGATGGTCTGTTTCAGCTGTATCTTTCCTGAAGATGACTGACATGGTACAGCAGGTATCAGCCAAGAATGATTTTGGGTGCAACTGTGGTCCTAACTCAGCCATCCAGCATCTTTACAAAAAGAGGAAAGTACTGGAAAGTTCACCCTGATAAAGGTGCCCTTACAGGGGTTCCAGCTGGAGTGCCAGAAGTGGTGGCTGTGGTTTAGCCCTTCAGCCCTTGTCCAATGGAAGAAGGAAACTAAGGCTGAAGCCGCCCTGTGCAATGCAGAGAGCATTAACTTTCCATGTTAGCCTGCATGGCATCCTTCTCTCTGCCACCTTGGCTCTTCATACATAGATGAAATTGGAGGAGGGGTTTGCGTAGAGGTGGGGCCTCCTCCCTTAAACCATATATCTGATGTCATGTAGCTAACCTGAATAGGTTGAGGCTAGATCTGACTCTGAACTAGATCCGGTTCCTTTTCCTGCTCTATATCTATCACTAATGATTACTAGCAACACTACTGGCCATTTTCCAGTAGCAATTGACAGCATTACCCAGCCATTGTTGAAATGATATGAAACTGTGCTCCTTGCTGTAATTTTGGCAGAATGATGGTTGGATGGCCATAAGGTGCTAGGATTCGTTAGTGGGGGACTAACTAAATCACTGACTAATGCATTGTGAGCATCCCGGGACACAGTATTTTAATATAAAAAGCCACAGCAGGGATGGCTCTACTCTGCATTAGATGATCTGTGAAGCCAGGTAATCTGAGACATTTCCTCAGATTTGCTAGATCCCAACCACGCATTGTTTCCAAGGTCCCTATGTCTTCGTTAGGTTCAATCTGTTGTGACATATGACAGATTTACTCCATGAAGAGTCAGGAGGCATGAAGTCTTTCTGTCTTCTTCTTTCTTGCCAACTAGGACCTGTGATTTCTACTTCAGCACCGAGTCTGGCATAGCACTGCTCTTTTATCATGCAAATATACAGCTTATCGCAAGGCTGTTCTAAATTGGCTACAAATATATTCGTTATCAACAAGCCTCAGTTCCTATCCATTTTCTTTGGTTTAGCTATCTGCCCAAATAGACAGGAAGTCTGGGCTGGGGCAGAACCAGCCTATGTGGTTTTAAATGTAATATTTAAAGTACAGCCCTGTACTTTAAATATCTCCATATACTCTGGATATTAGGGTGTTTTAAGAATAGCTATTGTACAATTAGCTTGCTTACATTTCAATGGCTGTTCTCCACTTCTTACGTGGCTGTTATCGTCTTCTGGCACACTGTAAGAATCACTGTTTCCTGAACAACCCTTTGAGGTGGAGATGACAGAACAGCGGCAGATTAAAAACTATGAACAGATCATGTTTTTCTCCACTGAGTTGATTTCTGATTTTTTTAAAAAAAATGACATTTGCTATTAAGCAACACTCCATGGTTCTAAGAGTTGAGAATGGGAAGCTATGATACACCATCCGTCTGATTCTAGCTGGTTGCAGTTTTATCTGCGATCACATTTCTCCCTTTTTACTAAACTCTAAGGTTTTTAAAATAAGCTAAAACATTATGAAAAGATTACAGAAACATCCCTTTCGGACAGCAAGTTAGCACTACCCCAAACTATAAACTGTTCCAGGGACAAACATTTAATCAGTGTATAAAACATCCCGGACAGATTAGTTCAGGTAAAATTCCCAGAGTCTGAGATCTCTGTATATTGTTTTCAATGGTTTTTTACAGCTTTCCATCTCTAGGTATTGAAGAAACTCACAATGACTTGACCCCCTTAATTTTAACGTTCTTTCTAGTCTGGCTTCGCCAACATTATAGCATCAGATACCAGTCCCTCTCTTGTAAGAAATCCTTCCTGAATTTAATTCTGCCCATAGGATCAAATACATTTCTTTGGAGATGGTATGAATTTGATTCACTAGCAGCTGTTCAAAATGTGGTCCTTTTTTTACTACATTGTTTCACTAGAACAAAATATATTCAGTGCAAGCGCCAAAATAAAAATACAACCGTTTATATACAGAACACAAATATGTCATAAACAAACTAATTTTTTCTATAATGGCTTACTATCAATCATTAAATGTAAATCTGAACAACTCCATACCAAATGATGTTGGTACATATACTACAAGTCTGATTATGCACCATCAGGTTGGTGTCAACCATCAGGTTGGTGACCACGTAGGTAGACCTTTTCCAGGATGATAATACAAGTTTAGAGTGTACTAACTATATTTAATCAGTAATTAAATACAACCACCTTTCCCAGAACTTGTGGCCCTTGACTATCCCAACTCACAGCAGGACCCAGCAACATGGCGGGTGATGCTCTCAGGAATGCTAATAGTTTGGATCAATGCCCCTAAAAGAACACCAGGCCACCTACCCTTATCTTACAGCTAATCTGTAAGACAGGTCAATCAAAAGCAGAGGTAAAATGTATAACTTCATAGTACAGTCTCTTCACAGCTATACTGCCTGATAATCTGTTAGGAAACAGATACCACCAGTGGTATGGGCATCTGCAGCCCTGGCTGGTTTTGTCAAAATGAAAAAAGCAGCTTCATGCCATTGTGCTATATCTTCTTATTAATAGAAATATGTGACCTAAACAGTTCCTCTTTGCCGTAGCCACACAATTTATTAGAAATAGTTCTACTGCACAAAGTACAGCCAGGTATTATCAAGTACTGTATAGGTAATAGCCTACAGGCAAGTCCATCACATGTTCCATATATTGTAAGATAGTTTATCTGACATTGTATATTTCGTATTTTTCACAGTGTAAGCCTAACTTTTTTTCCCTGTTTGCTTCCTTGCTTAGTAACTATTATAAGCAAATGCACAATATTGATTGAACTGCTAAAAATAGGCAAAGACCATTACTTGCTGAGACTACAGGACAGTCCAAGCTCTTAGGGAAAGATGATGTTCTCATTCTAGGTAAGGAAATGTAAAATATACAAAAGACTGATAATTTGTGGTGTTTAATATGTTATTTATGGTGAACCATCTAATGGTACGGCTGCCCCAATGGTGCTTGAGAGAAGATCAACATTGTGTAAACAAACACAGGCATAAAAACATACTGGTTTGGAGAAGTCACTTTGTCCAAATGTTCCTCTTCCAGAAAACTGTTGCCCTCTGGCTTTGAAACGAGCCCGTCCAGCCATTATTCCGACTCACTGAAATAAAGAAAATGATATAGTTCCCAAATAACTCCACTTCTAGAAGAATAAATTCTGGTGGATGGAATGGAGACACAAGAGATCAGGGGTAACAAAAGCTTCAAGACTTGACTTCTTCCCCTATGAAACTATCCATTCATAATCGAGATGACCTGAAGAGCTTCTGCTTCTTGCTTCCCAGCTATCCTGAAATGGGGATCATGGAAAAGACAGGCTTATCTGGGTTGTAGCTTTGACATTCTACCTTCTGCATCAAGAGGACCCTATTATACTGGACCTTTATAGAAAGAAGTTTTAGAAAAAATTGACAGCAACTGCAACATGGTGAGAAGCTGGCTATGGGTGTCCACCTATGTTTTAGAGCAATTGTATAGTTCTTAAGCTTTTATTTATTGCCTTTTTATCCTGCTCTTCAGCCATCAGTAGGATCCTGGTAAAAATGATATTTCAACTGTGCTGAAAGACTGATCCTATTTCCCAACGTTCTTTGTTGCAGCTTTGCACAGAGGGCCAAGGGTAGTAAAGCAGTAAGGAGTTCGACCAGGAGCAGGGTCCACCCACAGCCTACAGAAGTTCATTAGCAACCTTGGGCGAGTCAGCCCAGCCCATCTCATAGAGGTTGTGGTGGTGGGGAAAAATAGGAGAAGGAAGCACTATGCATGCTACCTTGAGTGCCTATACAAAGGTGGAATATAAATCAATAAACAAATTATTGGGTCAAAACTGTGAAACATCAAATGGCCAAGATGAAATAAAGAAGAGGGAAGACGCCGAAAAAAGGTATCTCCCTGCTCATCTATTTCTCCTTACACAGTGCCATGTAGCATGTACTGTATTATTTATTATCATTGGAATTACGCTCCATTCTTTGGCAACTGAAGACTTTTATATGCGGATCTTCCTTTACTTTATTCCAGCAATAAAACCTCTGTGAGATAAGCTGGATGGAGAGATGAGTGCCCATAGGTTACCTAGAGTTTTCATGCTGAGACTTGAACCTAATCCAAGATCTTAACCTAGTGTTTCTCAGCCTTGGCAACTTTAAGATGTGTGGACGTCAACTCCCAGAATCCACGCATCTTAAAGTTGCCAAGGTTGAGAAACACTGCCTTAACCACTAGAGCATAGTGGTTCACAAGAGCAGGATTCATTTGACTTCAACCACCCAATCGGGAAAAATAGTAGATGTGTCGTATTTATTGCTAACATAAAACAATAGTCTGAATTACTGCAAAAATCTCTACATCTACTGGCTACCATACCTGTATGTTATTAAGTCACATAAATATAGCCCTTAAACTGCCAATCATTCTTTCCCTCAAAAAGGTATTCACCAAATGTACATTGGGACTCATTAAACACTCCCTAAACTAGCAGCTCCTGCCAGCATAGCTAATGATTGAGAATTTCAGCAACATCTCAAGTGCCCCAGATTCTTTGTCCTTGCTCAGACCATGCATTTGCGAGTTGCTTCATATAAAAAGACTAAGCGCACTTTAAATACAACATTCTCAATTATTTAATCTGGGGTAGAAACGCAAAACAGCCTATGTGGTGCAGTAAAGTTTAGATTACTAATTAGGATTTGAATCCTAACTCAATTCTATGCTAGCCATTTTCACCCCAAGCTTCTTCACAGGATCATGAGGATAAAATGGGGGTGGTCAATTGGGAAGATCAAGACATGACACCCAGAAGCTCCTGGAATAATGGGCAAAATATATACCTAATATAAATTTACAAAACAATCTATTTCTATATCAATGGTTTTTATTTATAAATTAAGGCAGGGGATGCAGCTGAGAGATGACTAGGAAAAACGGTTTTTCCCCGAAAACAGCATCGTCAAAAGGCGGGTGGGGGGGTGGAATGATCACAGGTTTTGGAGGGGGGGCAGAATCAACCTCTGAAAAGAGGTCTCCTTCCGTATTTGGGGCTAGAAATGCCAATGCATCACAGTATTGTACACGTCTACTTAGCGTTAACTTCCAGGAGGAGCGTTCAAACAACACGCTTAACCAGGTCAGGTCAAGAGCTAACCTCACCGGACACGCTTCCTTAGTTTTAACTTTGCTTTGGTTTAGTGTGCAGGGGATCGGATCGGACGCGCTCTAAGGGAAACCAAGGAAGGACGGAGCCCCACAGGGACTTGCAGCCACCACCGCCACGCCACGACCACCCCAAGGACGCCTCCGCCTCTGGGCTCGCACACGCACGTGCTGCAAGGCCCAACGCCTCGACTGAGCCACGCCCACCTACGGAGACCGCGCCTTCCTCCTGCGCTTACGCCTTCATTAGAATCGGGCGCCGGGCGTTCGGTCTCTTCTTCGCCTAAAAGGCGCATGCGCTGGAGATCTTCTCCTGCCCTCCTCGAATTATTTCCTTTTCTTATCTGCAAGAAAGGGAGAATGGGTACGTAGGATGAAGGAGGTGTAGGGTGGGTAGGAGATATTAATAGGCAAGATCTCTGTTTACATGGTTTATCTATTCGTGGTTTGTTGAAAAAAAAAACACATTTGATAGAGTTTGCACAACATGCTAAACCTTAAACCCTGGTTTATTAGCTGGACTGACAGGAGTTATGCAGTAGAAGATTTAAAAAAAAGCTTTAATCTTTCAGGATACCAGATCTAGCCCACAAATCCAGACCACCGGTGCAGAAAAGAGATGCAGAAAACTCTTGATACTTTGATGCCCTTGATAGTTTAGAGCAGCGTCTCTCAACCTTGAGAACTTTAAGATGTGTGGACTTCAACTCCCAGAATTCCTGGCTGGAGAATTCTGGGAGTTGAAGTCCACACATCTTAAAGTTCCCAAGGTTGAGAAACACCGGTTTAGCGTTTTGCAGGTCAGATGGGGTAACCCTAAACTCAACTTTGGTGACTTCATGGACAAATTTATGTCATTTTCTTTAGAGAAGAGGTTTGCTATTGACTTTATCTGGAATATTTTTTCTATATTCCAGTCTAGCCTCCACCTCTGGAATATTCTAATAGTCTCTAATGCAACACTAGATGGTTGCTGAGTTTTTCAGTGAGGATCTGGAGAACGTCTTGCTTCAGACCAAGGAATATGAAGCTTGATGATGTCCAGAGCTTTTCCAAAATAGATATTTAGCAGACAACACTTTTCCTGCTAGAACTTGACTTGCAAAATTGTTTACCAATTGCTGTGGAAGGGACCAGAGCAAGGCAAATATCAAAAGCTGGCAACTTAAGGGGTATAGGAATTTATTTCTGATACTAGCAGCTCTAGAAGGCACAGTCAGCAAGTACCAAGCCTCTTTAAACACACAGAAGAAGCTGGATCCAACATTTATGCTGTCTAAAACATTTCCTCAAATTCAGCAGAAATGTTGGATCCAGCTTCCAATAGGTTCAATCCATGTTTTTCATTCTTTAGTTCCACTGAAGTATATGTGGTAAAATAAGAAAAAATGCTCGAGAATGAATGAGCACTGAATGAATGTACTGTAGATTGAATACAATAGTAATAGTTGTTGTTGTTGTTTATTCGTTTAGTCGCTTCCGACTCTTCGTGACTTCATGGACCAGCCCACGCCAGAGCTTCCTGTCGGTCGTCAACACCCCCAGCTCCCCCAGGGACGAGTCCGTCACCTCTAGAATATCATCCATCCATCTTGCCCTTGGTCGGCCCCTCTTCCTTTTGCCTTCCACTCTCCCTAGCATCAGCATCTTCTCCAGGGTGTCCTGTCTTCTCATTATGTGGCCAAAGTATTTCAGTTTTGCCTTTAATATCATTCCCTCAAGTGAGCAGTCTGGCTTTATTTCCTGGAGGATGGACTGGTTGGATCTTCTTGCAGTCCAAGGCACTCTCAGAATTTTCCTCCAACACCACAGTTCAAAAGCATCGATCTTCCTTCGCTCAGCCTTCCTTATGGTCCAGCTCTCGCAGCCATATGTTACTACAGGGAACACCATTGCTTTAACTATGCGGGCCTTTGTTGTCAGTGTGATGTCTCTGCTCTTAACTATTTTATCGAGATTTGTCATTGCTCTTCTTCCAAGGATTAAGCGTCTTCTGATTTCCTGACTGCAGTCAGCATCTGCAGTAATCTTTGCACCTAGGAATACAAAGTCTTTCACTGCTTCTACATTTTCTCCCTCTATTTGCCAGTTATCAATCAAGCTGGTTGCCATAATCTTGGTTTTTTTTGAGGTTTAGCTGCAAACCAGCTTTTGCACTTTCTTCTTTCACCTTCATCATAAGGCTCCTCAGTTCCTCTTCACTTTCAGCCATCAAAGTGGTATCATCTGCATATCTGAGATTGTTAATGTTTCTTCCAGAGATTTTAACTCCAGCCTTGGATTCCTCAAGGCCAGCTTGTCGCATGATGTGTTCTGCATACAAGTTGAATAGGTAGGGTGAGAGTATACAGCCCTGCCGTACTCCTTTCCCAATCTTAAACCAGTCTGTTGTTCCGTGGTCTGTTCTTACTGTTGCTACTTGGTCGTTATACAGATTCTTCAGGAGGCATACAAGATGACTTGGTATCCCCATACCACTAAGAACTTGCCACAATTTGTTATGGTCCACACAGTCAAAGGCTTTAGAATAGTCAATAAAACAGAAATAGATGTTTTTCTGAAACTCCCTGGCTTTTTCCATTATCCAGCGGATATTGGCAATTTGGTCTCTAGTTCCTCTGCCTTTTCTAAACCCAGCTTGTACATCTGGCAATTCTCGCTCCATGAACTGCTGAAGTCTACCTTGCAGGATCTTGAGCATTACCTTGCTGGCATGTGAAATGAGTGCCACTGTTCGATAGTTTGAACATTCTTTAGTGTTTCCCTTTTTTGGTATGGGGATATAAGTTGATTTTTTCCAGTCTGATGGCCATTCTTGTGTTTTCCAAATTTGCTGACATATAGCATGCATTACCTTGACAGCATCATCTTGCAAGATTTTGAACAGTTCAGCTGGGATGCCGTCGTCTCCTGTTGCCTTGTTATTAGCAATGCTTCTTAAGGCCCACTCAACCTCACTCTTCAGGATGTCTGGCTCTAGCTCACCGACCACACCGTCAAAGCTATCCCCGATATTGTTATCCTTCCTATACAGGTTTTCTGTATATTCTTGCCACCTTTTCTTGATCTCTTCTTCTTCTGTTAGGTCCTTGCCATCTTTGTTTTTGATCATACCCATTTTAGCCTGGAATTTACCTCCAATGTTTCTAATTTTCTGGAAGAGGTCTCTTGTCCTTCCTATTCTATTGTCTTCTTCCACTTCCGCGCATTGCTTGTTTAAAAATAATTCCTTATCTCTTCTGGCTAACCTCTGGAATTTTGCATTTAATTGGGCATATCTCCCCCTATCACTGTTGCCTTTTGCTTTCCTTCTTTCTTGGGCTACTTCT